>NC_050455.1:70838742-71438742 GCF_903995425.1 Onychomys torridus
AACCCTGTGCCAATATTTTGTACAACAGCCCTTGGAAGTGATATGTAAAAAATTTCCTAAATCTATAATTTATCAATATATGGATGATACTTTACTAGCTGACTCAAATGCAGATACTTTAGAAAAAATGTTTGAAGAAGTAAAGAAAACATTGCCTTGCTGGGGATTACAAATTGTTCCTGAAATACAAAGAGGAGATTCTATTAATTATTTAGGATATAAAATAGAACTACAAAAAAATTAGACCTCGCCTTTAATCCCAGCACTCGGGAGGCAGAGGCAGGCGGATCTCTGTGAGTTCGAGAACAGCCTGGGCTACCAAGTGAGTTCCAGGAAAGGTGCAAGGCTACACAGAGAAACCCTGTCTCAAAAAAAAAAAAAAAAATTAGACCTCAAAAGGTGCAAATTAGGAGAGACTGATTACAGACTCTTAATGACTTTCAAAGATTATTTGGAGACATTTCTCATCTACGAACTGTTGTTGGGATAAAAAATGATTAACTGAATAATTTGTTCAAAACCTTAGAAGGTGACAAGGACTTAAATCGTCCAAGAGAATTATCACCTGAGGCTGAGAAAGAATTGGCCTTGGCAGAAAAGAAAATACATGAAGGACACGTGGATCGTAATTGATCCAAAGCTGGATTGCATTTTGGTTATTTGACCTTCTAGGCATTCTCCTACAGGAATATTAATGCAGAGAGAAGATGTTATATTGGAATGGATATTTTTACCAAATAAACTGAAAAAAAATTAAAAACTTATGTGGAAAAAATCTCTGACTTAATTTTGAAAGGAAAATTGAGACTTCATCAACTAGCAGGAATAGACCCAGCAGAAATTGTTGTACCTTTAACTAAAGAGGACATTGAAAAATTATGGACACATGTGGGGCTGTTGGCGGGCTTTTGCTTCTGGCTGCTGTGGTGTTTCATGGTTGGCCCTGGGCTACACATCATCATTTTCCAGTTTGGAGCTTATGGGTCAGGTTTCCTCTGGCCAGAACACCTGTTGAGCATATCACAGTTCTTTGTTTGCTTAAGGCGTGGCCCAGTGCTTTGGTCTTGTCCACCTCACTTAGTAACAGCAGGCAACTCCGGGGAAGGAGACCAGCAAGCACCTGGCCTGCTCTCTAGTGTTGCAGGCCTCTGGCATCTGAACCCTTATTCCTGAAACGGTTATAGCTCTTGTGTGGGTGTAAGAAGTCGGGATTCTATAGCCCTTAACACCAGCTGGTATTGCTGTTCCGCTTAGCACTAATCACAGCTATTGAGGTTTGTTTTGACAAATCACAGTATTAATCAAACTATTCCTCTGCTAGACCACCAAGGGCAGTCCTCCTCCTCCTCTTCCTCCTCCTCCTCCTCCTCCTCCTCCTCCTCCTCCTCCTCCTCCTCCGGCACAGGTAGAGCTGAGTTCTCATTATCTAGAGTTCATCCGGGCTTGTCATAGCCAAAAGTCTGGTATGAACTGCCTCATGCAGCAGAGCTGAGGAGTTGGGGCCACAGCTACAGGCAGCATGTGGTTTTCTCCAGGCGGCCACAGAACGCTCTGTATGACTGGCACTAGCAGAAAGATCATCCAGTTGGCCATTTAACTGACAGTCCCGTTATTTGAAGATGCCAGGGCAGGGGAGAAGCGTCCAACAGCTACTAATCAGATATTCAAGTTACCCCATCCCCCGGTGTCTTTACTTATAGGAAAATGAACATCAGAAGAAATGCTTACAATAGGAGCTCATCACTGGGTTGGGGAGCTGGCTTAGCAGGTAAAGGTGATTGTTGCCAAGTCTGACCATCTGATTTGACCCCTGACCCCATGCTGGAAGAGTAAAATAGCCTATTGAAAGTTGAACCCTTCCACACAGTGTACTTACACACACACACACACACACACACACACACACACTACATTGAATCTAAAAAATTTAAGAATTCATTACCTAATAATTATTTGAATGGTTCTTGACACCTGCCTAGTCCAGGCCCCTTATCTGTCTCATACATACAGTTACAATGGGAGCTACTAAGGAATTAATAAGGACAACATAGTACAGTAATAATGGGTGCTTGGTTTGGGGGTTTTGTTTTCTTTTTTTATACAAGTATTTCCTACTCTCCTCAACCCCACACTTGGTTAAATACAATAATTAAACTCCGACTCTGTTGTATCAATGCCTTGTCTTGCTGTTTCTCTATTGTAGACATTGAACAGTTACTGGAATTCTAAACAAAGTGATATTAAGGTAGGACTGACCAAACGGTACGTGCAGTGGAAGATACATGGCTTGTCAGTTATACAGTTTACTCCAACGCAAGCACAGGACAGCTTTTACAACCTAAGAGAGGTCATATGCCAAGTCAGAAGGCTTTGTGTGCCGTTAGGTCTCAGTGGGGCTGGAAGGGACCCTCCTCTCCTACCTCTTCTGCACTAGACTCTCTGCCATTTCGAACTGCAGACAGTTTCCCTGTGTCCAGGCAGCCGCTCCCAAACAACCGCACTGAGACTAGGCCTACAGTGAACGCTCATACAAGCTGGAGCACAGTTCGGGACCTAAAGTGTCTGCAGAATACGTTCACCACTCCAGGTAGCTCCCATCAGGCTTGCTCAGCGCTGGTCCTTTCTGCCTTCTGATGTCAGACACAGGTGACGGAAGGCGCAGAGCCGACACTATTACCACGTGTTTTCTAACAAGCTCTTTTTCTAACAGATGTCTGTCACCCTACTGGACAGTTCTCCTGCCACCAGGGTTGGACATGGACCTTCCAGTCTCCTTGGAGACACTTACAACTATAACTCAACAAAGGTGTGAGTGACAAGCAATAAAGACTGTGTGCCACGTAAAAAGCAACAGGTCCCTGAAGATCCATTGGTGAATGTGGTTATTAAAAGGGTAATCCTCTCCTGCCTTTTCTGGAGAGCTGTGATGGACAGATATGATTGTAGGAGGAGGGCTTGGACCAGGGTGGTGACCCAAGCTGGTGACTGGGGACACTTAAGAGGGACTGTAGGTGGTAGGTTGGTCAGATACTGCTTGGTGGCAGAGGGGAGCAGATATGGAAAAAGGAGGCTGAGGAAGCTATGTAGTGCTGGCTAGAATTAGGGGTGCCTGGATGGAGCATAATTACATTTAAATGGTAAATGGGGGTGTAAACAGAGAGGAAGGCAGATGTGTAAGTGCATGCACACACACATAAACACAGAAATTTCCCCCATCTCTGCTGGTCTTCTAGACAGTAGTGATCATACCTACCAGTCATTTATTTCTAAATACCCATCTTCTAGGAGCAATGGCTGAGCCCAGGGCTGGGAAGGAACAGAATTGTGCCAGAGAGAAAAGTGCTCAAGGAATGAAAAGCTATTAAAGAGAGCTCCTGTTGGTGAAATCTGGATTATTTGATTTCTCCAAATCACTAAAGGCAGCCAGCTGCAGCCAGCTGAGAGAAACAAAGCAGGAAGGAGCTCAGGCCACACCGAAGACAGTAAGCAGTGGGAGAGAGGACACTTTCCTATTCCTGTCAGGATAGGAGGGAACTGGGAAGTTTGTCTGAAGCCCTAAATGCTCACCTTACATAACCAAATCTGAGAACATTCCAGTTACAGAGAACAATATATTTGCATGCAACAATCACATACCCTCTGGTGCATCCAAACTTGGGTTGCTTGTTACACCACACACCTGAGTGCCGCATGCATGGTTGCCGCACTGCAGCAGTGCTTAGGGGAGCAGGTGAGAGAAGCCTGCAGATGATCAAGGAGACGCCACTTTTAAAACCCAGTTTTTTCTATGGTTGATGGAATCCAAGGGTGGGAAGCGGCTCACGGACAAGATCTCTGGGTCCTACTGCTCCTGAAGCAGTTTCAGAAACCAAGACTGTATAGAAATGGCTGGCCATTGTGCACCTGGGACTAGCTGGAGTGAAGTGTAAGATCTCTCACCACTCTACAGGGCTTTGGTGCCGAGGACCCAAAGACTGGATGGGTCAGCAGAAAGCTCTCTTCATCAGTCCAGAAGGACATGGGGCAATGTGTCTGACGGTAGAAGGCACTGCATTCTGAACCCTTTCCTAGGGGACACTTGATACTTGATACACGTGTGGAAAAATTCAGTGTGGGCTGAGCCAGAGATGTCCCCAAGCCCCAGACTATCTGCCTACATTCAGACAATATCCTTACAGCAGTACAGCTCTACTTTCCAGCCCAAGGAAGCCAAGAGACACCCTGGGACTGAGACAAGGGATAGTTTGAGTATCAACACCACTACCACAATTTCCGGAGGGCAAGAGTGAGCCAGGGAAAGTGCCCACAGAGAAACCTGGCCATGGAGCCCTACTTGATCCCTAGGGCTATCACGGTGGTCAGGAAACCAGCCTTTCCCTGCCTCTACCTTCTAGGGCCCAACCCACCCAGCCTGCAGAAGGTGGCCCAGAGCCAGGGCAAGTAGTACGTTCTTCCCTGAACTGGTAGCAGCTGTGGAGGCCTCACAAACCTCAAGGTCATTTACCAAGGGCAGAAATACGGCAAGGCTGGACAGGACATATGCGAGCCCATAGGTGAAACTTCCGCACCCCTCCACGGCAGGTCTCAAGACAAGCGGCCTTGGGGTCACCTTACACATGGGAAGGACTTGAAACAGCCGTACTCCACAGCAGCAGATCTGTCCTGAGCCTACAGCACCACAGAGCCAAACCTTCCAGGAGATAGCACGAAGGTACAGAGCTGCTTCCCATCATCCCTCCTCCCCATCCTGCATCTGCCCCTTCTGCTGCTGCCTGACCCAAACCAGAGGTCCGGTGGGCCCCAAATCAGCACTCTTGACTTGTTACTGAAGCAGGAGTAAGGACTATAGGGTCTATGCAGCCTGGAAAAGTGGCAATAGCCAGGTACACTTAAAGGCCAGTCGTCAACACGCTGGACCAGGCCCACACACTGCAGCTCACCTAAACAGGCAGGTCTCGGTCACTTTCATTCACCCAAGTCACTTTGAAACACTGCTCACATGACAGAGGAACAGAGTGTGCCCCAGAGGAAAATCTGGTCAGCCCCGTGCCCCTAGAACACACTGGACACGTGGTCACCACTCACCCCAGGCCACAAGAAGTAAATACACAGGAGTTTTAAAATAATACAAAAACTATTTTTATTGTTTTAAAAGCCAGCACAATGGCTTTTGGCATAACTATCCATTTTCTAATACAAAACTGGATTAAATAAATATTATCCAATGTATAAATAGACCATGAGGCAATTCTGAAGATAAAAAGAGAACTTTTCTGTAAATTAAAAACTTAACTTTGAATTTTCTTAGTGGCGGCTGAAGAACAATCACTATGGCATTTTAGAACTTGTCAAATATACAAATCGTGATTCGATACAAAAGTCTTCATGCCGTAAGCATCACACATAGAAAAGATCAAACAGCACGATGTTTTGATTACTGCCTATTGCCCCCGACACACTAACAAATCTATACCACTCAGTCCATACAAAACATGACCACAGTGCCTGTGTAGGTAGGGTGTGAGGTGGAACACACGTTCGCCTAACCGTGAGGGTGTCTGGGAAGACAGGCAGAGGCAGCAGTGGCCGACCGACCATCACACTGCCCGGGTGTGCAGTGCAGGCATCCAGCTTCCCGTGAATTACATAGCTCTCATTTTTAGACAGCAAAGAGGGTGCAACCAGATTTCAAGTTGTTTCACTAAAATAAGATTAAAAAAACAAAACAAATAAACATATTAAATGACAGTAAATTGGGCTCTCGTGGGTAGCTACTTTGAAATACTTTACTTGGCTTTTGGTTTTGTTGTTTTGAGACAGTCTCAAGTAGCCAGGCTGGCCTGGAACTTGCTATGTAGGAGAGGCTGACTTTGAGGTTCTGATCTTCCTGTCTCCCAGTGTTGAGATTTCCCAAGTGTTGAGATTACAAGTGTTTGCAATCAGAGTCCACTTGAGACTTTCCTCTAAATTACATGAATTTTACCCACATCACATGAATATAAACCAGGTGCAGAGAAAGAATGGACTACAGACCAATCTCACTGGGCACGATTCATGAGTCAGCAGCACCAGGCCCTGGAGTCACTGTTGATGGGGTCTTGGGAGGAAGGGCAAAGTATGGATTTTGAAATAGGGTATGGAGAAAACCCTTATGCAAGGAGACGTGAGCTATCCCTCGACCCAAGAGCAGGCCTATAGATACACAATTCCTTATAAAATGCTACTTACATACATCTGTGTGGTGCCATTTACGTTGGAACCTGAGTCTTAGTGAGTGAATACACTTCTCAAAAGAAGGCGCACTGGAAGAACTGAATCTCTCTCAAATCTGGACTACACAGATGTGTTCAATTCGTGGTGTTCCTGAGAATTCGGAGGAACAGAACTTAAGGTTCTTATAAAATGGTGTAGAGGATACACAAAGCAATGCACATTTTCTGGTGCACACAGCCCACTGTACTGGCACCTCACTATGGAAGCCATTTCTGAGGAGCCTCTCTGGCCTCCTAAGGCATGCTTCTCCCCTCCCTGATTTCTCTGTGCTGCTACATAAGCACCCCAGCACTGACAAGTGCCCCAGGAGAGCTTGCTGGGTGTGAGAAGCATTCCTGTTTACATCACGTGTCCACTTTGATCTATGGCCTTCTGAACTGTCTGTCCATGCCAGATTCTCCTGCTCCTCGGCCTCCTCAGCTGTACTCATGGGTAGCTACACCATGCCTTCAGGGATACGCTTAGCTGTTCTTCTCCCACCCAGGAGCCTCCTCCAGGGACCAAGTGGCTCCAGAGTACTGAAGGAGCAAGCGGCACCCGAAACAGGACTTGTCAAGGGCCATGTCCGACTGTCAGCCTTCAGGGAGATGGCAAGAGGAGACGCACTCTCCGGACTTCACACAGGTAAAAGAAATAGCATTACAGTTTTGTTTTGTTTTGTTTTCTGCTAAAAATACCTGAAATTTATTTCCCACTCAACTAGTGATTCTGAAACATGATTTAAAAACAAAAGAAAACACATACAGCACATTTCCTAATGTCATTTTGCATTTAGTTATTTCAAAACAGATATGTTATATAGAGTGAGTTCTAAAAATAGTTCTCTATCCTCCAAACCCTGGTTATACATGAGGCTAGAAATCACCTTCCTAAAACAGTATTTCAAACATTAAAATACAGAGATCGACCTGTAAACCACAATATTCAAGTGAGTTATCTTCTCGAAACCTTGTGTTCTCAAGGAATGTTGGCAAAGAAGCAGCTTTGATGGTAAGAAGTAAATCAAAATGCACACACGTCATGTCTGTCTGCTAGTAAATCGAGACAAGACACAAAAACTGATTACTGATCGATTTTCTTTTCTTTAACCAAAACAAAAGCAGGCTTCCGCTTCCCTGGTAAAGTCTTCCTTCACAGGTGACTGCCAGTCAGCTCTGGCACTCACCACACAATCAGGAAGCAGCCACCTCTACACATGTCCTGAGATGACATTTAATGCTGAAAGGAAAATAAATAACCCAGCAAGAACAAAACAATTTAAATCCAATCATTTCAATTTGGGGGTATCTGTTCATTAAAATTAATTAACATTTCTAAAATACTTTAATAAAAAGTTAAAGAAAAAGTGCATCAACAGCAGAGACTTTAAAACTCTCTCACGAGTACAACTCTTCTGAAAACACTATCTCAGCCGGTGTACACCGACATTCAGGGAGCCTCGGGTTTTTAAGTCCAGTATTACAAGGAGTCAAGTAAGGCTTTTTTCTTCTTAAAAAAATATACAATACACAAATCAGTTTGGAAAAAAAGTAATAATATTTAACAATTCTCTGACTTAAATATTTTCACATAACAAACGTTTTTATGTCACTGTCAATATTACTTATATACAGACGACAAAACGAACAAATCAAAAGATGCCCTTTAAAATAACAGTGAAACGTCTCTCTTCAGGACTTTTAGGAACAAGTCCACATAATATTTATAATAAAACTGCTCTCTTCTGAAACCAAGGAGGCAATGAGAGAAAATAAAGGCAATTTTTTTTCAGAAAAAAAATAGAGCCCAGCTTTATGTTACAATGAAAAAGATATCCATTTATTAACAGAATGAACACGACACCGGTCTGAAGTGCACCAGGGAGTGGCCTCAGATGCGCCCTGTGATGAGGACTAGTGCTTCTATTTACAAAATATACTTCTCAGCCACACGGAGGCCCAGATATCTGTCTATGTACACAGGTATTCACATATAGAACATATAAATAGTTGAGGGACTGATCGGAAGTGGGGACCTACTGTCTTTGGAATGCTGAGGCGCACACACTGCTCAGTGCAGGAGGGTTTGGTTTGGGACACGTCTCAGGTAGCACTGCTGACCCGGAAGGACCCCCTGAAGTGGCAGCACATCTCCGCAGGCCTGAGGAGGAAGTCGCAGGGGTGGGGGTCCTCAGCCGTAAAACACAGGTAATCTACTGAGGTGGACAGGGACAGCTTCCTGTCCCATAGGAGACAGTTGTCTCTCCCTGCTCACAGGGTATGGCTTGTGCTTCTGCAGTGACCTAGTACATGTGACTGGACAGATTCATGCAGCAAGCGTGTGGACATCCATGGGAGCAGCTGGTCCTTGCCTGCGGTCACATTTTCTCGTGGCCCTGCTGTCGCCAGATCTTGTGTTCTTCTAACTAGGGATTAGGTGTCTGTGATGGAGAGAGAGCTGGTCCAGCCACCTCTCAAGGCATCAGTTACATGAACAGAGTGGGCTGAAAAGAACTGACTGCTACTGATTAGTAAACCACGGAGTGAAAGTGGAAAACATCCATGTGTGGTGGCACCGCTTCTGAACTTCATGAACTACCATGCAAGTGTTTTCCCATCTTGTCTTTTGCTAACACCAATCCCACTGCAATGATATTCAGATCCAGGTCATCTGCTAAGGACATACCCTGGCCAAGAGAAGGTAAAAGTGCCCACGGTAGTGCTCGGGTTCTGTGATCTGTAGACCAATGAAAACAGTGCCTTTGCATTTTTTCCTATTAGTCTTTGAGTAACAATGATTCTTCAAATAATTTTAGTTAAAAAACTATTGTGGTAGATTTTTAACACCAAGTTTTAAAACAGAAACTCTGAGTGATCTAATCTTCACAAATGTAGCTTCATGGATGCTCTCAGCCTTCTTCCATGGCATCAGAACACATTGGTTAGGGTCTGCCACTCGCCCGCCGCCTCCTGCACCACTTCCTCTAAGTGGAGGGTCCTTAGCTCTTCCCCATCCTGTTCCTGGACCACAGCAGCTGCCTGCAAGGTTGCTGCAGAAGCAAAGAGAAAGTCAGCCTCACATCTTAGAAGCAGGCCAGCATGCATTTTAAAACAAGAGTATATGGGAACCAGAGAAAAGAAATCTCTAGCTTGCTTTGCTTCCCATCTCAGTGAAATGAAATCATCTGGGCCAGTACATCAACAACACAGACAACTTCTCTAACAACATGCGGGAACTGCTGGCAACGGTGACCTTCCCCCACACAGTGCACAGTTCTTCTCCTTAGGCACCCCAGATACATCTAGACACTACTAGCGACTACACAAAGGTTATCTTCGTTCACTAATAAAACATATCCTCTTACAACTAAATGAACTTTACATACACAGCTGTAAAACTCAAAACCCACCCCAGGGCTTGACTCAGATTTTAATATTCCATACTCCTGCTTTGTGTAGCTCCCGCCACCAGTGCAACAGGACCTAAATGATTTAGTTTGTTAAATAAAATGCTACTGCCATGCTACTTTGAGGTCCAAACCTCAAGCAGGACACAGTCATGCCCTATGACCCAATTCTGATGGCATCAATACTTGCAAAGCACAGAGAAGGCCCGACTTCTGGCCTGGACCCAGTAGATAGAATGGAGGCAATGGCGTTCAATGTGGAGTCTACAGGCCCCGCCTCCTGACACTAAGGTGACTGCTGACCAGCTCTCCAGACAGTCATGATGCCCACACTGCTTTAGAAAGCGCTGTCTGAAGCTGGGCATGGTAGTGGAAGACAAAATCCCAGTCCTCAGCAGGTTAAGGAGGAGAGTGAGAGTTTGAGGCCTGCCTGGGTTCTACAGCTAAACTGTTTCAGGAGAAAGAGAGAAGAGGGAAGCAGGGAGAAAGAGAAATAGCAAGCAGAGGAGGCGGAGAGGGAGGGAGAGAAGGAGGAAGGGAGGCAGGAAGGGAGGAAGGGAGGAAGGGAGGGAGGGAGGGAGGGAGGGAGGGAGGGAGGGAGGGCGGGCGAGGGGACAGGGAAGCAGACACAGCACAGGCTTCCAGCCCTGCCCAGCCTCTCCCCAGCTCCCTTCTGGGGACGGACAGACATCTCACCCACGAAGCTGTGCGCTCGCTTCATGTGCAGCTTCATGTTGCTCTTCTGCGTGAAGCCCATGACGCAGTAGTCACACCTGTAGGGCCGCTCGCCAGTGTGCTTCTTCATGTGCACCTGCAGCGCACTCTTCTGGTTGAAGGCTTTCTCACACAGAGTGCAGTGGAACGGTCGCTCCCCTGTGTGCGAAAAGCACGTCACACTCAGTGTCACTCCCACAACTGCACACACAGCACACACTGTCCCTCAGTCCACAGATGGTCAACACTGAGAAAGACTCAGTGACATCCTCCTCTACCACCACCTGAGTGCTGACTAGCAGGATGCTGGCAAAGGTACTCCATGCTGAGACAAAAATGAAACCTTATTCAGTGAGTACCCAGACCCACAAAAACATCCAGAAATAGAATACACATAATTTAAACAAAATGCTCTAATATAATTTACATGATACAAGAAAAAGACATCTGAACATGAGACTATCAGCTCTATTTAAGTGGGCTTTTCTATAATCTTTAAAATGCTACTGAATGGCTTTCAGGTGAATGCAGAACCCGAGGGAGCTGCCCAGATGAGCACACACCAGACTTCAGTGTCTCCCTCGGCCAGCCATGGTGGTCCTGCTTTCTGGGAGCAATCCCCCAACACTGAACCATTTGGGGGACCTGGGGTGAGGTACAGCCTCCCCCTGGCATCCTCTTACTGCAGTATCAGGGCCTTTTCCCACAAGGCCTCCCAGACTGTTCCCGAACAGCAAGGATCCATGACTCCCTGACTACATGTTGAGCTGGTCCTGTTCCTTCTCATCAGGCACCATGCATAGCAACTGGGACTTCATCTCAGAATCCTAGGGTGAAGCCCCCAACTGAAAAGGTTCTGACCATCCTCCTCGGTGATTCTGAGCTGTTCCCCAGCTGCCTCTAGGGGAGGAGATAACAGGCAGGCCTGGCTAATCACACTGCTCTTAGAGCAGTTATCTGGCTGGGAGGAATCCACACCCACAGGAGCTGGGTTTGGCCAACCTAGAAGTCAGAAATGGCCTTTTCTCCAGAACGCCCAAGCAAAGGGCAGAGCAGCCCAGCTCTCCCCACTAAGGACTGGGAGGTAACAGTGGTCTGTGGGGGCAGCCACACCTGCTACAGAACAAAAGGTGACAAGACCCTACCCCCCTTGCACGGGTTAAGATCTCAGCAGCCTATCGATCCGGCCCTAAAACCCGGTCAGGAAAGTTCCTGCCCTCAAAGGGAAGAAGAGCTCCTGGCCTGACTGCAGCTGAGTGGAGCAGCAGGCCAGGAGCTCTGGAAGCATGAGCACAGGGACCATCTCACTGCCTCTTCTGCACAATGACGTCCCTTCCAGGACATGTGTGCTCGGGGCTCAAGGCCCTCCCAGTCAAGGCAGTATGTCTACCCCACAATGACCACGCAGTATCGTTATGGACCATCAATGCATATTAGAGGGCATGAAGCAACAGCCATCAAGTTCAACATTTTCCTCAAAAAAAAAAAAAAAAAAAACACAACTTTAAAATGTTTAAAGTTCAATCTCCACCACCCTTAGCTATAGAAAGTAAAGTACTGTTAGCACAGTGCCTCACTACAGAGGAAACAATGGAAAAACTCAGAAACAAGAACATAATTTTCACCAGCCAGTGGTGGCTTCATGCCTTTAATCCTAGCAGGAGGCAGAAGCAGGTGGATCTCTGAGTTCAAGGCCAGGCTGGTCTACAGAGTGAGTTCCAGGACAGTCAGGACTGAAACTCTGTCTTGAAAAAACAAACAGAAAACCACAATCAACTGGAAGCATTGTCTCGACTCTGTGTATCCTTCTATGCATTTGTATGTGATGGGGCACACAGGCTTTGCAGGGGAGGTGGTCATGCCCCAGGCGCTGTCTATAACGACTTTTTCTGTTTGTTTTTGTTTTTGAGACAGAGTACTCCTGCTGGCCTGGAACTTGCTATGTAGACCAGGCTAGCCTCGAACTTACAGAGATATGTCCGCCTGTCCAGTGCTGGTTTAAAGATGTGCGCCACCATGTCCGGCTTCTTCATTGCTTTTGAGACAGAGTCTCTTCCTGTCTGGTACTTGACAGGAGGCTAAGCTAGCTGGTCAGTGAGCCCCAGTATCCTCGTCTCTGCCTCCCCAGCAAGGCAATGACAAACATGCTACTGGCCAAGAGAGCTTGTTTCTCTGCCTGCTTCTCCTCTGAAGAGGCTCAAGCAGAGGCAGGCAGAAATGCAGCAGAGTGCAGTCAGCAGAGAGCTCACAGCAGTGGGCCTTGAGGGCTGGAGAGGTGCCCTCCACCTTCTCAATCAGAGAGAGAGGAGCCACAGCCTGGAAGCACTCCTATTCCCCAAGGTCACAGGGAGAACTGTCAAATCTTAAGTGAAAGAGTTAAGGCGGTAAGTTGATCAAAAACTAGGGCAAAGTATCTCGTCACATGAATCTTTGCACATGTAACCCCTCCTCCTCACCAGTGACCCCATTTCGAGCACAGCAGAATGTCTCGTCTCACTACCTGTGTGGATGCGGCTGTGTCTCTCCAGCTGGCTGGGTTTGGCAAACGCCTTTTCGCAGGTGTCACATTTGAATACCCTGGGCTTCTGAGAGCTGAGCGAGGGGCCAGCCTGGTGTGTCAGCATGTGCTCCTGGCAGGACACACAGAAACAGCACGTTAGGACACACGGAAACCAGCACACATTAGGCCCTAATGGAACTGAGAGGTCTGAAAGAGCAACAGAAAGGAATCATCATTAAATCCAATTAGCCTCTCAGGCCAACCTCATGGGTGACGTCTGACTGGGATTTCAGGACCTGGAGCCCATCACAGTTGCATGAGGGTGAGGAATCATGGCCGTGGCAGCTTCACGTCCACACAAGTGGCAATATCTCCCTCCTCTCAGGGAGACTGTGGCCCTCACACAGTATACTCCAGTGAAGCCTCTCTGTTCCCACATTTCATAAGTTCACCTGGAAGTCAAGGCCCACAGCCAGCTCACAAAGGCTTGGCCTAAAAGTCCAGGGAGATGGAAACTGTCTCAGAAACTCTCACAGCACACGTGTGGCTCTGGGTGGGTTCTGCCAATTATATAACAACACTGGACAACACATTCCACATCTTCTGACAGCATCAGATAATTGTACTTTGTATGGGTGTGACTCAATCTGTCAGTGATTCTACATCTGTGTGATTTGGCTTTCTGAGAAATATGACAGCCACTATGCTGTGTCCCCAAGGCTGGCATTGAAGCTATTTTCAAAGTTTTATGAAGTGCACAGTCACCCTGACAGAGGAGTCTTTAGACTGCCTTTTGCCCTAAAGCAGGGTTCAGAGAAGTGAACTCTCCACTGTTTGCCCCTGCACCACAGATTCATAGAGAACACTACTCCAGCAGACAGCCTGTGAGGTGGGTCAAAGGACAAACAGAAAATGAGAAAATTACTCTTAGCCTAGGTGCTGAGGTCAGGCTGCAGAGCACAGGACTTCACAGTGACTTTAACACTGTGCTGTGCCTACTCTTAATGCCTGGAACTCACACTTCACTTATGGAGAATTGTGTGAAGTCATCTACTTATGGAGCTACTTCTTTTACAAACCCTAGGCACTTGATGCTTAGAAGGCAGAGGGATATAGGAGAATAGGTCATCTATTATTGGGAAGGACCGTGTTGTAACTCTATAAGCCATGTCCAGAGAAGGGAAGAAAGTTGCTGCAACACTGGTAGTGTGCACAGCATGGGAGCTGCTAGTTGAAGCTGATGCAGTGACAAGCTGCACTCTTTCATGCAGTAGGTAGAGTGTGCTGCACAGAGACGGAGAGGCTCTCCAGAAAGGATGAGCATGCAGGCAGGCCCCTCAGGTGCGGCTCTCACATTGTCACCCCGGACGCTGGCATGTCTGTTCTCTGCAGGGAGCTCCTGCCTAAGTGCTGAGCAAAGGAAAAACTGAAGTATGTAGCAGACAGACAGACTTCCTCTGTTTGGCCAGGTAGACAGAGCGGAGACTGAGGGAGGGGGTGTCATGGCCCTGGGGAGTCATGCCCAAATGGAGCGGGTCCAGGGAAGGAAGCCATGCTCTCACTAACCTTCCTGTACTGCAGATCAGTTCCTCCAGGCCATCAGAAAAGGAAAATCAACCCTCTGCCAGGAGTGATTTGTTTAGGGGGACGCAAAGAGGGTTACCCAGCAGCCCCTGTGTCCTGTCCGGGGATGGCCCCAGATACGGCCCACATGCTTTCCTGGAGCTTCCATGGGAAAGAGCAGAGGCTTAGAGGGCATCAGCAGGATAAGGACAAGGACTTTCCAGCAGGGAGACAGCTGGGGAGATGCATGTGAGTGTTGTGCGAGCCCTTGTGTTAGGTAAATGGATTTGGGACAACTCACATTTCAGCCTCAAAGCACAAGAACATGGACAGAGAAGACATTCCTCCTGGAGATGACGGCACAGGACTGGCTTTGTGTAGGCCGAGAGGTCCACTACAGGGACCTCTCAGGGTGAACCCTGCCAGTGATCCCCAAAAAAGCAGACTAGAGCTTTTAAATGTCTATCTACCCTGTCTAATGTTTCTCTTTCCAATCAATTTCCTCTCCCTCACTCCTACCAAGGCACTCTACATGATCTGTAGACATGGAAAAGATCACAAGCAATCCTGGTTTCTTTCATCTCTAAGCCTTCATGTGTAAACACTGGTTAGTGAGGCTGTGACTCTGATGAAAAGGAAGGAAGGATACCCCAGGCCTATAGAGTGAAGACTGGAGTACCGCACACAGCAGAGATGGGGTAACCGGCTCATTTAAAGTGAGGTCCGCTCCCCATGGTAAAGGCAGATGGAGGATCAGACTGTCCAGGTTCCAAGAAAACAAAGAGGTTGAGCTCAGGTGTGCATAGTAAAGGGGAAGCATTTTCAGGCTATCTGCAGACACAGTCCTGCAGGAGCCTCTCCAGGAACACAGAGCCCAGGTTCACAGTAGGCCTCCTTATGTATGTGGCTGACATAAGATTTACAGCAAAGTAGGTGAAAAGTACATGGAGACACCATGTAACTAACTATCCACCCCTCACAGGCACAGGTTCCCCAGCCTTACCTTTTCTACTGGCATGGAACATTGTTGATTCAGAATAGCAGTGATACACTATTATCAGCTTGAGTGGACACTAGTTCTTTCCTGACCAGGCCCAAGACACACATTAAGCTGTCATGTTTCCATACACTCCTCTTTGCCACAACAGGTTCTCAGCCTCTCCTGGATTCTTATGTTTTCTGAAGGACACCCCACCGGGGATTTGTTGGATACTTTTGTCACAGTGAGGTCACAGCTTCGTTTCTATCACATACTAGCTGTGTGATGCTGGGTCTGACTATGGCCACTCTCTCAAGCAGCCCTTGTCAGGCTTTTCCACTGCAGCTCTGCTGGTGTCTGCTACTCTCCTTCCTCCTACCCTGCTGTCCACAGGGTCCCTTAAAGGAAAAGGGAAGGCTGAGTATGATGGTGCACACCTTTAATCCCAGCACTTGGGAGAGGCAGAGGCATGTGGATCCCTATGAGTTCAAAGCCAGCCTGGTCTACATAGAAAGTTCCAGGTTATCCAGGGCTAATAAGTGAGATGTTGTCTCCCTATATTAAGGGGATGGGATGGGACCTTACATTGAAATTACTTCCCAGGGTTCTGCATCCTTCCTGCACATATGTAAGGCCCTCCTTGGGGATGCCCATCCTTTATCTCCCACCTTGCTGAAGTGGCCTACAAGGTGAGGAACCCTAAATGCTCATCGTGTGTAGCCAAAGGGGTCCCTGCAAGGCTGCTCCCAGGTGAACAACAAGTTTTGTTAGTCACCCTGTGCTTATCAGGGACACTGTGTCATACTGCTGATATGTTTTCCCATAGCCTCAAACATGCTGACAACTTTTCACATTTCTGTCAATATGATGAGTGAAACATGATAGTCTGGTGCAACTTCAATTTACATTAAAATTGATTTTGAACTGCACATAAATGTGTAATCTATTCACAAAACACTCAACAGGCCTATTATGCCTACAACTGGGTACACACATTTACATCACTGTTTCTAGAATAGCGGGAGATATGTGTCATCACTCAGTTTTTACTTCGCTAGAAGTACAGTGGATCCCGTAACTGGGGGCTGCCCACTGCCCCCAGGGTGTACCTTGAGGTGTGTGGCTCGCTTGAAGGCCTTCCTGCAGACCCGGCAGCCGTGGATGCGCTCCTTCCCGTGCACCTCCTTGCTGTGGTGCATGAGCACAGCAGCTGACGAGAAGGCACGCTCACAGTCCAGGCACTGGTGTAAGGGGCCCTCCTTTTCAGGCTGGCTGTTAGGGGTCAGCTGGGCAGAGACATCAGTCACCTGGAGAGAGACAGGAGTTCTAGATTACTAGAAAAGTGTGTTCTGCAACTGCCAGATAAGAAAGATAATTGCTATGCTACCTAACATGAGCACAGCTGTCCACCTTATTCCAGGGAAAGCCTTAGAAATTCTACAAGGCCAGAAAACACAGCTGCCTTGGCATCACTGGGGTACTTAAGGATACTGGCTAATGAAGGGTTGGGGGATATACCCACCAAGATCAGCCCAGCTCCCAAACTGCTCTCTTGAACACAGCAGAACAACCATGAGGGACCACAGAGTCACCATTGGGGCTGATAAAGACCAGATAAGGCATATATGAAAGGTTTTGGCACGTAAAATATCAGACATTGCTTTAAAATGCTGTGGTTTGGACCAGTATGATGTTCAGCTGATACAGATACCTATCTCCAAGCCTAATGACCCTGGGACCCACATGTTGAAAGGAGAAAACCAACTTCTCCATGTTGTCCTCTAGTTTCCACCCCATGTACAACTGTCCTCCCATACACATGCATATATAAGGCACACAAACATAAAAGACAAACGTAACAAAATGCTGTGGTTTGGATCTCCTTATACTGCCCTAAAAAACTTTTAATAGTAATCAATGGTGTTTCATTAGCTTTGTTTGAACTAAGTTATTATACCTAAACTGTGGGTCACCACTGAGTAGGTTTTCAAGTCAATTTCATGGGATGCCACCAGAACTTTCAAAAACAGCAAATAAAACAGAAGGCTTACTGTGCATCCCACAGAAACAGGAGACCTCAACTTTAGAGGTAAGTAATGATCTAATGAAACAAGTATAAAGAAAATTTATATGACCTGCCAACATTTTTATTTCTAGATCGTTGAATACTAGAACTAGATGTTTTCAAAACATCAGAATATTCAGGAATGGCTACAAAAAATTAAAAAGAACAAAACAGAGGCAGCAGAAGACACTGCAAAGATGGCATTTTGAAATATTCATGTCAGAGAGAGTATATGTGTGTGTGTCTGTGTGTGTCAGTGAAAAATACACAAATATATTAAGGTATTCACATAAAATGAATTACTTGTGAATGAAAAAAGTTTGAAAGGCCCTAGAATAAATGATTATCAATGTCATTCTGTAATAGTGGATGAAAGACTGTGGTGATGGGAAAAAACGACCAACCAAGCTGGGGAGATGGCTTGGCAGTTACGAGGACGTGCTACTCTTGCAGAGGACCTGGGTTTTGTCCCAGCACCACATGGGAGCTAACAATGGCCTGTAATTATGGTTCCAGGGCTCTGGTGCCCTCTTCTTGCCTCTGCACACACTGCCAGCACATGACACATAGGTGAAGGCAAGACACTCATAAACATAGAATGAGTCTTGAAAAACAGAAAGAAAGAAAGGAAGGAAGGAAGGAAGGAAGGAAGGAAGGAAGGAAGGAAGGAAAGAAAGAAAAGAAGAAAAAAGAAATGGTAAGCAATGAAGACTGAGTGCAACAGAAGCCTGCTACCTCACCGTTGGAAATGTACAAAGCTGCTTCTGAACAAACATTTTAGTCAGGAGACGTTGATCCTTGCCCACTTCACTCATTCCTGCCAATGACTTACCATTCTCTCTCTAAAGTTCCCACTGGAGCCAGCTGACTCAATGAACAGGAAAGCCAACACAAATGTCTACAACTGCGCTCTATCCATAAACAGCATAGTGTGCTGTTACTGGGAAAACTTGGGTTCCTGGGCAGCTCTGGCTCTTAGCAGCATATTTTTATCATTCAAGGTTATCCCCACATCCCAGTTCCCCATGTGCTGTAGTGACGGCTGGACACAGTGGAACCACACTGAATTACACTGACGTGTTCTGGAGTAGAATCAGACTCAGCACGCAGGCAGCTTTCCCTCCAGGAAGCGGTGTGAGGGAGGGAAAATGCCAATGGCTGCAGTGCAGGCTCCCACTATGTAAACCTCAGCTGACTAGTCTCAGGCTGGCACCAGCTCAGGCTTCCTGATCCTCAGGGGAAGACGATGGAAAGAGTTACTCTGGTCTTTGAAAGGCAGGCTATATGTGGCTTGTAGGAGAGCTACAGACAGAAGTGCATGGAGAGTATTCGTCATAGCATTTCAATTTGGATTTCTCTCCAAATGAACTATATGAAGAAACAAGAGAAAGAAAAGACAAGCCTTTTGCTCAAGGATTTGACTATGGAACAGCAAGATCCCACCTGTCAATCCTTGTAACAGTTATTACCAGCTCAACATGTGCTCTGCTAGGACCTGGACTCAGATTCCTTACACACACTGTCTCTAGGATCTACTGATGAGATAAGCAGACTTCACACCAGTGGAGGACTCCCTATAGCTAGCTAGCTAGAATGTGTTGGCACAGGGAGGTATACACTGGCCAAGGGTAAAGCCCAAGTTCCTCACCACTTTCACAGTCTTCTACCAAAGGCATGGGGGCAAGCAAGCCAGGCAGACTAAACTCAGGGTCTAGAGGCCTTAAAGCATGGATAAGGCTCAAACACTGCCAGAGGCAAACAGTAACTCACAGAAAACACCTATGAAAATGCCTCATACTAATTGCTCACTTATGCAAATTCATTGCTGCCCCCTCGTTTTTTTGTATTTAACATTTTAAATTCTGAAAAACATAACCACAAGCTAGATCAAGTTTTTGGTATTTGGTTCACTTCGTGACTACTACTACTCAAATGGATTAGAGAAACTTCAAACTAATTTTAAAATAGGAATGCTCTGTGGCACTGGAGCTATAAAAACATGTGCTCTGCTAGGACCTGAATGCTAGAGAAAGGCACAGATGCAAGGACAGCATGTACTAATCACACACAATAAGTGGGGAATGGGTACCTTGGTACTGAATTGGGAACTTAGAAACTCAGGGGACTAGACAGAGACTGGAAGCCATGCAGTGATAACCAAGGTGGACAGCTGAGGACTAGGTGCTAAAACCCCATAGTATGACTTGAAGAAAGGACTCCTCGGGCATCCTTCCAGGTAAATGCACTCTGCTGGTGACATCCTTGACCATGCCAGGCAGTTTGCTAACTGGTCATTGATGGTAGATACCTTGTTTTGTTAGTCTGGGGACCTGGAATCTTGAGTAAGCTGGGGTAGACGCAACCGGTAGCTAAGTTAGCGACAGGGGTCTCCATTCCTACCTACCCAACTCCAAGGCTTGGAAGGTATTGTCCTATCACCACTGGGGACAAACAGCACTTCCTAGAACACTCCATTGTGGCATACAGCTAGGCCCAGGTGCTGATCTGAGCTCCTCCCAACCCTGCTATTTCTACTCTGCACCCGTCCACTGAGGCAACACACACCAGAGCTCTCTGTGCAACACACACGACTCCACATGATCACACCAGAGCTCTCCGTGCAACACACACGACTCCACATGATCACACCAGAGCACTCTGTCCTGGGAGTCTTTGTGGTAGGTACTAGAATTTGACACAATGAATTAATTATACACACTGAGATGCAGCTTTAAGCTCTGGTCACTGAAGATGAAATTGGGGAATTCCTTGATACTGCTGATATTCTAATCTTATGAAAAAACAAGTCCCTGTCCTGCTGAAAAACTGGTGAACTAGCTGATGTCTCATTTCCTAAGAATGTTCACACAAAGTTTAAAGCTCCCCAGATTCACATCATCAATCACCTACTCTTTACTTCTGACTCAGCCAAGTGCTGGGAAATGTTTGTAGACTTTATTATATTCAAACTGTCATTTCTACAAGTATGGGTCCTAAAACAATCAAACAAGAAAAATATCTTATCTATACATATGCAGGTAATATATACATGAAAAGTAAAGGAAGAAATAAAAGAACCAATAAGTACTTCAAGAAAATATACAAAAAGAACTAATACATTCAAGTAAAAAGCCCTACAGCTGAGCAGGAAGCAGACACCAAACACCGATTTGCAAGCACATCACATCACTGTTGCCCACATCTACTACTGACCAAGGTCTGGGAGCTGTCATCTGCCCTGGCCATGAGGGCCATAGAGCTCAGCACCTGTGCCCTTGGTCTGACAGGGCACTCTTCACTCACAAAGGGCCACCCCACATGGCCCCTTCACTGTCAGTCCTTCTGATGCTGACTGTGAGTAACACAGGTGCCACATACCTGGTAAGCTATTTCTTCCCCAGCAGCAGATGAGGACTGTGGAGTGTGGCTCACTAATATGACTTGTGGTGAGCCCGCTCCACCTTGGCCTGAGAGAGAGGGATCCGTGAGCAACGCTGGGAATTGCTGGCCCTGGTAAAAGATTATTATCATTTTAGAAGTTGTCACATTATCAAACCATGAGTAGTATTTTTTAAAGACCTTTAGGGGTTGACAGCGTGGCTCAGTGGGTATAGAATCTGCTGCCAAGTCTAAGGGCCAAAGTTTGGTCCTCAAGACCTACATGGTGGAAGGAGATAACTGACTCATACAAGTTGTCTTCTGAGCTCCGCATGAGTGCCAGGGTACAGACCTGCCTGAACTCACTCACTCTCTCTCTCTCTCTCTCTCTCTCTCTCTCTCTCTCTCTCTCTCTCTCACACACACACACACACACACACACACACACACACACACACAAGATCTTTTATGGCACAATCACTTTGGAAAGTGAAATTCACCATATGACCGCAATGAAAGAGGTCCATTTGATGCCTGGCAGAATGTCTCAGGAGCCTGAATGTGGGAACTACTAGATATGTAATGGACTAAGGGGTATTCATACAAAGGAGTATTATTGTGACCTAGCCACATGAAGGAATATTTTTCAGCAATAAATAGGATAAAGAAAATACATGCTATATAACATGGGTGAACCCTGGAAACCCATCCAAGTAAAAAGGGCCATTCCCAAAGCCCCACATGATGTATGACGACATTTACATGAAATACACAGCACAGACAAACCTGCGGAGAAAGAGTAATGATTGCAGAGGCTGCAGGTAAGATCAGGTTAGTGCTAATTGTCAACTGCATCTAGACTCACCTAGCAAACCTCTGGACATGTCTGTGAGGAAGTCTCTAGACTGAGTGACTTCAAGAGGGAAGAGCCACCCTGAACGTGGGCAGTCCATCCCGCTGGACGGAATTAAAACAAGACAGCAAGCTGAGCGTCAGCAGCGTTCATCTCTCTCCCTACTAGGGATGCCACGTGACCAAGCTGGGGAACTGGCCTGGGCTAACCAGGGCTGGACACCATGGCTGCCCAGTGTGGTGGTTTGATGAGGAAGGCCCCACAGGCAGGCTCATGTATTTGAAGGTTTGCTTCCCATTTGGTGAACTGTTTAGGAAGGACGAGGAGGTGTGGCCTTGTTGGAAGAAGTATGCCACTGGGGGGTGAGCTTTGAGGTTTCAAAGCCCGGGCAGTCCCAGTCCCATGCTCTCTCTCTGCCTGCTGCCTGTGGCTCAAGATGAAAGTTCTCAGCCACTGCTCTAGCATCATGCCTGGCTGCCTGCCAACTGACAACTCCTGATGACAGGCTAACCCTCTGACACTGTAAGCAAACCCTCAATTAAATGTTTATGTTATGTCTCTTCATAGCCACAGAAAAGTTAATAAGAGAGCAACTGATTATCATCAGGTACATACAAGTCAATCTAACTTGCTACTCAATGTTATAAGAAATCTCCTCAGCAGTTCATAACTTCCCCTTTCGATACTTAATATATTATTTTAATGAGAAAACAAAACTACATATTTAGTAAAGAAAAAATTCATGAAGCCTTTTCAAAGGGTCCAAGAAGTTCTCTCTAAAGGACACTCACCTGAGAGGTGATGTTCAATGTAACCGTGTCCAGACCTCCAGACAGCATGCCCTGAGTATCAGCCAGGGTCAGTGTGACACTGGCATCACCACCCACACCTGATGAAGACATGACCAGGTTCTGGGTTGAAATGGCTGATGGTGACATCGGTGTTGTGGTAGGAAGGCTCCCACTTGTAGGATTAAGTTCTGAAAAGAGAAGCAAAATAAATAATCAGCAGAAGGCTGAGGAAGTGCTCTCCTAGGGCCTGGGAAGAGCAGTCTGAGAGCTACTCTGAAGCCACAAGGAAATCACGGGACATCTTTGACGCACTCTTCGTTGGTTTCTAAGCACGAACAAGGGAACATCCCCTGCTTCTTCCAAATAATCCTGCAGCTGTGTCCAACCTTTTGACTCTTCGAAACAGCACTATCATCTACAAAGTTCATGCTTAAGAACCATGCAATTAAGTTACAGAAAGGAAAAAAAAATCATGTTTAAAGTAAATTCACAATTTTGTGTTGGTCAGTGCCACATACAGTTTTGCAAGTTAGACATGCCTGCCTGATATAGAAAAACCAGAAGAAGGAAGATAGGCCTCTGGCCCTAGTCAGTGCTGGCACCACAGAAAGAAAGCTCAGAAAGGATTTCTAGGACCACAGACCACTGAAGAAAAGAACCAGGTGAGACCCCTGAAGCAACTAGTTACAAAGTTTAGTGAACAAATTTGACTCTGGTATCTCTTCACACTCACAATCCTAAAGGTCTATTTATTCTGAAATGCAGGCTGTCAAAAGAAATCTCACACAATTCTTATAGTATTAACATATCCAGCATGACATCTTCATTTTCTTTTGATGCAACAAAACCTTCAAACGTTTTACTGAGCAGCCAATGCTAAGAGAAAGGAAGATATCCAGAGCAGAATAAGCAAAACCAGACACACCTTTCCTTTTAGAAACACACTCCTGTGCTCTCCTGGCAAGTGAGATGGGCTAGAATAGGATTATCTGTGTCCTGCAAGGGCACCAGCATTAAGCACACATGCACAGCCAGGTCTACATGCTTTGTTCTCACAACCCTGAACCCTTAACCTACAAACATATGCTCATCATCCTGGACCAGGCTGAGTTCATAAAACTACGTCCCTGTAAGTTATAAAAAGAAAACAGGCTCCTACCAATAACTCTCTGTGACCTGTATGACACCAATCCAGAGCCTCTCCTAAGAGTCAGGGGCCAACAGGAAAGCCAGGCTACTTACTTGTAAGTGGAGTTCTCCAAATACAAGGCCTCCATAGATCCACACTCGTGGAGTCCCATAATGTGCTGCACAGACCTGGAACCTTCAAAAGCAGTATAACCATTAGGAGGCTAGGATCGTGTGCACAGAAGCAGCCGCTGGGGCTCCCTCCCACATGCTCCCACCGTGCATATTGCTAATGCACCAGACAGGAGTATGGGTCTGTGGAGGGTCTCATGCACCAGCACTACAGTTACAGACCACCACAGGTAGGGCTCCTTGTGCTACCTACACATGTCCTCGCTCATGCACTAACACACAGTTGCTGCACAAGTGAATAGAAACAAGAAAAGAAAAGTCCTAGGTGACACTGTGAAGAGCAGTGTCAGAGAGTAACTGCCTGGAAGTCCAGGGTAACTGGACAGAAGCCTGTTTCTCAGAGTCCCACCTCAAGTCACTTAAAATGAGCACACTAAAGCTGGCACTACTCATCACTACTGGATGGCCCAGAACAGCCTAACCCTGCCTGCTGAGGTCAAGGGACCAAAGGGCCTCTCCACTTGTTCAGGGAGCAGCTTCAGATAATGCCACAGCTCCTACTCTACACAAACAATCTTTCACAGCAATCTCAAATCACTTTTCACAGAGACAGATGCCTGCTGAGAAGAGCTGCCCTTAGTACAACTGAAAAGGACACGAAGCTACAACAGGAAAGCAAAGACTTTCTCTTAAACATACAATGAGGATAAGCTATAAACAGCTCTTGGTTACTATCTGTTAAAATCTCAAGAAGATACAAATGAAGTCTAATATTTAAGTAAGTACTAAACATTTCTTTTTTGTTGTTGTTGTTGTTCCTCTGGGATACAACTCAATAAAGTCTTATTTTACTTTATAATTACAATAAAAAAGTAATCTTTAAGAAGTACTGAATAAATCAGATATGAAAGAATATGCCGATAATGCCAGTATACAGGAGACCAAAGGAGGAAGAGCAGGAGTTCAAGGCCAACTGTAGCTACATAACCTGAAGCCAGCCTGGGCTACCTAAGATCCTGTTTCAAAAACAAAAACAACAATGAAACAAAACAAACAAAAATCATATTCTGTGAAGTCACACTTGTGTCAACTGTTGGCCTTAATTGTTGGGCAAATGAAGTCCTATTCAGGAAGTCCTTTTCTACACCCACATCATGTAGGGTACAGCCTACGCTTTTTTCTAGTGGTTTCAGTGTTTCAGGATTCACATTTACATCTTTGATCCATTTTGGTTAATTATTTTGCAGAGCAATAGATATGTGCTTAATTTCATTCTTCTGCATGTAGACATCTAATTTTCCCAGCCCCATTTTTGAAGATGCTTTCTTTCCTTCAGCATATATTTTTTTGGCTTCTTTATCATCTATTAAGTGGACTCATGTTTAGATCTTCTTCAATTCTGTTTCATGGTCTACATGTCTGTTTTTGTACCAGCACCTTATTGTTTGTATTATTATGGCTCTGTAATATATCTTCATAAAACTAAAAAGCTTCTGCACAGCTATAGAAGCTGCCCACAAACTAGGAGAGAATCTTTGCCAGCTATATATCCGACAGAAGATTAATTTTCAGAATATATAAAGAACTTAAAAATGAGTTTAAAAAATGATCCTTGGTCCTGATTCCTGAACAGAGTTCTCAAAAGAGGAGAGGCGTGGCTAAGAAATATCTCTAAATAGGTTCATCATCCCTAGCAACTAGGGAAATGCAAATCAAAACAACTTTGAGATTTTATCTTACCCCAGGCAGAATGGCAAAGATCAACAAAGCAGCCAACAAAAAGTATTGGACAGGATGTAGAGAAAAGGGAGCCCTCATTCACTAACTGATGGGATTACAAACTGATTTAGACACTGTGGAAATTAGTGTGGAGAATTCTCAAGAAGCTAAAAATAAATCTACCATATTACTCAGCTACACCAATCTTGGCATATGCCCAAAGGACTTAACAACCTACTCCACAGATACTTGCTCACCCATGTTCATTCACAATGGCTAGGAAAGAAAAAGAACCAAAATGTTCTTTCTTCAACCAACAAGCAGATCATGACAATGTGGTACATCCTCACTGTGGAATACTACTCAGCTGCAAGGAAAAATGAAATCATAAACTTTGCAGGTAAATGGATGGAACTAGAAAAGACCACACTGAGGGAGGTAACCCTGACCAAGACAGACAAATGTTTCATGTTCTCTATCATTAGAAGCTCCTATCTCCAAATATGTAGATGTGAATACATATTCTGGAATAAGTACAGAAGCCAGGAGAGTAAACAGGGACCAGTGACAGGGAAGAGGGGTTGGGGAGCAACAGAGAGAATAGCAGGGTACAAGGGATCTGATCAAGGAATGGGGCAGGGGCTCCTTGAGGAGGGGAAGGAAGTAAACACACAAGAAGGTTGGAGGAGAATAAAGGGGAATCACAGGATACAAGTGATCTGATCAGGGAAAGGGGGGGGGAACTCTTAGGGGACCAGAAGGGAAGAAATACAGAAGTGGGGAGAGTAAAGCAATAATAAGGATGTCTGGAAAACTTACAAGAAATCATACTATTAACTATTTGCTTTAAGAACCCCTTATAATACATGTAATTCTGTGTATAAATATACATATGCAGTTTAAATGAACTTCCTTCATGTAGGCTGACCACACTCCCTCCAAGTGTCAAAGACCACCTAACAAAACCCCCAATACCAGACATGAGAAGCCCGCCTTTGAGTTGTTGGTCAAAGCTGTTCATGAGATTCCCAAAACATATTGCTATTGCCCCTCGTTGCCCCTCAGAGGTGGAAGGTAGATCCTTATTGCTGAAGACACCATGCACTTCAGAAACAGGGACAGAGAGGCCCCTGAGCTGGAACTGACCTGAATGTCTCCTCCCTGAGGCTCTGGAAACATTGTGGAAGAGCGGGCAGCAGGAAGATTTTAAGAGCCAGAGGATCACTGAATTTGCTGTAAGA
Source organism: Onychomys torridus (assembly GCF_903995425.1). Taxonomy (NCBI): domain Eukaryota; kingdom Metazoa; phylum Chordata; class Mammalia; order Rodentia; family Cricetidae; genus Onychomys; species Onychomys torridus. Next base: position 70,865,464 of record NC_050455.1, read on the forward strand.
TTGTGTCAACTGGTACCACAAGAAGGTGTCATGCAAGCTTCCAAAAAAGGGAAGCAACCAACAATCCTCCCAGCTATGATGCCGAGGAATCACACAAATGGGCCTGGCACAGGAACCTTCATGAGGTGGTAACAGTGGAACACACACCTTCACAGTAACCAACAGCTCCCTAACGGGATTAAGACCTGCTCAGCAGGGAAACCAGGACTGAACTGGAAACTCAGAAAACTGCTCAGTGCTCATGAAGTCATAGATCTTGGAGGAGAACCTGTAACTACCTACCACTTTACTAAAGCAGCATAATCCCTAACAATGATCTAAACATCTGTCCTTACACCCACAGCCAACTGAAGTCCTCACTGCTCATCAAGGAAACTCTCTTTGCAATAGGCAGAGACCACAGAAAACCACAACCAGTTCAAATTTGGAATTGTGGAGCCCAGTCCCAGTGGATACATCTACAAAATACTTCCACAGCTAAGGCTCAAGGAACACTGTGGAAGAGAGGTGTAAGAGGCAGAGCACCAGACAAGGTGCTGTGAGACTGTGTCTATCAGGAATGTCAGAAGGCATACTCAGAAGGTCTTACCAACATGAGCACCTAGACATGAGCTCCAAAAGGACAACAAACGACATGTCCAAGTGGATGGGGAAAGCCCAGGAGGCCTACACAAAACCACAGGCGCCTAAGAATGCTGGGAGCTGGACAGACGGTCCTCTACAGGGAAGAGCACACTGATTAACAATCCAGGAGGAAACTGTCAGCCCTCAACATATACGCAAGTAACAGCAAACAGACTGCTCAGGTTATATTCAAGAATATATAGTATATGCAGATACATATATACATGTAACAACATTCATGAAAAAATGCCACGAATCTGAATAGAAGCAAGGAGGAAAGGGTTTGGAGGAAAAGGAGGAAGGGGAAATGATGTAATTATATTATAATCTCAAAAATAAAGAAAAAGCATGTTAATAAAAGCAGAAATTGCTTTAAGTTTGTTGAGATAAGGTCTCATCTTCTAAGCAAGTGTAATAGAATTTTATAAAACTTCAGAAGTAGTTTAAAGATACACTAGTTTTTCTCGGAAGTCATAAAAGCAGAAGACCAGAGATGGAGGCTCAAACAAGGGAAGGCTCAGCCTGGCCCTGACCCCTAGGGCTCCTATCACTATCATGATGTAGCCACAGGCGCGGGAAACGCTTCCGCTGTTGTAAAAGACGGGAAATGTTGTTTTTGAACTGTTAGAAAGTAATGGACTGTTCTTAAATCTAGAGGGAACTAAAGCTAAAATAACCTATCCAGTACTAGCAAACAAAGAAATCGCCTTTTACTTTCACAAAAATTGAAGGGAGGAAAAGCAAAGCAAAACAACACAACTCTCTCATTTCAAATCAATAAGTAACAGAATTAAGTCCTATGACACTGCACTTTAGAACCAGACACAGCAAGGCAGGGACTGGGTAACTTTACAGCAGCCAGGAGAACAGGGGGCGAGCCAAGGGTACGGAGGGATGACGGTCCCCAGTCCTGGTTTTGGACATGCGTGCACATGCTAACGTGCCATCCAGACAAAGCTCTCAGAATGCCCTTGATCAAATAAGAGGAAGAGACGGTGGCTGGGAAATTCCTCTGAGGTCCTATACAATGCCTGTGCTTTCAGCTAGAGCCTTCCTCAGGTCAGCAAAGGCCAACAGAGTTGAGCAGAAACGCACTACAGACTTCCCAGAATCCATTTCAGCTCACCTTCAGGTGTGCTCTCACAGCACCATCTTGTGCTATAGTGACAATCATACATTGACTCATGGATTTATCAACACCTGGAATACAGGTGAGCACAATTACCCTGATCAGTCAAATATTCTCAGATGTCATACAATTCTGCCACACAGTAGATGCGCAATCTTTTCCTAAATAAGCAACTGGTTAATACCGTATTTTGACTGAATATGGAGGATTAGTAAGGGGCCTTTTAAAACAAAGGGGGAAAGTCACTGCATCAGTCAGTGCACCTCTGCTCAGCCTATCGCTCCCTGTTCTCAGTGCCCTAGTACCTGTCACATACTGTATATTACCATATTGCACTCAGTGGTGTCAGAGTAGCTCTACTGCATTATGTAGCCTTGGTGTCATGGTCCTACAGACACAAGATGCCCCATGAGTTTGTATGTCACCACATTGAGGAAGGGGACTACACATGTCTCTAAGACAAAGCCCCACGCTCTGAGCTAGGCCTTTGGATGATGTGAATCCACTGAGCCAGTGCCAGTAAAACTGAAAGTGCTTCCTGACAATCCTCAGGCTTGTTTCCTGTAGGAGGAGGCCGGACAAAGACACTCTACTTTTCAGTACAAAATGCAGAAGACTATTTTCTAGACTGTTTTCTCCTTGTTTGATACAAAGATCTGGAAACTAAAGCTAACGAAGAAGACATCTGTGAAGTAGAAAACTAAGTACACATGCACTCCTGAGCTGTTTGTTGGCTGGGTTTTTCATTTTGTTTTGTTTTTTTTGTTGTTTTTTTTTTGTTTTGTTTTGTTTTGTTTTTGAGACAAGGTTTCACTTTGTAGCTTTGGCTGTCCTAGAACTTGCTATGTAGACCAGGCTGGCCTCTAACTCAGGGATCCACCTGCCTCTGCCTCTCAAGTGCTGGGATTAAGGGTGAGCACCACCACCACCTCCTGGCATAAACTGTTACTTATGAATCTGTAATTATCTTATTTGAGCTCATTTACTAACAAGAGTCTGACTACCTACCTACCTACCTACTTTATCTATCTATCTATCTATCTATCTATCTATCTATCTATCTACCTACCTACCTACCTGTCTGTCCATCTATCTATCTATCTATCTATCTATCTATCTACCTACCTATCTACCTACCTATCTATCTATCTATCTATCTATCTATCTATCTACCTGTCTGTCCATCTATCTATCTACCTATCTATCATCCATCCATCCATCTATCTATCTATCTATCATCTATCTCTATCATCTATCACCTATCTCTCTCGATCATCTATCATCTATCTCTATCATCTATCTATCACCTATCTCTCTCGATCATCTATCATCTATCTCTCTATCACCTTTTTATATATCTATCTCTATCATCTGTCTATCTATCTGTCTGTCTGTCTATCTATCTATCTATCTATCTATCTATCATTTGAGACAGAGTCTCTCTACAAAGCCTTGGATGTCCTGGAACTCACTCTATAGATCAGGCCGGCCTTGAACTCACAGGGATCCATCTGCCCCCACCTCCCAAGTACTGGGACTAAAGGCATATCCACCATGTTTGGCCTGAATCCGACTTTAGATGCAATATAGCCAGAAGTCCTCAGAAAGCCTTGTTAGTCTTGTTGGTCTGCCATCCAGAGCTGAGAAAGTCATGGCCCAGAGCAAAAGTATAAAGCAGGACAGAATTCCTCCACAGAATTACACACAAAGCATTGATCTTTATGAAATAACATGTCACATGACAAAACCTGAAGCTGATATATTCTTTGTGCTTTAAAGGGCATCTTCCTCCTCCCACCTCCTTTGGAAACAGGGTCATGACACAGAGCTTAGGCTGACCTAGAACTCCTGACATTCTTCAGTGCTGAGATGAGGTGGAGCGTACATACTCTAAGTTACTCCACACTGTATGAAACATTAGTTCTCAGCTGAGTACCACCCAGATTACAAGCAGCTTCTCACTCCACTCTGAGAACAGCTGCATCCCTGGGTGGATCAGAGACTGCATCACCTGCCAGGTACCATGCATCCAGCAGACTGATCAAATACTTATTCCTAGGAGTAGAAAGGGAGCTACTCTATAATTTACTGGGGTGAACTGAGGTTGTAGGGGTACATAGGTGTCTTAAAATCAAACTTGTGGGACACAACAAACCAAGGTAAGGGTGTAACTCTCTCACCAGGGCCCCAAATAAAGCCATGGACACCTAACACTATGATGGCATGGCCTCACAACAACCTATCATCTGATACTTGGTGCATATGTCAAGGATCAACAAGCAGAGGACTCCTCAACTGTCCCTGGTCTTTCAGGTTGGCTTGGTGCCTGCACTGGACAATTCTATGTCAACTTGACACAAACTAGAGTCATCAGAGAGGAGGGAGCCTCAACTGAGAAAATGTCTCCATCAGAAGCAGGCCTGTAAAGCATTTTCTTAATTAGTGGTTGATGGGGAGAGCCCAGCCCATGGTGGGTGGTGCAAACCCTGGGCAGGTGGTCCTGGGATCTATAAGAAAGCAGGCTGAGCAAGCCTGTAAGCAGCACCCCTCCATGGCCTCTGCATCAGCTCCTGCCTCCAGGTTCCTGCTAAGTTTGAGTTCCTGTCCTGACTTCCTTTGATAACAGACTGTGATGTGGATGTGTAAGCTGAATAAACCATCTCCTCCCCAAGTTGCTTTGGTCACACTGTTTCATCCCAGCAGCAGCAACCCTGACTAAGACAGTCCACTGCTGGAGTTGGCTGACTCAGCTGCCTGCCTGTTCATCTGTTCAATGGTCTGGACCTGAACCCATTGTATTCTGTTCTCAAACCCTGATTCAGCCTTTTACCTCACACCTGGAACAACTTCCCTCTCCAACCATGACCCTAGCAGCCTCCTCCTGGGTCTGGTTCATTACCTTATCAATACAGACTCTTTCTCAGCCCACTTCTGAATGAAACTCCTTAACTCTACCGCAGCCTCTTTATTAGCTTGTATTCATTCTGTAAACCACATATATAGAAACACTTACTGTATGCTTTATGATACAAAAATATTAGTAATTAAAACTAGAATAAAAGAACCTACATTCATCTAATCCAGGTCACCAGGGTAGGCAGAACTATACGACAAAGTGCTGTCACTGAAATGGCTAAACCCTGTATATTTACTGCTATTTAAAAGATTCTGAAATTGTGGAAAGGAACAAACATGCTTACTGTTTCACGACACTAAGCCTCCAGAGTATTAGACTTATAGGCATGGGCCACAATGCCCAGCCCTAAAATACAGTCTAGTTCCTCCACTTATTAAGTGCAAGCTCTTTACCTAGATATGATGATGTCTGCCACAGTAAAATCCATGGCTATGTGCCTACCTAGTGTGATAAGGAAAGGTGCATGAAGAGCTACCTACAGACTGGTCACTGGTCAGAGATACCAACAACAACCTTATTCTTCACTTAGTTCACTATATCCAAAGTAACTGAGCTCAGTAAGCTCTCCCCCTCCACAGAAATATATCTCAAAACAGACCCAATCTACTCTTTACTAAGTGTGCTCAACATGCAGTACAGTCCTCAAAACTTTGGGGTTGCTTTTGCTTGTTTTTTCAAGACAGTGTTTCTCTGTGTAGTTCTGACTGTCCTGGAACTCCATCTGTAGCCTCCAAATTAAGAGATCCGCCTGCCTCCACCTCCCAAGTGCTAGGATTAAGGGTGTGCACCACTACACCCAGCTGTCAAGCTTTTGTTTTTTAATAATATTTCATAACGTTCAATAAGTGTATGACCTATATTTCTCTCAATGGAAGCATTTATCATTACTTTTTAAACTACTTTATTTAGGAACTTAAAACCATACCCCTTGTTGAATAACACTTTGAATGAACTGAAAATACTTCCAAATGTAGTCCACTGCCAGATGCAGTAAAAAAATGTTTAAATGTATGTAAGTGACATCACCAAACGCTAAGAGAACCCTCCTTAGCCGACTTCCATACAATAAGCTTCCCGACTCAGCCAATGCTGAGCATCCCTGTATTAGCATGCTGTAACATGTTCCTTCCTATAAGGTTCAAAACCTGCTTGAGCAGCTCTATTGCCTACTGTACCTAAATGATATACAACACAGTGAAACTATCTACAGAAGCTTCGATGAAAACCACACTAATGCTTTGGAAGACTTAAAAAAGACCAGATGCCTTGGGACTCTGTTGCAACATCAGGAGTGGGTGAGATAAAGACTCAAGGGAAAAGCACAGCAGAGGGTGAAGATGCTGTACTGCAGTTCTGAATGCTGACCTGGGCACTCCACACAGATAAGAAGTGCAGCCACGCAGTACAGACCCAAGTCTGGACAAAATAAAGAGAAAGTGCTGCTGTTATCAGCGAAGCAGGCCAGGCACTCAACAGACCCCAGGACGTGCTCCAAGTACTCAGGGTCACGTTATTGATTCTTACTAGCTATCACTTCTTATTAACAACTGGCTGCAAACGTCCAGTGAAGCCACCTGCTGTATATGGACACATCCATTTGGGGAGGAGAAGACTAGCCTAACTTTTATACAATGTTTTGTTTTTTGTCTCCAAATGCTAGGACTTACACACCCCTATAAGTCTACATGACTTAAATAACATGTATGTTCACACAACATATCACATTGTACATTATACAAACCAAGTGACAATTTGTATATGGCACCAAGATGCTTCCAGCAAGCGGCGCACAGAACTCTGAGAGCTGAGTGACTGACCAGAAACTGTCTTTGACACAACAAACCTTTTAAGTAAAATAAATGAAGACTCAATGGTATATCCTGCTACCTTTCTACTATCCCACAGCAATAGTATAAGAATATGGCTAAGTATAGGAAAACAGGAAATACAAAAGTGAAGAACTTAATTTCTAAGCTATAAGCAGAATTCTGCATATGTTTTTGATAAGATCTAGTACATATCCAACACTGAGAACACTCCCCCAAAAAAGGTTTTCAACAAAATAGCTATTCATCACCACCCTGATCAAAATAGCTTTCTTCACATACCCTTCTATATTTCTAACATGAAAACTCAATATTTATAATCAGAGACGAAGGGCTACTGAACCATACAAAATCCAAGGTTAATGTGTGTTGTCCTGCAGCAGGTCAAAGTCACAGCTTGTCATTCAAAAGTACAGCACATATGAAAGTAAGGCCCTCCTGGAAAAAAAAAGCTTTTACTCGGATTTTTGGTGAACATGTCCTCATTTTTGCCTGTAACACTGTAGGTTATGAGGTTAAATGCACTGTTAAATGAGAGCAAGTGCTATTCGATTCATTAATTCAAAAGTAACAGTGGGCTGGCTGGGGGTGCAGCTGCCCGCCTAGCAGCACAAAGCCCTAGGCTTGATCCCTAGCCTTGATGCTGGATGTGGTGATGTGGATGAGAAACACCTCCATAGCTTGTGTACTCCAGGACTTACTCCCAGCTGCTGCTGCTGTTGGGGAAGTGGAGAGCCTTCTGCTGGAGGAAGTAGGCCACTGGGGCATGCTCGGAGTTTACAGCCTTACCCTACTTCCAATTCACTCTTTTCTGCTTCCTTGGGAAGCTGAGATGTGCTCTCTCAACTTTTTTCTGATCCTGATGCTTGCTACCATGCCTCACCTGCCATTATGGGTTCTCCATCTGGAACCATAAACCCAAATAAACTTTTCCTTGTATAAACTGCCTTGGTCATGGTGTTTTATCACAGCAACAGAAAAATAACTAATACATTAGGCACAGCGATACATCCTTATAACTCTGAGCACTGAGGAGGCAAAGGAGGGAGAATCAGAGCTTCGATATTATTCTTGGCTACACGATGAGTCTGAGGCAGGCTGAGCTACATAAGATTGTGGCTTTGTTTTTTAAAAAGACTTCGTTTACATGAAGGAATGAAAGCTGCAGAGCAAGGAAGCATGTGGGCACATCACAGCAGGGCACAGCACAGCAGGGCAAAGCACACCCTGAGAGGACTCTGAGGAACAGGGAGGCGCAGCAAGGAAAGAGTGACAGCGTAGACCAGTGGCTGACATTTGGAGTGACTTGGTAATGTACTTCCCACTTACTTGTTTTTCAATGCTCTTAGCATATTTAAAAAAGTCTATATAATCTTAGTAGTGTTCTAAAGATACAACAGTAGGAGAAGTTTTTAGCTTCCTGTTGTACACAGCTCAGATGAGTGATGTTTCTTTCGAGTACAGAATAGGAGCAAGAGTCAGGAAGCTCTTCATGCTGCTCTTGGCTAAGCAAAGCCATATGGCAAAAGTGGCCTACTCTAAAGGTTAATTCCATAATTAGCGCTACAGAACCCGGAAGTCGGTAGGAAACGATACTAGATTTCACTAGATTTGAACCTGTCACATAAATGAGATGTGATGTCTTTACACAGCCGAGTGCTGAAAAAGACACAAACAAGATGGCCCGATGCTGTAAGCCAAAACATCTAAAATGTGAACTTACTAACCAGAGATTGTCAGCGTGATCTCCTGTGGAGAGCCCGAGGACGAGGTGGCAGAGGGGCCAGCAGCCTGGGCAAGGACCTGGCTGAGACTTGAGTTGTTGATGGTCAGGGTGATCTCGTGGGGGCCCGTCGAAGTGGACACGAGGCCTTGTGAAGTCATCACTTGAGTGAGGTCCTGTGTCCCTGCTCATCATCACAAAGCGAATTAACACTAAGGAAACACGTTTCTCCTAGTTTATATGAAAAGCATCTTAGTTAAAGGATTATTTTTAAAAGACAAACACTCAGAATAAATCATCAGTTACTTCTAATTACTTTCTCTAAAAGGATAAAACTTGCCCTAGAATTCATAAGACCCTGTGATTGAAAGAGGAGGTAAGTGAAATGATAATACAAGAAGCCAGTGTGAGAGAAATAATTCCATGAACAATAAAATGGACATATGCTGAGTGAGCACCATCGACACTAAGAAAACTTTAGGGTTTTTATTTCTTTGGTGAGCTTTACAAAGAAATGAGAAGTGGCATTACACTAACCTAACAGCAAATGTGGTACCATGAACAACAGAATGAAATCCCAGCTTCTACAGTAAAGAGTAAGGGGCTCTTACCGCTGCTGGTGGTGGTCAGCACAGAATCCTGTTCAGAGAGCGGGCCAATGGTGAGGTTGGCAGACGTCACTGTGGGCTGTAAGGACAGGCCGGAGATGGGCTGGATGACGACACTGGCTGGGACAGAGCTGTCGGACGTCTGCACAGAGGTGTTCTGTGAGCCTGTGCCAGACTCCCCTGTAACCGGCTGAGCAAGCAGGCTACCCTGCTGCAGTGTCTGCTGCAGAATACTTGGGTCAATCTGTAAAGCAGCACAGACATGTGGATGTGAAAAGTCTGTGCTTCCATGTGATTCAGCCAACGTTGAAGCACAGAAAACAACGGCAGTCACCACACCTGCAATGTGATGTTGTTGATGCTGGAGGGATCGAGTCCAGAAATCTGCACATTTGGGCCAACCAAATTAGCAGCCAGCTGTAACTGGATACCTTCCAGGGTGGCCAAACTCCCATCAGTCAGAGACACTGTCAAGTCCCCACCAGCTGGTTCGAGAATGAGAAACAAAAGGACTTAATACTGTAAATGCTTTAAATCTAAAAGAATTCACTTTTTCCATAGAGATTTTAGAATACAGAAGTTTTACATGTTATAGTAATATATCTAGTTAAATACTACAAATATTTATACTACAGACATATCATCTGCCTTATAACAAAACAGTGCCTATGAAATAATCTTTCCATTTCAGACTTCAGAAAACAGGCTGAAAGAGATGACTGATTGGGCCACAAGTAAACACACAGCAGCCACTGAGTGGCAGTCTGGCTTTCAGGCCTCAAGTGGAACGACACAGAAGAGAAAGACCCACAGGTGTCAAACGCCTGCAGGAGTTGTGGCACTTACTTGTAAGTGCACAAACAAATCCAAGTGGTGTAAAACTTTTTAAGCCTTGTGTGACCAATGTCAACAAGATAACTCCACTGGGTTAAAGTGGTGAGTATATGCAAATGACATGGCTCAGGACGGAATCTAGGAGCATGCCAACCGGGAGGGAAGTGTGCTGAGACTCAATGAAGCCAGAGCTTATTGGTGTTTAAAGCAGACACCGTGGGAAAAGAAAGCAGCTTTCCCCACTGCCGTGTAAAGGAAAGGCTCCAAGGACCATCTTACTTTGGGAGCAACACAGGAACATATGTCGGTCTCTTACCTGAAACAGAGGCGGGAAGGAGAGCTTGACCCACGAGCCCTTGCTGCAGCACACTCTGTTCAAACTGTCCCGTTAGCACAGAGTTGTTCATGATGAACACATTGGGGTCAGGGGAAGAGGAGTTGAGGAGGTTCACAGACTGGAGACTTTCTGACGAGCTCCGGGTCACAGGCTTCCTGGCTTTCTTTGGGTCTGACTTGTAGTGGAACTGCATGTGAGTCTTCCTTCGCCCAGAGGTGCGGAAGCGCAGCTCACAGTGAGGACACTTGAAAGGCTTCGCCCCCGTGTGCAGGCGCATGTGCACCTTCAGACTTCCTTTTGTGGAGAAGGCGTTGCTGCAGACATGACAGCTGAACAGCTTCTGGCCTATAAGAACATCAGTACAAATAAGCGGGCACCAGTGACAACCCGAGCTCACAGGAAGTGTGGATACACTGCACTGGCTTCATGGACCAAAGTGCTATAGGTAGGCTCTGGAGCAAGGATCCTGTGACAACACAGGCAACTGTAGAAATCTACCTGTGCATTGTCTCCAGTCTGGTTAGTGTTCCCACAACCCTCTGAGACTTCCTAATCTGAAATCACTACATTCCATGGAACCTTGACTCAAGTATTTGATTTACTTTCACTAGAAGACTTAGCCCTGGACAACATTCCTGTCATTTTTGTTTGTACAGAGGTTATTAAAGATCTCAGTGTCTATTTTCTCTCTGCCAAACTGGAAGAGATGTGCCCGCACAGACAGCACCACACGTGAAGAATGGGCGTGGGAATCCCATCGTGAGCCCGCAGGCCTTGTGTCCAGTGTTATGTAGCCTATTACTGCCCCCCTGCTTCTTATCATCACTGCACAGTAAGAGCCACCAATGCCACTGACAGTGACGGCCCCAGAAGAGCTCAGGCTCAGAACCCAGGAAGTAAGTGCCTCCTTTTACCAGCAATGATCAGGCAGACTCACAGAGTAAGTCTGAGATCCTATATTGTTGAGGGAGGGTGGGGGAGTCTCCAGAAGTCATCTTGTCATTCCAAAGGGGGAAAACAGTTCCTCTTACCTATGTAGCCTAAGCTGAATTCCCACCCCATATAGACTGGACAGCTCTGCTGATCTCAGGGAACACACTGGGCACCAGCATGGGAACACAGTGTACTGGACCTGGGTCTTCCAGGCTCAGCAGAGTCAGCCCATCCACCCTCAGCAAGTGCACAGCATAACATAAGAGACACTGGGAACCTGACGGAACAACAGGACAACTGTGTATGAGGAAGTCTTAACAAATGAATTCATCTCTGGTTAGTTGCCAAAAATAATCCATCAGGAAAGAATCACAGAACTTTACATAAACATAAAAAAATTCCATTTGTAGTTACTTGTTCAAACTCATGACCAGAAACTCTGGAACATGGGTAACTTCCATGATGCTACCCAGTGGAGCCCAGTAAAGACGACAGACATTCACTGAGGAGTTCCTGTCCCACAAGCCCAACACTCTACTGGCTAGTTATGTCTTAATACAAATGAACTCTCGGTGGAGGTGGGGACTGAGCGACTATTAGCCTCATGTCACACACCAGGTGCCGGCTCCGAGAAGATGCCTTCGAATTCAGTTCTCCCCTTCCTAACACTGGGGCCCTTTAATGCACTTCCTCATGTGTGGTGGCCCTAGCCATAAAACTCCTTTCATTGTTACTTCATAACTGCAATGTTGCTGCTGTCATGAACCGTAATGTAAACTATCTGCTTCCTAACAGCAGACCTCAAGGAGCAAAGAGTTGTATTGTTAATGCAACTGATGCTCATATCCTCAAGTCAGATAAAGAAAACGGCCAAGGTACAAGACACTATTTTCCCCTTGATAAGATTTTTCTCCTCACATTATAATGTGATAACTGTCAACAGACTTGCCGGGTCCCAGCAAACTCAACCTCTTTGGCCCAAATGAAACTAAAGGGAACCTTATGAAAGAAGAGGAATAAGTCTGAGTAAGAACACAGGTAATTTACAATTTGATTTTTGAGGTTTGACCCCTCCATCCCTTTAAGAGTTAAACCATTTTCCTTATATTAGAAATAAAAAAAACAAAACTTTGTAATCTATTTTTTCATAGTTCCTAATTTTGAGTTCTCTGTAATTTTGAAGCATTTGTGCATGAAACATTCAGACACAGCCGAAGGGATCTTCGGTGCTGAAGGGTCACTCCTTACCGGTGTGAGTCTTCACATGACAATCTAAAGTGGACTTCACAGTAAAGCTCTTTCCACATTCATCACACTTATACGGCTTTTCTCCAGTATGGATTCTAACATGCCTATTAAAAAAGCATTTCTAATTAAGGAATTTTATTTTTCACTGTATACATATTTACAAACAACTTCATAAATTTATAATCATAAAAAACCATTTCTGAATAACTCTTAAACTTCACTGTATAACAAAGTGTGCAGTCTGCACACACTGCACTAACTGAGGGCCACACTCCGCTGTTTGTCACAGTGTTCCATGAGCCTGCCCTGCTGGCTCTGTGAGTTCCTAGAGCCAAGCTCAGTGTCAGGACCACAAACTAGATGACAGCATCACTTCTTCCCACTCTACGCAGCCCTGCACGCTTTTATCTTCTCCTAGAGTGTAGGGTCCCAAGTTCTTTTTTTTTTTTTTTCTCTGTGTAGTTTTGGTGCCTGTCCTGGAACTCGCTCTGTAGACCAGGCTGGCCTCGAACTCACTGAGATCCGCCTGGCTCTGCCTCCCCAGTGCGCCACTACCGCCACCCAGGTCCCAAGTTTTTAACCACTCTGCTACACTCCCTCTTGCACACCAGCCATCAGTTACATCTGGTGGTCTCTATAGTTTGTTCTGTGCTCTGTAAGAACTTATCTGCCAGTCTTCTATACCTGGCACAGCCCAGCACTCTGGGTTCCTCAATTAATTTGGCTCATTTTCTACTTCTATCACAATCATTCAGAAAAATGCATAAGCAAGAGTTCTTCATCACCATTCTACATGAGCTCACTCTCAAGTTGATGCAGACTTAGAACCATACTCCATGGGTAACGTCCCATACCAGAGGGAACAGTCTGCAGGAGCTCTGGGCACAGGGACAGCGTCCTCACCTCACCAGGTCGCTGGGCTTCTTGAAGCTCTTAGGACAGTATGAGCAGCAGTTGGCATGCTTGGGTTCTGCCTCAAGCTCTGCCTGCTTATCCTTCATCTCACTGATTCGGTCCTTCTCCGCAGCCGACTGCACCAGGACCTTCTCAGATACTGTAGCACTCTCCTGGGGCTGAATTTTGGCCAGCTGGGCTGTCTCCTCTTCTGTGAAAGTAATGACCTCAGGACGAGGCTTTCTTGAGGTACTCCTGTCAGAAGTGTCTTCCTCTTCCTCCATACATGTGTCTATGAAAAGCAGAGTGTGGGGTAGGGCACAAAACCCCCATTAAAAGCCAGTTTCAACACGGGAAAATGAAGACGAAACATGTCAAGTTAGTGTTAATGACCGAACTAACCACATTTCAGACCTCTGACGGGAACTCACGGGAACTCACCTGACGTGGGAGAAGGAAGACAAGGGAAGAAGGACCAGGAATCTGCGCTGGTCCAAGGCTAGCTTCTGCCAGCTTATAGCCCAGCAGGAGTTCAAGAACCACAAAGCCTACAGAGACACCAGGATCTGGACATATTCACTATGGGCCAACACTGATTACTAGGTAAATACAACCAGATGCCCAAATATCAGAGACAAACATAGCAAACTAACAAAGAACCCTCAATTAATGAGAATGACCACAAAGAAGGAACTTAAAACACACACACATACACACTCATCATAAGAATAAGTTCCAGTTGCTTAACAAGACCAAACTGCTATGAAAATATAAGAATAAAAAGTATAGGACTGAGAGCAAGGGACTCATGACTGAAACACTTAAATCCAACATAAAGTTGAAACAGGAAAGTGAATAGTGTTAACTCAATTAGTAAGTGTGAAGAATTACTGGATTAATGTTCTAGAACATAATGAGTGAGAAAAGAGGCGACAGACAGGAAGGAGAGAAGGGCTGAGAGGAGGTCAGTCATTGAAGACAGAGCCAGGAAATTCAGTATGTACTCAGAAAAGTTCTAGAAAAAGGACATACCACAAATAAGAACTTCATAATACATTTGTAAACTCTGAAAGAGTTAGAAGTAAGTAATAGACAGTGGCCCCCACCAACACCAACAATGAAATATGGAGATGACTGTGTTAAAAATTTTCAAATTACCAAGATATATATATAGATCCATAGAGAACAAATCGTGAATAAGGAAAAGACAATAAAATGAAGCAAAATTTACAGCAAAAATAGAAGACGACCCAAGTCAAGGCGAATGGCTAACCGTTCAAAATGATAAGGTACTAAAGTCCACTCACAGACACCGGTGGGGCAGAGCAAACCCCAGGCAACTCTCTCCTTTGGCTAGGAGAGATGCACCACAGGAAAACAAAAAGACTCATTACAGTATCTGTAAATATTAGCACAGTGTGGCAAAGCCCTAACAGGGCCCACACATCAATCCTAATATTGACTTAATGGTATCTTTCCTTTTTTTTTTTTTTTTAAGATTTTTTTTTTTTAATGTATACAGTGTTATTCTGCCTGCATGCCAGAAGAGGGCGTCAGATCTCATTATAGGTGGTTGTGAGCCACCATGTTGCTGGGAATTGAACTCAGAACATCTGGAAGAGCAGCTAGCCAGTGCTCTTAACCTCTTAGCCATCTCTCCAGCCTCAGTATCTAGACGTTTTTAACTGCTAAGAAGAAACATGTGACTGGACTGGAACATGCATGCTTGCTCATTAGTGGACACTATCTAAACTATAGGATTTGAGGAGAACTGTCTGATACCCTTCACTGAACTGTCTGTTGATGAAGTTGCCACCTTGAAGTCAAGGTTTTTGTCATTTAAAGTGGTTTAGGCAAATTGTAAAGACTCGCTTTTCAAACTGTAAGGCAAATCTACACTACTTTCACTTTAGTCTACCACAAGAGGGATCCTATGGCGACTTGTAACCTCATCAGTAGATGACCACAAGTCGGGGATAAACAGCTGGGAAGAAAGCAAAGAACTCCTCAGCATAGCTCATCTCAGTGCTGACCAAAAGACCGTTAATGGCATGGGCAGGACACTGAGCACCATAGTAACAACACCAGCTGTAACACTAACAAAAATGACACACACACACACACACTACATGGCTGTGTGAGAACTATGCGCATTAAAACATGACACTGCTGTGTGCTGGTATCACATCTGAAAATAAAACATGCACATTCTAATACCAGCTTCACTTGTGGAATAAACTAAAAGGAAACAACCCAATAAACAGAAGCAGAATACGTATACTTAAGATGTAGGAGTTGGGCAAATTAACTTGTATAATGTTTGGTAGAAAATGAGGTTAGTCTCTAACCACACAGTGCCTAATGTGAGTTAAATGAGGTAATGCAATATGACACTGAGTAGACCTCTGGCCAGGGAGGGGGCTTCTCACAAATGTGGCTCTACAATTTCAGGAGAAATCAAAAATTAGCTCTGCCTTCACTTACAGCAGCACATCCTAATAAAACACAACTACACGGACACATGTGATACAGACCTGTGCTCACTGTGTCAAATGCATTATGAAGTACAGCACAACTCCACCACATGCATGCCAAGTGCAGCTGCAAGGGCACATGCTGAATTAGAAGCCACGGCAGTGCCTGGGGACTGGGAAAGCCAACGCCTTCACTGTGATCTCTGAATTTTTTCTCAAAGGACATGAGGCTTTCATATTCAGAAAATAAAACTATATAGAGACATAAATTATAGCTATATTGACTCAGGGGCTTCTCCAAGGCAGGTAACAGTACTTGCTACATAAACCTGGGAACCTGAGTTTAATACCCAGGACCCATGTGAAGGTGGAGGAGAGAATCAACACCATAGTTGTCCTCTGAGCCCCACACATGTAGCATGGCACATGCACCCACACACAAACATTATGTCCATTCAATAATACATTCTTAAATTAAAAATTCAAGGTACTACACTAAGCTTACTTTGTAAGATTACAATATCAAATCGATTTGTAACTTATAAGTAAAATGGACTAGAAAACTTTCAATCCAAACAGAAACTACCTCCTCCCTCTGTCTCTGCAGCTGTGGAGGTTGCAGAAGGGACAGACTGATGTCTCTTCATGTGCTTTTTACAATGAATTGCTGTTCGAAAGCCCTCTTCGCAGAACGGACACTTGTAAGGCTTCAAGCTCATATGTGTGGCCATGTGCCGCGTGAGGCTGCCATTGGTGGTGAAGGAGGCATTGCAGATGCTGCAGCTGAATGCCTTGACTCCTGTGTCAACAGACAAAAGCAAGTCAGGGAGAGTGGAACTTTGTTATCCCAAATCGTAGGCATTCAGGGGCAAACAAAGTTGGAAGCAGAGGAGTTCATCCTGCTTACAGATTTAGATTTTGACTGGATAATGCTAGAGACATGGACATGGACAGGGCATGTCTGATTCTATCCCCACTAAAATGGAGAGCTCCCAGGCGAGGCTGCTCACAAGCCAAGACTGTCCCCATCTTTGACATCTCAGCTGTAGCTTGTTTGTGGAAAGGACCTTCAAAATGTTTCTCTGGAGCATCTTCTGGAGCTGTGCAGCCACAGCTAATGGCTTGTTAGTTAGACCCAGGAAGGCCCTTTGAGCTTTCCATGCCCTCCCTTCTGATGAAGTCCAGGGTGACAGTCCCTGTCTGACAGAAGAGAGCTTCAGAAGCACCCAGTGTGACCCTGCTTTCCCTCAATGGACTAGCTCTCCCTGACTCCAGAACAGTACTTCCTATGGACCACTAATCTCACTACTACCTTTTCAACAGCCCTAAAATCACCTAGTCACCAACAGATACATCCATAGGCTTTTCTTCCTCTGCATATTTGTAAGTGGTGCGCCATCATTTTCAAATAAAGCCTTATGTAGAATACATACTGACGTTAAATGTCTATATTACATATTAAACAGAATGTGTTCAACAGATAACTATAATTAACAACAAACTATATATCTGATAAAGATCCAATGTCCAGGCTATATTTTTAAAACACTTTATCAACTTGATAATAAAACAAATAACCTAACTTTAAAATAGAAGAATGATTAGAACAGAGAATTCTCAACAAGTACAAGGGAAGAAATTCAACACCATGAACCACTCAAGGTATATAAATCATGCCCTCAACAAGTGATTGCTTCCCACTCAAGTATGGCAACAGCAAAAAGACACACAATACAATTATTGATGGGAGGAGGAAGAATCAGGACCTTCATACATTTGCTGACAGACATGGAAAAGTTACTTGAAAGTTTGCAGGTGGGCTTGATTTTGCAGTGTTTTGAACCTAGGGCTTTATATATGCTAAGCATGTGTTCTCCAATAATCACTATCCCCAAACCTAAATTGGGTTATTCTTATGGTCCAGCAATAGTGTTCCTTGATGGAGAAATAGAGCCATATCCATACAGAATTATTCACAAAAGTCAAATGGTAGAACTGATAAGTAGGTCAATTAAGCTTGATTTATCCATCTAATGAAACATTATGGACCATAAAAAGGATCATAGTACTAATGCTATAACACAGATGAACCTCAAAAAACGCACTGTACTAAGTGAAAGAATATGACCACTAAAGACCATTTAGTCTCTAGGACCTTTCTACAGGAAAGAGACAATAACCTGTGTGTGTCTTCTCGTGAGACTTGAGGACACCAGAGGAGACAAAACCACGCCCACAGAGCTTGCACTTGTAAGGTTTCTCCCCTGTGTGTGAGCGCACATGCTGCTTCAAGTGGCTAGACTTCTTGAAGCCTTTGTTGCAATAGTCACATCTGGAAAAAAACACAGAGAACTCAGATCCTGTTCACTCAGAGCATGATTGCCAAGCAGCCAGACACCTGGCAATAGAGGGTCAGTGTTCTTCAATAAATCATGGCACTGTTCCATAATCAGAGCACAGAACAGGCAGTATAAAATAGATGCAAGAACAATTAATTGACGGATCCAGTTCTGTACAGGATATTTGTAATCTTAAATGTATTATTCTGAAATTGGTAAATGCTGTAACTCCCCAGGAGACAGTATTTGGTTTCATCATCATTCAAGCCCAACAAGAACCACCTTCTGGACCCTTTATAAACGGGTGACGAGGAAACCTACTTCCCACCCCGAGAACACTGTAGAGGCACAGTTAGCACTCAGTCTCAGGAGCAGGGGCTGAGCAATGATCACCTGTAAGAGCGCCTGCTCTGGTCCTCGCTGTCCTCCAGGAACTGTGGACGTTGTGTTTGTAGGTCTAGATCCTCTTGAGATGACTCTGGAAGCAAACGAGCTGCCTAAAATGATCAGGAATATAAAGCAAAAATAATGACTACCTATAAATGAGTATAAGATGACTCAATAAGAACAAAGATATAAATGCTCATAACACAGTTTTCAAAGAAAAAAAAAACCACAAGTAGTCCATTGTAATAGTCTGAAACAGAGAAAGTATAGGTGATTGACACAGACATGATTAAGTATGTATTTACTTTCTATTAAACTATTTATCCATAGGTTATTGGAAGCAGAGTTAAGTCCAGGTAGCCAAGGCTAGCCTGGAGTGTGCTATGGTGATCAAGCTTGTCTCAAACTCATGACCCTCCTAGCTCAGCCTCCCAAGTGTTGGGATTATAGATGTGGACCTCCATGCCTGACTAATAAGCCGACTCAGTGCAAAGTATAAACAAATATGATTTGCCTTAATAAGGATTAATAAGGATTCTTTCATCAGCTTGACTTTACTGCCTGTGAAGACTGGATCTTAAACATCCTATAATACCCTAAAGGACTGACTGCTATTCTGTGACACTATTAGGGACTGGTAGAACCTTTGTCGAGAAGACCCACTTGAAGGATATTGTTATTGAGGGCATGCCCTTGTAGGGGAAGTTGGAACCCCCAACTTTCCTCTCTCCCCCAGATGCCACAAGGTAAGCATTTTTCTCTACCACATGTGCCCTCAGGATGACTCTCTGCCATGCCACATGAACCAAAATTTCTGAAATTATGAAACAAAATAACCCTTTCCTGCTTTGAAGTTGGTTACCTGAGATATGTTGTTAGAGCAGTAGAAAGTAACACACTGCTTTGGATAAATATGCTACTTTCTGAGAAGACTAAGACCTCTCTCTTGTCACAAGAGCCTAGGGAAAGAAAAGCCACCTCTACCTCTCAGAGACAGTACCAATGAGCAGTCACCTGACCTCTATTCTGACACAGTACCAGAGCCCACAGCAGCACAGCAGTCAATGCTTTCTGACTTCAAATCAAGACTTCAGAATACCTGGATAACTAAAGGGTAGACTGTAAACATGCTTGCATGGTAAGAAGCAAGGTCTTTTCTTACCCAACTTCCATGACCAAATGAGACCAAGTCCCATCTTGCTGCATCACCTGCACTAGGCAGGCCAACTTCTCTTCAGAGGGCTGTGCAGCCAAGCTCAGCTACTACGCAGCATGTTCTCCACACCAGAGTCATCACCTGCTAAAAACTACCCAAAAACTACGTGGTTTCAACATCAAAGGAAGTGCTCTGGCTTTTCATGCCTACTACTAACATCGGTAGAGTTTTAAAGAGGTAACTATTGATTTGTCTGTCATTTTTAACACTATCTAAAAACTTGCAAAAGAAAAAAAAAGTCAAACAAACACTTCAGTGTCTCTAACCTGAGTAAGAGAAAAAAATTAATTATGAATGAAAGTGTTATAAGGAAACCTATTAAAGAAAAATGTTTTGTCTTACATTTGTTTTTAATTTGTCAACATGAATTTTATTTTCCTTCTACTATTTATGATTCTGCAAACAAAATTATATTTTGTACCTAAAGCAACATTCTTCAACTTCTTACATAACACACTAGCAAATTCCTGACTTTCAATCAAAATGGCAGAGCTGCCCATGGTGTCCATCAGATGAACTAAAATTAAGATGCTTTATGAAAAAAGATGGTTCTATGTACTGCACATGATGCATCACAGGTGCTAACCCGAGTGTACTGGACCTAAATGTTATAGAATATTATTTTAAGGTGTGTTACTTCTGTTTGTGTTGTATCTGTTTAACTCTGTGATGCTGTGTTACTGTGCCTGTGTAAAACACCTGATGGTCTAATAAAGAGCTGAATAGCCAATAGTGAGGCAGGAGAGAGAAATAGGCAGGGCTAGCAGGCAGAGAGGATAAATAGAAGGAGAAATCTGGGAGGAAAAAAGGAGAAGTAGCCAGAGAAGGAGGAAGACATCAGGGGCCAGCCAGCCAGCTACACAGCAAGCCATGGAGTAGAGTAAGATTTACAGAAGTAAGAGTACGAGAAAGGCCCACAGGCAAAAGATAGACAGGATAATTCAAAGTTAAGGAAAGCTGGCTAGAAACACGCCAAGCTAAGGCTGGAATTTATAAGTAAGAACAGGCCTCCATGTGTGATTTATTTTGGAGTTGGGTGGTAGGCTCCCTAAGAGACAAAGAGTAAGAAAACATCACTACAGTAAGCCACAGTAAGCAAGTACATTGGAAATGATTGCAGCAGAAGACAGAAAGGTAGCTGCTGGATAAAGAGCTGTTCGGCCCTTCTGCACATACTCACCACATTGATGGCATCAGAATTTGGGACCTGCAGTAAGTTTTGCTGGTGGAAACTCGTAGACAAGGCCTGGGACTCAAGTGTGCTAGAATCCTGCAGCTGCTGCACAGGTGGAAATGGGGTCTGTTGATTGTATGTGTCAGTCACTGTGAAACCTAAAACAAATTAGGTACAGGAGCTCTACAAACGTTATACAACAGGTAAAAGTTAATTTATAAAGAAAAGATGTTTAGACAATTTCTGCTGCTTGAATAAGAATCACGATTATGGTAGTGTTTTAGCAGCTCTAAGTTGACTGCTAATAAGCAGGCAGGATGCTGTGCCCAGTCCATGTCCCTGGGAGACAGGCTTTATAATCCAGCCATTAACACCAGTTCTCACCTATAGTGGGAATTTTCTCTGGTCCTGCCAGGCCCCAAGATCCAGACAAATCTCTCCCACCCATGTCCTGCAGCCACTTGGTTCCAAGTAAACACACAGAGGCTTACATTAATTACCAACTGTATGGCCTATGGGTCAGACTTCTTGCGAGCTAGCTCTTATAACTTAACTCAACCCATTTCTATTAGCTGCCATGTGGCCATGGTGTTACTGATCTGCTGGCATCTTGTTGCTCCTTTGGTGGCAGCTGGTGTCTCATTCTCCTTTCTCCTTTCACTGTCTCTCTTGGATTTTCCCACCTGGCTCCATCCTGCCCTGCCATAGGCCAAAGCAGCTTTATTTACTAGCCAATGGGAGTAACACATATTCATAGCCTACAGAAAGACAACCCACAGCACTTCCCCTTTTCTGTCTAATCAAAAAGTACTGTGGGATGTCTTTCTATGACATATGCTGTGTATATATATGCTGCTTTGACTTGCTAATTAAATGAAGCTGCTTTGGCCTATGGCAGAGCAGGATGGAGCCAGGTGGGAAAATCCAAGAGAGACAGTGAAAGGAGAAAGGAGAGTGAGGAAAGACGCCAAAGTGGCCACGTGCCAGCAGACCGGTAAAGCTATGGAACATAGATTAATAGAAATGGGTTAATTTAAGATACAAGAGCTAGCTAGCAAGAGGCCTGCCATAGGCCACACAGTTTGTAGATAATATTAATGATTATTTTATTTTATAAGTGGCTGCAGGACCGCAGGGCTGGGTGGGACCTGAGAAAACTTATGGCTACACCCACAAGATCTTCACCTTCTTGGGGATGGGACCCTGCATAGAATGGCTGTAAAAGTCATTTTTAGGAGATGAGGAGATGAGAAAATATTATGTAAAAAAAACATAAATGCATGAAATTAAGCCATAAAATTTTACAAGAGCCCTCAGAGAAACACTCTAAGTTTTGCAAACTAAACACAGCATAGGTCAGCTGGTTTACAAACTCACTGAAATTCACACTGACCTTGTGAAAGTCCTGCAGACTCAAAAGACTGCTGTGGAGTAGTCTGCTCTTCAAACTGGTCCATGTGCCCTGGGAGAGGATCCTGGGAAGCTGCAAACCCATCTAGGGCAAAGAGAAAGACATGCACAATGTCTACGGTCATCTCCCATCTGCTGATCCATCTCAAAGTATACAGTCACTTTCCAGAAATTAGTCCCTCATTTTGAAAACACAAGAGGAAGGTAATATTCATTGTTCTAAAAAGTATTATATATATATAATATTCTAAAATGCAGCTATACTTAGTAATTATGTAAAACTCAGGCATCATAGGGGATAAAACATGTACAATCGTGCCAAAAGACTAAATAAATTTTAGGACACCCACAGAATAAAACCATAAATTGGCCAGCAAACTGTCTGCTAACAAGCCTGGTAAGATGAAGCTTGCTGGGACGCAGACCATCAATCACAATGAGCACACTGAAGTGGCTCAGCTGACACTTTCTGTTGACCAATACTGCTGATGAAACACAGCAGCATGCTGCTTTACATTCTCTATCAGGAACCCCGTCTCCCTGTGACTGTTGACAGTTACCAGCCTCTCTGGTCTGGGAATCTACATGGAGTCCCTGTCACAGAATACTAATGAGCATGGCTAAAAGGAAAAAGGTTGACAATATATCAGAAGTTTATAAAAATTGCAGAGAAGATCTTATATTTCTATACGACATGCATATACTCAACATGGACACATGGACACACAGAAGGCCATGCTGACACATTTGTTTAGAAAAAAATCAGAAGAACTTAAAACAAAACATGGACAGTAAGTTTTTCTATAGACCTAAGATTACAAGTAATTTAAAAATTTGCCACCAAGAAGTCACATTGCTTTGTGTTTAAAACAGGCAACAACCCCGACCCACATCAGAAAAAAAGAAAAACAAAAATCACCAACCCCCAGAAAATAAGCATAAAGTTGAGCAGCTGGTGTTCGGTTAAGAATGTAAAGGATACTGCTAAAGCCCTCACATCACAGCTGTGTATGTGATGTTACTTAGCACAAATTGTGACTTTCAAAAGGCACGCAGGACAGCTGATGTATACCGGTGATACAGTGCTCAGCCTACACAAGGCCCTGAATATTACCCCCAGCACCAAAAACAAAGGCAACAGGGATTACATCCTGAGTCTGAGGACCACAAGACTCTGCTGGGATCATCAGAAAAGCTCAAAGTCCTGAAGCAGTACCTTCCTCGGCTCCCAAAGGCTCATCTGCCAACTGCTGTCCAAGCTCTGCATCTTCTGTGCCTACCACATGCTGTGGCCCCAGTTCTAGAATCGCCTCGGGGTCTGCCGCCACAGTCTCCGGGGTCTGCTGCAGTTCTGCACTCTCAATCTCCACAGGCAGGGGAACTGACACTTGCATGCTCTGCTGGTCCACGGTGCTGTCATCCATGGAGGAAGCCTCCTGATGTTGCTGGAGCTGCTGGGCTAGTTCGTATCTTTGGGAAAGCAGCAATTCATAAAGTAGACACTATCAACAGCATAGATACATGTGTGAAAGATGTCATTCGCTAAAATGGCATTTTTATTCTTCAATTATTTCATTTTGAAATCATGGTGTGAATCTAGCTAAACACTAACTATTTTGCAATCTAAAGGAAACCCTGTTGTCTTCAGTTGCTATTGGCCGACACAGGACTTGAAGGCATGAAGAGACAGGAAGAACAGCACATGCAACAAGATACTAAACAACAGCGCACACCTATAATCTCAGCACGGAGGAGGCTGATGCAGGGAAACGGCTGCGAGTTCAAAGCTATCCTGCACTACATAGTGAACTGATGTCTCAAAACTCCAACCCTTTAAAAGCAATCTTGCAATCTGTTGATTCTTGGTCCAGGGCAGACAGGTTTTTTTGGTATTTATGTGCTGAGGACTTAGTTTCCAATACAGCAATGCTCAGATGTGAGCCTCTGAGGAAATGACTAGATTAGGAGGATCTGATGTGCTCAATGGATGAATGAATCCCTTGCTCAGTTCCTAATATGATGGCTTTTGAGTGAAGTGGTGAAGAATAAGAAGTAGGACCTTGTTGTGGAATATGATTTTAAGGTGTGTTACATTTGTTTACACTGTGGAACATTTGTTTAATGATGCAAACATGGGTTGCATTTGTTTATGTTGCATTTGTTTAACTTTGTGAAGCTGTGTTACTGTGCCTGTCTAAAAAAATACCTAGTGGTCTAATAAAGAGCTGAAAAGCCAATGGCAAGGCAGGAAAAGGATAGGTGGGGCTGTCAGGCAGAGAGAATAAAAGAGGAGGAGAAATCTGAGTAAGGGAGAGAGTGAGAAAAGAAGAGGAAGAGAACAAGGAGAAGGGGAAGCTAGGAACCAGCCACACAGCCACACGGCCACACAGCCAGCCACACAGCCAGCCATGGAGTAAGAGTGAAAGTAAGATTTACAGAAGTAAGAAAAGGAAAAGCCCAGAGGCAAAAGGTAGATGGGATAATTTAAAATTAAGAAAAGCTGGCAAGAAACAAGCCAAGCTAAGGCTGGGCATTTATAATTAAGAATAAGCCTTCTTGTGTGATTTATTTGGGAGCTGGGTGGCAGACTCCCGCCAAAAAAGCAAAACAACCAACAACAGGATCTTGTTAGATGATGCATGCCTTTGAAGAATGTCACTTGTCCTCTGGACCTTTCTTTCTGCTTCCTGAATACCAAGAGATGAGTAGACTGTTGAATTCATCCTCTACCATAATATCCTGCCTCAGCACAGCTTAAAAGTAATGGTGTTGGCTGACCACCATGAGCTTCTGATTTGTGATGTAAGATAATCATACA
The DNA here is from genome assembly GCF_903995425.1 of Onychomys torridus. Classification (NCBI taxonomy): domain Eukaryota; kingdom Metazoa; phylum Chordata; class Mammalia; order Rodentia; family Cricetidae; genus Onychomys; species Onychomys torridus. Next base: position 70,890,355 of record NC_050455.1, read on the forward strand.
TCCTTTAAACTGGTTTGTCAGGTACTTGCCATATCAATGATGAAATCAACTAATAAAATGGGCTAATCAGTGTGTTTCAAAATACATACTATCAGGCAGAGTCCTTTCTGATTTTCTCATGTTAATGCTATTCATAGCAATATTTACATATATAAAACATACCCAGTATATATTGCTTAGGATCAACAATTTCTCTTTCAAAGAGAAAGATGAACATTGAATTTAGTGTAAAAATCCAAGAACTTTAAGAAAACTACAACAACCACCTAATTAACTGGCTAGTACCATACAAAGAACCTAAGATAACTCCTATGTGCACAGTTAAGCCCACAAACTGTAAAATGTATATGTTCTACTCTAGAGTCTCCATGTATCTAGATTTCAAAACCTTGCCTCTTCATTTCTCAATAGCCAACTCAATTCTCAATTCCTTTCACTACAGAGCAGATAACAAATGCACACATAACATCAAGGAGTCAGAAAACATGTCTACTCCCTACGGCAGGTCTCTGTACTTCAACAGTCATCTGTCCATCCTTCCCTGGGGACTGTCTCACATGGGGCTTCTGCTTCCTTCTGTAGGTGCCTGGTTTTTGTTTTTATGAATCTTACTTCTACTCATGTATGTCTATTTATAAGTTATTTCTTTTAATTTTTGAGGTTATAATAGTCACATCATTTCCCTCATCCCTTCTTCCCTACCTCCTTGCTTTCTTTCAAATTCACAGCCTTTTAAAAATTAATTGTAGCACCAGGGAGCCTGCATGGGACTGACCTAGGTCTTTTGTGTTTATGTGACAGTTGTGTGGCTTGGTCTTCTTGTGGGACCCCTAACAGTGGGAGCAGGAGCTGTCTTTGACTCTTTTGCTTGCTTTTGGGACACTGTTCCTCATACTGGGTGGCCTTGTCCAGCCTTAATACAAGGGGGGGGGGCTTAGTCTTACTGTAACTTGATATGCCATGTTTTGTTGATAATCATGGGAGCCCTGCTATTTTCTGAACAGAAATGGAAGAGGAGTGGATTGGGAGGGGTGGGGGAAAAGGGAGCAAGGGGTGAGCCTGGGAGGAGAGGAGGGAGGGGAAACTGCAGCTGTTTAAAAAAATTAAAAAGAGCATGAATAAATAAATAAATGGCACATGTCATAGTTGTTCAGAAAAAAATTAATTGTAGCTACATAACATATATGTATATATAGCTACATAATGTGTATATATATATATATTTTTTTCAATACATAAATATAACCTGCTCAATTTGAATAATGTTACTCTATGCATATTTTCAAGGCTAACCATTTAGTATTGAATGAACAAGGAGTGTGCTCCTCCCTGGGGAAGACTTGCTCCCATTCTCAGCATTCCTTAGCTGCCTGGACTTCTTTATGTAGGGTTGCGGTCTCTTGGGCTTTCTCCTGTATTTTTAATATAAATGTGTATTAAATTTTGGGAACTCCAAAATAGACCAAGGAGGAAACACAGGATATATCTCTCCTTGTAGGACAACTCAAATGTACAAAATTTGAAAGAGAAAAGTAGTCGATACCTATGTACAGTATGACAGGCTGGTTGGTCTCTAACACACTGCAGAGTCACACAGTGATGCATTCTCCCTCAGAGTAACCATGACCCACAGACCAAAAATATTTGACCTAATTCAAGAGACCCAGAGTAGTAATAATGCCACTGACCATCATCAAGAGAGGTCCGAAACCTGTATTCTCAACATTTTCACAGAAGGTACACTCTACAGGCTTGGCTTCCTAACGAAAATAGTATTTACCATGCCACAGAGCACCCCAACTCCTATGCTCCAGGCCTCTCTATAGCTTGTGAGCCACCCTACTCCAAAGTGGGAATGGCACTAAACAATCCCATCAATAGGGACTCCCAGGTCCCAAACACATCACAACATTGAATCACCTCCACAAATTGCAATGTGGCACAGCCAGACATGCAACTTTGAGGTCTACTACATCACCACCAATACAATGCTGCCTGGGTGATCCGTAGCAGCAAGTAACTTCCTGGCTAAATATTTCAGAATCAAGTCAATGCATCTTGTTAAATGTGCTGAGAGTCGGGAAAAGACCAAAACAAAACAAAATGACCTATTTCAGCTAACCTATCTACTGGGGGGGGGGGCTGTCTTTTAGGGAATGTGCAGGTGGATGCATCTGAGTTGAAATGTTGTCAGTGTTCCCAGACAGCAGGTTTAACATTCTTCCATGGTGGGCTGAGGCTAGCCCTCACTTAAGATGAGCAGATATGCTCTGCACAGAATGCTTCACAGGAATGCTGGCCTCAGTCCTTGGTCAGAAACATGCCTTTTTTATATCACATCCATCACCGCTAAGCTGGCTTTGTACCAAATAAAATAAAGGTTATGTTGAACAACAGGCTCATAGCATATCTGAGACTGATGGTCTATAATTCAGTATTAGAATACCACTGAAATTCATTTATAAACCCTAGAAATCAGGCCAGGGAAATGGTTCAACAAGTAAGAGCTCTTCCCATTCAAGCCTGGTAACCTGAATTTGAGCCCCAGAGCCCACACAGTGGAAGGAGGGAACCAACTCCTACAAGCTGTCTTCATAACTTCCACATGTATATCATAGCACACATGTGCACTGACACACACACACACACACAAAAGTTTTGCTGGGCAGTGGTGACACATGCCTTTAATCCCAGCACTCAGGAGACTGAGGCAGGCAGATCTCTGTGAGTTTGAGGCCAGCCTGGTCTACAAAGCGAGATCCAGGAAAGGCGCAAAGCTACAGAGAAACCCTGTCGGGGGGGGGGGGGGAAGAGGTATTAAACCTATAAATCACAGGACTGAGTAAAATTTCTTCTTAAAAATCTTCCCCATCTAGCCATGTTAGAGCTAGCCTTTGACTACCAGCTTAAAAAAGAGTTTACAGTAAGGCATTTAGCCTAATATGGACTGCCCCAGTATTAAGAGTAAAAATGTTAACTGGGTATGGTGATAGCTACATGTGTAATCCCCAGCCATCAGCACCTTGAGGCCATCTGGAGCTATACAGGAGACCCTGTTTAAAAGAAAGGAAGGAAGGAAGGAAGGAAGGAAGGAAGGAAGGAAGGAAGGAAGGAAAGAAGGAAGGGGGCAAGAGAGAGAGAGAGAGAGAGAGAGAGAGAGAGAGAGAGAGAGTGTGTGTGTGTGTGTGTGTGTGTGTGTGTGTGTGTGTGTGTGTGTTAGGGCTGGTTTGGGTTCTTTGTTAGAGACAGAGTCTCATTCTCTAGCCCAGTCTGGTCTTGAACAGACCTCAGCCTCTCCTGTCCTTAGATTATAGGCAGGAGCCATCACAGCGAAGTTTAAGCTGTCATCTATGGCTCTCACTAATCCCTAAGCATAGACAGCCAAATTTCTCAACCCAATACACTCCAAGTTAGAACAATACAGGCATCCGACAATGACTTCTCACCTGATTCCCCCCACATCTGGGAATTAGGAAGATAATTAAATAGCAGGCACATCAACACCACACCTACCTATGGGTTTTCATGTGTTTCTTGCAGTTTAGGGAGGTCTTAAATGTCTTCTGGCAATAGGGACACATGTAGGGGCGGAGGTCATTATGTATGCCCATGTGTCTCCGCAAGCTGCCCCCTGTGGTGAAGGCTCCATTGCAGATCAGACACTTGAAGGACTTCAGGCCAGTGTGTGTCCGCACATGCGCTTTGAGCACTCCTGCAGAGACGAAGCCTCTACCACACTGAGAACATTTGAAAGGTTTCTCACCCGTATGTGATCTAAAAAGCAGGGGAAAAACCCTTAATATATTTATTACACATTCATAACAAGTGTAACTCATACTTCACTCTATGACACTCTTTTAAAGGCAAGCAGAAAAGTCTCCCTTCGTACACTTTATGTGAGCAAATCTGAGAACTCAGCTGTGTGACTTGCTCACAGACACCGAGCTGCACACACTGAAGTGAAAACACATATCTTCTGCAGAGTTCCATTTTCAGAGTACCACACTACCTCTGTGAACAAATTCTAGCGTCAAGAATTAAGCTCTGGTGAGTACATCTGAAAAAGTTAAACATTGTAATTTTTTAAAAAAATGCTGAAAATTGCAAACACAAAATATAATTGGAATATAAATAAAACTCAGGGGCAATTTCTGACTAAAACATTTGAATGAATATATTCAAGAATTTAAAAAGTCACAAATCACTATTTTTTGGTCAGATAAAATATTTTAACCACAAGCTCCCAGCACCACCCTACACCCTTAGTCTCTAGATCACTGACTCTCTGTAACCCTTGCACTCAATCTCCGCCTCCCCTCAGACCTTACCTGATATGCTGTTTAAGATGGCAAGACTTTTTGTATGCTCGCTGACAGTAAAAACATTTGTATGGTCTATCTGCTTCATTGCCATAATTATTATTAAAATAATTTTGGAAAAATTGATTTTTTGGAATGGGCTGGATAAGACCTACAAATCCAAAGAAAAGCAGGAATAATTCATTGTTAGTGCTATTACTTCTATGTAAAGACATCTGCTTTAAGCTAAAGATAAGAACTCCAATGGACTATGGGCTCCAGTGTCACAACAATGCATATTAATTATGTCGTGAACTGTCATCTATTAATCAAGTCACTTCAATGCCTGTGGTGAAATAATTATCCAATGCTATTTTCTGTCCCTTAAGAATGTGTATATTATTATAAATATACACTGGATTCCAGATCCATTATTTAATGGCTTTCTACATTTACTTTCAAAATATACATGAGCTGACATGGAATTTATATATGTACATCCAAAACTTTTGTCAGGATTTTAAATATCTCTGTATCTATTATGAATACTGCATGAAGTACAATAATAAACTCAAAACAGAACTACTTCTAACATGACATTTTGTTCTGTAAAGGTCAGCATTTTCCCCAAAGGTTTTATTAAAGAGGTATTTGTGAATGGCAAGATAATTAACTAGAGGCTGGAGAGATGTCTCCATGTTTAAGAGGATTTTGTTGTTCTTGCAAAAGACCTGGGTTCAATACCCAGAACATACGGTGATTCACAACCATCCCTAACCCCAGTTCCAGGAGTTCTAACAAGCACACATGTGGTACATCTACATGTATGTAGACAAAACATGTACATAAAGTAAAATACATATATGAACACTTTTTAAGATTATTGACCTATGTATTTCAAGATTTACACGCTTTCATTAAATAAAGGATTCCCTTGGTTTGATCACTAGCAAACCCAAAGTGATAATGCCTTTGGGCTACGCACACAACCCAACACAAACTTAGTTGTCAAACTTCAGTAACTGAATAATTATCTGGAACATTAAGAGGAAGACTGGAATGTCCCTCCTGATGTCAAGACGAAGCACACACTTGCCAACACTCTGCCGTCCAACCCTCCTTCACCCCTCAGCAATGCCACTAACTTCAAAGCAACTATGCATCTTTTAAGACATACCATTTTTCCTGGCTTTCCTAAAAAGAGCAAACTGTGTCCCAACTCTTTTCCCTAAACTCACTGCTTATACCTGATACAGACTTCTAAGTTATTCCAGATGGCATCATCTCCCTTGTTCCAATACGTTTCCCTAAAACTAGTCACTGCTTCTGCTTCTGCAGACCTTAACCCTTTCCGCAGGTCCTTGCAGGTGACATTCTCCTGCTTCCCTCCCCAGCTGTCAACACAGAACTCTACTGTAATTCTGTCCGGGGCTCTGTGGGTATTCTCTGAATGGGTGACAACACTGACGTGCACAATTCTAGTACACACAGTAGCACTTCAGTGTCCTCCTCCTGCATGTAATTACAGTCTCTGAAACGGTTTCCAAGTATGTGAGTCCCGAAAACAACCTGAGGGGTTTGGACTAGAAGGCAGGGGAGGGGCCCTCCTCTAGGCCATTAAATAAAGTAGTTCTCATTTTTATCTCTGCTAATTTTGTTCTGACAAGGTTTATCAAAACAAGGCTAATTATAAGCCCTCTGCCTTGAGAGCTGGGATTAAAAGTGTATGTCACCACACCATTACCTGAACTTTGGGTTTCTTGACTTCAAGTTTGTGAATCTCTTATTCTACAGAACTTTTTGTTCTTTATCTTCACAGATGTAATAGTGGAATTTTCCTTTTGACCTCGCTGAGATACAGGAGGGAAACAGTTCTTAGTGTTAGCTGCACAGGGCAGACTATTGGGATCCTTTATCTCTCCTTAATGGATGTGAATATATTAGGCAGAGTTGGCTCTTTAGGGGCTGTAGAGAAGTTTTGGCTGTGGGATCAATTCTGATACAAACAGGACAGGGAAGATTTTGGAAGGGCACTGTTACAATTATTTGACCATTGAGGAGGTAGATGGACTGTTTAGGTCAGTCTGGTTACATTCAGCATAATGTTTGATACCCAAACTGTTACCTTAGGTAGTATTAGAGTACATTAATATACTGTAATAAGTAATTTCACCGCCGGGCCGTGGTGGCACACGCCTTTAATCCCAGCACTCGGGAGGCAGAGGCAGGCAGATCTCTGTGAGTTCAAGGCCAGCCTGGGCTACCAGGTGAGTTCCAGGAAAAAGGCGCAAAGCTACACGGAGAAACCCTATCTCAAAAAAAAAAAAAAAAAGGAATTTCACCTCTTAAGGAAAGTTGTTTGCTAGTATAGATCCATATGGTCAAAGATTTTTCAGAACTTTTAGAGCTGTGTAAGAACCTCAATTCCTTCCCCCAAACCTCTCAACACTGCCTTCCTCTATTTTGATGGACATAAAAGCTGGGGTCTAGGGCACTTTGCTTTGGGCCATGTGACTGGCTTAACCGAGATTTGATTTCTAGGCTGGACTCACGTGTCACTGAAGCTGATGTCTTTTCTGTGTCCACTGCCACTGGACCCCGGTTCTGAGTGTGGTCAAGAGCAGTTGTCCCTTGGTGAGGGTGCTCTCAGGCTTCCCTCGGTTGAGCATTACCATGGTTATAGCATGGCATGGTTATAGCACGGCCAGATGATATTTTGCTCGAGCTTCTTGGGTATACTTTATATGCTTTTTAAAGTTAGGATCTAGGCTTTAAATAGAATAACAAGCACCTAAATTTTGGAGTTGGGAATAATCTCCACATAGGTTGAGTACTTCCTACTCAAAGTGATTTGAAACAAATGTTTTGAATTTCAGGTATTTTACATGGATGTAGTTAAAAAAAAAAAAAAAAAACATTGGGGGGGATGGGACTCAAGTTTGAAGACAAAATTCATTATTTTTCATGTTTACTGTATACACACAAGCTGAAGATAATTTCACAAAATAATTTTAATATCTCTGCCATTTGTGACCTGTCACAAGAGAACAGATATGGAATTTTCCCCTTTCATTTTCAAAATGCCTGGATTATGAAACAGTTCATACTTCAGATTAAGAATCCTCAACCTGTATTCTTATCTACAGTTACAGTGTGTGTGTGTGTGTGTGTGTGTGTGTGTGTGTGTGGTGTGTAGATTTAGGTGTATGAAATAAAACTTGCATCTTAGCACATATATGCAATATCTGGATTAATTGTCATATGTAAAAATAACATCAATGTATAGTGGTTTATTTTTTGAGTTTATGTTTGCTGTTTTAGTCATTGTTAAATATACTAAATATGCAGGGCGGTGGTGGCACATGCCTTTAATCCCAGCACTCAGGAGGCAGAGGCAGGGGGATCTCTGAGTTAGAGGCCAGCCTAGTCTACAGAGCATAAGTTCCAGGACAGCCAGGGCTACACAGAAAAACCCTGTCTCAAAAAACAAACAAATGAATAAACAAAAACAAACACAGAAATCCAAAGATGTTTAACCTGATTTAAAACCTGAAAATGCATATTAGACATTGTTTTGTAAATTACAGAAGAAACCCAAGCCCCTATGCTAGTATTCAGCGTGTTGCCTATCTCAGAAATGATCTATGGGACAGTTACACTTCCCCGGGCCTGGCAGAGCTCACACTAGAGAAGAGTGTGCTGGCGAAGAGTTCCACTGTCTGTCATCTGCAGCATTGGTAGTCTCCATTCCCTACAACATCAGTCCTGGTGAGTACGCTCACCAGAAAAGAGCCAGTTCACTTAAATTTTCAAATGCTTTTTCCACTAGTTGTAGAATATCTGCACTTTTTAATCTCATTTGTATTCATTGCTTTTTTTCATTCCCTGTAGATTTTCTCATTTTCACTTTAGTTCATTGTGGACAAGTCATGCTATCTACTTTACTATTTTTAAGTTTTATAAAATCACTACTTTATCTTAAATTATTTACACACTAATAAAACTTCCTGCTACTTTTTTCATTTTGTCATTTGATCTTTAGAGAAAAACACTATGTATTTCATTCTTACTTTTAACAAGAAGCACTCAATAGCCTTACTTTTCTGAGGACAGCTTTGGACCATACACTATGTTTATTCCCATTTGTAATAAATGACTTACTTTAAGTCTTTCTTTTCATAAATAAATTTTAGACATCTTTTATATTTTCATTTAACTGTAATCAAAGATTATAACTCACATTAAGTTCCCAGGTTTTATTGAAGCTTTTCTATACCTTAGAATGTGAACTATTTTATGCCTTTTTAAGAGTACATATTTGGATATAAAAGATGATATCACTCTAAGAAACCTCCTATGGGGCTGAGGATACAGTTCAAGGGAGAGTGCTCACCGACCGGGCAGGCACACAGCCCTGCCTTCAGCCCCTTAGGCCTTGTGAACAGTGACAGTGCATGCTCACCGTCCCAGTACTCGGGTGAAGGCAGGAGACTAACAAGTTTAAAGTTATCCAAAGCCTGAAATACAGGGCATCCAGTCTCTAAAGAAAAAAACAACAACAACAACAACAACAACAACAAAAACAAAAACAAAAACAAAAAACAAAGAAATGCACTGTGTTTAACTGATCTGTCTCCCTATATTTCAGAACCTGAATGTTTCTCTTCTCAGTTGTTCTGGCTTATATATTTTTATGTCATAATCTTAGCTATATGAAAATTCAGAGGATCTTAGAGAGGTGGCTCAGCAGGTAAGAGGACACAATGCAGTTGTAAAAAACTCAAGTTGAGTTCCTAGCACCTATATCAAAGTGGCTTGTAACCACCTATAACTCCAGCTCTAGGCCCTCTGTGTGCACCTGCACTCACTTGTATAGGTCCAGTAAGATACACAAACACATATATAAGTTTAAAAATTATAAATCTTTTAAAAGGGTCAATGGCTATATTGATCATCTCATTGTTAAGCTATAACTTACATCAACCTAAGATGTAATTCCATACACCCCTTAACCCTTGTCATACTAAGTCACAGTATGTTTGGTATTAATTTTGCTCAGGTTAGATTACTTTGAATTGAAAAATTACTTAATATGGAGACTGCATAAAATGCAAATCTACCTGTAAAACCTAATGAATACTCCAGTCCAGATGTTTGCGCCCCCATGGAAATCTGATGTTGGAGTCTAAACTACAATGTAACAGTACTGAGAAGGGAGCAGTGCATGAGACGACTAGTCACTGAGGTGGAGCCCTCATGTATGAGATGAGTGCCCTTCCAAAAGAGGCCTGTAAAAGTCAAACTGGTCAAAAACGATGAGAAGAACTGACTGTTTGGACCTCAGACAAAATGCAACATGTATACCACCCTTATCCAAGATCCAGAGAACATGATGGAAGAAGGAATATAGAAGGAAGAGCTGGAAGATGGGAAGGGTTGCTGTGAAACACTATCTTCTGGGAATGGCATGGGCTTTGCAATTATGAACACAGAGATGAACAACAGAGATGACTTCCTGCATAATGTCTGCATAAAATAAAGACAGAGAAGCAGAAGGGGGCAGGCTGGGAGGAAGAAGAAGCTCAGTAGGAACTGGAGGGAAATAAAAGATGGTAATGAGCTGTAATTGTGAGCCAATGCATGTAGAAAACTGATTTAAAAAAAGAAAAAAGAAAAAAGAAGCCCTGGAGAGAGAGATGGCCTGGTGCCATCTGTGAGAAAGACAGGGAATGTGCCACTGGCTAATAAAATCATATTATGTCTTAATTCTACTATCAGTGACAGTAAAACAAATTTAGAAACAGGTCGAGTTTCTTCTTTTTTCTAATACAAAGACTGAGCAGCCAGAACAGGAACCTCTGACACACTCCATGGAAATCCAAAGACACAAATAACTTGCACTGGGTGTTCTACGTTAACATTCCTCTTCACCTTCATGGATCCACAGAGGCAGAAGTACCTCTTTAATGAGGACTCACATGAGACTACTTTTCCTTTCACACTATTTATCCAAAACAAAAACCACATTTTGCACAGCACTTTAAGATTTTAATCTGATTGTGGAACATGCTAGACCAACAAAGCAATTTCTAATGACAACGTCATCAATTCTATGCCTAGGTATTCCTGCATACACCACAGTATATACACATCCCTCACAAGGTCCCAAAGGAAGAGCACCTGATCAGCCACAGCACTCTTACCTAAGTCAGTTATGAGAATTGGTTCTTGCAAAGGAATGTCGGGGACAGGAACATTGCTCTTGCCAACCCGAACCTTCGCAGGTCTGCGCTGGTGCCTCATCTTCCTCAGTTCCGTGTGTTTAAAGTGGGAAGCTATGTGCGTCTTCCTATGGCCTGAGGTTCGGAATTTTTTATCACAGTGAGGACAAGCAAAAGGTCTAACTCCTAATAAAACAAAAGGACATTTTAGAATTATTTCAAGGAATTACATGTCAACAACAACATAAAGGTGTCCATATAAAACACTTCAAAGGCTTGACTATGTGTTGTTCCACACTTGGGATTTCATGTATTTTATAAATCTGTTATTGTCTTCTTGCTTTTAATTAGTACTATTATAGATGTTAAGCTACACAATAGCTTTTCAAGTAAGAAAGGACATATGCTATTTTAAGGACAAATCCTTAAGTTGTAAAATATGCACATTCAAATAACAAGTCATCCTGAATAAGCCCAAACTGTGTCAGCCCTGTCTCTCCAACTAACATGCATAAAATAGAAAGACACTCTTCCTGGGAGGCAATTGAGATTAGACACACCAGTGTTCAGACAACAATTGGTATCTTGTAAAGAAGCAATAAAAGGCAACTGTCACTAAGTAGTAATGATAAGGCAGAGACATGCCATCATCCTCCACTATGGTATCCCTTCTATAAAAGTAATTTCCTCTCATAGTTTTAGTAGGAAATGAAAATGAAGATAACAAAGAAGGCCAGTCTGAGCTTCTGCACTCTCCTCAATCAGCCCAGCAAAGGAGTTCTGGGCTCATGACTGCCAGTGAATATGGAGCTTGAGGTAGGGAGAGTAATAAAAATGCTGTGTACTTCATGAATTTTTTTATCTCAATAACACTGTTGCTTATGAATATATGGAGCCCCAACTAAGGTATACATGCCTCCTGAGATTGTAGAATACATGTCTCTTCCTCTAGGTTTGATGGGTCTAAAGCAAAGTCAGGTCTCCCATAGGAATCTTCCCACCCACTGCCAATGTGTTGATTTATAATATTACTTTTCTGATGCCTCTCCCACCATATCCTTGTTTCCATGGGGATCGAGGTCACAAATCATCAAAAGAGGGGGAGGGAAGAAAGACCTAGGAGAGTTTTGCCACTGCACTTGCCACACCCCTACCAGCATCAGCACACCTGTGTGGAGGCGGATGTGCACCTTGAGGCTCCCTGAGGTGGAAAAGCTCTTCATGCAGTACTGGCACTTGAAGGCCTTGATGCCAGTGTGAGTTTTGATGTGAGCGGTCAGTGTGCTCTTCACGGCAAAGGCCCGGAAACACTGTGGACACTTGAAGGGCTTCTCATGAGTGTGGATGCGAATGTGGCGCACAAGGTCACTGGGCTTCCGGAACTCCTTTGTGCAGTAGGGACACACGTGCCACCGAACCCCGTTTTCCTCCCGAATGGAGCCTGCAGAGACAAGGAAAAGCAAATAGTCCAGATGACCTAGAAACTATAGTAGCACATAAAGGTCCTGCAGTGTCCCGTCTCCTGGAGAGGCAGGCTACAGCAGCTCACTGCATCAATGGGAAGCTATAAGCGTTCCATCAAAGACACACTATCCATCACTGAAAAATGAAAGCTCTACATTATGAACATTATCAAGGATAATAATCTTGAAGAAAGCCCTAAAATTCCCTGAAGATGCAATTTGTAATTCCCACTTCAGGCAGCTAAATGAACATGCAGTAATGTGTAAATCAGGGTTCAAAGAACAGAGTTCAGTCTGGATAAGAAGGACAGCAAGTGTGATCAAATGACTCCATGATGGTGCAGAGTAATAGGCTGAAGAATGTTCAGCCCTCAATGGAACTGCACCCCGATAAGACTCAAGGATCACCAAGGAAGAGGGCAGGAAAGAGCATAAGAGGTGGTGGGTTACTATAAGGAAACGATGTGTTCTGGACACAGCAGAGCCACTGTACATATAGTACATGTAGTTGGCAACAATCCGCAGGAAACCTGTACAAGCCAAGACAGACTAAATCCTAGCCTGGAGAAGGAAGTTAGGCAGGAAATCCTACCCACTAGCCATGGAGCTATTGGCAACTGTCAGCTGCTGAAAGAGGGCAGAGTTAGGGAAAGGGATGAGTAGAATTCAAAGCACCTTATATGAAACTCTCAACTAATAAGTATTTGTTTAAAAGTAACTCCATGATCAACTTGAAGGACAAGAACAGAAGGGAAGATGCCTGAGATTTACTGAGCATCTTAAATGACAAAGACAAGCTCATAAAAATGCAAATCATTTGAAAACAGAAAGCTCTAATAACGTTCTTTTCAAGAATTATTCAGACAGAAAAGAAAACGAGGAGAGAGTAAGAAAGGGAGAGGAAGTAGTTACAGAACTAGAGTACAGATTCGCTAGACCTGAGAAGTCACCTAGAGATCAGGTTTAGTTTTGGACATGAAAAATACGTACTTCGATCTATAAGAGGACATAATAGAAAACTGTCAAGCTGTAATTATTTCTATGACTAAATTATAACAGGGACTGCAAACTGACAGCACCGAGGCTATCTCAAATATAAGATGTAGATATTCGGAAAAAAGAAAAACTGAATCCAGATTTCCAATGTGATCTTCATTAAGTAAGTTTCCCTAGCTGGGCAAGTGCTTTCCTCAAATACACTCTGATCGGGTTCTTCAAGATGAAAGTTAATTTTCTAAAACTCGGCATCTAGTGTTAACTTTTACAAATAAGTCCAAAGCCAGGAAAAATTGACTATACCTTATCAATATAGAAGGAAATGGCTGAGGGAGGAGACTAGAACAGTCTGCAAAACCAGAGCCAACTAGATCTGGAGGGAGACACTCAATAAAGGTGGCACTAAACTTGGCAAGCCAAAGTAACCAACTTAACAGTGGTGTTTGTGCTCAGAGGTGTGGAAGCACCGGACTGCTCTGCTCACCAGGAAGAAGTGTCGGAAGGCTAAACCAGATGACTCAGATTCAACCCCTGGGCTAACATGGTGCAAAGGACCAACTCCTGTAATTCTCTGACCCCAACAAGCACACTGCTACACAAGCACCCAACACACACAAATAAATAATCAAATAAAATTTAAAAATTTAAAGAGAGAGAGCCATGTTTCTGTCACATTGTTGAAGTATAAATGTCACAAAGCCTGAAATGCAGAACATGTTTGAAAACTGCAGCTTTACAAACATGAAACATTTCTCCCACACAGACAAAAAAGGCTAACTAGGAAGAATGGATAAGAAAATACTACACTTTTTAAAGGTCCAAGAATTAAACAATAAAAGAATACAAAAGTACAAGAATAAATGCAACATAAAAATGCAGGCACTTCTTATCATGCAGGGTGGTTCTCTCACCTTGTTCCTTAAAAGAAAATATAAATTGAAACTACATAATGTACCATTTTTAGCCTATCAGTCCTAAAATTTAGTAACAATCCCTTTAAAACACTGTTAAGAGACCAGTATTCCAAATAACTCCACTCAACCTAGTCAAAGTAAACTGTAAATACATATCAAAATTTCAAGTTATATACAAAATAGCAACTGCTGTGGTACACACCTGTAATTTCAGCACTAGGAAGGAGGTGGGGGAGGATCAGGAGTTCGGGGTCATATTCAGCTACAGAGTTCAAAGCTACAAGGTTTATAGGAGACCCTATCTTAAAGGCAGAAAACAACAGAATGAATGTACCATGTACCTTCTGACAAAGAATGAACTCTGAATAAGATCTGCAGATGGGGTAATATTATTAATCAAATTTAATTTCCTGATGTTCATCAACTGTTATGTATAGTTACACAGAAAGACATCCTTTCCTTTAAGAAATGTGCATCAAAGTATTTACAGTGAAAGGGTGTACCCCGAATCACTTGGAAAATTCATTCTGGAGAATCTGGATGAATGCTATAGGGGAATCCTTTGTGCTCTAAACCTTTCTGCTGAGACTGGAATTATTTCAAACTAAAACCTTTTAAGAATGTTCACACACAAAAATAAAAATGAATAAAATTAACAAAAATGTTCATAGAATTTATTATTTGAAACCTTTGCTACTTCTAGAAATGTAACCTGAAGATAAATTAACATGAGCTACAAACATCTGCTGCAATATTGTGTGAGTGCAAGATAAATAATCATATCCATTTAGTGAATAGTGAGCAGGTCAAATAAACAGAGAAACAGCCATAAAACTATGGCATATAACCAGGAAATTTTTATCATGTGGTAAAAGTAACCTGAAAAGCAAAATACATAAATTGCACCTTTGTTCACAGAAGGAAGAACTGCTTCTCCACCTTTCCTAGGTCATTTGCATCTTCTGAGGTATGATATGACCAAGTTCCTCCTTTCTAGACACTAACCATGTGTACTCACTGAGTTCTGTTACTCATGTGTTAGACACCATGCTACCCACGTTACACAGACTTTCTCACTCAATTCTCTTCTGTCCTTGCAATCATTCACCCCAACATAGATGAGAAAGCTAACAAGCTGACATGCAAAGTGCTAACTGATTGACTCGGGGTTCAGATGAAGACCCCTGTAGTCCAGGAGCCTGAGTGCAGCTACCTCAAAGAGGTCTGTTCTCCTGTTCTCCCAGCTTCCCATGGCAAACACTACACCAAGCTCCAAGGAATCAAAAAGTCCCTCGAGGTGACAGCTATCTCCAGGAGGGCAGGTCTTCAGTTGGAAACATCAGAAGTGCTAAGATGGATACCTGAACTCACAATGACTAACTCCAAGGGAAGAAAAGTGCTCAAGAACTTCTCTAGCAGGGAGTGGCTCTCTACTACTGGACCCTGTGGCCAGGTACTGGATGCCAAAACCTTTCTGTCTTCCTCACTCATCAAACAGCTTTCCCAAGAGACAACACCTGGGAACTCCATCTCCAACATGAGCAGCAGCCACAGCAGAGAACGAAAGGACAAGGTGGGCTCTCCCTGTTCATCGGCCCCGGCAGTGTAAAGGGGTGATAAAGAGGGGTGACAGGGAAGCTGCCTCGGTTTTCTGTGGTGTCAGAGGTAGACTTTGTATAATGAGAAAACTCTCATCACAAATGAAGACAGTATGGAGTGGTGGTAGCGCATGCCTTTAATCTCAGAACTCGGGAGGCAAAGGCAGATGGGTCTCTGTGAGTTTGAAGACAGCCTAGTCTACTAAGTGAGTTCCAGGATAGCCAGGCTGATACACAGAGAAACCCTGTCTCAAAAAACCAAAAAGCAAAAAACAAAAGAAGACAATAGTGTGTCGGTGTTAGTTACCTTCCTGGCACTGTGTCAAAATGCTTGACACAAACCACTTACAACAATATTTATTACCCAGTAGTTTCAGAAGTACCAGTCCACCATATAAGGCAGGCAAAGCAGAACAAAACAGCTCCTATCCAGTGCAAATAAGGCCCAACCCAACCACGCTCCTCCCACTTTGATTTTATCTGGGCCTATGAGATGGTGCCACCCACATTCAATGGGTCTTGCCTCTAATCCTTTCTGGAAATATTCTCAAAGACAAACCCAGAGAGATGCTTTCTAATCTCCAAAGACAACTCTAGATCCAACTAAGTGGGCAATCAAAATTAACTACCACAGAGAAAAGGTTAGGCTTATCCAAAGTATCAAGGGATTCTCCCAGACACCTGGCAATCACATGCTGAAGTTCCAGACCACATAACACATTAATGGTTTTCAGCTTCAAAAACAAGAACAGCAGTGCTAGATCACAGGTCAATAGAGTTGCTGTGGGAGATGCATGGGATGGTGTGTCTGAAAATATAATTGGACTCTACTGACAAAGTGAAACTAGTCCAGTCTTTGAATCAAGTACTTGAGCGTGTTTGGTTTGCCAACACTCACCAGAAAGATGTCGCCCTCCTGGCCAGATGTTTCAGGCTCACAAGTGCAGAAGGACAGTCACCAAGAGTCAGCTGGATTCACTGATGTGGACTGGATATCAAGAGTGCTTAAGACGCACTTGGAGCTGCTGAAACAAAAGTGGTCCTGACATTGCAGTGGCTAACTCATGATGATCCTGCTCTCAACACGAGGCAATTCTGCTATGGGAATCTTGGTATTTCAAAGCAGCCTATATCAGCAAAAGTCAATGGAGATGTAAGCACATTGTCTACCATGAAGAAACTAATGAGAAACAATTCACCTTTCAAACGATGCTGAAGATGAAGCCATATTTGTGGACTAGAAGAATGGCTGATATCACCGTTAAAACTGGCTTACTTATGCTTTAGATATTGCTACCTGCTACTACTTGCCAAGATCTCAATCCTACAGGTTCCAGGAACAGATTTCATGATTTGTGGCAGCTGAACTGTAACAGTGACCCTGCTACATGTGTGTGCAATACCTTATAGGGCAGGGCTTTCAGAGGATGGTCCAATGGATGGTGCTTCAAAGGGTATAACTCGGTTACTGTCAGCTTCTATCACAAATATGCAGACACTCTTGTTAGGAGAGCTGGCAAGACAGCTCAGCAGTTAAGAGAGCTTCCTGCTCTAGCAGAGGACCTGAGTTCAAATCCTAGCATCCACACCAGGCAGCTCATAACCACCTGTAATTCCAGCTCCAGGGGAGTTGCCCTCTTCTGGCCTCTACAGGTACCTCCACATCCATGACATATATTCATACAAATACACATATACAAAAATGAAAATCAAAATTTTAATTTAATTTTAAAATCAACTCTTGCCAAATATGGAAAACTTCAGAATTGAACCTCAACACATCCTGCGAGCACCAACAGCTTTCTTGGATCGGTCTCAACAGAGAAAATTTCTGGTTTCCAGATGTATCCACTCTCAGGAAACCAAGCAATGCATCCTTGAGGATGCTCTGAACACAAATGACTAGCATTTCCTCTACTGAGGTAAGTGATGGTCACCTGTTTATTCAGGTGAGACAGTGGGGTGCAAACTACAGACAGTGAGACGTTCATGAGATAGCAGAGGCACCAAGGAGTCCACTGCCTTAGCAACGGAGCAGCTTTAAATTCTGTTAGAAAAGTTGTTGCTGACACAAGATGAACACATGGCATCTCTGGCAGACTTTCTCAACCAGGCTATTAAAGATGCCAGATGACCAGCAAAGCCCCCAAGAGTAGGCAGACCACAAAATATGGCTCTTCTAAAAGTTCTGTGGATTGCTCCGGGAGTTCTTGGCAAGTCTCAGGTGTGGTTCACAAAAGATATTCTCAGCAGGGCTGTGGACAGGCTCAGTCATTAAGAGGACACACTGCTCTTTCAGAGTTTAGCTCCCAGCATCCCTGTCAGGTGGCTCACAAACTCCAGCTCCAGTGGCTCAGACACACCTCCAGGTGTCCACAGGCACCTGCTCCCATGTGCACATACCCATACACAGACACATACATACTTTAAAATAAAATTTCAAAATACTTAAAGAAAGAAAGATATTCTTAGAAATGGAGTTAATGTGCTTCTTCAACACCAGACTACTTACTGTCTTAGGGTTTCTATTGCTGCAGCGAAACACCATGACCAAAGCGACTTGGGGAGGAAAGGGTTTATTTGGCTTACACTGCCACATCACAGTTCATCACTGGAGGAAGTCAGGACTCAAACAGGGCAGGAACCTGGAGGCAGGAGCTGGTGCAGAAGTCATAGAGGGGTACTGCTTGCTGACTTGCTCCTCATGGCTTGCTCAGCTTGCTTTCTTATAAAACCAGGACCACCAGCCCAGGGATGGCACCACCCACAATGGGCTGGGCCCTCCCCCATCAATCACTAATTAAGAAAATGCCCACAGACTTGCCTACAGTATTTATCTAGGGTAAGAAGTTCTGTCTCAACCACCTCATCAGTCACATGTTCAATGATAGAAGGAAGAGCCAGAAGCTCCTTCTTCTCAACTAGCAGCAAGGCGGGACAAGACACATCAGGGATCCTGATGATGACAGGTGCTCACCCCTCAGCTCAGTGTTGAGCTGTACTGTGACTAGCACTGGAAGGACAGGGGCTGCAAAGACATTAATTTCTATTCCCTCAATCAGTTCTGGAGGTTCACTGTGCAGCAGAGTGTGTCACGGGCCTGATTACTGTCATCCAAAGAGAAGCCAAATATCCATGTCCAAATATCAGAAAGGTGCTCTCCCTTGCGATCAGCAGAAACTCTGGAGAGCCACCAATGGACCAGGGAGATCTGAATGTTCTCTGGTACCTTTACCATAAACCTCGGTCTGGAAAACACTACCAGTGTTGGCTTACCAAGCTGTGCAGACACATGGCCTCAGATATGCCAAGCACCCTCAGCAAGGATGCTGGCATTATGTAAAGATGCTCTACAGATGACTTATAACTTTGTGAAATATGTCAGCAGTCCATGATAAAGTTTCAAAAAACTATTCCCAGCTCTGCTTCCAGGGAAAGAGGCCATAAGGACTAGATCTCCCTCTGTTTCCCTCAAATGCTGGGATTTTTAACACTGTTTCAGGCTTACTGCAGTGTATTCATTTGGAATCATCTGTAAACTGTGGATAACTCCTACTAAGTGGAGCAACCAACAGACAAAGAGTTTCTTGCTCACTGATCTGCTCTGCATCAAAAGCCATGGCAGGACCATTCAAGCACCTCAATCTCTTTATGGGAACTTTAAGGCAGATCTGATCTAAAAGCCATAAGACTGGAAAATGTTAGCCTTAGTAAAAATGAAATTAAATAAAGTAAAAAGTTTCATTTTTATGTGTGCAAGCACAAAATGGGTAGACTCTGTCAAACTAGCCTTTTGTAAATATCAATCACAATTCTTTAAACTACTTTAATGTGAATGTGTATTCCACAATGGAATGATATAAAATGATTTAAAAGTAGGGGCTATATAGTTCTTTTTACCAACAGATGTACACATACATATTAAAGTAAAAATCTAAAATAACAAGGCCAATCAAATCTAGCAATGTGTTACTTTAAAAAAATAAATAAATGGATGGGGTGAGGTTAGGTGAAGGGCTAAGGATGGAGTCCAGCACCTAGCATATCTGGCTCTATCAGTCCCTATTTCTTTCCATTCAGGGTAAGAGCATAGGGGAGGATTTTAACCTAAATGCAACATGATTTGTTTCACATTAATAAACCAATGACTATAATTTACCACACTCTGTAGTAAACATAACACAATATGATCACAAAATAAAGAAAAAGAAAGGGTGTTGGTAATACTCAACATGAGTACAAAGAACATACTTGGCAAAATAAGCATAGAAGAGCATTTCCTAAATCTGACTCATTCCCTTAAAACTGAGAAGGTAGCAAACTTCTGTCAGTACATCTATACAGCTCCATGTGTGCTGGGAATGTCTTTCTGTATGCTGCGAATGTGTTGCTCTGATTGATTGATAAATAAAACACTGACTGGCCAGTAGCCAGGCAGGAAGGATAGTATAGGTGGGATAAGGAGAGAGGAGAATTCTGGGAAGTGGAAGGCTGAGTCAGAAGACACTGCCAGCCGCCGCCATGAGAAGCAAGAGTAAAGTACCGGTAAGCCACAAGCCACATGGCAACACATAGATTAATAGAAATGGGTTAATTTAAGATAGAAGAACTAGACAGCAAGAAGCCTGCCACAACCATACAATTTATAGTAATATAAGTCTCTGTGAGTTTACTTGGGTCTAAGCGAGCGGGACTGGAGAAAACTCCAACTACATGTGTGAGAAGGACAAACTGATACAGTAAGAACAGAAATACTAGTCAGGTAGGATAGATATGAGCACACCCATAATCCCAGCACTTAGGAGACTGAGTTGGACTTTCACCTAAAAGCAACCTGTATGTAGGACCCTGTCTCAAAAACAGTAACAACAACAACAACAAAATGAATTAGCCAAATACAGTGATAAATGCTTTCAGTCCTAGCATTTGGGAGACAGAAGCAAGTTAAAGAACAGTCTGGGCTACATAATGAGTTCTAGACCAGCCATGGCTATACGAGGATACCATGTCACAAACAAAAAAGAATTGCAAAACTGCCATTGCTTTTACACAATAAAAATGCCTATACGGGGCTGGGAGGTGGTAGTGCACGTCTTTAGTCCTAGCAATTGGGAGGCAGAGGTAGGTAGATGTCTATGAGTTCGAGGCCAGTCTAGTCTACAGAGCCAGTTCCAGGACAGCCAAGGCTACACAGAGAAATCCTGTCTTAAGGGGGGAAAAAATGTCTACCTGGGAGCTGGAAAGCTGGTTCAGCAGCTAGAACTACACATTGCTCTTACAGAGGACCCAGGACCCACATCAGGGGGCTCACAACCACCTGTATCCCCAGGACCCACATTAGATGGCTCACAACCACCTGTAGCTCCAGCTCAAAGAGATGAGACACTTCTAGCATCCCTTGGCACCTGCACTAACATGCACATAACCCACACACAGACATACACATTGATACATAATTAAAATTTTAAAAGGAGCCAAGCAAGATGGTTCAGTGAATAAAGGCACTTACCACCAAGTCTGACCTGAGTTCAATCCCTGGACCCCTTCAGCTGTTAATACCCTGACCTACACACACATACCATACACACACACACACACACACACACACACACACACACACACACACACATGATAGATAGATAGATAGATAGATAGATAGATACATAGATAGATAGATAGATAGATAGATAGATAGATAGAGATATAGGTAGATATAGAGATCAATAAATAGTAAATAAAAATAATCTAAGCCAGGCGGTTATGGCACACACCTTTAATCCCAACACTCGGGAGGCAGAGCCAGGTGGATCTCTGTGAGTTTGAGGCCAGCTTGGGCTACCAAGTGAGTTCCAGGAAAGGTGCAAAGCTACACAGAGAAACTTTGTCTCGAAAAGAAAAAAAACAAAAACAAAAACAAAAATAAAACAAACAAAAAAAAAATCTAAAAAAATTGCATAGAAAACACAAAAGCATCTAGAAATGAACTGCCACAAAAAGAGACATTAAAAGTTGCTGGCCGGGCGGTAGTAGCGCACGCCTTTAATCCCAGCACTCGGGAGGCAGAGGCAGGCGGATCTTTGTGAGTTCGAGGCCAGCCTGGTCTACAAAGCGAGTTCCAGGATAGCCTCCAAAGCTACAGAGAAACCCTGTCTCAAAAAAAAAAAGTTGCTGGATTCACAATTAATACATGTAATCACCTTTCCATATACCAACCAAAAGCAGGAAAAGCAATCTAACAACAATTCATGCCCCCAAAAACAAGATAAAAGAATAAGTCCAATAGAAAATTTGCCAGATCTTTAGACTCTAAGACATCAATAGGAAGAAAACCACATTCACGGGTATAAAAGATACTAGGGACTAATTTCATCATTAAGCTAACTGGGAGTGGAATCACACCTGTAAGTGTTTCCAGAGAGATCTAACTGAAAAAGAAAGACCCACCCTGAATGTGGGGAATGTGAGTGGTCAAATTCCACAGACTGGGGTGCCAGGCTGAATGAGAAAAGAGAAAGTGAGTTGAGTACCAGCATCCATCACTCTGCCTCCTGACATGAAATGACGCAATGACACCAGCTGCCACAGTTTCCCCATTATCATCTGCTCTCTGAAATCATGGCTGAAATAATCCCTTCCCAGATTAAGTTGCTTCTCCCAGAAACTTAGTCAGAGCATTGGAAAAGGACTCATGAAGATTATTCCTCACGCAGTGGCCTGCAGACAGATCTGAGAATATCTTTACTTTAGCACAACTAGACAAGAGCTGTGATCACACACGTAAAGGGTTTCACACCATGGGCTCTGAATTTGCATCTGTTCATTAGAAGCATATGTAGACAAAAAGGTTTGTCCTTCCCTTTTCCTTCAGACCGTGAAGTTCAGATGCTCCATCTCACCACCCCATTTCTCTCACAGGGAGCAATGTACCAGATCAAGGGAACCAAAGAATGCTGTTGTGATGTTGGTTGAATGAGAAACCAGTGTTCCCCATTCACATGTCATTGTGCCCACAGAGATGGCCATGTTGCCCAAGACTTACAGTCACAGAAGAGGTCTGTACAGCACAGGACTCTTGGCGAACACCTGCTGCTGTGAAAGAGCAACAAGCAACCCAGGGCAGCCAACTGAGACCACACTCCAGGCCAGAGGCAGTGCAGCAAAGACATTGCCAACAATCCTCATCGAGCATCACACCATCCAGCAGCAGTATGCTGGATAGATGGGGTCGGAAAGAGCTCAGTCGAGAGCCTTCATGCATCACACTAAAATCAGTCTTGAGAGATAGCCAGTTTATAGTGACTTGAAGGGTAAAGACAAAGACATTCTCTATGCAGAAAGGCCCCTAAAAGCAGGGTTGGGATAGCAGGAATCCAGCTGTAAAGTAGGAGGATGTCTAGAACAGCACAAGAAAGCCTGAGTACAGGCTGGGCCAGGTGAAGGAAGACCCAGAACAGTGGAAAAGGGTCGGCAAGGAGTAAGACAGGCTGGCAGTTCAGGTGGAATAGGCCTGAAAGCTGTCAAGTAATTCTGTCACCTGTGAAGAATGAGGAGAGTCTTCCAGGAGGCTGTGGGGTAAGGGAGCCACAGGGCAAGTAGCAGCCAGAGCAAGAATTGAAGAAGCCATGGATCTAGAGTTGCTCGAAGCCCCCAGATGAAACAGCAAGAAGATAAAGACACTCTGAGAGCCAGCCCTGTGCCCAGGCACAGGAAAGCAGCCTTCTGAGAAGGAGGACATGAAGAACTGTGTGGTTATCACTCTTCTCTTCTCAACACCAGTCAGCTATAGTGAAGATGCAGAGCCTGATGTGAAGACATCACTTCAGGAAAGTGCAGGCACATTTCCTAACACAAGCATAACACCATCAAAGTATCTGAGAGGAAAAGTATATAGTAAATTACCAGGCAGAAACGGTGACTTCTTCTTCATAATTTTTTTCTCTTTCTTATCCATCTTCTCAGGGCTTTCCTGTCCCTTTTCCTGCTCAGCATCCATGGAATCAGCTTGTTCAGCAGAGACACTAGAGGCATGTGGACTCTGAGGAGACCCTGTGGACGTCTGAGCATGGCTGCAGTCGCTGGGAGGTGCTGCAACTGGAAGTGAAGACAGCCCACTGTTTTCTAAGGCTTGCTGAGACAGAACAAAACTATAAGGTTAGAAAAGGCGACAGCCCAAATGTGCCTACCAAAAGCTACCCAAGATGCCATAAAGTCTTACCCACAGAACGCTAACTCACTCCAAGAAAGAAGCTCTACAATTCCTCTCGGAGGCTGCAACACCTCTTCTAATACCTGACATCTCACCCCCACCCAAAACATGACATAAGTAGTTACAGTTCTTAAATTAATGGGATTAAAATAATTAATTAACATTCAGAAATCTTAGCTCAAACAACTTGAGGTGTCTCTAAACATATTTGAGTCATAAGTGACTTTGGGTCCACCTTTGAGGCACACCCTAACCAACTTATCATAAGGTACAGAGAAAAGAGGGCAGCCGCCTCACTGGGGGAAAACACATCTGTGAAAGCAACACTCTGGCCCAGAGCTGGGAGAACTGAGAAACTGCTACCAACATCCCTCCTCCTCATCTCCCAGAAGTGCTGGGACCATTCATTCACACATCAGTGACACAACCAACATCCACGTCCTCTATACTGTGCATGCCTAGGACCATCTAACTAGTAGACCTGCATCTCAGGAAGAATGAACACTTCAACTCTCTCAACAGAGATAGATGGACACAGGACAATCTTTAAAGAACCTACCCATGTCTAGTTAGCTCATTTATGGAATTAAAAAAAAAAAAAGGTTCCATTTTTCTTAAGTGTACAGTTTCTTAGATTAACAAATTGTTTAGAATCCACCACCTCCTGTTGGTGATCACATATTTTGTTACTACTACCATTTTCAATATGGCCACATTGTTAAACCACACTCCTTGCATCTCTACTGCTCATTAATAAACCCTGATTTCTGAGAACCCAAACATGAAAGCCTTGCCCAGTAGGTAAGCATGCTTCACCTGGAGGATGTCCTGGTTGATGCCCACTGTCACACTCAGTTGCCGCCCAGACTGTGGGGACTGCTGTGCCTCTACCGGCCCCGGCTCAGACAGTTCCAGAAGCTGCTGAATGACATCAGTCACTGCCTGAGAATTCTGCTGACCAGAGACTGATGAGACCTGGGCTTCCACCTGCTGCAGAGGCAAAGTCTGAAAGATCGTGGCCTGGAACACAGCAACATTTTCATTAAAAATGCATCTTCTAATTTAAACACAAACTATATTAAGGGAGCATCCTCTCTAATGGCATCAAAAGCTACTGCTGCTTCCCAAATTTAAAGCTGAAATGCAATTCCCCAGTGATTTCTGTGAAGCACAATGTTAGATCTTATAAGAAGACACTCAATAAACCCTTCCTCAACAGTCTAAGAGTTCTTAGGTGAGGGGTAGAGGCTATCAACCTTCATCTTTCCATTATCTACCAAAACAGACTGAGTGAATTAAAAAACCATAACATTAAGGAAAGACAGACATGGAGGCAAAGAAAGGGAGGGAAGCCAATGTGGACAAAATATTTAACACATTTCTGATATGCTATAGCCAAGAAAGTACTGGAAAATCCAGCCTGACTTCTGCCAGACCTCAGGAGCTGAGATGCCAGGTCCAATGTCGGTTAAGGGCAGTGCAAGTTAAGCCTGGTGCGGCAGAGGTGGACAGACTCACCTACATCTACAGAATGCAATGGCCAAAGGGAGCTACACAGTTAGTAACAATATATCTGAAGTCACTCACCAGTGACAGCAAGTGTACCCCAGCAACACATGGTGTTCCCTAATAACAAAAGCGACTGGCAGGAAGAAAATACTGGGAGGTCACTGTACATCCTGTTTTAGTCTTGTATTCGTAAAACTGCTAGACAAATAATGCTGAAACGATGCTACAGAATCTCGTGCCATCCTCCATAGAACCACAGGGAATTTACCTTCAGGCAATGGATGATGGATGGATGGATGGATGGATGGATGGATGGATGGATGGATGGATGGGTGGGTGGGTGGATGGAAGGAAGGAAGGAAGGAAGGAAGGAAGGAAGGAAGGAAAGAAGGAAGGGAGGAAAGAAGGAAGGGAGGAAGAAAGGGGGGGAGAATGGTTTTTAAAAAGAGGCCTACCTCTACCAAAATAAAAAGAACAAACTATCTAAAGAGACTTAGGGTGCTTTCTATGGCATTTAGTCCCTCAAACTAAAGTCCTCTGTGCTCTGACACCATACTGAAGAGTGGGTTCCCAAGGAAGAGGGATGGAAAGAACACGAGCCAGAGGCTGGTGGGACATGTAGCCAAAGAGAGAAACTGGCACAGCCTTCCCAGTCAGGAACTCACTGCAGCTAGGATTATCTGCACAAGGGTAGACACTGGATCCCTCGACAATTCACTATGGACGAGGGGGCCTCTGGGTCTACCCCTCCCCAGAGGACCACTAGCAATTCAGAGCTGCTGAAGGAGGTGGTGTCGTTCTCTAGGGGTGGAGCCACGGCTCCCGAAATTAACTCTCGGCCATGCTCAGGCAAAGCCTCACATACACTTCACTGACCACACACAGAAAGTAGAAGGGGCTTGTTGAGAAGACAAGGTCTAGCAGGGAGGGGAAGGATAAAAGAGACGGATGAGAGCCGGGCCGTGGTGGGCACGCCTGTAATCCCAGCACTCGGAGGCAGAGGCAGGCGGATCTCTGTGAGTTCCAGGCCAGCCTGGGCTACAGAGCTAGTCCAGGACAGGCGCAAAGCTACACAGAGAAACCCTGTCTCGAAAAACCAAAAAAAAAGAAAAGAAAAGAGATAGATGAATGGAGGGTAGTGAAAATGACTAGTCAAACAAAAGATTAAAACTTAAGAAAAAACAAGCAAACAGGTTCCTTGGTGTGGTGGCCATTCTTGGTTGTCAATTTGACTACATCTGGAAACGAACTAAAACCCAAAGAGGTCTGGGCATACTTGTGAGAGATGTTTTTCATAATTAAATCTTTTGAGTTGGGAAGATCCACCTTTAATCCAGAGGATTCAAGGTGCGAAGTTCCACCTTAAATCTGGGCCAGCCCTTCTATGGACAGACTATATAAGGACATGGAGGAAGGAAGCTGGATCTCTTTGCCTGATTGTCCTCACTCTCACTAGCAAGTCCATCCCTTCACTGGCATTAGAGCCTACTCTTCAGGATTCTGGGGTATACTGAAGACCATTCTGAGACAGCAGACTTGTGCACTGTGAAGCTATTGGATTCTTGGACCTTCTGTTGGTAGACAGTCATTGTTAGACTAGCTGGACCATAGCCTGCCTGTAAGCCATCTAATGAATTCTCTTTGGGGGAAAACCATATGATAGACAGACAGACAGATGATATATAAATAGGTAGATGATTGATAGATGGATTGATGGATGGATGGATGGATGGGATGGGTGGATAAATGGATGGATGGACAGACAGACAACAGAGATAGATCAGACAGACTGGTGATAGATAGATTTAGATAGATAGATAGATAGATAGATAGATAGATAGATAGATGAATGAATGGAGGATAGATAGATAGACAGACAGACAGACAGATAGACATTCATTCTGTAAATTCTGTTCCTCTAAAGAACCTTGATGAATACACTTGGTCACATGCATACAAAGTAAGCCTTCACCAGGTGTGCATGGCAATCTGGCTTAACTTTATCTTCTGAGACACAAACAGGCCTCCAGCGAGGGCAAGAGTCGTGAAGGATGGAAGAAGGGAGAAGAAAGAAGCAGATCAGATGCAGCAGGAGTGGATTTCTGAAGAAAGTAACACACTTCAGAAAAAAAGAGGTTTAAAAAAGAAACAATCCAGCTGGGTGGCAGTGCATGCCTTAATCCCAGCATTCAGGAGGCAGAGCCAGGCAGATCTCTGTGAGTTCGAGGCCAGCCTGGTCAACAAAGTGAGTTCCAGGAAAGGCACCAAAAGTACACAGAGAAACTCTGTCTCGAAAAACCAAAAAGAAAAGAAACAATCCTATTGTGGACGCAGCTCTCTCTCTCTCTTATGCTCACTCTCTCTCCTCTCTCTGTAGCACGCTCCCTCTCTCTCATACACACACAAGTTATTATCCAGATTATTTAGTATAACCACCTTTTGATTTACATACTGTCAAAGGAAATGGTGAAACTATTATTTGGTTACTGACATACTAAAATATTCAAAACAGAATGAAAGCTCTTCTGTACTTGGTAGTCAACTTTAACGACACTACATTCTATGCTTTGATTTTGTGATTTATTATCAACTGATCAAATATGGTAGAAGTTACTGATTAATCTGTTATAAAATCCTAGGAAAAACACACACATAAATGTGTGTGTGTCCATGTGTGCATTTGTGTGGGGCTGTGTTTTTCTGGGTAACATGTTTGAGTATGCCTGTCTGTACTTAGAGTCATTCCAGTTCTTAATACATGTACTGGAAAGCAGAATCTGATATTCCAAAAGACTTAGGAGATATTATTACTGCCACATGAGAAAATGAGAAACATTACCTACAACGCAGATTAACTCTTAAAGATAAATAAGGTTTAATGGTCATCAATAGCATTGACTGCAAGAATTGAACTCCATAAATTACTGATAATTTTCCCCAGTTCTACAGTTTAGATGACAAGCTATACATCAAGACTATGTACGTTTAGACAGATTCATTTTTATTAATTAGGAAAAAAAACAAAAACATTGTACTTAGAAAACCTTAACTGTACTTTTTGGTACTAAATACTTAACTTAAAGGTTCATATTTAAGATGAGATTTGAGATTTTTGTTTTTTAAGCCCCTCTAGAAATCAGATGATAAAACTTACCGTTATAACATGCGCAGTCTCTGAAGAACTTGTGGAATTCGAGGGTCCACCCATGTGCATCTTGCTGATATGAGTGTTTAAGCTACCTAAACTTTTAAAAATGCAGCTACATTCTGTACAGTTATAAGTAGGCCCATTTTTTACCTTAAAAAAAGGAAAAAGTTTTAGGTAATAGATGAACATATTTAAGTTATAGCAAAGAAAATTTGCCTAGAACTTGCTGATTCAGCTAGATGGACTGGCCAGCAAGCCCTCAGGATCTGCCTGTCTCTACCTCCACAGCACTGGGATCACACACGTGTGCCATCACACCTGGCTTTTTTTCTCCAATGTGGATTCTGGAGACTGAACTCAAGTCCTCATGTCTGCAAAGCGAGCACTCTGAGCAGAGCTATTCCAAGCCCTAGCTTTGTTTTTATTCTGTTGGGTTTATTTTGGTTTTTTATTGTCATTATTAAGACAAAATTTTGCTAACTAGCCCAGACTGCCCTCAAACTCACAATCCTCCTGCCTCAGCCTCCTGAGTGTTGAGATTATATGTGTCAGTTATTCAATTTTTGTTACATTTTTAGCTCCCCAGGTGGTACTTAAGGTTTAACTCCATGAAAATTTAAAGATACATATTTGTTTTTTTTAAATGATAGTTTCTATTGTACAATAAAAAAGTATTTGTGTTAAAATATTCCTTTATATTCTGAAATTAGGCCATAACTAAGACACTATAACTAATAGACACACTGCTACTAAAACAAAGTTTAAGCCAGGCACTGGTGGTGCACGCCTTTATTCCTAGCACTTGGGAGGCAGAGCCAGGTGGATCTCTGTAAGTTCAAGGCCAGTCTGGTCTACAGAGCGAGATCCAGAACAGGCACCAAAACACAAAGAAACCCTGTCTTGGAAAAAAAAAAAAAAAAAAAAAAAAAAACAACAACAAAGTTTAACCTAGTAAACACAAATGTTTCCTGGAGATCTACAATTAAGCCAACTGCAATCATTTGAGCTGCCCCACGCAGTAAGGCAATAATGTATAAAAGTGTGCCACGTGCCAGCTCCAGGCTGTCTGCATAAGACCAGCACTTTCTGTTATGCTTCTTGTCTTTCACTTCTTATACTTGACCGTGTCTATTGCTGAAACTGATGATTATGGTCAACAGGTCACACCTACTAAAAGTATTATCATTCTCAAATACTTAGTAAAAGTAAGAGGACAAGATAAGATTTTGTATTTCCCCCACGTATAATAAACCCAAAAGTGTCTGGTACAGTGGCACACATAATCCCAACACTCAAGAAGCTGAAGGACTTGCAATGAATGCAAGGTCAGCCTAAGCTACATACTGAGTACCACACCAGCCAAAGCCACAAAGCAAGACCTGTCAACAACAACAAAAACAGTAGGTTCCCATCAATGTATTTCTGCTAAAATAGGTTACTGTACATAAGCTCAATCTGTACTTTTCAAAACTGTGACATACTTTCTCAGGCTAGTCATGAACTCACTCTGAGATAGTGCATAAAGCCCAAACACCATGCTCACCTCTGAGTGGACCCTCTGCACATGGGACTGCAGGTTCCCCTTCTGAGAAAAGGCGGCAGGACAAAAGGCACAGGCGTGCGGCTTTTCTCCTGTGTGCTTGATCATGTGGGTCTGCAGTGCCCCTTTCTGGTTAAAAGCTTTTCCACACTCACTGCATTTGAACGGCCTTTCACCTAGCCAGAGAGAAAAGGAATCACCATGTGAGCATTTTAGGAGGAGAGAAATACACACGGCACATAAACTCAAAGCTCCAACCTATGGCTCCAGCCAAAACATCTCCCAGGGGTTCCGAACTCATGTACACAGGTTTCTCTTAAAATGTCAACCTGTCTTAGACAGACCTTTCCATACCCCAGGCAAATCCCACGGCAGTTCTTGCAGAGCCAATCCTCCATGGCTTTCTCTCAGCCTACTTACTCCCTGGTCAGCCCTGCTCACTGTCTCCAACCACCGCCTCCGCAGGGCCCAGCCCCATCCTTCCTCCTAAACCCTGAGCAGCCCTGGGGCTTCCTCCAGGCCCTATCCGGGCTGCCCTCAACAGAGGGACTCTTTCTGAATGATAGCACAGCAAGCTTGCTTTGCTCAATGCCTCCAGAGCTTCTCAGTCCCACTCAGCTGGGTGGTCTCTTCACACTACTGTTCTCTACTGAACCTTCTGTTCCCTCACACAGGACACAGCTCCATGGAAGGTCTGTCACCTAGGCCTGCCCATCCTCCCTGAGAACCCCCAGAGCTTGCTCCCTCATGGTTCTTCTGCCCCTGCCACAGTATCACAAGAATGACTTTTCAACCAATTCTACTTGATTTCAAAATCCCCCATGTCTATCCTGTAATCCTTGATCCCCTTTTCTCCTTAATTCCCTCCATATGACCTGTAATCGGTAACTTTTGACAGTTCACTTATTATTCAACTTCTCTTATAATACATGCGCCAAGAGAGAAAGGTTTTTAACTGTCCTGTTCATGACTCTTAACCTCAGTATGTCACATGCATTATCATTCTATGGGGTCATTCACTTATAAATGACTGAAAAGGGACACTTACATAGCTAAACTCTAACCACAAACTAGTTCAATGTCTTAAAAATTCCATTCCCTGGGAAATATATGAGCAGATAGATTCCCTACTTCTCTGAACTGACCTTGGAGTTAAGAGAATTAGTAAGATGGAGATGGGAGTGATCTTAGAGAAGAGGTACCATTGGGGAGGGACACACAGCTAGGATGCTCAACAAGAACCGGGGTCCTAGGCATTGGGTGTCCTTACCAGAGGCATCCTTTCTGCTCTAGTGCTATTAACTGAGATGCACCTCGCCTTTCCTGGATGGGGTTCATAGAACTGCAGTAGCCCATGAAGATCACCACATCACATCATCACGTCACATGAGGTACATCCACTCAAAGACCAAGCAGAGAACACATGAGCCTACTTCTTAGGAGCATGTTTATTAGCCTACCTGCTCTCGAGCTTTGCAGGCTAGTAAGAAGATGCTGAGGACTTCCCCAGCACTCCATGTACTCAAGAGGCCAGCCATGATGACATGGTCAATTCCCAAAATCACATGAAAGTGTCCAACAGCATTATGACAGGGAATGTGCTACTCTGATATATGCATTTATGGACGTGCATAAAAAAAAATCTCAAGGAGCAGACATCAAACTGTTAATGGTATAAAAGGCCTAAGAAAGCAGTGTTAATACTGTTTTCTTTGCATGCTCCTACCTTAAGAGATGTAACTCCCTTCAAGCTATTTTTTTTTTCATTAAAGGAAGATAAGCTAGAATTTAACTCTCTAAAACACAATGTTTTATCACATTTTTTTCCTTTTGATACAGGGTTTCATGTATCCCAGACTGGCCTCAAACTTACTATACAGTTAATGTTGACCTTAAACTTTACTCTTTTTGAGACAAGGTCTCATCATATATCCCTTCTGGTCTAGAATTCCCAATGTAGACCAAGCTAGCCTTGAACTCACACAGCTCCCCTGCTTCTGCCTCCAGAGTATTGGTATCAAAGGTGTGCATTACCATGCCTGGCTGACCTTGAACTTTTGATCCTCCTGCCTCCACCTCCCAAATGCTAGGATGACAAGCATATACCACCACATCTAGTTTGTGTAGTACCAGAAACCGAACCCAGGACTTTAGGCATGGTGGACAAGTACTCGACCACCTAAATCATGTCCCTATGCCAACAATCTAAAGACTGCACTTTTTTCCTTCCCTTGATTTAGGGAATATAGAAAGATGCTCTGAAAATATCAACTTTATACTGGCATATAAATGAGCTAAGAAATTATCTGAGTGATTCTGCAATACAGTATATGAGACATTTCATTAGGACACACACACACACACACACACACACACACACAAATAATGGAAAAAGCAGCAAAGCCCAATCAGAACTGGTCAAAGCAGCCAGCCAAACAGCAATAAGTCCATGCTGTTCTGTCACTGTAAATGAAACAATCCAGAGCACGAGTCATTATTATCTTAATTTTAAATATATACATGTTGGTATTTCCTTCATCCTTCTCTAAAGAACACATGCACTATTCACAATAGCATAAACTGTCTTACACAAAATGGCAGACTATTCAGTTGTGAATAGTGTATTCATTTCAAATACTCAAGCAAGGTAATACATGGAGAAATAAGGGTTTTGTTACTTTAATGCTGTTTAGTTGGTTAGTTGGTTGGTTTTGTGAAGCAAAGTCTCAAACTGTAGACCAGGCTGGCCTGGAACTCACTATGTAACTAAGGTGTCCCCAAAGCCCTATCTTCCTACCTCAGCCTCCTGAGTACTAGGATTACAGGTTTGTTCTGCCATGCCCAGCTGCCTTAGCGTTTTGTAGCCTGCTTCATTAAAGCCAAATTGTCACCCACACAGACCCTGTGCTGCCTTTACTTCTGTAGACCTAACTAGGCCAGGTGCCACACAAGTAACAACCATAATGTCAACTCCAACTGACTGGAGCTCTCTGACCCAACACTTCTCTGCATTTTTTCATTTATAATCTAGAACAACTACTTGACACACACAGACTCTCCGCTTTTCAGAGAATGAAATCAGAAACATTAGCTAACTACAGCAAGGTTACACAGGGAACTACAGAAAAGCTAGGGTTAAACTACAAGTTGAGTTAACAGTAAGCACATTTTCTTCCCTTCAAGTCACATCATAAACCATGGGAAAGCATATGTTTCTCATACCTGTGTGTATCCTTATGTGTCGCGTTAACTGACTGGGCTTTTGAAATGTCTTTCCACAGTGTGGGCACGAGTATGTGAAGCTGCTCCTGTCAACGTTCCGATTGTAAGATCTTGTACCTGATGCCCTAGTACGACATACGGGGAAAACATTGAGTCATCCTTACATTACAGTTTCTAAGTGAACTACTACCACAGAGGTCAGCTGGGTGGTCATCAGAACATGCTTTAATGATAAATCAGACATTTATCTGTCCAACATACAAACACAAAAGCACACATTTACGAGTCTTGTGAAAAGCGAAGCTTGGTTTGTTCTAGCCCTCACAGTGACTGGGAAGCAAAGGAGAAGGTATCTTTTAAAGCATGTTTTGTTGGTTCAGTCAACATAGAGGCCCATGCAGATAGGAGTTCTCCACCAACAAGTCCATGCTCTCCCACAGCTCTTTGTGATCAGTAGTACCTTCCACCACACAGCTAGACAAGTGACTCTTTACTTGACCTCCCTGGACACTGGCCAGCACCAACAGGCAAACATCAAAAAGAACCCTGTGCCCCTGGCTCAGCCTCCGAGCAGTTACACCATCATCACCTGCCACCAGGTGCTTTTCCACTGTCAGCTCTGCGACATGTACCCCTTAAAAGTGCCTGTCCGTCAGTCCCCTCTCTTGTTCCTCTTGTTTTCCTGTCTGTCTGTCTGTCTGCCTCTCTCATGTCCCCACTCGAAGATGTCCTTTCACTTTTTTACTCTCTCTCCCCTCTCCCAATAAATCTCTCGTACTAACAAAAAGAGAAGAAGAAGGAACCCTGTACCATGTCAACCTGTTCCTTCCCATGTCAAGAAATGGAAACTCCTTAGGTTCAAATCTTAAGACCTCACACAGGAGTCTCCAAACCCATCTTCAAAAGCTGCTTGTTTTACTCTCAAACATGCCACCTACCAGCCACCAACACTGCAAGAGAGCACGGCCTACCCACAGAACAGATAGCCTCCTGGCACCCTGCTGCCCTCCTGCTAAGGCTGTCCATGAGAAAAGCAACCAGCCGTACATTTCCAATCAGCTCCTGAACCCAGTGTGTGCAGAAAGCATGTCTTCTATACACATGTATACGGATTCACATGTAGAGAGAGAATGAGAACATTCCCAGTGATCCTGCCTCTACTTCCCTACTGCTTAGAGTACACACATGCACCATCACACATGCTAGAGTGCTGGGGACTGAACCCAGAACTTTGTGCATGGTAGGCAAGCACTCTATCAACTGAGATACATTCCCAACCCACACTGTATTTTTAAAGTAAAAACCACTGAAATAGCAATGGATGCCTATAACCTAGCACTCAGGATATGGAGGTAAGAGATGGTAAGTTTAAGGTCAGCCTGGACTACACAGCAAAATCCTGTCTCAAAAAACAAAAACAAATCAGACACTAAAGTAATGGGTATATTAGTCAACAATAGGCAAAGTGAACGTGAAAGACAGAAGGCAGGAACCATCTTCTCAGTTCCCCTGTCTAAAGTGCACCCTAGGAGTATATTACATGCTGCCCAGTGTTTATAGACTCCACAAACCTTCTGAGTTAACTGGTATAAGACTTCTTGTTAAAAATAAGACATTTCCTAACCATTGGACCTTGGCATGGTGGCAGACTAAATTGATAACAGAACTGTTGAACAATCGCCGACACTGTCCTTTACAGCAGTCTGTCAGAATCAGCTTGGTGACCAGCACAGAGGCATACACCTGTTATCCTAGTACTCAGGATCTCCATGAGCAGGAGGCCAACATGGGCTACAGAGAGAGACCCTATCTTTAAAACAAACAAACAAAAGCCCACATACACAACCAAAAACAACAGAAGACATGGGAAGTCAGCTCAGTGAAAGTGACAGCTGATGGCCACCAACAGGAAAGGGAAGCCCAGCAGCCAAGACAACCTCCTTTACTTCTCTGTTATTAAGAAACAAAAATTCCTTCCCACCAAAGGCTCAGGGACCAATGGAGGAGAAGGAGCATTAAGAATGAAGAGCTGGAGGCTGAGGAGGATGTTGTGAAGCAGCTTTCTAGACAAGATGTGGCCACCGCACTCATGAGCACACAGCTGTGCTCACCTGCACACATCTGCACAATACTGACCCATCAGCTCCATGGAGCCTCCATCCTGCCTGAGGAGCCATTGGCAGTCAATGGCTGCTTGTGCCTCAGGAGGATAGCCACTTGTAAGCTGCCATGATCCAGGAAATAATACCACAACCGTGCACATGCAAGCAAACCCAACTAAATTTGGTGACAGTGAAAACAGGAATGAGATGAGTGTAGTTGAATATCTTGAATATAACTCATGCCACTGAACTGTGAACTTGAAAATGGTTACAACTGCAAATATTATGTTCATTTAAAAAATTAAGATGGAACATAATCACCATACATTATATGTGTGTATGAAATTGAAGACAGCAATGTTCTAAAATAGAAAGTGGTGATGGTGTCAGGGGCCTATGAGGATGCTGGACTAAAGTCTAGCAAATTGTGCAAACGGGCAAATTGTATACTAGGTGAATTATTTGTCAATAAAGATTTTATAAAACATTAAAAAAATAGGAATGAGAAGTGTTGGAAAGAAGAATTGCAGAGAGGGAGTAGGAAAGAAAGGAATGGGTGAATATGATCAAAATACATTATATACATATATCAAATTGTCAAAAATAAATTAAAAAATAAAAAAAATAAAGAAACCACATAAGTAAGAACAGGTAAAATGTAAGAACCTGCAAATCTGATAGGTGTGGCCAGGAGTGTGTGTGTGTCCCCAACACGCATAAGGAAACTAGACTTCTACTCGACATGTTAACAACAGTTAGACACCAGAACAAGTCAGCTGCGTGCTCACATTTGTTGCTTGTCTTCCTACACACCAAATACTTGAGTCAACCACAGCAAAGCAGGCCAGTTTTCTGTATCCCACAGGGTTTTATTGTGCTAGTCTGGGAACGACCCATACCTAACTTTACAGTGAGTCTTCATGTGCTCCTTCAGCTCGGGCGTCGTCTCGAACTCCTCCTTACAGGCCTTGCAGGTGTGGGCTCGGTTGTTTGCCAGCTCCTGCCGGTGCTCCTCCATGTGTATGGCCAGCTGGCTGTGCAGCGTGAACTCATCCCCACACTCAGAGCAAATGAGGTTCTGGAAAAGGAACATTTCCAAGCCACCGCTCCTTAAAAGACTGGTGCCACTGTAAACATCAGTCCACAAATGATACCTTCCTCTGGAATAAGTATCACCCTCGCCTCTCAAAACTGCACCATTGTGTCCAAACTGCAATGTATAACAATCATTCCTACCAGTAAAGGATAAAAAACAAAAACCACAATTTTCAAACAAACTGAATTCTATATCAAAAGCTATTGGGCACTTGACAACTGGTTCATGTGTTCCATGAAAAGTTCAGAGAAACAGGACTTCAACACAAAAGGTCAGAAAAGACTTCTGGGTGAGATTATAATCTACAGAACACCATAAAACACAATGGCAGGTGACACATCTGTCAATGGAAATGCCTCACTGTCCAC
Source organism: Onychomys torridus (assembly GCF_903995425.1). Classification (NCBI taxonomy): domain Eukaryota; kingdom Metazoa; phylum Chordata; class Mammalia; order Rodentia; family Cricetidae; genus Onychomys; species Onychomys torridus. The sequence goes on from NC_050455.1 coordinate 70,927,036, forward strand.
TGAGTTTTAACTATACGCCAAGTAACCTACATGGGAAGCTAGACTGCTAAGTTGGGGACACAGAGGACTTACCCTGTGCCCAAACCAAAGCCATCAAAAACCCTCCAGTCTTAAGGACTTGAATAGCTTATATCTAAGTATATTTTAACAATCATCTCACCTACTTAATGAGGGGTTTTTGCTTCGGTTTGGGCTTTTGGTTTTTGTTAGACAGGGTTTCATTCTGTAGCTCTGGCTGGCCTGGAACTCACTACATAGGGCAAGCTAGCCTCAAACTCATGAGATCTGCCTGCCTCTATCTCCCAAATGGTGAGATTAAAGGTGTGTGCCACAATAACCAGCTTAATGAGGGTGTTGTGGGGTGATGTGGCTACTAGAAGGCAGTTATTCCAGTCCATTCCGACTGGACAGTGTGGGCTAGCCACTGTGGAGTAGGGTCTGATTTGACCATGGACCGTCTGTGATAACTGCATGAGCCTGGTGTGCTCACTTCCAGCCCCCGCAGAAGAAAAGGACAAAGTGAAGAGACATGATAGAGATGACAAAAGAGCATGGCACTGACAATTACTTCTACAGATGGCCAGTGCTGGATGAAGACAACGTCAGTCCATGAACACATGTGCAGTTTCATGTGCAGCATTGACTTATGTCATGACACTAGTGAACTGTCCAAACATGAAAAGAGTACTCTGCCCATGAGTATAAACTATTATTATCAGTTCCAAATCACAAAAGGTCATTTTTCTTTGTTGTGAAGCATGGTTTCATATAATCCCAGCTAGCCTCAAACTCACTATGCACCAAGGATGACCTTTAACTTCTGATCTTCCTTGATCTATCTCCCCTGGGTAGGTGGCTAGGGTTACAGGCCTATGCCACAATACCCTCTTTATATAGTATTGGGGGTTAACTCTGCCAGCTGATTCTATTTCTTTCCATCAGAATTCTTCTGTTTTTCTGTATATCCGTTTTGAATGCAAAGCTCAGTAATATTAGCTTATTAACTGACTGTACTTATAGCTCTGCTGTAGAAAAAGGTTAAGAATGAAGGAAATAAACTTAAAAAAATCTAATAGTGATTTCAAATTGACATTATAATACAATGATTTAATGAATTAATAAACTCTAGATTGTTAGTAACTTGGAAAATAATGAAAAATTTACTCTAGGATACTGCCAAAAGGAAAAAAATTAACAATCCCAATCCATGAATGAGTTTGGCAAAGAAAATATTTATTTTTTATTAATAATTTTTTATGAATAATTCTATCCCTTATCAAGGCTCAAAACTACAAGACAGGACTGGAGAGACGGCTCAGTTGTGAAGAGCACTGACCACTCTTCCAGAGGACCTGCACACATTTGGCAGCTTGCAACTGCATGTACATACAGTTCCAGGAGGAAAGATGCCTCTTCTGACCTCCTTGGGTACCAAGAGTGCACACGGTGCACACATGCAAACTCAGGCACACATATGTACACATGGAAATAAGTATATAAACACGTCATAAATGACAACACTGAGCTGGACTCTAACATCCCCATTCCCCACCTTGTTCCCTTGTTGCTAGGCTCACACCCACCACCTTTTCTGTCACTTTTTTGTTTGTTTGTTTTTTGAGACAAGGTTTGACTGTCCTGGAACCAGTTCTGTAGACCAGGCTAGCCTCAAACTCACAGAGATCCTCCTGCCTCTGCTTCCTGAGTGCTGGGATAAAAGGCGTGCACCACCACCATCCAGCTTTTTACAGAATGGTCAAATGGTCAAATTTGGGAAGCAATCTACATGGACATCATGCACACATCTCTCAGAATATGCCTGTGGGAAGACACTGGTTGCTTACAATTGGCTCAGGTGAAGAAAGGATGATGAAACACACCTCTAGAACCAAAGTCAAGACACGCCATCATTGTCTCTCTACTACTGACCTGACCACTCAGAAGCCAGGACCTCCCTCCTATCTCTGTAGCCCAGAGATAACTGAGGAAGTCTCTGCCTCCTCCAAATCCTCAGTAGCATCATCAAGTCTCCTCACACACTATCTTAAGTAATTATGATGCTCCTGAGTAGCCAATGGAGTACATGGAGGAAATTTCACACAGCACTTTCTTGGCTGACAATATACCATCTCTGAAGAGCCAGAGTACACAAGATTAAGACTGCTCTCCAGCCTCAGAGCTCCTGAAATGGAAGCCTTCCTTCAGCAGGCCTGAACACTGACTCCTCTCTCATCAGCCTCTCCAATCTCAATATGCTGCACTGTTATACCGAGCCCCAGCATTCCAGGGGCCAATCTCTCCTGTCTCTGTATGGACTCCAAAGTGATGCTCAATGCATCAAGTACTCCAAATTCATCCCAAAGAACACCACCTCCTCCATTACATAAACAGGACCCACCCTACATCACAATAATCAACAAGTGTGCACAGCCTCCCTGTGAACTGCTAGGTCTGCCAAGTATTGGGGGATGCACCTGCTATTCCCCAAACATCCGATAGCACGCTGTAATGGAGATGACTATACTCAATAAAGAACATTAACTTTAATAATTATGTGAGTTGTAAAAAAATATTCTTAATATTTAAAAACTACAGTTATTTTTCTTCCCTGGTTTGAATAATTTGATAGAATACTGATCTCAAGGGATTTAAGACTATTAATTTCAGCAGAGTAGTAAGGAAAATAGTTTACAATGTTCTAAAAATGCCTCTATCAGGGGGTAATCTTGAACTAAAAAGTCACTTATGCTTCCTAACTACATATATCAAAATGTGTTTTTATGTTTTTCAAATCAATGTATAAACAACAAGCACAGGTTTCAAGAGTAACTTTTAAAAATCATATTACTGATTTTTATTTTATCTCTGAGTGTTTGGTCTGCATGTATATAAGTGTACCTACCACATGCATGCAGAGGCCAGAAGAGGGCATGAGATTTTCCGGAACTGAAGTTCCCGGCAGTTGTGAGCTACCACGTGGGTGCTAGGAACCAAACCCAAGTCCTCCCCAAGAGCAGCCTGTGCTCCCTACACAGAGCCATCTCTCTAGCCCAGGAGTAACTTTTCACAGCTGCACCCCTTGTCGCTTGGAGCACCGTCCCCACCTTTGGTGACCCCATGACAACAGAACACGGGCCCCAGCAAGTGGAGCCAGTAGCAAACAACTGCAAACTCCTCCTGGAACCCACCTAGAAAAGAACTTGAACCTAGTTTGTAGAAGAATAAATACAATGAAGGCAGGGTTTTGAAAATATTGTGTAAAAATCCAAAGCCTTTTAGAAGTAATGAATAACTATACATCCCTCTTTCGAGTCACAAAGAAAAGCAAAATCAATGTTAACTTGTATGAAGGAGAGCAGAGGAGAGAACAAAAAACTGTTCTGTGTCTTACACAGATGCTGGGGTGAGATGACATATAACTAGGCTAGGTATGTGGGCTGGCTGAAGTGCTTGCCTCATAAACTGTAGGGTGCCCTGCGTCTGACCCCAGCAACGCAGACTGGGTGTGAGACAGCACACCTGCATCTCAGCACTCCTCTACAAGCAGAGGGAGGAAGAAGTTTTAGGTCATCCTTGACTACACAGGGATTTCCAGGTCAGCCTGGGAGACATCAGACCCTATCCAAACAAACAGAAACAGGGTAAGTGTGCCCATGGGAAAGCATGTCCATTCTTTACTGTGACCCTGGAAACAGGCCTTGCCAGATACATAGAGTACAAGCAGAACTTCAAAGACCGTCACCCAATGATCTTACCCTCCAAATTATTACCATGCCTGCATTTCACCTCCCAGCCTAGACTACACAGCTCATCCCAGACTCTCCTACCATCACCCTCTGGGCTCAGGCCCCTTGTTTGCCCACAGCCCCTGACTTCAAAGACCACCACCTGGTCTGTGCTGAGCAGCACAGATGAATGCACACATGCTCAGGCCTCACAATTACTGGTTCTGAGCAGTGTTGGACAATCTGTGTACTTGCCCCAACCTGTACTCTGTTCCCATTTCCAAAACAGGGTTCCCACGTGCCTAGGGCATTTAACAGGATTAAATCCACTTCAACATTTGAGAAGAAATCATTATTAATGTCAAAACCTAGGTGGACAGGCCTGTAATCCCAACTACTTGGAAGGTTGAAGACAAAAGGCTGTATGTTCAAGGCCTACATGGACTACAGAGTGAATTCAAGGCCAGTCTGGAAAACTTAGGAAAACCTTGTTTCAAAATTTATAATTAATTAATTAAAAACAAAATGTATGCATTGGGGTACAGCTCAGTGATAGAGCATTTGCTTGGCAGGTCAATACTTACTGCTGGGAAAAGCAGAAGGCCAATACGTAAGGTATGTCTTTTGTTTGTTTGTTTGTTTGTCTGTTTTGGTTTTTTGAGACAGGGTTTCTCTGTGTAGCTTTGCGCCTTTCCTGGAACTCACTCTGTAGCCCAGGCTGGCCTCAAACTCACAGAGATCTGCCTGCCTCTGCCTCACGAGTGCTGGGATTAAAGACGTGTGCCACCATCACCCGGCTCGAATGGTATGTCTTTATCCTGAGCATTCTGATGTTCACTTCCCTTCAGGAGTGGCCAACACTGGGAGTAACAGACTGCTTCTAGTGCAGAGCAGTCTCTCCTTTGCCCACTGAGTATCACCATGGCAAGCCACTGTCTGGACACTTCAGATGTTTTCAGAAGCTATGCTCAATGGACAGTGTGGCACACACCTTTAATCCCAGCACTCAAGAAGCAGAGGCAGGCAGTCTCTGTGAGTTCAAGAGAGCTAGTTCCATACAGATAAACCCTGTCTCTAAAAGAAGAAGAAGGAGAAGGAGGAGGAGGAAGAGGAGGAGGAGGAGGAGGAGGAGGAGGAGGAGGAGAAGGAGGAGGAGGAAAAGAAGCAGCAGCAGCAGCTAACCTCCAACAGCATAGCTTCTCCTCCAGGACTTGCTCCATCACAATCACCCAGACAAACGACATCAGCTTAGGAAGACTATTCCAGGAAAGACAAGCCTTGAAGAATCTACATGATTCTGTCATTTCTCAAACAAGTCAGAGTGAGAAGCACCACCACCACCCCGCCCCTGCTCTGAATTTAAAAAAATTAAATTTCTTTAATTCATGGCCTATTGGTGCTCATGTGAGACTTTGCGATTGGTGCAAATTATAATCATACATTTGTTTGCCACAACCCCCTCCTGGCTGTAGAATCAGGCTTTTCAGATTACTATTCAAGTCACCCAGAAGATACTCTACTATGCTGCCCCTCTACACTGGAACATTATGTCAGATAGTCTCCTGAATGGTCTTTCTTGCTTACGTGTGATCTTTATCATGGGTAGAGTGGACTGAGCTAGTAACAGAGGTAGCTGATGTAGTAACAGGCAAATGCTCTAGAACTGAGGTTTCAGAAGTAAAGAAGCTATGAAGCTTTTAAATAAAGAAGCTTTTAAAGTCAGTCCTGTGTAAAATCAGGCTAACGATTAATGCATTTAATTATCAGTAACAAATACATGTTAAACACTTACCTCTTCCTTCTCATGGAGCATAATATGTGCTTTGAGACTGGCCACTCGGGAGAACCGCTTGTTGCACACAGGACAGACAGGATCTTCTGCATTGTGTGTACATTTATGAAGCGTCAGGTTGAATTCCACATTAAATGTTTGGGGACACTGATCACATCGGTGTGGCTATTTGACAGAAAAAAAAGAAACTGAGTTAAGATCTTTCCACAGATGTTATTAAAATAGTAAGTACTGGGTATGGTGGTGCACACCTTTAATCCCAGCACTCAGGAGCCAGAGGCAGGTGGATCTCTGTATATTCAAGGCCACCCTGGTCTAGAAAGTGAGCTATAGAACAGCCAGGGCTCCCATGTCTCAAAAAGAGGTGCTCATTCTAAAACAGTTTCTTTTGGATCCATATATCCAAAAGCACATAGTAAAACTTCTGAGCGAATTTTCAAAGGACTGCAAACAGAACATTACATGTAAAAATATTGACTTTCGCCAGGCGGTGGTGGTGCACACCTGTAATCCCAGCACTCAGGAGGCAGAGCCAGGTGGATCTCAGTGAGTTTGAGGCCAGTCTGGGTTACCAAGTGAGTTCCAGGAAAGGCGCAAAGCTACACAGAGAAACCCTGTCTCAAAAAACAAAACAAAAAAAAAAAATTAAAATTAAAATTAAAAAATTGACTTCCCAATGATTTCCTAAGAACAGAGTTTCTGCTTTGTGTGATAGAAAAGCCCCACAAATGGACAGTAGTAGCACGACATAATATAATAAATGCAATAAATCAATATAATTAATGCAATTAATGAATATCATAAATATAGTTATTAAATGAATACTGAGAATGTAATCAATGAATACCACGAATGTAATTAATATCTTGAATGTAATTCATGACAATGAATTGTGAACTTAAAATGGTTACAACTGCAAATATTATGTTCATTTAAAAAATTAAGATGGAACATAATCACCATACATTATATGTGTATATGAAATTGAAGAGAGCAATGTTCTAAAACAGAAAGTGGTGATGGTGTCAGGGGCCAATGAGGATGCTGGACTAAAGTCTAGCAAACTGTGCAAACGGGCAAATTGTATACTAGGTGAATTATTTGTCAATAAAGATTTTATAAAACGTTAAAAAAATATTGACTTTCTTTTCTTGATGGTAGGGAACATTATATTATCCAGTCTCAAACTCTCAATTCTCCTGCTCCCAAGTGCTGGGATAAGCATGTGCCACAATACCTAACTCCAAAACTATTTTTAATGTGAAATACTGAAAACAAATCTATTGGGTTGTAGTCCCCTGTGAGATGTGAGAAAGTTCAGCCCATTAGATGGGTTTTCCTTCCATTTCTGACAAACTCAATCATTGTAAACAAAATCACTTCAAGAAAACTTAGGAAACTAAATTTTCCTCGAGATTTCAGCAGTTGCTTCTCTCCGTCCAAAGCTTCCTTGAAGTGGGTAAAAAAAGGCAAAGCAATGGCTGGTGTTTCTCTGCAGCCTTTCAGACTGGGACTTGGGAAAGCACAGGCCATGTCTTCCACCAACACCATGTGACAACTTGTGAAGTGAAGCCTGAGCCATTCATTACTCCTGTCTCCAGAGAGACCAGCTTGCTCTCTGAGCAAAGGAACATCAGTACCCCTTTTCACTGTACTTTAAGCTGCTTTCCATCTATCCCATTATGTCATATCTGGAAGGATTAGCATAAAAGGGTTCAACTCTCTCTTTAGAAGGACACAAGAGTATAAAAGGCTAGAAGGAGCAGCTCAAAGGTAGAACACATGCTAAACACACACAAGGCCCTACATAGAATCCTCACCTCCAGCCATGCCCCAAAAGACAGTAGTGACTCCTGTTAAAATTTAAAGCCTCAAAAATGCCATAAAGACAATTTGAAAGCAAACTGACCTCTAAGGAAAACACATTTCAAAACAACCACCCTGAATAGTTGTATAAGAAACAAAGGTACCAAAAATTCCTATTTCTGTCTACTCATAAGTAATTTCAATATAGACATTCACTAGAGCACATTCTCAAAAGAATGCCAAAATTTTTACACACCTTGAAATGAGCTACAATTTTTCTCTCACATGTTGACTCTATACCACCTCCAAATTCAGAACCCTCATTCTGGAGTCCTTTTAGGAACACCCACCTTGTCATTTTGCTCATGCTCCCTCATGTGACGCTGAAACTGTGACTCTTTTGGAAAAGACAGCAAACAGATTTCACATTTGTGGAAACTTGGTATCTGACAGTCATCGTCAATGTCATCATCATGCAACGCCAAAACGCCATCTATAAAATTTCATGAATACCAGGTGTTAGTCCCATTACATAAATAAAACTACATCATTTGGTTATTTTCAATTCTTTATATTGTTATTTTACATTTATGGATGTTTTGCCTGCATACATGTCTTGTGCACCACATGAATGCTGTGTCCTCAAGAAGCCAGAACAGGGCATTGGATCTCCTAGAATTCGAGTTATAGATGGTTGTAAACTGACATGTGGGTGCTGGGAATTGAACCCAGGTCCTCTAGAAGAACAGTAAGTGCTCTTAACCACTGAGCCATCTTTCTAACCCCTCACTTGGCTATTATTAAAAACACAGGCCGGGCGTTGGGGGTGGCACACGCCTTTAATCCCAGCACTCGGGAGGCAGGTGGATCTCTGTGAGTTCGAGGCCAGCCTGGTCTACAGAGCAAGTTCCAGAGCAGGCTCCAAAGCTACAGAGAAACTCTGTCTCGAAAAACCAATACACAGATTTGTAGGAAACTTTTAGCTAAAATTAGTAAAGCACTAAATTTGAAAAATGGACATGTTTGAAATTAGAAATAAAAAATGTTGGGATGCTTAAAATATGGGACAAGAAAATTCAAAATACTTGGTAGAATTTCTAGAAACGTGATACACACACACCACACACACGTACCCCCATAGGAAGGTTCTTAGAACTTTGCCAACTTATCCAACATTGTTTCCCTTTCCTATAACCCACGGAGGCATGTGAGACCTAACTCACACTATCTGCAGGCATAACACCAATGCAAGTAAAATAAAAAATAAGTTATTTTTTCAAATACCACTCAGTAGGCTCAACTCCACAAAAATATAAAAGCCTTCATCTGCTAATTCATTTATCTCTGAAAATTGCTACAAAGAAAGACTAAGTCAAAGAGAAAAACACTTTTGTTATCAGAGAGTGAGTGACTAAAACCCCATCAATTTTGTTGACACAAAGGGATTTCCCAATCAGGTATAATAATACTGTAAACTTACAAGTATTTTCAAATATCAAAAAGCATAACAATACAGTACAGGTACTCATAAATTTGCCAAGAATGTCAAATAAAGATGTTCTAGATAATTACAGTACATGCACCCCAAGTCTTGGGACTGGGTTATAAATAAATAATGCATCGGAACTATGCAAGGATGACAAATAAATTACATTCCATTCTGCATCACATCTCGGGACTGGGGAAGGAGTTCAGCTGGTAGTTGCTTAGTTAGCATGCATGAGACCCTGGTTCAATTCCAAGAACCATAGAAACCAGGCACAGTGATGTACAATGGTAAACCCAACTCTCAGGAGATAGACTCAGGTAGGATCAGAATTTCAAGGCCATACGAGATGTGCCCACACATGCAATAGTGCCCTGAAGGTTATATAGGGATAACCAAATGCCTTTGATTGGATTTGAAGACTGCTCCACAGAAGGCAAGTCAGGCTGGCTCCAGAGATCACAGGCCCGAGGGGAAAAGCTCGGGCTGGTGCTCTGCTAACTATGTCAGACTGCTTTCTAAATATTTATATGTATGTACAGACTAGCAAATACTATTCCCACCCTTGGCCAAACCCCTGGTTGGTTCTTAAATGAGATATATGTCCTGATTTGAATTTACTTTTCTAAGTGGTATAAAGGATGTGAATATATTATTTTACATATAGCCAGCCACCCTCCTGTCCTGGTAGCCATTTGTTGAAGTGACTGACTGGCACTCTTGGTAGGCCGTGAAGGTTCACTTCTAGACTATCAGTCTGCTCCACAAGTCTCTATCTACCCTGTCTGGGGTGCACTTACACTTTATACTAATATACGGTAAGTGCACATCCATTAAAATTGCAAACTCTGTGTGTGTGTGTGTGTGTGTGTGTGTGTGTGTGTGTGTGTGTGTGTGAGAGAGAGAGAGAGAGAGAGAGAGAGAGAGAGAAGTTATCTCCAAATGATTGATGATACATGTATCAGGCCCAGAAACTATCCTGTATGTAGGAAATCAGTTGTTATATGTCAAACAAAACTATCAGCCTGGCAGTGGTGTTGCACACCTTTAATCTCAGCACTCGGGAGGCAGAGGCAGGTGGATCTTTGTGAGTTCGAGGCCAGCCTGGTCTACCGAGCAAGATCCAGGAAAGGCGCAAAGCTACACAGAGAAACCCTGTCTTGAGGAAAAAAAAAAAAAAACTATCAATTAAGTTTTCATTTTCTTGGGGGCTGAAAGGATGGCTCAGCAGTTCAGAGAGCTAGCTGCTCTTCTGAGAGACCCGGGTTCAGTTCCCAGCACCCACATGGTAGCTTATGGCTGTCTGTGGCTCTAGTTCCAGAGGATCTGACACCTTCACACCAATGCACAAAAAATAAAGTTCTAGAAAAAAAAATTGTTTTCATTTTCTTACTACTAGTGTTGGTTCCGGGTCTCGCAATAGTGGGGGACAGACCATCAAAGTCTATTAAACCAGAAGCAAACTTTATTCCACAAAAAATAAAAAAATAAAATTAAAAACAAAAACAAACAAACACACACGTAGAGCACAAAAGCTTATCACAACCAATGTTGGAATTCTGAGGCTATGGCTTCTTTTTATAGTAAGGGGTAAGTATGAGACATAGACAAAGGAATTTTTACAATTTTGAAGTTAAACTTTTAGAGACAAATGGTTTTATGTTTTTACAATTTTCCATCAACAAGGTTTTAGGGGGGGTTGGCTAAACAATACTTGTATATCCCTGCAGCACTTCCTGACTCCGTTAATTGATGTTTGTCCAAACCTGCAGCTTCTCCTGACATAGCTGGGTTCCCATAGGGAGGCATACAAACGCAGGCAAGGCAGGTTGTCATGCAGAACTCATTAAAAGTGAACTTTGGTTTCAGTAGTGAGTGGTAGGGGTTACTGAAGAATAGCTAACCCCAGGGCTGCAAAGGGCAATCTTTAGCAAAGAAAACTAGCTTTTGGGTTGTTGACAGAGCTGCCCATCATAAAACACAGAGAGGCCCAGTTAAAAGTTAATCTTTTTTTTTTTTTTTTTTTTTTTTTTGTTAGCCAAGCTGATGGCTGTCAGTTTCCATTCCTTAAGTTTATAATTTTATATTTCTATACTCCTGGACCCTTAACTAGCTACAGAATGGGAGAAAACATCTGCAAGTCAATAAGTCATGTATCTCAACATTCAAAAGGCAAACCAACAAGCTTGAAATGAGGAACAAATTTAATAACCATTTTCCTAAAGATATAATAATGTCAACAAATACAGAGGAAGCTAGTACTGTGGTCTAGATATAAAGTGTCCTCCAAAAAGACTTGTGTTCTGAACGCTTGATCCCATCTGGTTGGTTCTGGAAGCTCTGGGAAGTAGGTCACTAGGGACATGTCCCTGGGGACATATGGTGTCCAAGGCCCCTCTGTTCCCTTCTCTATTTCCTATCTGCCATAAAGTGAGTAGCCTCCTTAAGATCCTGCAATACAATGTACAGCCTTACTAAGGCAGGCAAGAACCAACAGGCCAGAACCTCTGAACCCATGGGCCAAAATGGGTCCTTCTTCCTGTCAGGATCAAAATGTCTACACAGATGTTCAACACCATTAATCATTAATGAAATGTAAATCAAAACCAGAATGAGATACAATTCATTAGAATGGTCAAACATAAATTATAAGGGAGAAATAACACTTTCTAAGTTATTCAGCATGTATGATGACAGCACACATGAACTACATAGCAAATATGGAGCAGAATCTATGAAACGGGTCTCAGGAAATCCAAGTGACTGATCTAACACAGGTCTTCCAACAACCAGGCCACAAGTCAGTAACAAAAAAGGGTAATTTTAAAATATCAAAGTAAGCCACATTGGAATTTGCTTTAAAAAGATCTTGAACTTACTGAAAAACAGAAAAAATATATAAAAAATCAGTTGGGAGACACAATGGAAATGCCAGTCCGAGCACTCAGCCTTAATGGCACAATTCTGTGTGAATTATATGAGTGCTGGCTAATCCATCTACAGGTGGGGCATATCTCTTTCTTCCTCCTTCCCTCCTTCTCTCAAGACAGGGTCTCACTATCTAGCTCTGGCTGGCCTGGAATTTGCTCTGTAGATCAGGCTGTCCAAGAAACCACACAGATTGCCTGTCTCTGCCTCCCAAGTGTTGAGAATAAGGATTGTGCACCACCACACCTAGAGGCTGAGTTCTTTATCTATATACCCTAATCTTACTTCAAGAGTGTGTTTTTTGTTGGTAAACATCCCGTTTTTTGGTTTTAGTTTTTGTGTGCTTTTGAGATAAGGTTTCAAGTAGCCTGGACTGAGCTTGAACTCACCCTGTAGCTAGGAGTGGCCTTGAATCTGATCCTACTGTCTCTACCATCCAAAGGCTGAGATTACAGACTGCAGGACCATGCTCTGCTGCCAGTCACTTCAGATACTTCAATTTTCCTATTTTCTCTAGGAAACTCAGACTACTATTTGCTATCCTAACACATCTGTATCACTATCCCTGGCACTGTCCTGAAGAGTGGCAACAGAGATCAGGTCTCTGGGTTTAGTTTGTACCCCCAGACCCAGCACAATACCTACCTGTCATAATGTGTGTTCACAACCAGTCTGGAACAAACCTATTCACCGACATGAAGAGGATTGTTTTTATCAAGCAGAACAAGAAAATGAACATTCTAGATTCTAACACAGATAGAAAACTTCAAGCTCCCATGGCTCCTGGGTGGATTCACCTTCCAAATCACTTAATCTCTAGAACTTCAGTTCCTTCCTCTCAACTGCAAACAAACTCAGAATGACCCTTAAAGTTCATAACATGCTGGGCATGACAGTGCATGCCCAGACAGGAAGACATGGAATCCTAGGTCAGTCAAGGTTACACAGCAAGACACTGTTAAAAATAATAATCCTGCCAGGCAGTGGTGGTACACGCCTTTGATCCCAGCATTCAAGAGGCAGAGGCAGTCGGATCTCTGTAGAGGCCAGCCTGGGCTACAAAGCAAGTTCCAGACCAGCAAGAGCATCAGAGAAAAAATAAATAATAATAATAATAATCCCAAAGTAGTGACCAAAAAACTGAATAAAACATCACAGATTATAAAATGATAGTGACTGACAGAGCAACAGGCCTCAAGCATCTTACATACATCATAAATATTAACAAGGACCCCAAGACCTGCAACTTATACACATTTTATTAATACTTATCTTTTTAAATTTTTCGAGACAGGGTTCCTCTGTGTAGTTTTGGTGCCTGTACTGGATCTCGCTCTGTAGACCAGGCTGACCTCACAGATCTGCCTGGCTCTGCCTCCCCAGTGCTGGGATTAAAGGCACACGCCACCACCACCTGGTGTAGTATCTATCCTTATAGAAAACTAAACTAATCTTTAAATTGAAAGTGGTGGCTAATATCTAATCCCAACAGTTGGAGGAGAAGACAAAAGGAAGGCCATGAATTTGAGCCCATGTGAACTACACACGAGACCCTCACCAGCCTGGCCTACAGTGAGACTCTTCCTCAAAAACATAAAATAATCAGGAAGCTGGAGAGGGCTCAGCAGCTAAGAGCACTTACTGCTCTTGTACGGGACCTGCTTCTCATCTCCAAACACCAGGCATGCATGTTGTGCAAGAAACACTCATAAACATCAAATAAAACAAACCTAAGTTCTTTTCAATCAGTTTGTTGCCTGTGAACATAATACACATTTTGTGTTCCTTTTTTCAGCAGCGTATAACTATATATCCCTGACAGGCCTGAAACTTAGAAACCTAAACTTAGAAACCTGCCCAATTGCTGGGATTAAAGGCATGTACCACCATGCCTAGCTTACAAAGCTTTTAATGTCTGTCTTTAAAAAGTAAAGCTGGTTTCTCTTATCTGCCTCTGAATGCTCCCTTCTGTGGAGAGTTTGACTAGATGCATAGTACCACAATCACACAGGTCTGGTCCACCACCAGAATACTGTATGCTAAGTTGGCTTCAGTTATACCCACAACTGTTTTCATATAACTAAAGCATATACATGTTAGCCAAGTGAAAAAGCCAATAACTCTTCAATAACACCATAAAAATATTTGTCTTACATACTTCTGAAAGCACCTCAAGGAGCCCTCAAGGGTCTACTAAGCACCACAATTTGAGAACCACTGTGGCAAGCCTAACTGGTAAGGTGTCTCTCTGAAGAAGCCACAACACTTGGGGTACATAGTAAAAGAAGATGGTCTCTAAAAGGAGAGAATCAAAAAGGCCAAAAGCAAAGAACAAAAGTTTAAAAAAAAAAAAAAGCCAAAATTGGCTCCATCAAGGATAGCAGCAAAAGCTGGTGCCGGAGTCAAGAGAGCTGAAGACTGAGGCCTAGGGGTTTGGGAGAGTGTGTGATTTGACCTACTCTTCAGTTTAGCCAGGGTGTGGCCCTAGATTACATTTGAAAATATCATCCACAATGGAATATGAAAGACTGGAAGTGATGGACGGAGAGTCCAGTTTTAAAGCCCCACCTTTGGACTTGTGGATACCTTGGAAAGGTGTGGTGGACTGCAAACCCAGTTGTGAGGAAGCAGCTACCAAGTTAGCTATGGAGCTGGAGAGATGGCTTCATGTGTAAAAAAGAAGTTGCTAACAAACATACACAAAAAGAAAAATGCAATTAAAATTTTTAAAGACTTAGTTATGGAATGTCTTGGAAAACAAGAGAAACAGAATTATTCTTAAATTTGGTCCTTTGTGGACAGTGGTACCATCTGGTAAAATGTAGAGTGCTGGGAAAGAAGTGAATTCTCAGCCTTGTCTCAATGGAAATGTTACATTCTTTCTCTCTAAACCTGCTTCCACACTGCACCTTACATTATTATTAACATAAAACACGCTATCAAAAACAAATACCATAAACACAGGAGGGAGCGCGCGCGCGCGCGCGCACACACACACACACACACACACACACACACACACACACACACACCATGAAAATGTGGCCAAGGCCAAAGCTGTAAGGCATCAGCCACTGATGAATATCCTGAGCAAGCAATTCTTCTCAACCACAGATCTTCACACCTAACATTACTATACAGCCACCACTGCTCCAAGCAGTCCACGAAAACAGTGTGAAATCGCTGGCTGTAGTTCATCAACAGTGTTCATACTGACCTAATTGACAACGCCTGTTGACTTTGTCAAGAGCAACAGCAGTACTAAGTAGAAACTTCTACTTGGGTGTCCTGTTCCCAAGCTCGAACTGATGCCAACTCCTCACCCCTTTCTCCCAAAGGACCAACTTAGCACAGTCCTTTGTAGGTGCAGAGCCCATCTGAGCGTGGGCGTCTGCACCTGGGCTCCTTGATGACAGCTCTCGAACCTCAGTGCACTCATCCCCAAGGACAGTCAAACCCTGAGTCACCAAGCAGCAACCGGCTATGTAAACATAATAGAAGTTGGGGCGATTCACCTTCCATTGCGTCCCAGACAGGCACCGCCTTCCCAGCGCCCAAGCAGGGTCCTTTCCCAGCCAGCTTGACTGCACAAACGGCCCAGGGCTGCTTCGGGACCACAAACGCTGGGACTCCAGGGCAGGTATCTCCCAAGACTGACACTAAACCCTGGCTCCTACAGCCGAGCTCTGTGCCTCTCCACCCGATGACCCCCATCCCATCTCAAAAGAACGCTGTGGCAATGGATGCCTGTTTCCTCCTCCTCCTCCTCCTCGCGCTGGAGGAGGGGCCCCCACTAAGCGCCAGGCTGAGGGGAGGCGACGGTGCGGGTGACATGTCCCCCATCACTTTGCCTGCTGTAAAAACTGTGCACTTCTCCTTCCTGAAGGGACAGACCCGAGTGATCGCCCACGAATTCAGGCAGCGGGGCATACAAGACAGAGAGCAGTGCTTCCCGAGGCCTGCTGTGTCCAAGAGAGCCTACTGTGCGCTCTCCCCGCGGCCTCCGAGGCTCCCTGGTCCCCGCCGGGCTGGGGGTCCCTTAGAAACGCGGAACCAGGGACACACCGGAAGAGCGGGCACTCCCTCGGGCCTGTGCCGAGGACGGCCGAGGCGGGCAGGGGACGGGCGGAAGGGACAGGGAGACATGGAGGGAGGGAGGAGACTGAGGGGACGACGACGCGGAGCTGAGCAGGCGACACGGGAGGGAGGCTGGAGGATCGGGACTCGGGAGGACGGCGAGGGGGGTTCGAAGGGCTGAGACTCTGCGAAGCCGCGGAGCCAGGGGCTCGGGGAGGGAGCCGACAGGAACTCGGGAGGAGGAGGAGGAAGCCGCCGCCCGCGCCGCCGCCCCCGCGCCGCCACGGCCCGGAAAGTAGGCCCAGCGCGGAGGGGCCCGGCCGCGGCGCCCGTATCCGTCCGCCCAGCGCTGCGCCCGCCCGGCCAGTCGCTGCCGCCCGCCCTCCGCGCCGCTCCCGGCGCACCCCGCGCCCATCCGGGGACTCGGTGGCCGCCGCGGGCCTTACCGGAGTCGCCGCGCGCCGCGCCGTCCCGGGACTTCGGGGGGCGGCCCCGCGGCATCGTCGCGGCGGCCCACCCCTCCTCACTCGCGCTCTCACTCGGCGGGGCGCGCACGCGCGGCACCGGCGGGCCGGCGGGCGGGCTGGCGGGCGGCGGCACCGGCCGGACCCAGCCCGCCGGGCTCACAGGGCCACGGCGCCCGGACGCTAGGACAGCAGCGCTCGGACCGCGCCGGCCTCGGCGGGTTCCATGGCCCGCGGGCCGCGGCGGGGGCGTTGGGAGCGGGCAGTGGGGGCGGGGTGCGCCGTGGTGCGCATGCGCGGCCGGCCAGCCAGGCGGCGGCGGCGTCACCGGGCTCGGAGAGCCGCGGGCCGCCGAGGCCTGCGGGCTGGAGGCCTGGGAGTGCACTCGGCCTCGGAGGCCTCTCGGTGTCGCCGACTCTGTCTCCACCCCGGACCTCAGAGGCCGGTGGGGACATCAACCCTCCCATCCCCGCACCCACCCCCACCCCAGGGAACGGAAAGGGTCCGAGTGTGGTCTGGGTGTCACTTGGGTTGTGTTCACCTCTGGTCCTAAGCGCTTCTTGCTACTCCGGACTCCTTTTTAAGCGTACCTGGCCAGACCTCCTCCGGAGGGACCAAAGGCCAGGGGAGGGAACCTACCCACAGAGCTGATGCCCTTGGACTACCGGCAACCGGCTGACTTGAGCGACGCACCTCTCATAGGCTCCATTTTAGCCTTGAAGTCTACCATGTCGGGGGTGCCTTCTTTGAACTCCAACCAGTGATCTAGTCACAGCAGGACAGACTGAAGCCAGGTTAAGAATCCAGTATCTGGCCGAGTGTGGTGACTCGCCTTTAATCCCAAGATCGGAAAACTATAATATAAAGTTGAAGCTAACCTAGGCCATATGGTAAGTTCCAGGCTTAAGTGAGAGAGTGAGAGCTTGTATCAAAATGAAAAAAAAAAAAAAAAAAATTAGTAAGCCAGAAGTATTATATGACCTCAGAATTCTTAATGGAGTAGTTCAAAGTAATAGGCCATGTTTACCAACTTAGTTTCCTGAGGCATACAAAAATAAAGTCTACAAGCTGAACGATTAGAGCCTGGGTGATGGAACAAGAAAGACTCAAAACTAAATATTTTAAAAGTCAAAGATTTGTGAGAGAAACCAGATAATAGCTCAAATGGAAAATAGGAGTTTTTAAAAATCTTGGGCAACCGGGCGGTGGTGGTGCACAACTTTAAATCTCAGCACTCGGGAGGCTGAGGCAGGTGGATCTCAGTTCAGGACAGGCTCCAAAGCCTCGAAAAACAACAAATCGTGGGCTAAGGGGATGGCTTAATGGGGTAAAGCATTCCTCCCGAAGGCCTAGGAAGGCCTAGCAGCAGGAGTCGGTGAACCCCAGGTGACTCCCGACACGTGTGCTGTGTCACTCAGGCGCCATACAATAATATATTCTTTTAAAACAATGTACCAGAGTAGGTTTTTGAAAACAAGATTGGTTACAAGTAAAAAAGTAGGAAAGAGGCTTTTGAAGTGAGTCTTGGGAAGTGGTTACATTTTAACAGGCAGTGATGGTGAAAATCTTTGCAGGTAAGAACCAGGTTACAAAGGGAGAAAAAAAGTTGAAAGTTGTGTGTGCCAGGTACATTGTTCCTGTGCGTGGTTGTCGCTGGAAAAGAAACCTCAGGCAGGCACGGAAGCTGAATTGAAGGATAGTTGAGAAGAAAAATCCCTGAATAAAGGCACTTGCCACACAAACCTGATGACTGGAGTTGAGTCTCAGAACTGACTCCACAGGAGCATCCTGGCATGTACACCCACACACGCTCATGCAGGCGTACACGTGCTATTTTTTAAATCATAATTGTTTTTGTGAAACAAGATTGCACTGTGTATGCAAGCTGGCCTGCAACTCGTGATCCTGCCTCAGCCTTGGGAAAGCTAGTGTGGCAAGGATGTTGCACTGGGCAGAATCTCAAGTTAACAGAAAACAAGGACTCAGAGCCAAGATCTAACAGCCAGTGACCAACAAGTGATTACTAACACTAAGGCGTGTTTTAAGTAAATGTGTAGTCCTTCATAGAGAGTGTCTCCAGTCCTTCCAGCAGCCAGCCCTGGGAGCTGTCACTGAACAGGTGAAGAAACTAATGGAAAGAAGTTAAGAAATTTGCTGTTTATATCACCACTCATCAGCTACTTAAGACCCAGCTCTTAAAGGTCTCACTGCTTTATTATTATTTTGGGGGGGAAGGGGCGGGGGGGGGGGGGGACTGGAGTTTCAAGACAGGGTTTCTCCATGTATTTTTGGTGCTTGTCCTGGATCTCGCTCTGCAGACCAGGCTAGTCTTGAACTCACAGAGATCTGCCCTGCTCTGCCTCCAGAGTGCTGATATTAAAGGCGTGTGCCACCGCCACCTGGCGCCCCACCACTTTGTTACCACTGTGAGAACCAAGCTTCCAACTCACTCAAACCATCCTCAGATCTCAGCAAATGAATCTGGAAATGGTCTTTCCTTTTCAACAGTTTGGAAGAATTTCAAAAAGCTCGGTGTTGATTCTTAGGTAAATGTTTGGTGGAATTCACCAGTGAAGCCACCTGGTCCTCAGCTTTTCTTTTGGGACAGTAGTATCAGGACATAATATCATGAATATAAAAAATCAATGCAATTAATGAATATCTTAAATATAGTTATTGAATGAATACTGAGAATGTAATCAATGAATACCACAAATGTAATTAATATCATGAGTGTAATTACTATCTTGAATGTAATTCATGCCACTGAATTGTGAACTTAAAAATGGTTACAACTGCAAATATTGTGTTCATTTTAAAAAAGGTGGAATGTAATCACCATACATTATATGTGTGTATGAAATTGAAGAGAGCGGTGCTCTAAAATAGAAGTCTGTCTATTGCAAACAGGCAAATTGTATACTGTGTGAATTATTTGTCAATGAAGATTTTATAAAACATTTTTAAAAAGAGAAATTTACTAAAGGCCACGTGGGTTTTCACCAGATTTGGGGGCTTGAAGCTCTCGCTGTTCTTCTGTCCTGTTTGTAGTTGCAGCCATTAGGAATACCCTTGAGTTTAGGGGGGACACATCTCCATATGCACTAGGGCTAACGGCGGACATTGGCTGAGAAAACCTTTGTGGGGGTGAGAGGGTGGGAGCTGGGGAGATGGCTCAATGCTTCAGAGCAGGCACTCTTCACAGGGGACCAAGTTCAGGTCCCAACACCCATTCTGGCGTGCTTACAACCACCTGTAACTTGAGTTTCAAGGGATCTAACAACCTCTTTTGGCCTCTGAAGGTAGTGCACTCATGCACAAAGCCACACACGGACATACATATGATTTATTTTCTATGTATATGACTCTACTCAAATTGTACATATATGTGAATGTATATCCTATTGGGCTGTGAGAAGGATTTGAAACAACTTTATAAGAAATATACGTAAGGTGAAGAAATAAATGAGTAAATCAGAATGTTTTGGCAAGAGGAGAATATAGATATGAGGTAGATAACTGAATCTACTCTGAGAAAAAAGATAAATAATAGGATAAATGAGTAGATCATTGAATCTACTCTAAAAAGAGAAAGAGAAAGATGACAAAAGGTAGATTATTGAATCTATTATGAAAAGAAAAAGAATATGAATATGATAAGATAAAAAGGGAGATTATGGAATCTACTTTTAAAAAGGAACTACTTGTTTTAAATAGGATAAGTAATGAAAATTCTTTTGTCTAAGTTTATCAAATGTTACTGGACTGGACATTGTTATATATTAATGGAGTTTTTCATCTGAATCTGTCAAATGTTAATGGACTAGACATCATTAATGTAATCTTGACTGTGTATATTGTATATACTTATTGGATATGATTTTTCTTGTATTAGTTATAGCCTTTTTTTTAATTTTAGACAAAAACGGGAAATGTGGTGGGTATTGTGTTCCCTGAAATATTGTGTGTTCCCCGAAATAAACATATCTGGGATCAGAGAACAGACAGCCACGTTTAGAACAAAGCCAAAAATGGTGGCTAGAAAATGGGAAGAGTAAGCCATAACAGAAGTTGGGCGGTGGTGGTGCACGCCTTTAATCCCAGCACTTGGGAGGCAGAGCTAGCCGGATCTCTGAGTTCAAGGCCACTTTAGAAACAGCTAAACTTGGTGACCACGCCTTTAATCCCAGAAACTCAACCTTTAATCCCAGGGAGTGGGGGCAGAAAGAGAAAGGTATATAAGGCGTGAGGACCAGGAACTAGAAGGGTAAAGCATGTAGTTAGTTAAGCATCTGGTTGGTTAAGCGTTCAGGCTTTGGAGCAACACAGTTCAGCTGAGATTCATGTGGAGGAGGACTCAGAAGCTTCCAGCCTGAGAAAACAGGATCACCTGAGGAACTAGCAAGGTGAGATAGCCGTGGCTTGTTCTGCTCCTCTGATCTTCCAGCATTCACCCCAATAACTGGCCTCGGGTTTGATTTTATTAACGAGTACCTTTAAGATTCCTACTACATCAGAGTGAAGGGGGAAAGGAAGAAATCAGAACCAGTAAGTACATTAACTAACCCAATCAGTCATACAGTAATACAGCTGAATTAAAAGTCAATCCAGGCAGAAAAGGTTCACTCACAGCACGTAAAAATCACACCAGTCTGTTGTTTGGGTGACGTGGTCTTTTTAATGGAGCCAAAATGAATTATTGCAGTTACTGATTTGTGTGGTTATTACAGTTCCCATTGTACAGGTGCTGGTTAGTATCTGCGGTGCCCCAATCTTACAGAATTGATTCTTTATAGAATCCCTTCTAGAAAGCAGTTACCTCATGTCAGGAAAATTAAGGGGAAGCAAGGACCTTGGCAACACACAGTGGCTGCTTTTCTCATGGTCTTGCCTAAAGCACAGACACAGTCTGATCTAAAGCAGTTATCTCCAGTACCTCAGAAGCAGACCAGGTCCAAACAAAACTGACTAGAGATCACCCCTGATCATCCTTTTTTTTTTTTTTTAAACTGCCAGCAGCATGTGGGTTTTCCTGTGAGCATTTCCCACCCTTCTCTCCCAAGCCTTAAGTTTGGTTCAACCTGTTATATTTTACCCTGCTGCTAGTGAACATGTTTGAACTAAGAAAAAAAAAGTACAGTATGGTGCTTCTGGGCAAGAGAACTTTTCATGTATGCCATGAGACCTGGCCATCTTAGTTCTAGAGCAATGGCCTGTGGGAGTCTACCAGAGTCCCCCTCCAACCTGCTCCCACCTTTCAAAGGGTTCTTGGGTGGAGGAGAAAGGAATGAAGAAATGATAGAAAGAGATGATAAGAAAGATGGAGACACAGGATAGCTTGGGGAAGGCCCTGGGGTCAATACCCAGCTGCCCAGTTGTTTATTCGAAAGAGATTTTTATAATATGCCAAGGAGACAGCCAAAAGACCTCCTCCTTGCAAGATCAAAGCATACCATACAGCCAAATGTAGACCCTTCCAAACACCTGGTAAATATGCCCATGGGCAAATCATCTCCTTTGTGCAGTCCTGCTGGGTAAAGCAAATTCAGATTCTCAGACCTCGAGTAAGGTCTCACTAGATAGCCTCTGTGGCCCACCACAATGCCCCACAAGCACAACCTAGGTGTTGACCTGTCCTCACAGAGCCCTGATCCAGGTGATCTCAGTCCTATCCGGATAGTTTTCAAGTGTGTGGCCAATAGAACACCTGAGGGAAGAATGCTGTGGAAGGGCTTTGTTTTAGCAACCTGTCCTAATAAAGACATGAACACTGTGTCTTTGTGGATCCTAGTTTCAGATGCCTGTCTTCCTGAGTCCGTAAAAGCTATCCCTCCCATCGCAGACTAAACCAGAATAAAGCCACTGCAGCCTGCCTCTCACAGCTCCTCTAGGGGAGGCACACATCTGAGTGAGCACCTACACTGAAACTCACTGCATGTCAACAAACACGCCCATCACCCTAACATGCCCCTCCCACCTGTCACCGTAGTCTCCTCCCGTGTCCCTGGGCAACCACTCATCTCTTTTCTGTCACTACAAAGTTCTGAATTCACTAATTTAAAAGAAGTAGAACATTCTACTGGGGATGGAAGGTCCAGTCCTTTCCAGCACATGTATTTTGAAAATTATCTATGCTTTGACGAGGCCGTTCCATTGTTACCAACTATCTAGAAACAATTCCTGCTTACTCTTCACTGCAGACCCCTCATGTGTCTCCAGTAGATGAGCCAAACTCAACCACTTCCCACCCAGCCTCCCCAGTGCCACGTCACCCAGCTCACAGGCACAGCCCGGACTGTCTTACCAATGGCCGGTGAGGTCATTCTTTGAATAAGCCAAATGTGTCTTTCACATTTTTTAGGCTTTTGCGTATTAAGCATTAACACAGTGAATTAACAAACTCACGTGGTTAGAACCCATCAAATTCAGCCACACAGTTACATACATGGTTATTTTTTGTTTGCAAAAATATTAAGGTTTTTAAGGTTGGGTCTGGAGGTGATGCTGGCATTCACTCCTTTTTGTGATGTGTTTCTTACAGTGTCAATGATGATGGCGTCCCCAAACATACTGGGAAACATTCCCAGTACTTTTCACTCACAAAGAGTTTCCAGTCTTATACTTGTGCGAAATTAACTTTTGGTCTATTCTTATGAGTGTCTTAAACTACAAACTCAATTTCAAAAGTGTTAATGAACTACTCATTTTTTAATTAGTGCTGCATGTGTTTTAAAAATTGATGCGTCTCATATGTTTTCAAATACATTGACATAGACTTTTTATCGTTTCCTTTTATGACTTGTTTAATACATTTTGGGTCAATACAAATGCCCCCTTGTCACTCCTAATATCCCCAGTCTGTGCCTTTGTGATGATGTTACAGGCAAACTTGACTGGATTAAGGAATATACATAGAGGTCCAAGGAAAGCATTATTTTATTTCAAGTGCAGCTGCCTGTGCTGGATAGGCAAGACCTGCCGTCAGCTAACATGGGAGCTACCCAGTGGGCTAGAACCAGGAGAAAGAAAAGCATGAGGCAAACATGGTGCCTGGGACAAATAACAGAACTCAGGGCTTACACCAGCAGCCTCCTCTCCTGAAATGTTTTGTCTTTGCTCTTTTTTTTAAAAATTATTATTTTAAGTATACAGTGTTCTGTCTGCATGTATGTGTGCAGGCCAGAAGAGGGCACCAGATCTCATCATAGATGGTTGTGTATGGTGGTATTGTGTTCCCCAAAATATTGTGCACCCTAAGAAACTTATCTGGGGTCAGGGCACAGAACAGCCACTAGATACAGAGGCTAGAGAATGGTGGCACACATGCATTTAATCCTAACATTCCAGAGGCAGAAATCCATCTAAATCTCTGTGAGTTCAAGGCCACATTGGAAACAGCCAGGCATAGTGACACATGCCTTTTATCCCAGGAAGTGATGACAGAAAACAGAAAGGTATATAAGGTGTGAGGACCAGAAACTAGAAGCATTTGGCTGGTTAAGGTTTTAGGCTTTGGAGCAGCAGTTCAGCTGAGATTCATTTGGATAAGGACTCAGAAGCTTCCAGTCTGAGGAAATAGGATCAGCTGAGGAATTGGTGAGGCAAGAAAGCTGTGGCTTGTTCTGTCTCTCTGATCTTCCAGCATTTACCCCAATACCTGGCCCAGGTTTGATTTTATTAATAAGACCATTTAAGATTCTGCTACAGTTGTGAGCTGGGAGTTGAACTCTGGAAGAGCAAGCAGTGCTCTTAACCTCTGAACCATCTCTCCAGCCCTGCTCTTGTTCTTTTTAAAGAGATTTTACTGCATTTATTCATTTATGCTGGTGCGAAGCAGCAGGTAACATGCCTACATGGAAGATAAAGGACAACTTGTAAAAGTCAGCTCTCTCCTTCCACCACATGGGTCCAGCAGGTCACATTCAGGTTTAACAGCAAGCACTGTTTGGGCCATTATCCACTGAGTGCTGGGGCTGTTCTGGAGACTGCAAAAGAATAGCAGATCAGTTCTCAACCTGTGGATCATTACTCTTTTGGGGGTCAGATATCCTGCATATCAGACATTTATGTTATGATGCATAACTAGCAAAATTACAGTTATGAAGTAGCAACGAAACAATTTTATGGTTGGGGGTCACCACACATGAGGAACTGTATTAAAGGGCTGCAGCATTAAGAAGGTTGAGAATCGACCAGGCGTGCTTGTGCACACCTTTCATCCCAGCACTCAGGAGGCAAAGGCAGGAAGATCTCTGTGAGTTCAAGGCTAGCCTGGTCTACAGAATGAGTTCCAGGACAGCCAGAACTACACAAAGAGACAATGTGTGTGTGTGTGTGTGTGTGTGTGTGTGTGTGTGTGTGTGTGTGTACATATATCATATACATATTATATATATGAATGTTGATAACCACCAGAATAGATGGTTGAAGGCCAGGCCAGATTCTTAGTTGGGACTCCAAAGGGGCTGGAGGAGTTGAGATCAAAAACCGTTTTGACTAGAACTGCAACCTGAAAGGAACCTCAGGAAAGCTTCCTGGGTGTGTCAGTTGTGAGGTGTACTGGCTAGTTCAACATGCTGAGGACCTTGGAAGGAAAAAGCAGCTTGTCATCCTCCATGGGCTCCAGGTTTTCAGCGATCATAGTACTGTTCTTTGCAGAGGATCCAGCAGACTCAGTAGGGACAGCTGCCTGCTGTCTATGCTGCCTCTGCAGCTAAAACACATGGATGACCTCCTCCAAGTACTGATATATCTATCCTATATTTGTGATCTAAGGTTTTATATCTAACTTATCTTTTATCATAACTAAGGAAATAATAACTGTCTAGTCTTCATCTACATCAAAGACCTCAGAAGGATATAATCTTACCTGAGAAATGGGAGAAGGATACAAGCAACTTTTGGGAGTCTTGCAAGAGTAGATAGAGACAGCTGGCAGCCTGAACAGTCAGTCATCCCAAGTTCCTCTGTAAAGATGGGGCATCTGTCTTCAGCCCACAGATCTAGAGTTTCTCAGTCACTTTTCTCTGTGTCCTGTAGAATGTCTGGCAGTTTCCTCTGCAAAGCAGGAACCTGAAGGACCATTTTGCCAAGCAAAGTTCAGTGGTCACCTTCCTATGGGTCCTGTATGTCCAGTAGATCAAGCAGTCCAGGCAAGAACAGTTTCTTGCCCAAGTGGCTATTTTTTTCCAAGAAGAAGATAAACTCCATACAGAATGTCTTTGATGCCCATCCTCCTCTCTGAAGTAAATTGGTGCCCCCAGGAGCAGACATGTCTCATTGTCCAGAAAGTCTAAATTTTTAAAAATATTTTAAATTCCAAATTCTGTAGATCTTTGAAGTATTTGAAGATTACCTATCTATCTGAAATATATCTTGTATACCTAGAAAACTTAACTAACATGCTACAAGTTTGACTGTCATAGACTAATTATTAATCTGTATTTCTTAATTATCCATTACAATCTAAATGAGTTACATAAACATAATACCTCAGATGAGAATATATATATATACAGTAAAACAAAATTAAGTTTAAACTTGTATCAATAAACTAAAATCCATATCAATGTAAAACATTTTAAACAAGTTGCTCTTTAAAAGTAGGTTCAATAATCTACCTTTTTATCTTATCATTATCTATATCATATCACCTTTTCTTGTTTAGAAAGAGATCACATTTATAATCAACCTGTTTTAAATAAAAATATTGTTTTTTCTCTGTCCCACACCAGAGGGATCTTCTGATATGGGACAAAAAGAATCTCTTAACCTTTTCTTTTAGTAATGTGCTTAGGTTTAGAGAACAAGTGAGCCAATTCCATCTCCCAAGCCAGCTTGGTATATTTGGGAATTTGGGCATAGTTTCTCTTACTACTTCCTGCTGGAGGGGAGCACTGTATCTTATGTGGACACAAAGAAAATTTTAAGCTTATGTGGTAGTCTGTGAGGCCGTATCATCTGAGTCAGTTGCCTTGAATCCATTCTGGGTGTTGGATCATCTGGGCCATGGTGTCTTCAGAGACCTTTCAGGGGGTCTTGGCCGGTCAAACTGGATGTATCTTAATCTGGAATAAATCCATAGCCTCTGGCTTTCTGTGGAAACAGAAGCAGAGCCTCCTTTCCAAAGCAGCATATCCTTAGATCCAAATTTTGAAGTCAAGGTATCTTTAAAATATACATATTGTCTTAACTCAACAGCTTTTAAAATCATATGTCTTTTTGCAGTTAAGAATATCAAAGACACCATAATCCAGATTCTCTGTGTGATATCCATCTTTATGTGGCTTATTTTTTATATTAATTTTACTGTCTCTTTAAAGACTTTATTTTTTAAAACTATGTATTTCTTTATATAACTATATACATCACCTTTTTCCATCTCTTCCAAGCCTACGTATGTTTTACACACATTGTAAACTATTCCATCTGACTCTGTCTTATTGTGAACCTGTTGCTTTAAATTGCAGCATTCTAAGACTGAAACGGTGCTGTGGCTGCTGGCTCCACCCACCTCAGCTTCCCAACACGGCCGCCAGGTCTGGGAGGCGTGACTCTCAGAAACAGTGGGTCTATGCTTCTATCAAAGCAGTGTGTAGCCTAGAAACCTCTTTTTTTTTTTTTCTTAACTAGTAAAGGCTAAATCCACCATGCACCATGTTGTGCGGCTTACAGAACCATCTGTGTATTTCGGCAGGATAGGTAAAGCCCACATGTTGCGAACCTGCCATAGAGTAGTTCAAGCCTGCATGTTGCGTCGTCTAGCTGCCCGTATAAGACATGAAGCAGGAACCTGGTCTGGGCTCCGTTTAGAATTGCTTATTAAATATTCTCAGGTTTAAGGTAGAAACTCAAGCCATTGGGCACCATTTGTGTACACCATTTGTAGCTAGAGTTTTCCTGGTCCTGCCTGGCCCAAGGTCAGGACAAATCTCTCTGGGGTGAGCTTTGAGTTCTAGGCTGAAGCTATTCCCAGTGTCAGAGACCATCTCCGGTTGTCTGCAAGATGTAGGACTCTCAGCTCCTTCTCCAGCACCATGTCTGCCTGCATGCCACATGTCACACCATGATGATAGTGGACTGAACCTCTGAAACCATAAGCAAGCCACTTCAATTAAATGTTTTCTTTAAGACTTGCCGTGGTCATGGTGTCTCTTCACAGCAATGGAAACCCTGACTGACATATACATACAGGCCCCAGGCTAACAGACCCACTCCTTCTCCCTTCCAGCCAGGTAGCCTGACTGCAGTCAGGTATGTAAATACCTAAGAAGGGACCCTACATTGTCCCTCATGTCCTCAGGGCCCCCACTGCCCTGCTGTCCACCTATCTATGCAGTTAATAACAGTTGAGTCTTTTATCCAGAAAGATATTCTGCTTTAGTGTTCCCCTGGAGCCGCAAATCCAAAACCGTTCCATTAGGACCAGGGAGAAGCAAGCACTCTGAAGACCGCCTCTAATAGGATGTTAGGACAGATTGCAGAGTCAAGCTTCTCTCAACATGTGAAAACTTGCAGAAATACAACAGTAACATCCTTAGGATTAAAATGACAGCTACAGCCGGGTGGTGGTGGTGGTGGTGGTGGTGGTGGTGGTGGTGGTGGCGGCGGCGGCGGCGGCGCACACCTTTAATCCCAGCACTCGGGAGGCAGAGGCAGGTGGATCTCTGTGAGTTCAAGGCCAGCCTGGTCTACAGAGTGAGTTCCAGGAAAGGCGCAAAGCTACACGGAGAAACCCTGTCTCGAAAAACAAACAACAAACAAACAAGACAGCTACTGCTGGAGAGATGGCTCAGGAATCAGGAGCACTGGCTGCTCTTCAGAGGACCAGGGTTCAGTTCCCAACACCCACACGGCAGCTCACAGTTGTCTGGAACTGGAGTTCAGTTCCAGGGGCTCTGATACCCTCTTCTGGCCTTAGCCGTCAGCCATGTACATGGTACACTGACATACAGGCAGGTGAAACATGTAAATATTCTTTTTCAAATTTTAAGTAAAAACAGATTTGGTCCTGAAAACTGCTGAAGAAGGGGCAGGCAAAACACTGGAGGTCTGAACAAAATCGTTTTGGTTTGTCGGGTTGTCTTTTTATGTAGCTGCCCGTGATGATTTAAATGAGAATGTCCTCCATAGGTTCAAAATACTTGGTCCCCACTGGTGGCGCTGTTTGAGTCTGTTTAGGTGATACGGCCTTGCTGGAAGAAGTGTTATGTCCCGTGGGAGTGGGCTTGAGACTCTCAAAGCCACACAAGAAATCCCACTTCACTTTTTCTGTCTCCTACTTGTGGTTTGAGATACAAGCTCTCGGGTGTATCTGCTACCCTGCCTGCCACCTGCTGCCACTATTCCCTGCCAAGATGGGCTCATCCCTCTGGAACTGTAAGCTCAAATAAACCCTTTTAGACATTACCTTGATCACGGCATCTTATCACAGCCACAGAAAAGGACTAATACCCTGCTTCTGCCACCTCAGGGCTGGATACAGACACCACACCCAGCTTGTACCAGGCTAGGGATCCAACTCCAGACTTGGTGTGTGCTAGGCAAGACTCTATCTCAGTAACGAAAGGGTACAGGGACCTGAACTTCCATTTGGGGGCAGTTTGCAATGTAACTGTGGATCCATTAAGAGTCACCCAGCTTTATCCATGAGTATAGTGAAACCTACAAGTGTCAAGTACCATCCTTTGACTAGTTCATGGAAAGTGTGTAGCAGAGCCAATCTTTACATCTCCTGGCCAGTGCTTTTTCCATGTGATATTTTCTGACTAATTCCAGCTTTCATGTGTGTTTACCTCCTACCTGGAGCCTTCTTGACAGTCTTCTCCCACACCCCCACCTTTTCTTTTTTTTTTTTTTTGGTCTCACACCAACCAAACCTTTAGGCAAAAGTAACAAACTATTTGCTCTCCACCCACACTGGGGATGCAGTAGACAGTATGCTCACATTCATCACAGGTCAGCAGTTCAGCCATGTCACTTTTTTTTTTTTTTTTTTTGAATGCCAAATTTGATTGAAGGAGGGAGGAGGTTTACAGCACAATGGGAGAACCCTGGAGGGCAGAAGTTCGCTTCCAATGTTTTACAATCTTGCATCTAAGCTGTTGACACCCAATATGCTGGATATGCAGACAAGGAACTTCCCTTAAGCCTTCAGGAGAGTGGAATGTCATAGGGAATTAGCATAGGGAGGATATCAAGGTCAAGGTCAGCAAGCAAGGCAACAGTTACCCAAAAAGGGGGCCAGGGACCTACAGTTTCCCCGCCTTTTACTAAAAAATGAGCTTTTGACTTAGGTTGCAGCAGGTCACCTTACCCGTCATGGAGACACCTGTCCAGGCCACACAGGTGCTCTGTCTTAGGTTGGTGAGCACCCCCCCAAACATTACCCGTCTCTGAATACTCATTATCATACAGGCTCAATTGTGTGAGAGCTGCAGAGTTAACTGTTGCCAAAGATCTCTAAGTGGTGCTGGGCTTGCAATCTGTGTGTTCGATACAGAAAAGACCAACAGAAGTCTTAACCCACCCATAGCCGGTAGGCTAAAGGCAACTGAGCCATTCCCTTCCTTAACGAGCCTTACTGCAAACTGGAGTCCTTGTAAGAACGTATCCCAAAAGCAAATGGAACTTGAGTTTGTAATTTATAACTTTCAAAGCCAATCGAAATGTATCTAACTATTGATTTAAATTTGTCATGCCCAATAGAACCATGCCACTTTTTTATCACTAAGGACTTCACTACAGTGGGAAGCAGTACTAGGCTGTAAAAGAACCACAGGGCATGTGTGTCCCCTGACCCTACACACTTCTCAACAACTGGCTCCTGGGCAGAGGACACAAACCTTCCTGGGAAGGAACAATTACACTTGTCCCTCTGATAGGACCACATGGCTTTTCCAAACTGCACCACTAGCCTCCCACCTTGGGGAAATAAAATGGAGGTTCATGCTGTGCTATTGTACAATAAATCTTAGGGCTTCCATTTCTATAAACCATTCAGGGCAGTGTGCGTTATGAACCGCGGCGACATGAGCTCTCGTTTTGAAGGTAGGATGGATGTGTGTGTTCCACGAGTAAACACATGCTGGAATCCTGCAGACTGGCCCTGCAGCAGGTTCCTGGCTGGTTGACCTTGACTGACAGTGTCAGCTTGGAAAGCAGTTTTGCCTTCTGGGTGAAAAGATCCGGTGACTTTTCTCCTGAACAGACACGCACATGCTTTCCCGTCCGGAGGTAGGTGATCTCCTGTGTCAAATTCCTCTCTCTGCTTTTCTACCATCAAGTTAGGCTCACCTGCCCAGACAGGACAGAAAGGATGCTCCACACCTCCCTTACCTCAAATTTCAGGAAAAGTGAGTATTCTAAAAGTCAACATGTGGAGGTGACAGGCTGTAGAGCTGCTGAAAAACAACATAAGCTTCCACTACATAAAATCATGTGTCAAGCAGGATGACCCCCAGGAAATCATTTGACTTTCCTAAGTCTCGGACTACAAGAGGGAACAAGGATCCTGCTGCTCCTCGGGGACTCCAAGGTTTAACCAGCTACAACTGTTCCACGAGCTAATGTAAACACTTAGCACTCCCTTCTCCTGGAAGCTGGCTGGATGAGGCTTAAATTTTGGGACACACCCTCCAGGGCCAGGCCACACCTGCTCGCCTGCCTGATCACAGATGTGAATCACTCTTCACTATAATGAAAAGTTCATCAGTGCTGCGCGAACTTCCTGATACAATGGACTAGCCACACAGGGGAGGTGGGGGGTACTCAGGCAGCCTCCCACTGTCCTCGCTAATCCTGGGGACTCTAGCCCAGCACCTTCTGCTTAGCCCGGAGCCCGGGAAGGTAGGAAGCAGGAGAGATGTCTTGTGAGGATTTATTCACTTGGCCCTGCTGACACAGGTATACTCACTCTCCCTCTTTTGAGACAAGACCTTATGTAGCCCAGTCTAGCCACAAACTTGTTAAGTGGCTAAGAATGACTGAACATATGACTTGCACATTTATTTAGTGTGTGTGTTTGTGAGTGGGGGGTGGGGGTGGTGTATACACTAGCACGCACATTCTAAAGCAAGCCTGTAGAGATTAGAGGACAACTTGGAGTCATTCTCTGCTTCCATCGTGTGGGTTCTAGGGCTCAAATTGAGGCAGTCATTATTGGCAACAAGCTTCTCCTGGTGAGCCATCTCTGCCCATGGTCTTGAACTTCTGATCCTAGAGCTTCGATTAACAAGCCCCATGAGGCACCATGTAGACAGTCATCCAGGCAGGCTCCGGCACGACCTATCTCACTGTATGGCTTCCAGGACTTCTTCATGGCAGCGTATTTACTTTCAGGCTCCTCCTGCTTTCTCAGTAACTAGACTTCATCTTCCATCTTCTGCCAACTTCACCCTCTGAGAATCTTGGCTTCCTCAAGACCCTCCCTGGACCACCGCCTCCTGGGGGTGGCAGCTCCCCTAGCCACCTGTCCACTCCATTCTCCCTAGAGAAGCTTCTGGTGGATCTGTAGGGAGCTCTGGTCTAGTCCCAGCACATGCTGGCACCCAGGTTTCAAACACCCGTCAGGCTCACAGACCTCCTTTGTTCGGGTGGTGCTCCCTATGGCATCTGTGACCTGTGATGTCCTCGCTGGTCTGAGCTGCTCAGTGCTGCCCTGCCTGTGGCCCTGTGGATGTTCCCTGCAGGTGGTCTCCAGAGGCATTGGGTTTTCCCTCATCTCTTCCTCTCTCATCAGCCCCCAGAGCCTGTCCTCAAACCTGAGTCCTCCCAACATCTCATGACATCCTCGTTCCTCACCTCATGACATCCCCTGCCCTCCCACCCCCCTCCATCTCCTGTTCTGCTGGCAGAGTTTCAGTCTATCCTTTTCATTCCTACGCTCAAAGAATTCTGCTTTGCTGATTCCCGCACCACAGAACTGAGAGAGGAGATCATACAGCAATTGAGGCGCACCACAAAGCTACTGGCACCTGCATACCATCACCCTGTTTCTGAGAGGGACAGTGGGAGCCCTGTGTGCACACAGGAAGTGTCACCTCAGGATGCCGCCGCCCAGTTCAGGGCAGATGCAAAGGGCCCACAGTGGGCAAAGAAGCTGAGAGTTTCACCTTCCCACTCTCCCCCTCCCAAAAAGGATTCTCAGAGTCAAAGCACAGAAGTCGACACCTGTGATGGTTAGCATTGACTGTCAATTACCTGTGATGCTTAGCATTGACTGTCAATGACAGCAGCTAGACTCACCTGGGAAAGGTGTCTCTGAGCACACCTAGCAAGCTTGGGGGTGGGGGATGGGTGGGAATTGGCTTGATTGTGTTAATTGATGTGGGAAGATGCATCTTAATTACAGGTGGAACCTGATGGTGTAAGTGGAGACAGTGAGCTGGGCTCTAGCACGCCTGCATCCATTGCTCTCTCTGACTGAGGACCCTGTCATGTGACCAGCTGCTTCAAGTTCTCACCGGCTTACTTCCCCAACATGAGGAACTGTGGCTTGAACTGTGAGCCTAAATAATTTTTCTCCAGGAAAGGGTTATTTTCTTATTTTCTCCCAGTCGCTTTTGTCAGGGTGTTTTTATGGCAAATGGGAAGAGACTAAGGTATCACAGTCCCCTGTGTTTGAATCCCAAAGCTGTGTGGAGCATCATTTGACCCACCTCACGTGAGTACCCAGCTGTGCGCGTTTCCACCCATCTTCTTCACCGTTGTGTGAACTGCATTTCATTCACTTTCGGTGCTAGGCGGTGCTATAGATCTAGAATATTCTAGAATATGGATCTAGAATATTCTCTACAGTTTCCAGTTGGAGCACCTGGTCTCCAGTAGGTGGCGCCCTTTTGGGAGACGGGAACCTTTCCGAGGTAGAGGCTGGCCGGAGGAAGTAGGTTGCCACTAGAGGGAGGCATGCCTTTGAAGTCTGTAGCACCGCTCAGGCTCTAGTCAGACCCGGCTTTCCAGGCTGCAGCCCTAAGAACGTCCCCTGCCACACATCCCTGCCACCACAGACAGAGCTGCCCAGCCACTATTCCTTCCCTGTGGCGGACTTGAAATTTTGCTCCTAAAACTGGAGCAAAAGGAATCTTTTTCCTTCCTTAAGCTGTTTCTGCCAGATATTTTGGTCATGGTAACACAAAAATAACTATTCCAATAGCTATATTTTTTCTCTTGCAAAAAAAAAAAAAAAAAGGCTATTTCTGATTATTGTTTTTGTTTGGTTTGTTGTTGGGGCTATTATAAATAGCACCACTCTTGCAATTGCCTCCCCACATTATCAGAGTGCTTTGTTGGGGTTCCATATCCTCTCCAACGTGCTTGTTATATACAATTTTCCTGGCACTCTGTGCCCTCCACATCTTCATCACAATTGTTACCAGCAGACATCTTAATTTATGTTAGCCTGGGGGGTTTCTTTCCCACTGATTTCCCTGTTTTTGATTCTGCCTGTTCAAAATTAAGTTCAGGACTGGTTTTTTCAAGTGAGGGTCTTACAGAGCCCAGACTGGTCTTGCACTCTCAGTATAGCTGAGGATGACTTGAACTTCTGATCCTCCTGCCTCCACATCCTGTGTACTGGGGTTACAGGTGTGCATCAACACACCACACACAGTTGCACATTCTTTACCCCTGCTTGGGTGTAAATGTGGAAGTCAGGGGAGAACCGTGTGGAGTCGTCTCTTCTCCCTCTAGGTGGGCTCCAAGGACGGCCCTTAGGTGACCTAGCTTTTGTGGCAAGCGTCTTTACCCACGGAGGCCTCTCACTAGTCCCATCCACGTGTTTGATGTGAGCCAAGACCAAGGTCATCAGAAGCCTAACACGAAACCATGCCTTCTCCACATCTGCAGGCTAGGCTGAGAGTGACCAGGCACGATCAGGCACCCTTAGAAGTTAAGGGCCAGAGGGAGAGGATCAGGATAATGTCACCTAGTGGTGACACATCACAGCGCAGGAATCTCAGAGCTGCCATCTCCTGCACAGGCCTGACCTCCAGTGGTGGATGGCAAGGCAGGGTGCTTTGAATAACCAAGCCCTGACTGAGGCTTTAAAAAAGTGAATGGACTTTAGGGTTTAGGGTTTACCATGCTCTCTATCACATGCACAGACTGGTGACTCTCTGCTCCAGCCAGGAAGGTGCCACCAGAGGAGTCAGAGTCAGGAAGCAGGGCCCGTGTGGCCAGCTGTCACCCAGCTTTGCATCCTAAGCCACTTCACTTCTCAGACACCAGTTACTGATCTCATCAGAGTAGGCGCTGGTAGTCCCCATAGATCTGACACTTCTGCAAATCTGAAATTATAGAGGCTTTACTTGGAGACATGGAAAGTTGTTTTCTCAGAAAACCACAAAAGCAGCAGGATTGCTCCAACATCACCCCCCACAAACAAAAAGCATTTGCTTTATCTCCATGGAGACCTGGGACAAACAAATCACAGGTAGACCCAGAGCTGGCCCTTCAGATCACCATGACAACAACCATGAAAGTACAAATGTTGATGGACCAGCTAAACATGTTTAGCATTGGTAACAATGGCACACATGAACACACACACATCTCACACACATATACATGAAGAAGAGGCATTTAAAAAAACCTTCAATCAAATCTGCTGATTCTGGAGATAAAGCTCAGTTGATATTGTAGCTGCCTAGAATACACAAGGCCCTGGAGTTAGGGTTTCCATTGCTGTGAAGAAACATCATGACCATGGCAACTCTTATAAAGAAAACTTTTCATTGGGGTGGTGGCTTACAGTTTCAGAAGTTCAGTCCACTATCATCATGGTGTGACATGTGGCATGCAGGCAGACATGGCGCTGGAGAAGGAGCTGAGCATCCTACATCTTGCAGGCAACAGGAAGTGGTCTGTCACACTGAACATGGCTTGAGCATCATATGAGACCTCAAAGCCAACCCCTGCAGTGACACACTTCCTCCAAGACCACACCTACTCCAGCAAGTCCATGCCTCCTACCTTTGGGGGCCATTTTCTTTCAAACCACCAGAGTAGCCATGGTTAAATCTAGTCCACTGACTTAGTTTTGGTTGTACTGTTATTACTTTAGGATGACTCATATCAACAGCCCCTGGCTCACCTTAAGGCCCATGTAGTAGCAGCCAAGTCTAATCAGATCTTGGGAACAGCAAGGATGAGAGAGATCATCTGTGCCCAACTCCTGCTGGTTTGCAGAGCGTGAAGCTATGAGTGTCTCCCACGGAAGATTGCTGTTGACAGTGCTGTATACCGATACACCCACCCAGCGCTGCCTATAGCTGCCTTCAGTGAGGGTAGGATGGGGCAGGAGGGAGGGAGGAGGCATGCCTCCAGCAAGCATTTATAGCTGTGACTGCTGAGGTACTGAACCAGCACTGAAGGAGCTCTGCACACATACACCCTCAGTCCTCCCTGCCCTCCTCCATGCTGGACATTACTTATCTCCTCCTCTCTCTTTCCAAGCCCCCACTCCCACCAGTTACCCAGGGCTAAACAACCTCCCTTGAGGCTAAGGAGAAGGCTAGGAAAAAGAGGAGACACAGCATGTTTTATAGACTTTCAAATGGGTAAGAGTTGAGCCGAGCACGGCAGTGCAGGCCTTGAGCGTCAGCACTGGAAAGATGGAGTTTCCTGTGAGTCCTCATAGTTTGAGGTTACCCAGGACTGCATAGTGAGACTCTGTCTCAGAAACCTCAACTGGGCGAAGGCGTGCCTTCCTCTGCAGCACAGCATGGAGGATTTTCGCCATCACTCTCTCAGTTTCTTCCTAAGGTGCCTTGGGAGAACAGAGTCAGGATGGAGGGATGTTGAACTCTACATCAGTGTTCTCGGTCAGAAGCTTCTAGAGGTGACTCACACTCTAGCAAAAGGAAATGCCAGAAGTGGCCTCATTAGAGGCCCAGGCAGGGGTGCTGTAAGGGAAAAAAAACAGGCTAGTTCTAGCCACAGAAGGCTCGATGCCCAAGACTATCTTATATTAGCAGAGTAATGCTTGAGTGTGCATTAACAGGGAGAGAGCTGGGCTTGGGTTCTGGGCATCCAGGTCACGTGACACCAATCCTCAGCCTGACATAACCGGATAGGAGGAGGAGAAGCCGCGGAGCACCTGGCCATCAGGGGCCAAAGCTCAAGCTGCTGATCTACTACAGGTGCAGAAACCTGGGGGCTGACTCTCCCAGGGTCATCCAAGCAGGAAGTCACAGACGGCACAGCCACAGCTGCTCATGCACACCAGGAGGAAGTACTTCCGTAAAGCAGTTAAGTCCATACCTCTTCATTAGTTTTTCTTACATAAAATTTTTAAACAACATAAAATGATGAGTTTGATAATGAAATCTTCACACACACATACCGTGGGCTCTGATCATTCTAACACTTTCTCTTTCCTCTTTTACCTTCTGCTGGGTCCTTCCTTCTCCCGGATTGATGGTCTCCAGTCTACTTTCACATCACACACACACACACACACACACACACACACACACACACACACACACACGCACACACACACACACACACACACACACACACACCTCGATTCTGCATAGGAGAAGAAGCACATGTGATATTCTGTCTTTCTGATTCTGGCTCATTTTACTTAACACAACAATCTCCAGTTCTATCTATTTTCTGCAAATGATAAAATTCTCAGCCTCTTTTTTTTTTTTTTTTTTTTTTGAGTTATGGTCTCACTATATAGCCCTGGCTGGCCTGAAATTCCTATGTGGACCAAGCTGTCCTAGAACTCACAGAGCTCCACCTGCCTCTGCCTCCTGAGGGCTAGGAGTGTGTGTGTGTGTGTCATGGTACTTTTTTTTGTGTGTGGAGCTGAGGATCGAACCCAGGGCCTTGCACTTGCTAGGTAAGCGCTCTACCACTGAGCTAAATCCCCAACCCTGGTACTTTGTTTTAATTCACCCCCATCTCGCCCTCCTGGACTCCATATTCTTTATGGCTGAATACAACTCTACTGTATGTATCGCATTTGTTCCCTCCAGTCTTCAGTTGATGGGCATGCAGGCAATTCCACAACTCAGCTCCTGTGAACAGTAATAACGCATGGATGTAATAAACACGCTGAGCTGGCATCTCTCTGGTATGCTGGCACTGTTTATTTTTCCATTAGCAAAAAACCACAATTATATCTCTGAATTTTGTAGACATATATATCTGTGTGGCAGCTATCTGGTCTTTTGGGGAGCTGAGGGAATCTTCATCTAGATGGGCAGCAGTCCTTCTGAGTAGCTGAATCTAAAGGATAGTGCTAAGCCTTGTTATAACATTAATCCAGACACGTAAGAATTGTAGGCAAAGACTCACAGTGGGTCAGAAGAACATGCAGTCTACATCTCAAGGACAGTTTTCATCCCTGAGCTGCTCATCAACCACCAATTTCAAAGCACTCCCTATAGAGGAGGGCAAAGGAGTGCTTATATAAGCTTATGTGTTTACTGACTTCTTACTTAGTATTTATGGAAAGTAATTCTTCCCCAAAGATATAAACAACAAGGAGGTAAATACTGTGCCTATTCTTTTTCTAAGTGCTATCCAAAGTAGCAGGGGTTTTTGTTTGTTTGGTTGGTTTGGTTTGTTGTTTCCTGACCCTAGGATAGCCGAGAGCTGTGTGGACTCTCAGGGAGGGAATAAATACTGAAAAATGAAGACAGGACCATGAGTCTTTTTAATTTGCAACATCATACTTTTTACTGGTTTTCCTCTTTCCCAATACAGTGACAATATCTTATTTTTATAATCAGAAAAATCTCAGCTGAGTGGTGGCATATACCTATAAACATCAGAATTTAGGAGGCAAAGGCAGGGGTATCAGGAGTTCAAGGTCATATTTCACTAGGCAGTGATTCAAGGCCAGCTTGGGCTACATGAGATCTCGGATTTTAGAAAAGAAAAAGAAAATGTGTGGAGCTGTGGACAAGTGCTTGCCTGGCGTGCCCTCAGCTCCATCTCCAACACAAACTGAGCAGGATGGTGTTCATCTGAAATCCCAATATTCAGGAGACACGGGCAGAAGGGTCCAGAGTTCAAGACCATCCTTGACCACATAGTGAGTTTGAGGCTAGTCTGGGATACATTGAGACCATGCTTCAAAAAAGGAAGGAAGGAAGGAAGGAAGGAAGGAAGGAAGGAGGGAAGGAAGGAAGGAAGGAGGGAGGGGAAAGGAAGGGAGATCTTAATGAGCACAACTTAGCTACACAGTCTTCCCCTCAACACACAGATTTTCCATTACTGATGACAGCGAGGTTGGTGAGGTGATTCTCTGCACTGAGGAGAAGCATCTACTCTTCTGTATGGTGCAGAGAACCACGGTGTGCAGGACACACCTCTTACCTCCTAGCCAGTTTCTGTGACTGTGGGAAAGTGCTGACCAAAACCAACTTGAAGAGGAAAGGGTTTCTTTCAACTTCTGGGTCATCAAGGGAAGCTAGAGCAGCAACTCAAGGCAGGGACTCCAGAGGCAGGAGCCGAAGCAGAAACCAAGGAGGAACACAGCTTACTGGCTTGCTTTCCAGGCTCATGGTCAGCTTCCTTTCTTAGACAGCCCATGCCCACAAAGGTACCACCAACACTTGCCGGGACTATCCTACATCAATTAGCCATTAGGAAAATGCCTCACAGATACAGCCAGAGGCCAATACGATCCACGCAATTCCTCTATTGAGGGTCCCCCCTCCCTTGTGACCCTGAGTTACGCCAACTTGACAGCTGAAACTGACTATGATGATCATGTTGTTCATCTTTTCACTAGAAAGGTCTAGGTAGCAAACATCCTGTGAGAAAGAACCCCATCCGCACTACCCGCTGGAGACCCAGGTGGAAGTTGGGCCCCAATACAGCTTTTGCAGTTGGAATATGAAATGTCCCCCACATGCTCACTTTGAACACCTTGTCCCCAGTGGTGGTGCTGTTTGGAGAGGTGAAACCTTCAGGAAGTGGAGCCTGGCTGGAGAGAGCAGTTCATGTGGCAGGCCTTGAGGCTGTGTGGATTGGCCCCACTCCCTACTCTCTCTCTCTTCTTCACTTCAGATACAATGTGATTAATCAGCTTCCTGCTCCCTATGTCATAGCTTTCCTACCATGATGGACTGAATCCCCTTGGAACTGTGAGTCAAAAGAAGTCTTTTCTCCCTTCACTTGCTCTGTCATCATATTTTATTACAGCAGCAGAAAAAGAAATAGATCTATATTCAAAAGTTAAGATTGAGGCCTCTGACCCCATCAATGTAATGGATAGATGGGTCTGAAACTGAATGGACTATTAGGAGGTGATGGTTCCTGAGGAGACGGAGTCGAAGGGAGTAGGACATAGGCATTACTTTTCAGGGTATAGTCTATGCATTCTCTGTCTATCTATCTATCTATCTATCTATCATCTATCAATCAATCAGTCTATCAATCTATCCATCCATCCATCCATCCATCTACCTATCATCTATCTATCATCTATAAATCAGTCTATCAATCTATCCATCCATCCATCCATCCATCCATCTACCTACTTATCTGTCTGTCTACCTATCATCTATCTATCTATCTATCTGTCTGTCTGTCTGTCTATCTACCCATCTGTCTATCTGTCTGTCTATCTATCTATGTACCTGTCTATAGCTCCCCCATCTGTCTATCTGTCTGTCTGTCTGTCTGTCTCCTTCTTGCCACCATGAGTTAGCAGATTTGCGGTCACTCTACTACTCATGTCCCATCATTATGTCTTGCCTTCTTTGCCACAGGGGGAGTAACAGAGGCAAGAGACCATGGGCTGAAGCCATAAGCCAAATTTCCTCTTTTAAATCATTTTCTGGTCTCTGCCTCTGTGGTGAAAAGCTGGATAACACACCATTTATTCCACCAATAGCACATAATAAGTTTGCACATTTCCAAAGTCTTTGCAAAAACTAAGCATTTTCATTGGGGGTGGGGGGCTTGTCGTGTTGAGTGGACAAGGAAAGTTTATCTTACTACTTAGTTTTTTGTTTGTTTTTTGTTATGTTGTGGTTTTTCAAGACAGCGTTTCTCTGTGTAGCCCTGGCTGTCCTGGAACTCACTCTGTAGACCAGGCTGGCCTCGAACTCAGAGATCTGCCTACCTCTGCCTCTCCAGTGCTGGGATTAAAGGCGTGCGCCACCACCACCTGGCTACTTTGGGTTTCATTAGCCACTTGTGAGGTTGGACATTTCTCATTAGTTCTCTTGCTTTTTAAGCTTTCTCTTTGGAGAATACCTGATGGAGTTTTGTGCCATATTTTTCTTGGGACAGAATGATGAGATTACCTCTTAAAAATTGATCCATGAGCAGCACCATTGCCGATGTAATTAATCAGCAGCTCATTCTAAGTACGTCATTGTCTCTGATTCCACACTTGGTAGAAAATTCCCAGCCCCTGACCTTGCTCATTCCTTAGTCACCATGGCCCTTGAAATTCACTAGTAAATTGACTGTGTGCTACCCTGACCCTCCTGGTGCTGAGACAGCACTGTGGGCAGGAACCTCTAGGAGAGGACATGTTTCTGGGTAAGTGCTCCTGTCTCACCATCAATGTGTCCCAATTCCATCTGCCCCCTCACACAGAGAGCATGAAGACTCTCTCAGGGATTAACAAACTACACATTATACTTGCAGAATTATTTGACATTTCAATTGCCCTGAAGTGTGAAAGGGTTCTACTGTGTTCAGATTCAAATTCATCATGAGCATTCGTAATGTCCTGGTTAGGAGCCCATTTTTCATTGTCATCTATATATCATGAGCAATCTCTTTTTGCAGCTGGAAGACAGTGTTTCAGTTATACATCCTGGAAAGAATAGTTTGTGCCTGGTAATCAAATCAGCCAATGATTAATCCTCCTTAAATCATGCTTAGTGCCCGCATAAAGAATCTTTAAAGGTTTCTTTCCCTGAGGATTATGTAACTGGAGTCTGTGTGTGCTAATAATCTCAATGGGGCTGA
This sequence comes from Onychomys torridus, assembly GCF_903995425.1. NCBI lineage: Eukaryota > Metazoa > Chordata > Mammalia > Rodentia > Cricetidae > Onychomys > Onychomys torridus. The sequence goes on from NC_050455.1 coordinate 70,968,265, forward strand.
ACCCAGAGAATGGTGGGCAGAGCACAATAGGACAGGAAAGAGAAGAGCATTTATGAGGTTAAGTGAAGCATGTTGCCCTCCTTAGAGGGGTCAGCAGCATAAGCCCTGAAAAAGAGAAGCCATAAATTTTTATCTTCATTCAATTTATTTTCATAATATACATTAGAAAGAGAGTTGGTTAAAATGTTTGTTACTTCCAAAGCATATTGATCAAAAGGAGATGGTTAGCATAGCTAATGAATACCGGGGAGAAGGGGCCGCATTCTTACAATGTGAGGGAAAGCAGCAGACCATGCACTGCCTGCCTCGAGTGGTGCCTGAGTCGGCTTTGTCTGCCAGTAGCAAAATACCGAACTGTAGGCCCTACTTTGATTTTTTTAAAATTTCGTGGATAGGGTCATGCTATGGAGCTTGGGCTGAAATGTGTGTAGACTAAACTGCTTGGTCCCCAGTTGGCAGTGCTGTTTAGGAAGGCTGGAGGGGAATGGCCTTGTTGAAGGAAGGTGTCACCAGAGGCGGGCTTTGAGAGTTTAAAGACTCAAGCCATTGCCAGATCTGTCGCTCCATTTTTGTGCTTGGGTCAAGATGTGAGCCTCCACTCTACCTTCATGGTCTCTAACCCTCTGGAATCCTAAGTCCAAATAAACTATTTCTTCTGTAGGCTCCCTTGGTCATGGTGTTATATCACAGCAATAGACAAGTAATTAATACCTCTTCCTTCATTTTCTCTTTTTATTCAGCCCATGTGATGGTACTGCCCCACATTCAGGGTAGGTCTTCTTTGCTCCAGTTAGACCTTTCTGGAAACACCTTCAAACACATTCCCAGAAGTGTATCTCCTGGGTGATTCAATCCAGTTGTGCTAACAGTGAAGACTAAGGCACACCACACAAGTTAAATCTAGATCCTATATGTGAAAGAAGTGGTATTTTATCTTTCCTCTTCCCTAGTCCCTGCCCCCATCCTCCTTTAGAAATCTTCTTCCCTCCATTCATGCTTCCTGAAAAGTTTAAATCCCCAGTGGTGAGTAACGCCAATGGTGTAATAAGACATATCAGGCCGAATTAGGAAGTCCAGGTTTAATCTGATCAGAGCATTCCTGGGTGGTCCAGTGCTGCAGAAGTGTAAGCTGAATAAACCATTTCCTCCCTAAGTTGCTTTGGTCATGGTGTTCCATCACAGCAATAGTAACCCTAACTAAGATAGGGATGATCTCTAGTTACATCCATTTTTTTTTCTGCAAATAACCTAATTTCAACCTCTTTTACTGCTAAAGAAAATTCCATTGTGTATATATACTACATTTTCTGTATCAATGGGCATGTAGGCTTGTATCATTAGATATGAGATTTTTTTTCAATGTTTGTTTTAAAAATCTAACATACAACAGAGAAGACACTTTAAGGATGTTTTCTGAGGGACCTGTGGTGGGGCTTACTCGAAGCTTCCAATTTTGGTTGTGAGGAGTCTGAAGACTTTCCATGAAAGCAGGCAGGTGACCCGGCACCTGTCCTTCCCGTTCACTCTGCACCTCAAGGCTTTACTGACACCTTCCTGTAAAGCAGAGAGTATCTTATCAATGGGACTCACAGAAACGTCAGCAAACCTCAGTTTCCTGTCATGTCAACCAACCTTGGTTGTATTGTCTAGAAAGAAGAAACCACGGCCATATTGAACTTCTCATGGTGAGAGTCAGCAATCTTTATGTACATGGACATCATACGTGCTAGCAATCATTTTTAGTCCATATATATATATATATATATATATATATATATATATATATAAAAAATGTCCACACATCCATCTACATATCTATATGTTAATATGAAAGTCAATCCAGAAGGGAGATAGAAATGACAACTTTCAACCTTGGTGGGATGTGAGGTAGGACAGAAATATTTTTGGTACCAACTATTGTAGCTGGCGGCTGGAATAGTCTAGACAAGCACGCCACTACAGAACTATGTCCCTAGCTTCCTCCTACCAGACCTTTGGCTTCCTGCTCTTACATTGGTGGGGTGGGGTGGAACTGGCCACCAGACTCAGAGACATAGCTGCAAAGGACTGTCCCTGCACAGACCGCACTGTCCTGCTGCCTCTGGTCCCTGTGGGTGTGATGGCCAGTGAGCATGGGGCACTTTCTGAGGGAATTTGAACAGTATATGCAGCAAGCACATTGTGTCAAACCTGTATGTTCCTTTTTGGCAGTTTTTCCTTCTTTCTTCCTTTTTAAACATTTTTAATGATTTATTTATTCTTCTTTTATGTGCATTGGTGTGTTGCCTGTTTGTATGTCTGTGTGAGGACGTCAGATACCCTGGAACTGGAGCTGCAGACAGTTGTAAGCTGACTTATGGGTGCTGGGAATTGAACCTGGGTCCTCTGGAAGAACAGCTAGTGTTCTTAAGTGCTGAGCTGTCTCTCCAGCTTTCCTTCCTTCCTTCCTTCCTTCCTTTCTTCCTTTCTTTTCTTTCTTTCTGTCTTTCTTTCTTTCTCTCTCTCCCTCCCTCCCTCCCTCCCTCTCTCTCTCTTTCTTTCTTTCTTTCTTTCTTTCTTTCTTTCTTCCTTGTATGAGTGGTTTGTCCACATGTACATCTGTGAACTAGGTGTGTACCTGGTACCCAGAGAGGGCAGACGAGGGCATCAGATCCTCTAGACATGGAGTTATTGATGGTTGAAGAAAAAAAAAGTGCTGAGAGCTGAACTCATGTACTCTTTGCAAAAGCAAAAAATTCTCTTCACTGCTGAGCCATCTTTCCACTTTGTCTGTTTCTTGCTTGAGTAGAGGTATGGGTGTCTATACCACAGATAACGTACAGCATCTTTAATGTGTGTATGAATTACACATAGCTGGACATCTGCCGTTGGCAATTCCTACATCCCTACTCGTGGCCCCACCCATCAGCTGGGGACCGAGCAGCTTTCATTGTCTCTGACATCAAATTCTACCACTCGGAAAATCCCCAATTACTTCAAAGCCCTCCTCTTTAACACACCACTCCTCTGACTTACTCAAGTTCATCTCTCAGTAGGAAGACGGGACCACTTGGGACTCTCTCTGTAAGTAAGCCTGGAGCTGGAGAGACAGGCTGTCTGTGGTCTGTCCCTTCTCTCTGTCAGAAGGCACATTCCCGTAGAAAAATGAAAAATGAGGACTCACATCTTGGCAAACCTGAACATATACATGAAAAGAACAAAACAAAACTCCTGAGATTGCAGCTGTCTAGACAATGTGGTGCTAATCCTGAAGAGTTCTATCCAGAGGCCTCTGACAGAGCAAATCAAAAGCCACACTGCACATACCCTCTGCTATGTTGGTCTCTGAGATTCTCCACTTTTAAAGACGCAAACCAATCAATCCCCAGCTCTGAGTGGGCCCAGGACACCTCCCCTCCTGTATCAGCTGCCCCTTCTGATGTTTTCTCCACATTGCAGAGGAGGCAAGCAGACCAGAACATCCAAAAGTGCTAGAATCTCACCCTGGAGGCCCACCTTCGTGAGCCAGGCCCACTATGGTGAGATTCTAGCTTTCAAGTGTGGTTCTCAGGCCTGGGTGTGCTGAGACTAACATCTGGACTTCCTCAACCTGTCTCCCAGGCCCAGCAGAATCTGAGGAGCACTGGCAGGGTCACCCTCTCCACCTGGAGTAGTAACCTTCGGGACAAACACTGAGAGAGTTTGGAAGCCACAATGGAAGTGGGAGAGCAGCAAAAGATAGGAGGCCAACGCCAGAGCCAGGAGAGGAAGGAAAAAGGCCTTCCTAGCTTCTTCGGGACACAGGAAACCCCTGTGGCCTCTTAAACCTGAACTTCGGCTTACAGACCTGTGAAGGAAGAAGAGAAAAAGAAAAAGAAAAAATCTTATGCTGCCCTATATGATAGTTAGTGTCTTACCTAGGAATCTTTGCCTCCTCTACAACAGGGAATTCCTGAGAATGAAAGTTTGTCGTGTACAACTTTTGTGTGTGGTCCCTAGTCACCCTGGAGATCACAGCTGGCATAGATTGCTGGTCTGGCTCCAGAGGATGTGGTGGTATGAATGAAGGTAGCTTCTCTCTCTCTCTCTCTCTCTTTTTTTTTTTTTTTTTGCCAGAGCTGAGGACCGAACCCAGGGCTTTGCACTTGCTAGGCAAGCACGCTACCACTGAGCTAAATCCCCAACCCCGAAGGTGGCTTCTCACAGGCTCATAGAAGATTTGAGTACTTGGTAGTTGGGAGAGCTGCTGGAGAAGGACGGGGTGTGTGTGTCCTTGTTGGAGGAGGTACGTCACTGGGGGCTGGCTTTAAAGTTTCAAAAGCCCATGTTATTTCCAGTGATCACCCCCCCCCCCCCCCCCCCCCCACACACACTAGCAGATACAGGTGTAAGCTCTCAGCTGTTCCTGCCTCCAGCCTTTGCTCGGCCATTGTGATTCTAACCCTTGAAACTGTAAACTGAAATTAAATGCTTTCTTTTATAAGTTGCCTGGGTTGTGGCATTTTATCACAGCAACAGAAACTGAAAACAAGGGCCCACTTCAGCTAGACACAGATGGGGGCATATGCTAAGCCTGCGACCTTAACGCCCCTGGGGTCTTAATACAGTGGGAGGTCAGAGGTCATCAGAAGAGGTTATTTACTCTCTCCTTCAGGATTTAGTATGATTTCTGTGTTTCCTTTTCTTCCCAAGGCTTTGACAAAGAGGGAGAAAATAACTTTTGAGAGTTGTCCTGAGTCTGCAGGGCAAATGTACAGGGTCAACTTACATAATTAATGCTGACAATGTTAGCTCCATCCTCAGTGAGACCAGTCATCATGCCTGTAAGTATGACCTTGGGGATCATAGAAGACAGTAGTGCCAGGCCTATATAATCAGAAAGTAACTCCTGTTCCACAGAACGACACAATTCTCACCTCATGAAACTCACCCTCCAGCCCCCTATGTGTGGAATGACCAGCTTATTCCAGCAGCCTCCTAAAGTTCCAGAAGAAGGGTTTCCTTTCCCCGTGCATGGCAGGGCCTACCAGTCCACCACAGAATGAGAAACTGGAACAGCTGATTACATCCTCGAGGCCTGCAAATCCAGGCACGAAGAACATTATTCCCTAGCACAGCCTCCTAATTGACCCCAGACCTACTTCCTTCCTGGAATTTTCCCAAAGCCTTCTAAGGCAAGAGGCAAGATGAGTCCAGCTCTCCATAACAGCCCTGCCTCCTCCCCTGCACTGGGGTTTCTGAGAGGAAAGTAACAGGAGACACACTCCCCCTTCCACAACTCCTGAGTCACAGGGATCCCCCACCCTTGCCCCCTTTCCCCATAGCCTTTGGTAGGAAGGAATTCCACTGGCAGGAAGGAAGCCATCTCAGAGGCCAGGGTGGCGCCCCACTCAGGGTTGAGTTACTCATTCAGTCAATCTTGCTGCCCTGCATGCTGACCACACACTGGACCACAAAGGGTTCCTCTTCTAGGTGGACTGCCCGCCTTGGACAGGGACTCCATGGTCTGTCCTGGCTGTGCCCTCCTTGCCCTTCCAAAATGCATGCAACGCATGAGCAGAAATGCCAAGCCAACCACCCTGCAGTGTCCACCGTACCCACACAGCCTTTTCCCACAAGCTGTTCCTTGTTTCACGTCCAGCATGAAGGAGGATTAAAGGTTTCTGGTTTCTGCCACTGTGTACTGTGTCCTGCTGTAGCGCTGGGTGATAACAATGGTGCGTTCTGTAGCCCCGAGTCCAGGCCAGGACACTGCTCATTGGATGCATTATGATCCCAGGACATGCACCACCCTAGTGGGTGAAGCTTTAGAGAAGACCAATTCCTTTACAGTGTTTTTTACTTCCTCTCAAAATGTCTGCCTCTTTTACGTCCGCCCTTTCTTTCCAAATGTCCCAGCAATTATGTCTCCCCCGCCCCCATCTCCCTGGGGGAAAATCTTGGCTCACAATGTCAGTGCTGCCCACCCCTTCTATCATCTTTTTCTTTCCACTGGAGGGAGGTCTTTTTATTCATTTGTTTTTGAGAACTCGATACGTGCATACAACATACTTTGATTATATTCACATCCTGCCATGCCTCCTAACTCATCTCAGTCACCATCACGCTCCTTTTCTTCTTCTTCTTATTTGTGCTGCCCTTGTACTGCTGGGTGTGAGGCCCTTCACTGGGTGTGGTCAACTTAGTAGGGGACACACCCTTAAAGAAAACCAGCTTCCCCTTCATCAGCAGACTTTAACTATCTCTAGCTTCCAATAACTCTTTTTTAAATTTAAAAGTTACAAATTTTAAAAATATAAAATTTGAAAGTTAAAAAATTTAAAGTTAAAATAACTCTTTTTTTAAATTAATTATTAATTTATTTTTCTATTCTCAGCTTGATACAGTATAAATTCTTACCCTAATAGTGAAATGTTTCATTGAGGCTTGCCCAGTAATTGAGTAAAATCAAAATTTATTAAAAGCCACAGTCATCCTAGGGTGTCATCCCCCACCCCCACTCCCCCACCCTCCTACCCCGACTATATAGCCTCCCTGGTTCTGTGGGTTACAGTCTGATTGTTCTTTGCTTTGTATCTAGTATCCACTTATGAGTGAGTACATACCATGTTTGTCCTTCTGGGTTTGGATTACCTCACTCAGGATGATCTTTTCTAGTTCCATCCATTTGCCTGCCAATTTCATGCTGTCATTGTTTTTCTCTGCTGAGTAGTACTCCATTGTGTATATGAACCACATTTTCTTAGTCCATTCTTCAGTTGATGGGCATCTAGGTTGTTTCCAGGTTCTGGCTATTACAAATAGTGCTGCTATGAACATAGTTGAGCATATATCTTTGTGGTATGATTGAGCATTCCTTGGGTATATGCCCAAGAGTGGTATGGCTGGGTCTTGAGGTAGATTGATTCTCAATTTTCTGAGAAACCTCCATACTCATTTCCACAGTGGTTGTACAAGTTCCCTTTGCTCCGCATCCTCTCCAACATTGACTGTCATTAGTGTTTTTTATCATAGCCATTCTGACAGGTGTAAGGTGGTATCTCAGAGTGGTTTTGATTTGCATTTCTCTGATGACTAAGGATGTTGAGCATTTCTTTAAATGTCTTTCAGCCATTTGTGATTCTTCTTTTGAGAATTCTGTGTTTAGTTCTTTAGCCCATTCTTTAATTGGATTGTTCAGTATTTTGATGTCTAGTTTCTTGAGTTCTTTATATACTTTGGAGATCAGTCCTCTGTCAGATGTGGGGTTGGTGAAGGTCTTTTCCTATTCTGTAGGCTGTTTTTTTGTCTTATTGACCATGTCTTTTACCCTGCAAAAGCTTCTCAGTTTCAAGAGGTCCCATTGATTGATTGTTTCTCCCAGTGTCTGTGCTGCTGGTGTTATATTTAGGAAGCAACCTCCAGTGCCAATGCGTTCAAGAGCACTTCCTACTTTCTCTTCTATTCAGTTTAGTGTAACTGGATTTATGTTGAGGTCTTTGATTCACTTGGACTTGAGTTTTGTGCATGGTGACAGATATGGATCTATTTGTAATCTTTTACATATTGACATCCAGTTATGCCAGCACCATTTGTTGAAGATACTTTCTTTTTTTCCATTGTATAGTTTTGGCTTCTTTGTCAAAAATCAGGTGTTCATATGTGCATGGATTAATGTCAGGGTCTTCAATTCAATTCCATTAGTCCGTATGTTGGTTTTTATACCAGTACCAAGCTGTTTTTATTACTATAGCTCTATAGTAGAGCTTGAGGTCAGGGATGGTGATGACTCCAGAGGTTGCTTTACTATACAGGATTCTTTTAGCTATCCTGGGTCTTTTGTTTTTCCATATGAAGTTGAGTATTTTTCTTTCCAGGTCTGTGAAGAATTGTGTTGGGATTTTGATGGGGATTGCATTGAATCTGTAGATTGCTTTTGGTAAGGTTGCCATTTTTACTATGTTAATCCTACCTATCAATGAGCATGGGAGATCCTTCCATTTTCTGTTATCTTCTTCAATTTCCAGAAAAGAACTCTTAAGACCTTTCTCCCTAGCTCACGCCAAATGAGCTGTGTTTAGTTTTTGTTTGAATGACCTTTCTATTGGGGAAAGTGGGGTATTAAAGTTACCCACTATCACTATGTGAGGGTCAATGTGTGCTTTAGCTGTAGTAGTGGGTTTTGTTTGTTTGTTTGTATGTTTATGAACTTGGATGCCCTTGTGTTTGGTGCATAGATGTTTAGAATTGCAATAACCTGTTGGTGAATTTTTTCTTTGATGAGCATGTAGTATATTTCTCTATTCTGATTAGTTTTGGTTTGAAGACTGTTTTGTCAGATATTAAAATGGCTGCCCCTGCTAGCTTCTTGAATCCATTTGCTTGGAATAGAGATATTCCATCCTTCTGCCCTGAGGTGACATTAATGCCTTGATATTAATGTGTTTGTTGGATGCAGCAGAAGAATGGATCCAATTTTCTAAACCAATCTTTAGTCTCTGTCTTTTTCTTAGGGAATTGAGACCATTAGTATTGAAAGCTATCAATGAGCGTGTCCGCTGATCCCTGGCATTTTGTTATCATGGTCTGGGTTTTCTCCCCTCTGTTGATTTACTGGAATTATTTATTCCTTGTTTTCCTGGGTATGATTAATCTCTTCAGATTGGAGTTTTCTTTCTGTGGAGCTGGATTTATAGATAGATACTGCTTAAATTTGGTTTTATTGTGAAGTATTTTTCCCTCTCCATCTATTGTGTTTGATAATTTTGCTCAGTGGAGTAGTCTGGGCTGGCCTTTGTGGTGTCATAGAGTCTGTAAAACACCCATTCGGGCCCTTCTGGCTTTGAGAGTCTCCATTGAAAAGTCATGTGTTAGTCTAAAGGGTCTGCCTTATAGGTTACTTGATCTTTTACCCTTGCAGTTTTTATTAATCTTTCTTTGTTCTGCATGTTTAGTGTTTTTGAATATTGTGTGTCAAGGGGAATTTCTTTTCTGGTCCTGTTTATCTGGCATTCTTTATGCTTCTTGTACTCTGCTAGGCACCTCCTTCTTTAGGTTAGAGAAATTTTCTTCTATGATTTTGATGAGAATATTTTCTGTGCCTTTGACCTGAATTTCTTCTCCTTCCTCTATCCCTAATATTTGCAGATTTGGTCTTTTCATGGTGTCCCAGATTCCTTGGGTGTTTTGTGCTTGGATTTGTTTGTTTGTTTGTTTTAATTTTTTTTTTTCCAGAGCTGAGGACTGAACCCAGGGCCTTGCACTTTCTAGGCAAGTGCTCTATCATTGAGCTAAACCCTTCCCCCCTTTTTTTAGATTTAACATTTTCTTTCATTGCAATATCCATTGCTTTCAACGCCTGAGATTCTCTCTTCCATGTATTGTATGCTGCTGGTGAAGCTTACCTCTGAGGTTTTTATTTGATTTCCTAAATTTTTCACTTCCAGTTTCATCTCAGTTTAGGTTTTCATTAGTGATCTATTTGTAGTTCATGTCTTGAACTGTTTTCACTATTCCATTCCCCTGTGCTTTCACAGACTTCGTCAAGGGATTCATTCATATCCTATTCAAGGTCCTTGAATATATTCATAATTTTCATAATTGCTAATTTTTTTGAAGTCCTTGTCTTGTGGTCCAGCTGTAGTGCATTTCTCAGGACCTACTGTAGTAGGGTTACTGGGTTCTGTGGAGGCATGTTGTCCTGGCTGTTCACGTTTGTGTTTCTGCACTGGTTTCTAGATAGCTGGAGGAGTTAGGGTGATTGTGATTCTAGGTGTTGATATTAGGTCTCATCTTTGTCTGATTGTTCTGTCCCTTGGTTTCTGTTGCTCTCTCTGGATCTTTGGAAAGTGTGTTGGCTGTAGTTGCCAGGTAGAGAGTGCTTCCAAGGGTGGGTGGGTGGCAGTGAGGAATAGGGTGGGGAAGGAGAAAAGTTGAGGGGGTTTCAGGATGGAGCTAAAGGGATCCTGTCCACACCAAGTTGTGGGAAGCTGGAGTTGTAGGTGTGGTGGGAAGAGGGAATCCTGCAAGTAGGCAGTTGTAAGACAGAATAATCTGGAGAGACAAGGATAACAGAGCTGGGGGACCCTGGAATCTCTGGTAATGGAGTCAAGGTGGGAGGAGCTTGTGAGAGGACCAGGGCTGAAAATGGAGAGATGCAGGACAGGAAGGAAGTGTGAATCTCCTGAGACCCTGCCAGGTGTGGCCGCTGGGGCCCTAGGTGGAAAGTGTACAAAGGAATGGGGGTGGGGTAGAAGCGAGGCCTGGGAGTGCCTGCTGGGGAAGGACAGCTGGGTTCAAAGTGGGGTGTCTAGGAAATGGAGAGGAGAGGGAGGAGAGGCACCTGCAAGTGTCTGCCTTGGGGCGGGGTGGAGACGAGACCGGAGAGGCTGTCATGGAGGCCAGGAAGGATCGGGACAGTTGCCTACCTGAGTGCCAGCCTGGTGCGGTCACTGGAGGGCTCAGGTAGACAGTGATGACACCAAGGGGATGGGCTAGAAAGGATGGCCTGAGGGGGTCACAGGAAGGGGGAAAGCAGAGTCCAAAACAAGGCTCATCAGAGTCCCCAGGGAACAGAGCAAGAAAGAGTCTTTTGTGGGGATGTTAGAAAGTCTTTTGAAATGTTCTGGTTTCTTTTTTTTTTTTTTTTCTCAAGACAGGGTTTCTCTGCGTAGCTTTGCACCTTTCCTGGAACTCACTTGGTAGCCCAGGCTGGCCTCGAACTCACAAAGATCCACCTGCCTCTCCCTCCTGAGTGCTGGGATTAAAGGCGTGTGCCACCACCGCCCAGCTGAAATGTTCTGGTTTCTGACGGGAATGTTCTTACTGTGATCTCGGCAGCTTCCCCTTCATTGGTCTCTCAGTCCATCCTTGTGCCAGTTCCCTGTGGTCTGAACACTGCAGCTTTGCCGCAAAGTTTGTACCAAAGGCATGCAAGGATCTAGGACATCATCTTTCCCTCACTGTTCTGGTCACTCTGGATCACTGCCATGCTGCTTGTACCTTTGGGCTTGTACACTTTGCCATCCTCACAAATTAGATCTCGGGGCAGCTTTCCAATCGCTTAGGTCTTTTATTTCCAGCAGTGTTTTCCACTGGGTGGTGTTCATCTGTCATGTCCTGGATTGAGTTTATTCTTCGGTACTGCCTTAGTCAGGGTTTCTATTGAGACACCATGACCACAGCAACTCTTACAAAGGAAAACACTTATCTGGGGCTGGCTTACAGTTTCAGAGGTTCAGTCCATTATCACCATGGTAGGACATGGTAGTGTGCAGGCAGACATGGTGCTGGAGAAGGAGCTGAGAGTGGAGAAGGAGCTACATCTTGATCAACAGGCAGCAGGAAGTGATCTTAGTGTCACACTGAGTGAAGCTTAAGCTAAGGAGACCTGAAAGCCCACCCCACAGTGACGCACTTCCTCCAACAAAGCCACACCTCCTAATAGTGGCCCTCCCTCTGAGCTTATGCAGACCAATTACATTCAAACCACCACAACTACTTCAATATTTTTAGTTTTAGCTTGCATTTAGTTAATCAGTGGAGAGGGAGAGAGAGACAGAGTATGTTTATGGAGGTCAGAGGACAACTTTCAGTGGGGGGATTCTCTCTTTTTACCATGTGGGTCTCAGGAATCAAACTCAGGTCATTAGACGTGGCAGTAAGTGCTTTTTACCATCTCCCTGCCCCTCTCATCTCTGTCTGTCTGTCTGTCTGTCTGTCTGTCTCTCTCTCTCTCTCTCTCTCTCTCTCTCTCTCTCTCTCACACACACACACACACACACACACAAACACACATTTTATGTTCTTTCTCTTTCAAGATTTCTTAATTTCTGTCTGTCTGTCTGTCTGTCTCTCTTTCTCTCTCTCTCTCTCTGTGTGTGTGTGTGTGTGTGTGTGTGTGTGTGTGTGTGTGTGTGTGCAATCATGTGGAACTACTCCATGGCATGAATGGCAGTGGAGGTTGAGGATAACTTGCAGGAGTCAGTTCTTTGCTTCTACTATGTAGGTTCCAGGGATCGAACTCAGGTAGTCAGGCTGGTAACTGGCACCTTTACTCACTATCCCATCTTGCTAGCCTGCTCCCAATATTGTCTCTTTTGACAGCATCCCTTTCTGGTCTGAAACTCACCAAGTAAGCTAGACTGTCTATTCAGTGAGTGCTGGGGATCCTCCTGTCTCATCTCCTGGCACTGGGCTTACAAGTGCAAACCATCACATGGGTTTTAGGCATCAAACTCAGGTCCTCGTGCTCTTTAACAATGGGCTCTCTCTCCAGCCCCTCTGATCACTCTTTCCTGCATAATGAGTTTTAACTTCTTTGTCATGGCAGCAGGGCCAGTGTGTGGTCCTGCTTACTGTTTTTGATGTTGCATGAATCTTAAAAGGTCTTATTAATAAAAACAAACCTGAGGCCAGTTATTGGGGTGAATGCTGAAAGATCAGAGAAGCAGAACAAGCCACAGCTACCTCACCTCTCCTGTTCCTCAGCTGATCCTGTTTCCTCAGACTGGAAGCCTCTGAGTCCTCATTCAGAATGGGTCTCAGCTGAATTGCTGCTCGAAAGCCTGAATACTTAACCAGCCAAATGCTTAACCAGCCAAATGCTTCTAGTTTCCAGTTCTCATTCCTTATATATCTTTCTGCTTTCTGCTATCACTCCCTGGGATTAAAGGCTCACTTCTTGGGATTAAAGGCCTGAGTCATCGTGCCTGGCTGTTTCCAATGTGGCCTTGAACTCAGAGATCCAGCCAGATCTCTGCTTCTGGAATGGTAGGATTAAAGGCGTGAGTGCCTCTATTTTCTAGCCTCTTTATCTAGTGGCTGTTCTGTTTTCTGACCCCAGATAAATTTATTAGGGTGTGCCACTATTTTCTAGCCTCTGTATCTAGTGGCTTTTCTGTTTTCTGACCCCAGATAAATTTATTAGGGTGTGCCACTATTTTCTAGCCTCTGTATCTAGTGGCTTTTCTGTTTTCTGACCCCAGATAAATTTATTAGGGTGCACAATATTTTGGGGAACATAATACCACCACATTTCCCCCTTTTTTGTCTAAAATTTAAAAAAGCTTATAACTAATACAAGAAAAACTATCTGATAAATATATATAATATATACAGTCAAGAATTACATTAACAATGTCTAGTCCATTAACATTTGACAGATTCAGACAAAAAAAACCCATTTTATATATATTAATAATGTCCAGTCCAGTAATATTTGATAAACTCAGACAAAAAATTTTTCATTATTTATTATATTTAAAACAAGTAGTTCCTTTTTAAACGTAGATTCAAAATCTCCCTTTTTATCTTATCATATCCATATTCTCTTTTTTCTTTTCATAATAGATTCAATAATCTACCTTTTGTCATTTTTATATCTTCCTCTTTTTCTTTTTAGAGTAGATTCAATTATCTACCCATTTATCTTATTATTTTTTCTCAGGGTAGATTCAATGATCTATCTCATCTATATTCTCTTTTTTCTTTTTCCTTTTTTTAAAACAAAAACTCTGAATCTAATCTCCTTGTTCAGTTTTTTCCTGACTATTAACAATTAACAACTTGTAACCAACCATCATAAACAATGACAATATCCATAAATCATTAAAAACCAAAAAACACCCACCCCACCTCTTGGGAATATGGTGTCGTTTTCTTAAAATTACTTCCTGCTTTCTGGGGGTAAAGACATCTTTAGGGGATCCTGAAAAGAAAATTTTTGGGTTAAATGTCAAGTCCTGCATCATTTGTCCAGTCACTGCATAATGAGAAAGTGTAGGGCTTGTTTTCAAGTCCTTGTTCAAGTAGTCTGTCAGGCTGGATCATCTCAGCTAGTCATCTCGAAATTGTCCTTACCAGTTTGTAGTCCAAAGTCAATCTTTTGGTGGTGTTAATCAGCTTAATGGCTTTATCATAGTCCATGTGGAATCATCATTGTGGGATCTTGTCATCTTTTTGAAGATTTCAAAGTCACTGTTAGGTGTGGTCATTGTTCCATGTATGTATATATATATATATATATATATTTGTGCCTCCTCTGTAGTTTGAAGCAATCACAGTTTGATAAATGTCTGTCTTTCAGAACCATGAATGTTCTTCCCTAAAAGAGAATATCTTCCCAGCAATTTCTCCCCACCATTTGTCTTGCCAAACTTTTCCAAACTGTCCTTTGCCAATGGTTTCTTGTAACATGATGGTCCTGGCAATTCTTCTCTGAACAAGCAGCAGTAAACCCTTTGTCCCAGGTAGCAGCATCACCGCAGTCACCAACATGATAAGGACCTGGCAACTTGGAGCAGTAGCTGCTGCCTCGATGATACCACCACTGTTTGTGGCTGGGCCTCGGCCGAAGCTTCTCCTGGGTTGGCCTCAAACTCGGGATCCCCCTGCCTCTGCCTTCTTCAGTAAATCCAATGGGTGTGCACCACCACAACCTTCCGAGTGTAGCATGCATTCATACCACGAATGTTGGGCACCAGATGTAGCATGAATCTTAACAGAGCTTATTAATAAAAACAAACCTGAGGCCAGTTATTGGGGTGAATGTTTCCTTTATCTCAAAAAAAAAAAAAAAAAAAAGGTTACCAGGGCCTGCTCTTGTTCACACTTTACTTCTGACCTCTCCTGCTTTCACCTTTCTCCATCAACAGGAATCCTGGGAAATCTTCCCTGCTGTGGCTCCCAACAGTCCCAGTGCAGGCAGAGTGACTTCAACTCCCCATGCTTTGTCACCTACATGCACACGGTGGTCTTGTCTTTTTTTCAGTCCTTGATGTCTGTCCTGCCCAGTGCCCTCCCACCCCATCACTTGGTCCTTGACCTTCAGCAGTCGGTCCCACACTCATCCCTGGCCCAGGGAAACCAGACTGGCTCCTCTCACACCACTTTCTGCTGTGACTCCAATTGCTTCTGGGCATGTCAGCCCCGGGGCTCCCCAACCCATATACCTACTGGGTAAACTCCAAGAGGAAAGGAGGTCTCCTGGACCAGGAGCCTCACTTCCCCAGGACCCCACTCAAAATAAGAGAGAAAAAAGGGGTGTGAATGGCCCACTCAACAGATCATCTGAAAACTTGGCCCTCCACTCTGAATGCTGAGTGTGTTCATGGGTTTTCTTTTCTTGCAAACATTGTGTAGACGAATTTCTAAACAGTCTTATTAAATAAGAAACAGAGCCAAATACAGAGGTAATAGCCAAAGAGATCAGAGCAATAGCCATGGCTAGCCTTAGCTTACCACTACACAGTAGCTTCCACAGAGTGAGCTTCTTCCTGTCTAACCTGTGTTTTTATTGCCTTCCTGTTCGCCTTCTCATTGGCTCTAAGCCAAGCCACATGACTTCCTCATCACTGCCTGTCTATACAGAACTCCAGGTCTCTATGGTTGGTACTGGGATTACCTCGCTTGGCTGTGTCCTTGACCACACAGAGACTCTGCCTGCCAGTGATCGGATTAAGGGCATGGGCTACCACCACCTGACTCCTGTTTATGGCTCACTGACCTCTGATCTCCAGGCAAACTTTATTTATTAACATACAAATAAAATATCACCACAATATCATTGTTTTGTTTTTTATTTTTTATTTTTATTTTTTGCTTGTTTGTTTTTTCCCAGTTTCCTCTGCATGTTCAAACCTTACATATCATTTCAGGTTCAGAAATTTCCATGGAGTTCATTCTCTTAGCATCATGTTTTCCTGGGCTTCATCAACCTGGTGCCTTCCTCCTAGGATCTGACCCCAAGATAAAGACTCCAAATGAAGGCTACACAACACACAAGGTCCATGCCCCTGAACTCACCTGGGAGTATCCTGAGGATCCCATCCACAGGATGCATAGCCTCAAGCACTCATGAAGGGAGTAACTGGTTTTACCTTCCAGAGAATCACTATCACTAGAGTTGCTATGTACAGGTGATTCAAATGTCATCTTCTGCCTTGCTCGACCCCTGGCATCAGGGAAAACACTTTCAGGTTATAGGAAAAATCTGAGCTCTGAACACGCTTAGTCCAGACTCCAGACTTGGGGTCAGTCAATGCTTACAGGTAGAGTCAGCTTGGTAGGCACCCCCATCGATGCTGTTGTGACTCTGGACAATTGGGTCTTCAGGGGCATGGAAGAGTCACCAAGTAGTCACCCTGATGAGGGGATTTCTACCCTGAAGCAGGAGGATTGGGAGACCTAGTTTCTCAGTGGGTCAGAGTGGAGGGGCTTGGTGGCCAGGCAAGACACTATTCTGCCTATCCCCAGGATGTGAGCACCCCAGGATGTGAGCACCCCAGAATGGGAGCACCCCAGGGTGCTTCTCAGCAGGTAGACACTGCAGTGTCCAGTGAGGGTCCTAGACGCCCTCTCAGGCTCCAGTGATAGCTTCACACAGCCATGAAGCTCCTAGACTATGGGTAATAGAGGCTGTTCCAGCCAGTTTTCACATCTCCTTCATTCCCAGCACAGGGTGTGCTTCGAATGGAAAGGCCCTGAGCAAGTGCTGTCTGCCACACAAATGATTAGCTCACGGAAGCATCTAGAAGACATGCTGGCCAGCGGCACTAGACAGCACTATTCCACAGGCCCTGCCATCTTCTGAGATTCCCCAGGCTGCATCCTCACTCTCTGGTGGCATCTCCATCTGCCATCTGTCTTAGAGCCCCCAAGAGGCCCATCCTGGCTTTGCACATCCCAGTGGCTGAGATTTCCTGGTGCCATTATTTATGGGTTACCTTCAGCACAGCTTTGTTCCTGTAGGAGGGGTGGTTTCTGAGGGAGTACTCAGAGACCTGCCAACTGAGGATTCATGCCACTCAGGCAGCAGATGAAGAGGCTGTAAAGCACCTGACGGCGCTAAAAAATGAAGACATCTGCTTCTTGAATCCACATGCTGAGCATCCCCAAACCTCGCTGCCTGGTGCAGCGTTGCAGTGGCCTTTCTCCTCACCACGCTCCATTATGTTTAATACAGATGATGGGAGGAATGCATCTGAGGAACTCTGTCCTCCAGCCTCCCCCATTCTAATGGCTGTAAACGATGTAGAACATTCTAGGTTCCCCAGGAAGTGTGCCATGAGAGTCGCTGTCTCCCGGCTACAGCTGAGTACGTGGTCGAGAACATCCACCATGTACTGGGCGGGCTCCTGAGGAGGGCTGATCCTGCCCTGTGCCTGCTGTCAGGCTGGGGCTCATGCTACAGTCTTTCTTACACATCACAGGACCAAAGGAGGGCTTCACAGGGGCCTCCCAACTCACCCCACCTTTTCCTTTCTCCCCCACTGAACTGGCTCAGCAAGGCAGAGTTTCAAGACCCCTCTCAGCTGACTGAGGCATGGGGTAGAACCAGGTGAAGGCAGAGCTCTGCAGAGCAAAGGACCCTAGCTGGGATGGGGTGTTCAGCTGGCTTGTGTCTGCCGTCCTTTCTGGAGTACAGAAGTGAACGTGTGGAGTGTCCCTGTGAGCAGGCCAGGAAGAATGGGTAGAGCTACAGCAACTCAGTGGGTAGAGGGGTCATCTGTGCGTTCTTGATCTGCCTTGGCCCTGTGCTGGGACTGGACTTCACGGTGCCTTCTGTCCCTAAAAGTGCTGTTCCGTTCAGTCCCTGCCTTACACAGGTCTTCTATTGTGGTAAAAACCTCGTGACTAGCTGAGCCATGGTGGCACATGCCTTTAGTCCCTGCACTGAGGAGGCAGAGAAAGGGGGATCTCTGTGAGTTCAAAGCCAGTCTAGTCTACAGAGTGAGTTCCAGGATGGCCAGGGCTGTTACACAGAGAAACGCTGTCTAGAAAACAAAACAAAACAAAACACCATCATGACCAAAACCGAAACTAACTTGAGGATGTTAGGTAGGGATTGATGGAGGCCCTGTGGAAATAGTCAAGAGGCTAATGTTTTGTAGTGCAAGATGAAATACTCTAGAGTGCTAGAGAGCAGAACACGTGCTGGTTATTCTTACCAAAATAAAAGGAAAGAAAAATGAGCAAATGCCACTGTATGGAGAGCACTGAGGTCTTATTTTCGGGTAATTTCTTGGCAGTTGTGCCATTTGCTTACTTTTCCATATTAAAATGATGCATATAGTTTAAAAAAAAAAAAAAAGGAAGGGGAGACTGACCTCTACAGAAGCACATCTCCCTTTAATCAGAACAGTGGTCTCTCCATGGGATGGAGACTGTGTCCCCAAGCACAGCTTCATAGGGTAGAAAGGGAACTTGGGAGGTGAGGATTTCCTAGGCAGATCTGTTCCCCTGTAGTCTCAGGGGCTGGTATATTGATCTTTTAATCAGGGGTCCCTGGATCCTCACAACCCAAAGATCCTATCAGTGTGTCAACTTTCCTGTCTGGACTGTTTCCAGCCCACCTAAGGTTTTGGAATTATTAGCCCTTTATGTCATATTCCAAAGGTATCAAAGCTAAAGAATGCACCATGTTCGTCTGGCTCTTTCCTGTCGAATGGGGGCAGAGCCAGGTTATCAGGGGCTGTCCTGGAGATCTAGCCAGGTTATCAGGGGCTGTCCTGGAGATCTAATGGGGCAAACGTGGGTTGACGTCATGTAGCAGGAGGAGAGTTTTGACTTGATCTGCTGCAGTAGATTGTGTGATTGCTGACATGCGCTCCTGAGAAACATTTCACTAGACAGAGGGCTATAGTGAGTAAGATAATTCCACAGATTAGGGAACCTAACGGGGGACCCGGGCAGACTAGCTTTGTGCTAATGTGGACCTGGAGATGGCAGGAGGAGCTTCTGCAAAAACTTGTAACAGACAGGGTAAACATTCCAGTGTGAGGAGCATAGGGAGGGGAGGTGTGGTTGTGGGGTGGAGCCACAGTGACAGGGAACCAAAAGCCCCCCCACAGGAGGAAATGTGACATTTTTTGTCTGGTCCCTAGGTCTTTAGACCCATGTCAAACCAGGGTTGTGGGATATTTGTACACTGTGTAAAGGTATACTGCTGTGATTGGTGTAATAAAAAGCTGAACAGCCAATAGCTAGCCAGGAGGTATAGGCAGGACTTCCAGGCAGAGAGAGAAAGGAAGAGGAGGAAGAAGCTGGGTGAGTGAGAGATGCTAGGAGACATGGAGAGGAAACAGGAGGTGCCAGATGAAAGAACAGTGAAAAGCCACATGATAAAATAGAGATGAATAAAATCAGGTTATTTTAAGTTATAAGAATTAGTAGGACAAACCTAAGCTAAGGCTGAGCTTTCAAAATTAATAGTAAGTCTCTGTGTCATTATTTGTGAGCTGTAGGCCCAAAGGAGAGTATGACTCCAAACCAGTTTGGATTTGTTGGTACAAAAGCAGAGTTGTTCCTGAGGGACAGCACAGATCCCACAGTTAGCAGGAATCAGAGAGGTTAACTGATGCAAAGAAGCCTCACAGTCCAGATATTTTAGTTCTGAGTCCCAAGAAACATGCCCAGAGTGGCAGAGGAGGGATGGGTCGGGTGGCCCTCTAGTCCCTTCTTAGAGGCCATCTGATCTGCTACTAGGAATTAGAGCACAGGTCTCTCTTAACTGGCTTGAGCTGACAACAGAAGTGATGTAGAAAGGGCAGCAGATTGAGTGCCTCAGGGAGAGTCCGCCTAAGAGGCCATGCATGATAAGACTTAGCAACCGGCAAAGGTCCAGAACGTATGATGACAATATGGACCCTTGGAGTGTGTTGTGTGAGTTAACATCTGTGACATGCAAGAGTGTGATGGGAATACTATTATAATTCCTACTGAGAGTGCAGTTAAAAAATAGGGTATTTGTGTCCTTATTAGAAGAAGAGAGCAGGCAAGAAAACCATCTGATGAGCCCTTGGTAGGCTGTCATAGTTGTTAGAGAGCCTGATGATTGCTGTCATTGTTGTCCATTACAAGACGTAAGGCCGTCGGTTGGTGGAAGAGCAAGAGGAATTTTTTTTCACTGACCAGCATTAAATTCAGAATCAGCTTTTGGGTCTCCTGTATTCCAACCTTGTGGGGAACATTAAGACAGAGTTAATGAGGAAAACTTTTAACATCATGATTAGTGCAAGTTTTGTTTAATAAGGTAAAATGAGATTGTACCAGAGGCCTAGAAGAACAAGGTAACCACACGCAGATGTTTGTTATATCAGACTCCTGCATGAGGATCAAACACCTAAACACTCTGCAAGAGAAGTCAGTTAAAGTCAGCATCTAGTCAACAATTTAAAAGAGAAATAGAATCCTGTTGGGTCATTTTCATAGGCTTGTGTAGCAACGGTCAAAGAACACCACTTGGGTGTCTGGAATCATTTCTCAAACCTGTGAGTTTGATGGCATGGTATCTGGCAGTCTCCTTTAATCAGGGACACGGTGGTGGGGGTACATTACAGCTCATTACAGCTGTGAGAAGCACTCTCCCAGAAAGAGCTGGTGTCTTAGTTAGGGTGTCCATTGCTGTGAAGAGACATCATGACCCTGGCAACTCTTATAAAGGAAAAACACTTCATTGGGGCTGGCTTACATTTCCAGAGGTTTAGTTCATTATCATCATGGTGTGATGTGATGGCATGCAGTGTACCTGGTGCTTGAGAAGGAGCTACACCTTGATCCACAGGCAACAGGATCCTCAGTTCACTAACTGAGACACTGGGCGTGGCCTGAGCATATATGAGACCTCAAAGCCCACCCCCACAGTGACATACTTCCTCCAACAAGGCCACACCTCCTAACAGTGCCATTCTATGAACTTATGGGGACCAGTTACATTCAAACTACCAGAACTGGTAAAAGCAGCTTTGAGATTTGGCCTCAGTGTTCAAGAAGACAGGCCCATTTTTTCCAGCTGTGGAGAGAGCCTGTGTGGCTGAAGTTAGACAGGGTCTTGTCCTTGCTTGTTGGGATTAAGTTTTTTGCTTTTGTTTGTTTTTTATAATTCTCGCTGTGAAAGGAAAGTGTAACATAGAGATCTTCAGTCAACATATTTTTAGATCAGAGAGAAACAAAGGCAGACACCTGTGGAACCAAGGAGTATGAGGGAGGGTTCATTTTATCTTGAGAAGACCCAGCCTGCAGAAGCCAGGCAGAAATAGCAAGCATTGAGACCTAGCAGACCCAACGCAGCAGCTCCTCACTGGCAGCAACCTGTCTAGCACTTGGCAATGTATCCTTTGAGTCTCCGCTGTGATCTGTGAATCTCAAAGCACTAGTTCCCTGTGATAGCATGCCAGGGCTGGAGGCTCGGGGCCCTAGAAAACCTTCAGGTTCTCCTTAAGAAGCCAGTAAATGCATCATGTAAAAACTGCATCAAAATCAAAACAATGCAAGACATTAAAATTCCAAACGAAACAAAAACAACCAAAAAGAACCACCTTAGACAACTGATGTCACCTTAGTCTAATAGAAAAAGGATGTAGGGATCCCTTGAGGTCTCAGTGCAGCAGAGAAGTTTTATTAATGTCTCCCTTTTGGTTAAGCTCAATTTCATAGTAAAGTGAGCCCATCCCCAATCAGGTCAAAAGTAGGATCCACACATATCTCACAGATCAAATGTAGATCGTTTGTTATATCCTTTTCTTTAAAAAAGACACTTAGATAAGTTAGTTTGGATATAGGAGGAGGTGGTACCTATGGCCTAGGCAGGTAGTCCAAAACAGGAATTTCATGATCTCACCTCAAGAAAGGTAAGCCCATGGGTAGCTGTTAGAATGGTAGACTCACAGGGTGAGGTCCCAAAAGAGACAACATGCTTCAAAGCCAGAAAAGATTTGTTTGTCTCTGGGTGACAGCAACCCCCAAGTCTCCCCCAACAACATTACCAGCCCAGTGAGGAAAAGCACCCACCCTGAGTGTCTGTGACACACCAACAGAGCCCCAGAAGAGGGCTTCACTGCTTACACAGGAAAGGGTGACAACAACTCGGAGTTTTCAGCTCCTAACTGGTGACTGTTTAGAAAAAGGGAGAGAGCTAGACAGGTCAGGGGAAATAGGAGAGGTAACCAAGAGGGAAGGCCTGGGGAGCAGGACCCAAACCTTTCCCAGGTTTCAGCACCAAATGTTAGACCAGGACTGATGGAGGCAATGTGGAAAAAAAAGAGGAGCCCAACCTCTACAGAAGCAGGTTGTCCTTGGATCAGAAGAGTGAAGGGCAGAGGTCTCTCTGTTGGATGGGGACTGTGTGCCAGGTGCAGGGCTTCTGGGTTTTATAGGTCAGAAAATAGTACTTGTGTGGTGGAAGATTCCCTACGCAGATTTGTTCCCCTGAGGTATCAAAACTGTAAATACAACGGGGTTGGCATGGTGATCTTATCAGGAATCCCTAGATCCTAAAGTCCTACAGAAGATCATATCAGGGATCCCTGGATCCTAAAGTCTTACAGAAGATCTTATCAGGGATCCCTGGATCCTAAAGTCCTACAGAAGATAATATCAGGGATCCCTGGATCCTAAAGTCCTACAGAAGATCTTATCAGGGATCCCTGGTTCCTAAAGTCCTACAGAAGATCTTACCAACATGTCAACTTTCTTGTGCTAGGTTCTTCAGTCCACCTGAAGTTTTTCAGTTATTAGTACTTTAGGGGAAGAAAGGATTTATTTCATCTTACGCCTCACAGGGCACACTCTGAGTCAGGGCAGGAACCCCCAGGCAGAAGCTGATGCAGAGGCCATGGAGGAATTCTGCTTACTGGTTTGCTCCCTCATGGCTTGCTCAGCCTGCTTTCTTTACACCCCAGGACCACCAGCCCAGGGTGGCACTGCTTACAGTGAGCTGGGTCCTCCCCATCAATCACCAATCAAGAAAATGCACCACAGGCCAATCTGGTGGGGGCGTTGTCTCCATTGAGGCCAACTTCCTCCTCCATCACAGGCCTCAACACTGTGTGTTTTCAAGCTCATGCTTAAACTTTTGGAGTTGATTTTATTTAGTTGTTTTATACTATAAAAATAAGCCCTGGGAGGTTGTGGTGACTTTACAGGCAAGTCACCTGCTTGCTGTGCAAGCCCAACAGCTCGAGTTCAATTCCTAGAAGCCATGCGAAAATCCAGGTGTGCTGGTGCACACCTGCAATTCCAGGGGTGCTACAGTGAGATGAGCTGAGGCAGGAGAACCAGCCAGAGGCCCAGCAAACCTGGAGTTTGCAGTACAGCAGCAGGGACCAGAGAGGCAGAAAGTGAAAACTGAGCCCTGAAAATTGTCCTCTGACCTCCACACACACGCTGTGGCATGTACTCATACACACATACAAGAAAGGAAGAGGGAAGGAGGGAAAGAAAGAAGGGAGGGAGGGAGGAAGGGAGAGAAGGAGGGAGGGAGAAAGGAAGGTCCATTTGTCCTGAAGATGTAGTTTGGAATTACAACCACCAAGGGGCAGCAGTACCTAAGTCACAGGATCCCAGCACCCAGGAAGCAAAGCGCTTGTTAAATCCTACTGTGCTGAACGCCAGGGCCAGACATCTGTGCAAACTACAACTTCCTTACACATTCATGAGCAAGCTGTGGTTCTGAGCACTACACCATTTTGTTGGAGTCATGTGGCTCAGCATAGGAACTCAGGATGCAGACCCGAGTGGCTGTAGCCCAGGCTGCTAAAGAACATCACTGAGTGAGTGGGTTGATTCCTGCCCCTCTGTGAGTTCCAGCCCAGTGCCTTAAGTGTCAAACATACCAGCTAATACCCAGAATGTCATGTGTGCTTTGGGAAGTGGGAAAATGCCTCCTCTTCCTCTTCCTCCTCCCTCAGAGCTAGTTAGACAAAGCCCAGTTGAAGGAAAGTTTTGTTGTCTGAACCAATTCTTTTTGTAAAATAAATGTATTAGGGGCTGAAGAGATGGCTCAGAGGTTACGAGTACTGCTGTTCAATTCCCAGCACCCACATGGTGACTCACAACTGTCTGTGACTCCAGTTCCAGGGGATCTGATGACCTCTTCAAGCCTCCGCAAGAACTACGCACGGTGTACAAACAGACAGGCAAAAGAGTGCCCATATACACAAAGCAAAGGTAAGGGCATCTTGAATTGCTCAATTAATTCTTTGAGAATTTCATGCAGTGTACCCTCTCCCAGCTCTCACAGACCCACCTCCTCCACCCTCCCTCCCTCCCTCCCTACCCAACTTCATGCTCTTGTTCTTTTTTTAAACCCACTAAGTGGAACAAATTCTTAACATCCACCACTTCTCTCTCTCTCTCTCTCTCTCTCTCTCTCTCTTTCTTCTTCTTTTTTTTTTTTTTGGTTATTCGAGACAGGGTTTCTCTGTAGCTTTGGAGGCTGTCCTGGAACCCACTTGGTAGCGCAGGCTGGCCTCGAACTCACAGAAATCCACCTGGCTCTGCCTCCCGAGTGCTGGGATTAAAGGCGTGCGCCACCACCGCCCAGCTTTTTTATTTTTTTTCCTACCGCTTTTCTTGAAGTTCATGTAACACACACCAACTTCAAGTCAAGAGCCTCCCCAAATGCTCTTCCTTGAGTGAATGGCACAGGAAATGTATCGGGTTTATGTCAGCCCAGCTATTTACTTCCCGGGGACTCACAGCCAGTACTTGGCCATTATTAAATAAAATAAAGGTCACTGGAACACACACAGGCACAGAACACAATGACTACAGACTACTGAGACCATGGTCTGATGTGGAAGCTGCTGCTGACTGAGGCTAGTTGTAGGAACAGAATGCTTGCCCTGGACGAAAGATGGTTCGGCCCAGCTGGGACGGAGTGGCCCATGATCTGAGACCTAAATTTGCTTCTGGAGTTTCCCACATAATATTTTCAGACCATGGTTGACTGCATGCAGTATAAATAAGAACTAGCCAAAGGTGGGGGGGGGATGTTACTGTAACCTAGAGTGTACCCACAGGGTGGGGCACGAAGGAAGAAAGTCCACTGTACCCAAGACCGCAGCCCCTTCCACTTTGTCCAACCGGAAGGAGAGGGAGACGGTTCGCTGGTAAAGCTGCCTCCCGCTCTGTTGTGGTCTTTGCAAAGTTGCTTTAACAATGTTCCTATCACTGCCCTCAGGACTCTACACCTGTCAGAGCAGCACTGCTTCCGGTCAGCTGGCCTGGGCTGCTGTCACATGATGACTATGTGACCTTCCCCTTTTCCTGCCCCATCTTTATGCACAGCCTAACCTCCAGGTGCACCTGGCCGAGTTCCACGTGTCCCCCTGACTTTCCTATACGCCCCCCACTCCCGGCGAGTAACTTTCTGCTGAATTGCCACACTCCCCACCTGGCTTCTGGGTGCCTATGAGTGTGGTAGGACGCCTCTCCCCTCAATCAGGCTTTGTCTGTTTCAAGGCTTCCGTAGACAGCCCCTCAGGGAAGGTAGACAGTGGCTGCCCACCAGGAGGGGTGCAGCAGGGCCAGAAGAGTTCTGGTGAGAATCCTAAGAAAGTACGAGGGCCCCAGGAGGATGGCCCAGCCCTGCAGCAAGTGGGTGTCACCAGCGAGGCTGGCCAGACAGCAGGAGCCTGAGGCCTGGTGACAAGGTGACCAGCAGGACAGGATGCAGACAGACCCTGCATCCCAGAAGTGTGGTTCCAGGGAGGGGCCAGCTGCAGCCATGTGCTAGTGACCTGTGTCCACACTCCAGCCTGGCGATGCCGGCAGCACTGGCTGTCCCTGGGCCTTCTACAGTCGCTGCCTGTTGTAAGGACTCCGTCCTTAATTACGTCACCAGCCTGCGACGGCGTCCCAGCCTAAAAAATGGGTGTGCCCTCCGTGCCCTCTCTTCCGCCACCGCTTAACCAGCACCTGTGGCCTGTGGCAGGTGTTCTGGCCCAGGAAGCGGCACAGAGAGGCCATGGCCTGGGAGAATGTGAAGTCAGATCTTCTAGCTCCTTCTGCCAATGACCATCTCTGACCCTGGCTTCCAGGACACCTTCACTCCCAGGGTCCTGTCTTCCCAGGGTCCTGGGTCATAAACACCCTTTCTCAGCATCAGTCAGCCTTGGCTGGGTTTTTCCTTTGCCAGCTTACAAAGAAAAACGAAGCCTTAAAAGGGAGGAGCCTGCTGCAATTGACAAGCTCGGCTCAGATCTCTCCCCCAACCCGTGGTTGTTATGCCCAGATCGCAGGCACCCCCAAAAGACCACCGGGGAGACCAAATCCCGCATGTAAAAGCAAAGAGCCTTTATTTCAAGCTCCAGAGCTTGGTCCCTCTGTCTGTCTGACACAGCGGTGAGAGCAGAGAGCCCTGAGCTCAGGTGGGGCAGAGTTTTTATCATAGCAGAGGTTGGGGAGAGGCGATTTCCAGGGTCCAGGACCCTGATTGGCTGACAGTTGTCTAGCGGTATCTGTAAAAAAAAGATAGGCGTGTGCTAGACTCAGGGACATCTGGCCACCTTATCTAATGGTTGGAATGTTTGGGATGTTGGGTACTTCCTCATCCCTGGGTGGATCCCTGGGTAGTATCAGCTTAAGGCTTTTCCTGGATCTGGGTGCTGCCTGCCAGTAAGCCTATCACAGAAGCTGTGTCTAGGCCCCTAAGCCTGTCATGGCTGCCGTGTGGTCAAGGTATTTTAGGGTCCCTCCACAGTGGTGTAGGGAAAGCAGCCCCCTCACTGGGCAGGAGGAGCGACCCTGCAGCATAGAATCCTGATGTACCTTACCCCACTGACCCATCTTCCTGGCACCAGCCCTGTTGTCCTGTGAGCAGCCATGGAGGAGCAGAACAGGAGCACTGTGGGGTCAGGCCCTGTGGAAACAGACCCACCTTCTCTCGGTTTAGCATCTCCCGTTCCTGGAAGCACCAGGCCAGGTTCAACAAGAAAGGTGGCATTTTCTAATGACCTCCCCAAGGCAAGGAAACTTCACCTCCAAGCTGTGGGGTGCCTCTGAGTGCTGTGTTCCAGGCTGTAGGTCTGTGGAAGGGACTTCCTCAGAGCTCTGAAGGCCAGCCTCCCACCAGGCTTTACTCCAGTGGCCTGGGGAGCCTTGACCTTGTATTTCAGAGTAGCAAACTTTTGTAAACGCTGTAGAAGTTTTGTTTTGTTTCCCTTGGGTGCAGGCAAACACTGTGGCGATAAGAAGCCAGGATTAGCGTCTTCCTTCACTGTTCTCCACCTTATTTTAATATTTAAATTTTGTTAATTGATTGATTGAGCTATTTCTTTGTTTTTGAGACAAGGTCTTTCTAAACCGGAAGTTCACCTGCAGGTTAGATTAGCTAGCTAGCGAGCTCCGCAGACTTCCAGTTGCTGCCCCCCACTTCCCACTCCAATACTACCTGTTTGTTTGCTGTTTGTTTAATTTTTACATAGCTACTAGGGACTTGAACTCAGATCCTCTCACTTGCCCAGCACGCACTTTTCCGACTGAGCCCTTCTGCACATCACAGGCTGGAGGAAGAGTAAGCCAACTTTAAGATAAAAACCGTCTACAAGTACTGCTTGGGCTGGCAAGATGGCTCTGCAGGTAAAGGTGCTTGCTGCCAAGCCTGACCCAAATCCAGCCCCTGGGGCCCACATGGCGGAAGGAAAGGACTGGCTACCATAAGTTGCCCTCCGACCTCCACACACAGACCACACCATGTGCTCTCCACACACACATAAATAAATAATTGCAATGAAACAACATCACAGTTCCTGTGTTTCCTACCCTTTGGCAGGTGTGTCTCTGCAGTAAACTCGGCCTGGGAGTGCAGGAGGGTGCTCCTGGACAAGCTGGAAAGTCAATCCACTGTTGGAGTGAGTGCCAGGCCCTGTTAAATCTGATAGAGATGTGTGGCTGAGGTCTGGAGACAAAGCTGTGTGAAGCCTTGTTTGGGAGACCACGGCCTCCTCACAGGAGGGGAGCCGAGCCAGAAGGAGTAGCCAGCATGCCCATCCCCCACAGGCACCCTGGCTAACAGTAATTCTCTGTGGAGTGATCCTGACCCTAACTTTCCACTGTTTCACAGAGTTCCTTGGGCCAGGAGTCACACAGTGAGTTGGAACAGAGCATTCACATTGCATTGTAAATTATTCCTGTCGCTTTTTCAATGCAAAGAACAGAAAAGTGAATGAGAAGGAAAGAGACAGTTACTGATGTTGGAAGTGCAGGAGGCACTGCTGGGGACATGGCACCAGATAAAGAATGCATAAGAGGGCCTGGAGAAACAGCTGTCAGGCTGCACTCCACTCGGGAGGCAGAGGCAGAAGGACCAGTTCAAGACCAGCCTACGCTGCATAGTGAATCTGAAGCCAGCCTGGGTTAGGTGAGATTCAGTCTGGAAAGCAAAGCAAAGCAAACAAACAAACAACTAAAACAACCAACCGAACAAAAACCTGGGCTCTGGTGAGGGTGGTCCCACACATATGCCTGTCTTTCCCCAGTTTCCGCCCCTGACACATCCTTGATTCTGGCATCAGACAAAGAACAGGCAGCCTGAGCTGGCAGCAGGCTACACCACCAGCAAGTGAGAAGGCACTGACATTGGCAGACAGAAAAAGGTCAAAGGACACAGTGAGGGAGCCTGCTCTAGGATCACGGTGCTCACAAGGGGCTCTTGGTCTATGCTGAGAACGAACTGTACAAGAAAATGAGCCCAGCACACATGAGCGCTGGCAATCTACACTGAATCATGAGGAGGAAGAAACAGACCTTCCGTACGAAAGATTCCAAATCGCTCTGACACTGGGACCTCAAGGAGGTAGAGGTGCCTGCCCACGGCTGAGCTGTCGCATGTAAGGACTTCCTCTAGAGGATGCTTTGAGCAGGGAGGAAGAGCCAGATAAGAAGGTCATCAGGGCAGCGCCAACGGTGAGTCACACTGATAGTTTGGTCTTGACACCATGTGCTGAGAACCCTGCTCCATTTCTATCGCTGTTTCCCCAAAAATGCATTCTTACAGCCTAACCATGATACAAACAGCAGACAACCTTACACTGCACATCCCAGGCCAGCTCTTGCCAGGTCAAGGTCATTGTCTCCATCTTTTCTGTGTTAGCATGATGGGTCAGCATACATGGTGTTTTGTACAGAGCAGACACTTCCAAATCTTAGCTTTAGAGAGTGAGAAGCCTCCGAAAGGGGCCCTCACTGCCCTGGGTGTCTCTGCTGTGGCAGGATACAGGGTACAGGTTCTAATCTACCCTGGCTTCCTTCCTGTCTCTGCAGCTCCCCAGACAGTAGTGAAGTGGTGGGGCCTGTGCCCAACAGGCAGTGGCCTCCTGGACACGTATCCTGAGGAAGGAAGGACAGGAGACACTTTCTTCAAGGACTGTGCACTCTGTGATTAAGAGAGGACCCCTCCCGCCTCATTTTAGAAGGCCTAACAAGCTGCCTATCAGTAAGGAAAATTGGCAAGAAGGGTTCTAGTCAGGAAAGGCCTGGGCATCTGCAGTGGTCTGTAGGCAGTTTTTCTGTCCCTTCCAAATTACCACACTGAGGCTTAATATTGTAAGGATTCGGTCCTTAATTACATCACCAGCCTGAGACGTCCCAACCTAAAAAGCGGGCGTGACCTCTGTTCATTCTCTTCTTTCCGTTCTCTCTCCTCCCGTACTCCCCCCTCCATGCGGTCCTTCTCTCCTTCTCTTTTCTCTCTCCCCCTTTCTCTCCCAATAAAGCTCTAAAAAGGTAACTATGGCTCATGACTCCAGCACTCTCCTCCAGCCAAGAGCGCCACCACTTAACCAACAAATATTATTTATAAGTGCTCGGCCATTGGCTCAGGCTTATTACTAACTGGCTCTTGCAACTTAAATTAACACATTTTATTAATCTACATTCTGCTGTGTGGCTCATGGCTTTACCTGTCTTCCAGCGTATCTTGCTTCCTGGGCAGCTGGCTGGAGTCTCCCTGACTCTACCCTTCCTCCTCCTAGAGTCCTCTGTGTTTGGCTGTCTTACCTCTACTTCCTGCCGGGCTACTATCCTGTCAGCTTTTTATTAACCAATGAGAGCAATACATAGTCACAGTGTACAGAAGGATTATTCCACAGCAGTGGTCTCTCATGCTTTGGGGAACATGGGGAAGCCAGAGTACATCTCACCTTAGAGGGTAGACAAGGTTCTTAGTGGCCTTGGTGGTTCTATAATCCTAATACTCAAGAGGCCAGGCTAGGAGGGTCACAAATCCAAGGCCTACCTGGGCTACAGAACACTTTCAAAGATAGCCCAGGCAAGTTGGCAAGACATTGTCTCAAAATAAGAGTAAAAAGAGGCCTAAGGATACAACTCCATTGTAGAGCACTTGACTGGAGTACAAACACCAGGTTTTGTCCGTGTGTCTGTCCCTCAGGTAGGTCTCCCTCCCTGAGTCATCCTTTGGACAGGTCTACCAGCTTAAGCACTTCCTCACTGAGAGGATCCCAGCTCAAGCAATGTATTCTCCACCCACTGTGGGAATCACCACTCTCTGGAGCCATGCTTCCTAATTCTGTGAGGAAGCTAGGAACAGGTAGGAACTGGGGAGCTTGTACATTCTTCCCAGTGTTGTGCTGAACCCTAGCTTCAATTCCCCCCGGGGTAGAGAGAGGAGAAAAGGAAGGGAGAAAGGGAAGAGAGCAAGCTAGCAAGCATTGTACCTTTGCTCAGTCACTCCTCACACAAAGCAGAGTTGGAATCTTACCTTGAAAGAGAAAAGTGGAGGCTCTGGAGAGGCAGTGTGGACACAAGGCTCCTTTTTCAGAGGAGAAAAGCATGCTGGTTTGAGGGGTCTGGTTGGAAGGTGGGATCTCTGATGGCAGGGGAATGTATGGAAGGTCATTCTGGGGCTTCTTATGCCTCAGAGGCTGAGGCTGGAGGCTCTCCTGTTCTGGTCCAACCTGAGCTACAAGGTGAGACCTTGTCAAAAGGAGAGGGAGGGAGGGAGAGAGAGAGAGAGAGAGAGAGAGAGAGAGAGAGAGAGAACAGAAAGAAGGAGGGAGAGTGGGAAGGAAGGAAGGGAGGGAGGGAAGGAGGGAAGGAGGGTATAGTGATATTTTATTTGTATTGAAATGTGATTTTATTTATATGTTAATAAAGTTGCCTTGAGGTCAGAGCAAGCCAGAGCAGAAACTGGGTGGTAGTGGTGCACGCCTTTAATCCCAGCACTTGGGAGGCAGAGCTAGGTAGATCTCTGTGTGTTCAAGGACACAGCCAGCATGGCAGACACACGCCTTTAATCTCAATAGCAACCATAGAAGACCTGGAGGTCTTGTTAGGGTCGGCATCCAAAACAGAGAGCTTCACTCTGATATCGGGTCACAAAAGAAGCTTTATTTAGCACGAGCTCGTGGGCCACCAGCGCGAGAAGTAACTGGTGACCCCGAGTCTAAGGCTCGCAGGCCTTTTATGAGGCGGTTCTATCAGGGCAGGGGAGCAGGGTCATCCAGAGTGCAGACATCTGGAGGTCAGATGTCTCCACGGTCTTTCTCAGAGTCTGAGTGGGTAAACGAATTCCAAGCTTATCTAGCAAGGGGTTATTTTGCAAGCATTCTTCTCAAGCAATTTATCTTGCAAGCACAACCGCAGGCGGTTATCCTGCAAGCATCCTGTTAGCACAGCATGATGGGCTAACTTTCTGGTATGGGGTGTGGGGGCAGAGTACAGTATTTTCCACTGAATCTACAATTAGCAGAGCTAGTGGGGGGGGGCTTGTTTCCCTTACAATGGCCTTTCAGTCTGTACAAACAGGCAGTGACGAGGAGGTCATGTGGCTGGGTTTACAACCAATGAGAAAACAGAACAGAAAATCTATAAAAAAAAGATAGGACACAGAGAGGTAGCTTGCTTGCGGAGAGGAAGAACAGCAGAAGCAGTGAAGGGTAAGGTTTTCCGCTCTTGCTCTGACCTCGTGGTTTTTTAACTCTGCAATTGGTTCTGTGTTTCTTATTTAACAAGCCGGTTACATCTACAGGAGGGAGGAAGGGAGGAAGGGAAAAATAAAATAAAACCCAGAAGTTTAGGTTTTGATCCTGTGCTCAGGACTCTGGAGTCTTCTATCACATGGAACTGCTGGGCTCCTGTCCCTGCTCTCATATTGTATTCTGCTATCTCTCTTGTTGAGATCAACATTCCTAAAAGAGGTGACTTTTATTATATTGTAAGAAATAATCCCTTCCTTCTATAAAACAGTGCAAACACTGAAAGTACCACCTAAATGACCAAGCTTCAGAGAAGACCAAGGCACATGCACCAGAGAGCTAGACGACCCTTGTGACCCCCGGGGACCCTGGAGCCCAGGATGCCTTCTGAAATGAAGCTTTGGCTTCTCTGCAGCCTTTCTGCTCCAATATTCTGGAACTCAAAGATTCAACAAGTGATCATGGAACAGACAAACAAATAAAAACAAAACCCAAAAACAATAACAAAAAAAGTCTGCTGGGAAGGGACCAGTCCTTCTAAAAGCCCCACATGCCTGGATGTCCACACTGGCTTCTTCCGAAACACCACTCCCTGTGGGGTGGAGCTGTCCATCATGTCTCCACAGTGCTGCTAGGGGAGCTGACAGACAGAATACACTGCCCCGGATTATCTGAGTTGAAGGGACATCAAGAAAAGGCACAAACAGCCTCAGTTTTCAGAGCCCACCCTTCCTTTCTTTTTGAATTCTTTAAAAAACAATTTAGTTATTATTGTGTCTACTGGTTTTAAAGGAAATGGCTCCCAAAGGGGAGTGGCACAATTAGGAAGTGTGTCACTGTGGAGGTGGGCTTTGAGATCTTATATATGCTCAGGCCACACACCCTGTGTCTCAACTCACTTCCTGTTGCCTGCAAGATGGAGAACTCTCAGCTCCTTCTCCTGCACTATGCCTGCCTGCATGCTGCCATGTCCTGCCATGATGATAATGGCCTGAACCTCTGAAACTGTAAGCCAGCCCCAATTAAATGTTTTCCTTTATAAGAGTTGCTGTTCTAAATGTTAACTGTTAACAATGGCTGTCTGCTTTACAGCCAGCTCCTCTGTCAATAGCCAGGGGTTAACTGTTAACCTCCTTGCCCCTTATAGCCAACAACTGCTTAGATCAAAGTTAACTTTTAATAGTTGTTTCTATGTGACTCCTAGCATGCACCCCGTGTCTAACACTATAAAAGGGGGCCAGTACCTGCCTCCATGGCCACAGCCCCAGAATTCCAGCATTGGCTGTGGTCTCAGCTAGCTGATAAGTTTTTGTAACCCTAGGTGTTTTATTAATTTTTTTTAATTTTTAATTTTTTAATTTTTCTAGAATAAAGTTTGCTTCTGGTTTAAAACAAAAAAGTTGCTGAGGGTCGGGCATGGTGGTGCAAAGGCCGGGTGTGGTGGTGCACGCCTTTAATCCCAGCTCTCGGGAGGCAGAGGCATCAGACCTCTGTGAGCTGGAGGCCAGCCTGGGCTACAGAGTGAGTTCCAGGATAGGCACCAACGCTACACAGAGAAACCCTGTCTCAAAAATCCATGTGGCCATGTGACCATGGTGTCTCTTCACCTGACTAAGACCTTGTATGTATATGGTGTATGGTTTTTAACTCTTAGTTTTAAAGTGTTAGCAACTGTGCCACTGATTTAAACGGTTTGTTTTGCTTAATTCTTATAAATAATTTAGGGTCCTTTCTTCCATCCTTCTAAACACATCAGTTTGTAACACAGCCCAGAACTCTACATTTATTTTATTGTATTGTATTTATGTTCTATGCAATTTTCCCAGAATAGGGTAAATATGTTAAGTGACTTGTGTGTGTGTGTGGGGGGGTGGGGGTCGGTGCTTTTAGGAACAATAGTGGCCCTTTGCTTGCCCTTTCCTGTCCTGCTCTGACCCACTGGAGGAAATAGTCCTCATATTTTAGGGGTTTCTAATAGGTTTTCTGTATCCTGATGACAGGTTTCTCCACAGACACAGTAAGCCAGATCAAGCTGAATTAAAAAGTGAAAGACCAGGTTTATTCTAAGAAAAGCAGCTGCTGAATGACTCCTCCAGGCCCCACAGACCAGGCGGAGAAGGGGCAGGAAAAAAAAAAATGACCGATCTTGAGTACCCTGTCAGCACGGAGTGATGATGTGTCTGCCTCAAGCAGGGTTTGTGCCAATCATAACACTTCAGGTGGGGATTGGGCAGCTGGCAGCTTCAGGGGAGGAGCCACAGAGATCGCAAGGAATGCGCAACTGGACTCTTGTGGAGTTTGTTTTTTGTTTTTGTTTTTGTTTTTCCTGAGAGGATGGAGGTTTGGCGAGAGAGAAATGGGGCTGAGCTGGAGATTCCAGCTGAACTGTTTTCCTTTCCTAATCATTTTCTGGGCTAATCTTAAATAGTGTGTTTTCAAATAAGCTCCAGAATTATACTGACAAAAATATCCATTCTACCATTCTTTTTAATTTGATAAAATTTTGAAAATAATAAGGCCCTGGCACCAAGCCTGATGACCTGAGTTTGACCCCCAGCATCCAGGCTCTGGTTAGTTTGTTGTCTACTTGAAACAGCTGGAGTCATTTGAGAGGGGTGAACCTTAACTGAGAAAATGCTTCCAGAAGTTCTGGCTGTAAGGAGGCAAGCCAGCAGGGCATTTTCTTAATTAGTTATTGATGGGGGTGGGGGGAGCCCAGCTCATTATAGGTGGGGACATCCTGGGCTGGTGGTCCGAAGTTCTTTTTTTTTTTTTCTTCGAGACAGAGTTTCTCTGTGTAGCTTTGCACCTTTCCTGGAGCTCACTTGGTAGCCCAGGCTGGGCTCGAACTCACAGAGATCTGCCTGCCTCTGCCTCCAGAGTGCTGGGATTAAAGGCGTGTACCACCACTGTAAAGGCTCCATTTTAGGCTCTATCCCAGTAGAGAAATGTATTTCTGCTTAGTGGAAAATATTTCTGCTTAGCTCTTACAGAAGGCTTCCACATTGTAAAGCTAGCCCGCAGCTCTTGGAAAAACAAGCTGCTTGTGGCAGAACCACCTTGTAAAACCACCTAAAAGCCACAAGATCCAGCCAGATGGCTGAACTCCGAGCGACCCCACTCCCCAACCCATGTGAAACTGCCCTATAACAAGCCTGCAAGCTTGAGCTTGGGGGTCTTCAGTCCCAAGCTTGACTGATTGACCCGTGTGCACGCGTAAAATAAACTGTTTCTGTGTGACCCGATATCGGAGTGAAGCTTCTGGTTTCAGCGCCGACTCTAACATTTGGAGGTTCCACCGAGATATTCTTCACGTCTGGTGGTGAGTCGGCTTGGGAGGGTGAGCAGCTGTCCAGGCTGCCCGTGAGGACTCCTGGACGGTGGGGGACAGACGTGTCCGGAACCCACAGGCTGCAACTCTGGAGGACGCTCTAGAGTGTGGGGATCCTGTAAGAGGGACCCCTTCGGACACCCTCTTGCCTAGGAGATTTTTTTTTAGAAGGCCCGGGCCGCTAGATAATCTTTTGGTTTCGTTTTCTATACCATTTTGCCGGCTTGTCCTGTCTCTGTGTGTTGTGATTTTGTTTGTGTCCTTCGGTGTCTTATTTTATCTGTTCGGTATGGGACAAACTGCCTCTACACCACTCTCTCTCACTCTCTCTCATTGGTCAGAAGTGTCAGCGCGTGCATCGAACCTGGCAGTTCGAGTGAAGAAGGGAAAGTGGCAGACTTTCTGCTCATCTGAATGGCCCACCTTCGGCGTGGGGTGGCCCGCTGATGGCGCTTTCGATCTGAACCTTATTAGGGCAGTTAAACAAAAAATCTTCATTCTAGGTTCACATGGGCATCCGGACCAACAAGCCTACATCTGGGTTTGGGAAGACTTAGTGGTGGACCCGCCTAAGTTTCAGGTCAGCCCGTCTGCACCACCTACTGATCATACCTCTCTCCTTCTAACCAAAACCTCTGATTCACCTAAATCTTCCCCTCCCCCATTGATCCCGACACCTGCACCCCTGCCAGAGTCTCAGGCTGATCTCATTTCTCTTGACCTAGACCCCCCACCGCCTTACAGATCGCCGCTGCCGCCACCACCACCACCGCCAGCGGGGGCAGGATCCGGACCGGCCCCAGTCTCCCCTTTGGGGCCTGCACAGGGCACCCGCCAGAGAAGGGCACGCCCTCATGATGAGGCCCCACCGGCAGTCACACTGCCCCTACGCCCCGTTGGGGGAACTATTGATGATGGGGCTGGAGGAGACATGCCTGCCCTCCAATACTGGCCATTTTCTTCCTCAGATTTATATAACTGGAAGAATAATAACCCACCCTTTTCTGAAGACCCCTCCTGCCTAACTGGACTCCTAGAGTCCATCATGTTTTCCCACCAGCCTACGTAGGATGATTGCCAGCAACTTCTGGGGGTCCTTTTCACCACAGAAGAAAGGGAACGCATCCTCCTGGAAGCTAGGAAGTTGGTCCCTGGACCGGATGGGCGGCCAACTCAGCTCCCCAATCTCATTGATGAGCACTTTCCCCTGCGGCGCCCAACATGGAATCTGAACACTCCGGAAGGTAGGGAGCATCTGTCCCTCTATCGTCAGACTCTAATGGCAGGTCTCCATGCAGCAGCCAAAAGGCCCACTAATTTGGCTAAGGTAGACGAGGTTCTTCAAGGATCTGAAGAGACCCCCTCTGCCTTTCTTGAGAGACTCATGGAAGCATATAGAAGGTATACACCCTTTGACCCACAGTCAGAGGAATTGAGGGGAGCAGTGAGCATGGCCTTTATAGGGCAGTCTGCCACAGATATATGGCGGAAGTTGCAAAGATTAGATGGGTTACAAGGGCTGAGCCTGAGGGACCTGGTTAAAGAGGCAGAAAAAGTCTATTATAAGCGGGAGACCTCGGAAGAAAAAGAGGCTCGGTTAGAAAAACAAAGAGAGGAAAAAGAAAAAGAACAGCTAAAACGCCAAAATCGGGATCTAACACGGATTCTTGCAGCCACGGTAAGAGACGGGCCGGGGCCACGGGGGCAAGGAAGAGGAGGAGGAGGAGGAGGAGGAGGAGGAGGAGGAGGAGGAGGTTGGGGAGGCCGTCCTCCTTTGGGACCAAATCAATGTGCCTATTGCAAAGAGGAAGGTCATTGGGTCAGAGAATGCCCGAAGAAGCAGAAAGGGCGAGGCTGGCAGGTCCTCGCCCTTGGGGACTGAGGGAGTCAGAGTTCGGACCCCCTCCCCGAACTCCGGGTAACGTTTGAAGTGGAGGGGACCCCAGTGGACTTTGAGGTGGACACGGGGGCAGTCTATTCAGCCATCCAGCATCCACTAGGCCCTCTGTCTACCCGAAAGTCACTGGTCCAAGGAGCATATGGAAGCAGAGAGAGACCCTGGACCACCCAGAGAACAGTCAACTTGGGAAAAGGTACTGTGCAACATTCTTTTCTGGTCTTACCTGACTGTCCGGCACCGCTATTAGGTAGAGACCTCCTGACAAAACTGGGAGCTCAGATCTCCTTTACCTCTCGGGGCCCAGAATTAAAATTTGCCCACCCGAAAGTAGGGGACCTCCATCTCCTCACGCTAGAACTCCCAGCTGCTGAGGAATACCGGTTGTATGGAGTGGTGGCAAAAGCCTCTGTAGCCACTGTTTCACCAAACAACGAGGAGTGGATTCATAGGTTCCCTAACGCGTGGGCAGAGACAGGGGGCCTCGGACTGGCTAAGGAGCAACCCCCGGTGGTGGTCACCCTCAAACCCACCATGGTACCATGCGAGTAAGACAATACCCGCTTAGTCGAGAAGCCCGAGAAGGCATAAAACCCCACATCAAGAGGTTTCTGGAACTGGGCATACTGAAACCATGTCAATCAGAGTGGAATACTCCGCTCCTGCCGGTAAGGAAGCCAGGAACAGATGACTACAGACCAGTCCAGGACCTGAGAGAAGTAAACTCCCGGGTAATAGACATTCACCCTACAGTGCCCAACCCTTACAACCTCTTGAGTACCTTACCTCCAGAGCGCAACTGGTATACTGTTCTGGATTTAAAGGATGCTTTTTTTTTGCCTCCCCCTCCACCCCGATTCTCAAAAGCTCTTTGCCTTTGAATGGTCAGACCCTGAGGGAGGGGGGACAGGGCAACTGACATGGACCAGACTTCCGCAAGGATTTAAGAACTCTCCAACTATCTTCGATGAGGCCCTACACCGAGACCTTCGGGAGTATCGAGAAACCACCCCTGATGTCACCCTCCTCCAGTATGTAGATGATCAACTCCTGGCAGCTGAGACTCCGGGACGCCTGCAAACAAGGGACTGAGAAACTTCTGGATACCCTGGCCAGCCTGGGGTACAGGGCGTCTGCCAAGAAGGCGCAGACCTGCCAAAACAACGTCATCTTCCTCAGTTACTCCTTGGAGGGAGGGAAGAGGTGGCTCACTGACGCCTGCAAGCAAACCGTGGCCAGCATACCTGCTCCAACGGACCGCCGGCAGTTACGTGAATTCCTGGGCGCAACTGGGTTCTGCCGGCTTTGGATTCCAGGGTTCGCTGCCATCACAGAGCCCTTCTCTCCCTTGTTAAAAGAAAAGACCCCCTTTGTCTGGCAGGAAGAACACCAGGCTGCATTCGAAAAGTTAAAGAGGGTGCTGTTATCCACTCCGGCACTCGCTCTCCCAGACATGAGTAAACCCTTCACTTTGTACTTGCATGAGAAGGGTGGGGTGGCGGTCGGCGTCCTAGTACAAGCCCTCGGTCCGTGGAAAAGACAACCGCTTACCTATCCAAGCGGCTAGATCCTGTGGCCAGGGGATGGCCAACCTGCCTTAGGGCGGTGGCTGCAGCAGCCATGCTGGTGCAGGACGTGGACAAATTAACTTTGGGACAGCATCTGACTGTTATAGCTCCCCATGCGTTGGAGAGCATTGTCCGCCAGCCGCCTGACTGATGGCTTAGCAATGCTCGGGCCACATATTATCAGACGACTCTTCTGGACCGGGACTGCATCACCTTTGGGCCCCCAGCTGTCTTAAACCCGGCCACCCTCCTCCCAATTGCTGAACAAGGAGAGGAGGGGGTGCCGGTTCACGACTGTGGTGCCATTCTGGCGGAAGAAACTGGGGTCCGGACAGATTTAACAGACCAACCGCTGGCCAACCCTGACCTGATATGGTATACAGATGGCAGCAGTTTCCTAAATGAGGGCCAGCGGAGAGCGGGAGCGGCAGTAGTGGACAAAAATAAGGTCATCTGGTCTAGCAGCCTCCCAGAGGGAACCTCGGCTCAAAAAGCCGAATTGATTGCACTCACCCAAGCACTTACCATGGCAGCCGGTAAACGGGCTACCATCTACACAGACAGCCAGTATGCATTTGCAACCGCACATGTGCATGGGGCCATATACAGGGAGAGGGGACTGTTAACTTCAGCCGGAAAAGAAATTAAAAATAAAAAAGAAATCGAGGCACTATTAGACTCTGTCATGCTGCCACACGCACTGGCCATCGTGCACTGCCCAGGGCACCAGAAAGGTGACTCCCCAGTTGTGGTCGGAAACCAGAGGGCTGACCAGGAAGCAAGGAAAGCAGCTCTCTGGGGCATCAGGCACCTAACAATCCACCTATCAACCCCTGAAAGCCCGGTCTCTGAAGAACCCCCATCCCACGAATCCCTGAAGGACACGCTGGAACGAATCCATAAGCTGACCCATCTGGGTAACCAAAAGTTAGTTCAACTCACTGAAGAAAATAAAACTCACTCCCCGTCTGAAAGGAAGCAGATGGCAGAGAAAGTGATAGTGGACTGCCAAGCCTGCCAACAGGTTAATGCATACCCTGGTCAGTTGGCTCCTGGAAAGAGGCTACAAGGAAGTCGGCCTGGCCAACATTGGGAAGTAGATTTCCCTGAAATACAGCCAGCTAAATATGGCCTAAGGTATTTACTAGCATTTGTAGACACCTTTACAGGATGGGTAGAAGCCTACCCCACCAAAAAGGAGACTGCAGCAATAGTCGCTAAGAAAATCCTGGAAGAAATCTTCCCAAGATTTGGACTGCCTCAGGTAATTGGGTCAGATAATGGCCCAGCATTCATGGCTCAGGTAAGTCAGGGACTGACAAAAATACTGGGGATCGATTGGAAGCTGCATTGTGCATACAGACCCCAGAGCTCTGGACAGGTAGAAAGAACAAACAGGACCATTAAGGAGACCTTAACCAAGTTGACCATGGAGACTGGCTCTAGAGATTGGACGATGCTCCTACCGTATGCCCTCTTTAGAGCTAGGAATACCCCTTCCCTTAAGGGCCTTACCCCTTTTGAACTACTCTTTGGTTGTGCTCCCCCAGTTAAAGACCTAGCCTTCCAGAAAGGGGAAATCATGCCTTCCTTCCTATCTGACAGACTGGGAGCCTTGGTGGTGGTCCAGCACACCCTGTGGAAACAGTTGTCTGCTGCGTACCAGCCCAGTGGAGATGGTCCTGCCCACCGGTTCCATGTAGGGGACTTCATGTATGTCCACCGGCACCAGCATCAGACCCTAGAACCTCAGTGGAAGGGTCCCTATCAAGTCCTGTTGACCACCCCAACGGCAGTTAAAGTTGACGGAGTTGCTGCGTGGATCCATGGCTCCCACCTTAAGCCCGCACCTGCTCCGGATGTGGATTTGGACTGGACTGTGGAATGGACTGACAATCCCCTCAAGCTTCGGATCCAATGTGGAAATCAGCCAAACTAATCTGCACCAACCTGTGAGCCAAACATGGCAAGTACTGTCGGGGGCAGGGGATGTGGTTTGGGAGAAAACCGGTAGGCACCCTCTTTGGACTTGGTGGCCTGCCTGGGAACCCGACCTCTGCCACATGCTGGCAGGAGCAGAAGATTTTGACATCCCAACCACTGACCCGGCAAACCCAGGTGAACCAGAAGTGTTCACCCAAAGTGGACGCTGCCCCTGTTCACGTTACCCGGCAGGG
Source organism: Onychomys torridus (assembly GCF_903995425.1). Classification (NCBI taxonomy): domain Eukaryota; kingdom Metazoa; phylum Chordata; class Mammalia; order Rodentia; family Cricetidae; genus Onychomys; species Onychomys torridus. Next base: position 71,008,911 of record NC_050455.1, read on the forward strand.
TGCCGAGACCCAAGGGCCCGGGCGGCCCTGACAAAGAGACTGTTTTATGTGTGTCCTAGGGATGGGAGAAGCAGGTCGCTAGCGCGCTCTTGTGGGCAGCATGAAAGTTACTATTGTAAGTCATGGGGATGTGAAACTACAGGGGACGCTTGGTGGAAGCCGAGCTCATCCTGGGATCTGATCCAGGTAAAGAGGGAGACAGGTGGGAATGAACCCCCACTCTCTCAAGATTACTGCCAGAGCACACCTAGGACAGTCACGACCCTATGGTACGGGTCGGGACCTTGTACAGAGTTTGCCTGCAACCCCTTGAACATCACTTTCACCCAGGCAGGAAAAGCATCAAGAGATTGGATAAAAGGTAGACTGTGGGGCCTGAGGGTATATCACCAGACGGCCTATGATCCAGGAGTCCTATTCAAAATCAAGTTAATAATAAATGCCGACCCTCAGCCGATAGGCCCTAATAAAGTATTACAGGACCAGAAAGCTCCTCCTCCTAAAACAAATAATAAACGGGTACCCCCGAGGCAAATACCCCCATCTAACTCAACCCGTCAGAACCCCTCCACCCCCCACCCCTCCACCCCCCGCTGACCACACCAGCTGTCACGAATCCCACTCTACCAGGGTCAGGAAAACGGTTGATAGACATAATCGAAGGGGGATACCAAGCCCTCAAACTCTACTCAGCCCAACCTCACTGAATCCTGCTGGATTTGCCTCCAAGCAAGTCCCCCATACTATGAAGGGATAGCTGTTAATGGGAGTTTCACCTATAACACCTCCAACAGCTGCGACTGGGGAACAAAGCATATGCTAACCTTACCTGAGGTGACTGGTTTAGGAACATGCCTAGGACACTCCCAAGTGCTGGGAAGCAAGCTCTGTGCACGTACAGTGAGTGTGTCCTCTTCTGACACATCTCAGTACATAGTCCCCTCATCAGGTTTATACTGGGCATGCAATACTGGGATCACACCGTGTGTCTCAATTGCTAGCTTTAGCCAATCTAAGGATTTTTGTGTGTTAGTCCGGATTTACCCAAGGTTATTTTATTATTCAACAGAAGAATTTGAAGGACATTTTCTGGGCAGAACTCGGTTCACACGAGAACCTGTCAGTGTCACCCTGGCTGTTCTATTAGGAGCAGGTATATTGGCAGGGGTCGGGACTGGAACTACAGCTTTGATTGAGGGCCCTAGACAGCTAGGGATTTTAGAAGCCGCAATACAGCAAGATCTAAGGGCAAGAGAAACATCCATAACTGCTCTGGAAAGGTCCTTAACCTCCCTGTCAGAGGTAGTCTTGCAGAACAGATGCAGCCTAGACTTACTATTTTTAAAAGAAGGAGGACTTTGTGCCACCCTAAAAGAAAACTGTTGTTTCTATACTGACCACACAGGGGTGGTAAGGGAATCTATGACAAAACTCAGAGAGAGACTGGATGCAAGGGAAAGGTCCCTTTGAGGCTCCCAGAGCTGGTTTGAGGAATGGTATGAAAAATCATCCTGGATGACCGCCCTGCTCTCAGCCCTCACGGGGCCCCTGATTGTCCTGCTCCTAGTACTAATGATTGGACCATGTGTCCTGAATCGGATTTCAGGCTTTGTTCGGTCCCAAGTAGACGGGGTTAAAATGATGGTCCTGAGACAAAGATATCAGCCTATACCAGAGACCGACCTTTAGGATTAAAGGTCAGTACAAGAAGAGGAGGGAATGAAGGGCTCCATTTTAGGCTCTATCCCAGTAGAGAAATGTATTTCTGCTTAGTGGAAAAATATTTCTGCTTAGCTCTTACAGAAGGCTTCCACGTTGTAAAGCTAGCTCGCAGCTCTTGGAAAAACAAGCTGCTTGTGGCAGAACCACCTTGTAAAACCTCCTAAAAGCCACAAGATCCAGCCGGATGGCTGAACTCCGAGCGACCCCACTCCCCAACCCATGTGAAACTGCCCTATAACAAGCCTGCAAGCTTGAGCTTGGGGGTCTTCAGTCCCAAGCTTGACTGATTGACCCGTGTGCACGCGTAAAATAAACTGTTTCTGTGTGACCCGATATCGGAGTGAAGCTTCTGGTTTCAGCGCCGACTCTAACACCACCACCCAGCTGGTCCAAGGTTCTTTAAGAAAGCAGGCTGAGCAAGCCAGTAAGCAGCACCCTTCCATGGCTTCTGCATCAGCTCCTGCTTCCAGGTTCCTGCCCCGTGTGAGTTCCTGCCCTGACTTCCTTCGATGATGAAAAGTGTTGTGAAATACAAGCCAAATAAACCTTTTTCCTCCCCAAGTTGCTTAGGTCGTGGTATTTCATCACAGCAACAGCAATCCTAACTGAGCCGAGATTACAAATTCCCACAAGTTGACCTGCCGTTGGCCTCTACATTGGAATTGTGGTATGCGTATGGCTACCACTCCATCTCCCACCACACACAGAATAAAATTTATACACACACACACTAAACTGCAAACATCCAGAACACACATAAAACACAGATTACATTTAAACTCACGAGCTCGTTTGGAATGAGTTTGGAGTCTCTTAATTTTATTATTTAAAACAAAACAAAACAAAATCAACTTGCTGCAGGTGTGACAAGCTTAATTATTTTGAAGAAACTGGGTCCTGTTTTTTGCAGTCACCAGCCAACTCGGATTAAAGTGATCTAACTGTATGGGTCCCTGTTTGTCCTGGCTCAGTAACAGTTGCTATGGAAACAAATCACTGACCTACTTCCTCTCACCTCCAGGTAAACGCCGCCCGGTTTCCGCCTTTTTCTGGTTTCCTGTACCTCCCCCTCTCCCCGCTCAGGAATTCCTCGGACTGATTGCTAAAGGATCTTCATGCTAGTTCCGGTGGCTCTCACGGGTACAGCCAGTGTAGATTCCGCTGGGAAAGCGCCGGATTGCCAAGGCGCTGGAGGGCTCCTCCTCCTGGGGAGGTGCAGGCTTGACCCAGAAGTCTTGAGTGAGGGCTGGCCATCTGGACTGACCAGCTTCCCGTGTCTCCGCAGGTGGTTTTCTACCTAAGCTCCGGAAAAGATGAAGCAGAAAGTGCCCATGCACGGGTCTCCTCCCTCCTCAGCCACATTCTGTCACCCCACATGCCAAATCCACTTGTACTTGACTGAAACCACAGTTTCTAGATAACAGAAATTGGGTAACATGTCTTGGTTACCTGAGTCCCAGTAAACCAGAGACCCAAATCTCTGAACTACTGATCTCCACAGACAGGCTTCTGTGGAAATATTGAAAGGAAGTGCCCTGAGTTTAACTCTTCTTACTGCATGGCATTTTCATAGCCAGGCAAGAGATGGAAAACTACAGACAGGCTAAAAGTAAAGAGGAAAAAGTCCTTACTAATGATCGCTGTAGCTGCAGAGAGATGGAGAGGAGATAAATCAGCAACGGTACGAAGTATATTAAAAATAAAAAATGATAATATGGAAAAAACAGGTCATAGTAATTAACTTTTTTTTTAGCTGAAAAAAAAAAAATCATTTTAAAAATGGAAAGGAAGGGACCAGCGAAATGGCTCAGCAGGCAAAGGTGCTTGTGGCCAAGTCTGATGACCTAAGTTCAATCCCTGGGACTCACATGGTAGAAAGAACCAACTCCCTTATGTTGACCTCTGACCTCCACACATGTGCTATGGCATGCATGCACCCATGAGCATATGCATGTACAGACAATGCACACACAAAATAATAAAAAAAGGGAAAGGCTTGTACACATAATATACACACAGAATAAAATAAAAAGAGGAAAGCCTTGTAGTAGCCAAATGTGCTTTGGGCATCTAGGGAAAGATTCCTCTGAGGTCTCTTTGCAAGTAGAGCTTTCTTTCTTTATGCTTTTCCGGAGATTCTAAATAGTTAAGTGAGCATGATACAAAATCAACTGCTTAGAAACAGGGGAAATCAAGGTGCTTGGACACTCGTCACACAAGCATGGCCCCAGGGCCTGAGCTCTTGGCAGAAGAGCATGGTGGGAATGACAGTGCCTGTTGCTGGGTCTCCTCCACAGAGTGGGACCCTCGTGGTGTTTTCTCTTCATGAACTTCAGCGTGAAGGACACAGGAGAGTTTGGCTAGCCACATGGATGAGAGTGGGCTCCACTCAGAGCTGACGACCTTACCCAGTTTGCCCATGGACTCAGGAACCCAATTCACAGCTGTCGTTTACAGACACTGGGTTTTAACGGAGTTCGTGTACTGTCACAGCTTCCTCTTCTCAGTTTACGGATTCCCCATCCTCAGCCATTCTGCTGCCAAGAAGGTGCTTCAAGAGCCCCGCCCCTGCCTGAGATGCTCAGCTGTGTGACCTCGGGGAGTCTGGCCGCTTTCTGAGCATCTGTTACATTGTTGTGTGTCCACATGCCCAGGGGCTGCAGTGGCTGTGTTTCCAGCTGGGGGATATGGGAGAGGATGTGGGTGAGCCTGCTGGGAATCCCTCTTTCCCATAAGGTGGGGCTTCAATGTATCTGCAAGTCCATTAACAGAACAAACGCTTCAGTTAACCTAGCAAGGACACTCCACTGTCACACTGAGTGAATGAACACGGGACAAGGGAACAAGTTGTCCTGTTTACACCCTGAAATACTGTACAGTTGATAGAGAATTTTCTGGGAAAACTTACACACACACACACACACACACACACACACACACACACACACACACACATACTTAAATAAGAGGAGCAGGTTCCGGGCTATAATACTGGTTTTGTGAAGAAAAGAGAGTAATAAGAAACTCTTTGTAGCCAGGCGGGGGTGATGCTCACTCTTAATCCCAGCACTCGGGAGGCAGAGGCAGGCGGATCTCTGTGAGTTTGTTGCCAGCCTGGTCTACAGAGAGAGTTCCAGGACAGCCAGGGAGGGATACACAGTGAAACCCTGTTTTGGAAAAAAAAAAAAAAAAAAAGAAGGAAAGAAAGAAAGAAAGAAAGAAAGAAAGAAGGAAGGAAGGAAGGAAGGAAGGAAGGAAAGGAAGGAAGGAAGGAAGGAAGGAAGGAAGGAAGGAAGGAAGGAAGGAAGGAAGAAAAAGAAAAGAAAGAAAGAGAACAAAAGAAAAAGAGAAGCCCTTTCTATACACAGTTTACTATTGTTGGGGGTGGAAGGAGCTTGCCCATCAGCAGACACAGGTTTGCAGCAGCACAGATGTTCAAGCAACCTCAGTGTCCACGTGTGCAGGGGTTTTAATTAACGTCATCCCTGCGCATGCACACAGCAAGGTGATCTTTGACTCTTTAAAATAGCTGACCATGCCATATTTACATAGCTGTATATGACACATTAGAGTGAACATGAAGAGGCATGAAAGGGAAAAAAATAAACACACAGCTCCATGCATCCAGAACATGCTTGGAGTCGGGCCAGAGACATGGCTCAGTGGCCCAGAGCGTGTGCCGCACTAGCCGAGGACTAGGGTTCAGTTCCTAACCCTTCATCGGGTGCCTCACAACCAATTATAATTTCAACTCCTGGGGATCAGACACCCTCTTCTGGACTTCATGGGTAACAGAACACGTGTGCATGTTTACAAGCACTAAATACACTAAAAAGGTATCCTCAGGATGAACAGACTCCAAATACCCATGGTAATTATTAGAGTATTATTATTATTTTAAAAAATTATAAGACTTTTATTTTACTCTCTCTATAAATGTGAATGTTTTACGTATACCATGTGTATGCCTGTTAGATTCCCTGGGGACATAGATGATTGTGAGCCACCATGTGGGTGCTGGGAATTGAACCTGGGTCCTCTGCATGGGCAGCCAGTACTCTTAACTACTGAACCATCTCTCCAGCCCCAGCATATTATTATTTAAAATGAGAGGCTTACCTTTATTTTGATGTGTCTGCATTTTCCAGTTTTGCTATTGAAAATGTAGAAAAGGGAGGGAGGGAGAGAAGGAGGGACAGTCATGTTCCAGTAATGGGGACCGGAAGAGCAGGAGGGCAGGGGCAATTCATGAACGCCATAATGTTCCTGAGGAATGGGGTGGTGAGAGCCGTGGAAATGATCTGCTGGGAATGGAGCCCTGAACTATTAGCCTGGTAGACTGGCTCATACAGAGTGATGAGGGTGAGGATGAATGAGATACTTAATATTTATAAAGCACTGCAATATCCTGCAGGAAACCTCGTACTATAAGATGCTGCTCCCATGCCTGACTTGCCCTTGCTCCCATCTTCAGTGGGGCTAAGCAGTCTTTCCCTGGGGTCTTGGAAAGATCATAGCTGACTTTGGATGGGGTGTGTGAGCTGCTTTCTTACGTTGAAAAAACAAAACAAAACAAAACAAAACAAAAACCAAACCAAAACCACACCAAACAAAACCAAGGCTGGAGAAAGGGGTTCTACCCTTTTGACTTTGAGTCTTTTTTTTTTTTTTTAAGTTTATTCATTTGCTTGGTGTGTGTGTGTGTGTGTGTGTGTGTGTGTGTGTGTGTGTGTGTGCACTCACACACGTCCCACAGCAAACATGCAGAGGTCAGCTCTCACTTCCCCTTCCTCCTGTGGATTCCAAAGGTCAAAGTGGGTTGTCAGTCTTGGTGGCAAACGCCCTTACCAGCTGAGCTACCTCCCTGGCCCCCGACTTAGAATCTTAGAACTAAAACAAAAAGAGGTTTTTGTTTGTTTGTTTTGTTTTTTAAACTTTTCTGAATTCCGATACCAGCTTTGCATAAGCTGTTTCTGCCAGGTCCTACAAACACGGGGCTCGAGATGTACCACAAGGCAGGATGGGCTTGTGCTCAGAGTGTCCGTAATGGAAAGCAAAGGGAACTGAGCTGTCATTGGGAGCTTTCTTCTCTCCCAGTAGGGAGTGACAGCCACCAACCCTCTGAAGCCTGGAAGAGGGTGCTGGGTCTGGGCGCGGGACTCCTGAAGCCCTTGCTAAGCTGGTCACCAAGAGAGTCCCAATGAGGAGGAACTCCCCGGGGTGAAGCATAGCTGGCCTTCCCTTCCCTTGGGTGTCCACTGAGCCTGTCCTGTCCACAAGAATCGATGAGGGAACCACACGCAAGACACGACTGCAGTCTGTGATTTTTAACTCTAGGAGGAGGAAAACTTTTCTCCCCTCCTTGGGATTACTACATGTCTTAGCACATTCCTACTGCAGAACTCATCATTTCAGCTCGAAAAGCCACCGGATCCACAGCACCGATGGCTTTCTGGATGAGAGGCAGTGACCAGCTCTGTGGTTTCTCCATGGTACCCCCTGGTGGACATTCCTTTCTGCTGCATCCCAGTTTGTTTGCTCACAGACACAAAGTGGCTGACTTCTGGTGTTTCACAGACCTCACTTCTTCAGCTGTTACTTCTGGCTTTGCAGGTTTGTTGTGTGTATGTGTATGTGTGGGGGGAGGAAGGGAGAAGGGGAGAGACAGAGAGACAGACAGACAGACAGACAGACTGGGCTAACATGGACTTCAGAGGATAACCCACAGGAGCAGGTTCTACCACGTGGATTTTGAGGCTCAGACTCAGTCAGGTTTGGCAACAAGCACCTTGACCCACTAAGTCATCCCACTGGACACTACTTTATGTTTTAAGGCAGGGTCTCTCGCTGAACCTGAAGTTCACTGATTGGCCAGAGTGGATAGCCGGTCTCCAGGATCTGCACCCCCCACCCCCGCCCCCATACTGGGTCTACAGGTGTGTGCTGCCATGTCTAGGGTTTTGTGTGGATGCTGGGGATCTGCACTCTGGTCCTCATGCTTGCTTGCACAGTAAGCTCACACAGTAAACCTGCACAGTCAGCCTGCACAGTAAACTCTCACAGTCAGCCTGCACAGTCAGCCTGCACAGTAAGCGCCTTCCTATTTTGTCATCTTATGTACTCAGTTTATCAGTGTGAGACTAGGACACAGGGCCTGTGCTCCCCTGGGGAGAATTCCTGTCATGAGAAGAAAGTCCCCAATTACTCTTCAAAGACTGCACTTTAGGGCTGGAGGGCACGGTGGGTAAAGGTATTCAACCGGAGTTTGGGCCCCAGAATTCACATGGTGAGAGGAAATAAGTCAGTCCCGGGGCTTCCACATTTCCTGTGAGAAACACAAGCCCTACCCCCCACACACACACTCCCCAGCAAAAGCAAGTCTGGGGACTGGTGGCCTCAGAGCCGTCCCTCACAGCACAGTCGCTGTGGAAATGACTTGATTGACAGACGCAACCATTCACGGAGTGTGCCCCGTGCTTTGTGCTGATGTCACCAGTGTGTGTGAAGCACTCTTTCTAAGGAGTCAGACTCTCTTTGTGAATGAGAGACACCATGTTGACATGGCTCCTGGGTAACCTATGCTCCCAGAGCTTTGGCCATCCCGGAAGCAGCTCCTGGGTCAGACACCTGAAGCCCAAGATTGTAGACAGATTTTTCTTTGGGCCGCCAGCTCACAAAAAATGACATGGAGACTTATTATTAATTATGAAAGCTTGGCCTTTAAGGTTGTCTCACCAGATCTTATAATGTACCCATTTATATCAATCTATGTTTTGTCTCATGGCTTTTTACCTCTCTTCCATTTGGCACCGCCTGTTTCCTCTCTGTGTCCTCTCCCATCCCTTTCATGCCTAGATTCATTTCCTCTTCCTCTCTCTTTGCTGGGAAGTCCTGCCTAACCTCTTCCTGCCTAGCTATTGGCCATTCAGCTCTTTATTAAACCAATCAGAATGTGCTTTAGTAAAGACACATCTTCACAGCATGTAACATGAATTTCTAAGTGGCCTTATTAATAAAAAACAAAACAAAAACCTGGGAGCCAGGTATTGGGGTGAAAACTAAGAGATCAGAGAAACAGAACAAGCCACAGCTAACTTCACCTCACCAACTTCTCAGCCAATCCTGTTTCCTCAAACTGGAAGCCTTTGAGTCCTCATCTGAATGGCTCTCAGCTGAACTGCTGCTAAAAGCATAAAGCTTAAAAGCCCTAGTTCCTGGTCCTTACGCCTTATATACCTTTCTGCCTCCTGCCATCACTTCCTAGGATTAAAGATGTGTGTCTTTCCCAAGCAAGACATGAGATCTCAAGTGCTGGGATTAAAGGTGTGTGATGCCTGGCTGTTTCCAGTGTGGCCTTGAACTCACAGAGATCCAGATGGCTCTCTGCCTCTGGAATGCTAAGATTAAAGGCAATGTGCTACCACTGTCTAACCTCTGTGTTTAATATAGCAGCTGTTCTGTTCTCTGACCCCTTGATAAGTTTATATCAACCACAACAGTGTACAAAAAGATCATTCCACAACACAAGATCAGGTTGGAAGCAAGATGTACAGCTCATTTCTGGAGGGTAGGCTGTTGAAGGAACTGGCCGATCAGGTGTTAAAGCATGATATAAGCAGCCCTCTGGACTTGATCTTGTGATTTGTTCAGTGGTCCCTGTGCTTATGTGTGGCATGCACTGAGTGAAAGGACAGCTGACAGAATCCCGGGGTCCTGGTGATGATTGGCAGCTGGGTGGGGGAGGCAGCCCACAGTCTTGCTAAGGTTTCTGATGGGCTGTGAAGTGAGACCAAAGGAAGCAATGAGAGGCTGTGGCAAGCAGACCCATCCTCCTGGGGCAGGGGCGTGCCAGCTGCAGGGGCAGGATCCCACCCCTGATACACACCCTTTGGTGCCTCGTCTGCCTGCTCTTCCCATCGGAGGTAGCATTGGCTCGCTCAACAGCTGCTACCAAACCTCAGCGTTCACTCTGCAGTTAGAGCAACTAGGTGCAGCCTAGTGCAGACCCACCAGGGCGGCAGCTCTCATATTGTGTTCTTCGTGTGCCACCTGGCCCTGTACAGTGACAGCGGCTTCCAGGGACCTGTTGACATTTAGAGGAGGCAACATCCCTGCTATGCCTGGGAACTCACTGTTGGGAGAAACACCTTCTATAGGCCCACTAGGCTGGAAGAAATGTTAACATCCTTTCCAAGGGCACGTATGTTGGTGTTTAAGGAAACAGAATTCAGAGCACCCACTTACATTCTTTAAAAAGGGAGAGATATTTATCTCATCTATCCATCTATCTATCTGTCAATCATCTATATGTCTATCTGTCTATCTATCTATCTATCTATCTATCTATCTATCTATCATCTATCTATCTATATCTATCTATCTATCCATCTATCTATCTGTGTGTGTATATTATGGGGCAGTGCATGCATGGAGGTCAGGGTGCAACTTTGTGGCATTGCTTCTCTCCCTCCACAGGCTTCAGGAATCAAACTCGGGTTGCCTGGCTTGTTTAGCAAGTGCCTTTACCCTCTGAGTCATCCTGCCATCTTCCATTCTTTTCATTTTCTGCTTTCCCAACCAACTTTCTGGAGAGCCGGCATATTTCATGCTCTGGCAGCAGGTGGCGCTATAGCAAGCGGGCAATGTTGCCAGGGGTTTGCAGACACTGAATCTGGTGCAGGCTTTACATCAGCATAATGGCTTCATAATCCCAATTCAGGAGGAGAAAATTCCTGCTTACCAGCTTTCACTGGTAAGAGACTCGAGCACACCCTTCCAAATAAATTCCATTTTACAGGTGCAATTTTCTGTGTTCTGAAAATCAATGAGCACTTTTGCAAGACTATGGACTTAGCTGTTTATGACCAAACAGGATGTCTCACACTCTAGCTCTCTGCCTTTTCCAGCGTTGTCCTAGGATACCCGTTTAAGTTTAATGAAGATTTATCAAAGGCAGTATCAGCACATTGCTGGACACCCTTGAGTGAGAACATGCTTATCAATGAAATAATAAAGTGAGTCCTAGATCACATGTACTTCTCTTTGTGTCTTGAGTGTGCTCTTGGCAGTATGCTCTTGGAAAGTTCTTCAGCTCTGTCAGTACAAAACTGCAGTCGTCAGCCTTTGATGAGGTTCCTGTGACGACAGTGGTGAACGTGAAAATGATGTGCCCCTGAAAGCCTTTCAAGGGTGGGTTCTCTAGCCAGAGGAGGAGGGGACCTCCAGAGGAGAGGCTGAGCAATGAACCCATCTGGAGCCGGGGACATCCTCCAGAACGTAGGATGAGACACCTGTCAGCCTGTGCCATGCTGGGGCTAACCTTCATGAGGAAAATCGTGAGACAGAGGAGCTCGGGAGGGCTGGGAACCAGTGAGTGCTGGTTACACATTCTTGCACAGAGCCAGGGAAGAGGACTTAGTGGCTCCACGGCTGTCTCCCACTCTGGTAGTGCTGGCTTGGCTGCCAGCTATCAACTTACAGATGCTCAGAGCCCAGCGGAGCCTCAGGAAGGAGGGTGGCTCTAGACATCTGTTTTTGAGACAGGCTCTCTGTAGGTAGCCCCAGCTGTCCTAGAACTTGCTCTGTAGACCAGGCTGGCCTCAAACCTGAGATCCACCTGACTCTGCCTCTCAAGTACTGGGATTAAAGGCATGCATCACCATGCCTAGCTTGACTTCAAGACTTATCAAGACGTACCTGATGTTGAACAAAGATTGACTTTGGGTCCATCTGTCTGCCCAGAGATGGTACCAGAGGAAACTGACTAACAAGGCCCTGCACTGTAACCGTACAAAGTTCAATTCTCTGCCACCAGATGGAGATGATAAATCTGCAGGAAGAGACAGAGGAAGAAAGGAGGCTTATTAACAACAAGCTGGTGTGTTGGAAAATGGCTGGTGGCACAAAGAAAAGTCACTCTAGCTGGCAGCCACCTTGCAGTCTAGACACAACAGAGCCTCTCAGGACAGACCGCTCCCACTGGCCAGGCTGCACTCTGGAGCAGAAGTCATATCTTGTAGAAAGCAGTTTTATTTTCCCAAGAGATGACAAGAATAGCTTTTCCTCTCGGCACCATCCAGCAATACTAGAAATGAGACCACAAACGACAAACCCCCTATTCGACCAAGACCGACTAATCACGTCTGTTTCTTCCCATCCCCACTGAAGTCTTCCTCTAGCTGAACTTAAAGTTCCCATCAGTACCCTAAAGATAAACTAAGTCATTGTACCCCTCTTTTAGTTCCTCTTCCCAACATATTCATTTAATCCCCCCCCCCGATTTTGGCCATCACTGTCTCTTCAATCAGATATTGGGGTGGGTTGTCAGGCTGAGGCATAGTGGCGCACGCCTTTAATCCCAGCACTAGGGAGGCAGAGGCAGTTTGGTCTCTATGAGTTCGAGGCCAGCCTGGCCTACACAGCGAGTTCCAGGACAGCAAGTGCAGCACAAAGAAACCCTGTCTCAAAAACAAACAAAACTTCTAGTTACATTTCCTTTTCAGTTAAAGCCTTTTGCAAAAGCAGAGTGATCTAGTTTGTTTTTCTTTTGCTGTGATAAAACACTGACCAAACTTGAGAGGGAATGGGTTTTCTTGGCTCACACTTCTAGATTCCAGTCCATCACTGAGAGATGTCAAGGCAGGAACTCACACAGGAGCAGAGGCAGGAACCATAGAGGCACACTGCTTACTGGCTTGCTTTCCTGGCTTGCTCAGCCAGCTCTCTTATACAACCTAGTACCACCTTCCGGGTGTGTGTGTGTGTGTGTGTGTGTGTGTGTGTGTGTGTGTGTGTGTGTGCCAGCATGCACAGTGGGCTGGGCCCTCCCACATCAATCATTAATCAACAAAGCACCTCACAGGCTTGCCCATGGGTCAGTCTGATAGAGGCATTTTCTCAGGTGAGGTTCCTCTTCTTCCAGATTACTGAAACTTATATAAGTTGACAAAAACAAAAACAAACAAAACAAAGAAACTAACCAGCACACAGTTCCCACAGCCATTCCTGTTGGCAATCTTTATGATGCATGTGCACGTAGCCCAGAGTTCCGGTCACCACTTTAGCCTTCTGAACGTGTGCTCCAAGACCTTGAGCTAAGCTTGCCATCTTGCCTTTCTTAAGCTGTGATCTTGGACTGAGCCTGCTCAGGAAAGTACTCCTATATGAGCATGCTCAGTGACGTGCCTGCTGCTCAAGTTCTGGGCTAGATGAATATTCATCAGGCTCCCTTTGTTCAAGGAAGGCTTTGCTTTGACACAAGTTACCTGTTGCAGATAGTAAATCTTTTTCTCTCTTATTTCTCAGCTGTGCTTTGTGTGTGGGCATGTGGGGTGTGTGTGTGTGTGTGTGTGTGTGTGTGTGTGTGTGTGTGTGTGTGTTTGTGCACACACTCACTCCCTCTTCTTGAACTTTGCTTTCTGCACCCTCCTTGGAGGGTTCTGCACACCTATGCCCACCCCTTGCACCCACTAGGCCATGTTGTGAACCTCCTGACCTTCACTGTCAGCTTGTCCAGTAGTATCCCTGAGCAGACTGGGATCTGCTGGCAGTTCCAGGGTACCATCCAGCGTTGGCCAGCCAAGACCAGTCAGGCAAAGCTAATTAAATATGATCAACACAGATAAGCCACAGTAATCATTTACCTCCCTAAATCTCCTTGTACTCCCTACTTGCCTTTTCTGGGGGGCTTCTTAAACACCTGACCTTGAAGCAGTTGCCTCCCGTAGTAAACTGTGAGGAGAGTGGAAACAAACTGTGAGGAGAGTGGAAACGACATCTTGTTGCAAGGGCTGTTGCAGCTTCTAGGAAAGGTGACTCACACCTGTTTAAGAGTCTATCCAAATCCCCATGTCCTTCCAACCTGACAGCCCACCCTGGGAGGACATCGTGGGAGAAAGGAGGTGAGGGTTAGGAGAGAGCCAGCATACGCACACAGCTCCAGTTTTGGACCTCAAGGCCTGACAGAAATCTCAGTTTTAATGGACTTGACCTAGAACAAGTTTGTGACAACATATATTCTAAAATGTCTGTGTATTCTGGGCACTTGGGACAATGAAGCCGCAGCTGCCACACCCACAGCTCAGTCTGTAGCTGTTGAAATTTGCTGCCCTGTAACACAGTATTACGCTGACAATGGCCTGCCGACGTCAGTCCCGGCCAAAAGGCTCAGAGGCTGTGTTAGAGCTTGCCCTGTTGTATTCAGAACGGGAGCTGGGTCAGACTGACCTGCTGTGGATCTGGAATTACCTTCACCAAAAGGAAGAAACAAAATGTGCTGCTGAGGGGTTGCCAGGCATGGGGCGCTGGGCGGTCCCCTCGGCTCCAGGGAAGGAGCCTCCTCTTTCTGGACAGCCTTTCTCAAGCTTCTGGTCTCGAGGTGCACAGAATGGCCGCCTGCAAATCCATGGAGCTATACTGGGATTGACACCTGAGCTTTCCTGAAACAGGGTCAAGGGGTGACCCTACCAGGGACAGGATGCACCTGGAGGACAGTTCATCGGTCGAGGAGGGTCACCGTGGGCCTGGAGCAGAGTGTCCTGAACCAGCAGGGATGGAGCACAAAGTCTGACCCGAAAACAAGATGCCATCTTAAAGCTCTAAAGTACGTGTAGAGATTGTCTCACTGTTTTTAGGTGTTGGGGGATTATCTGACCTCTATACACCATGTTCAGCTCTTGGCATCTCCAAAGCTAAGCAAAAGCTGCCAACCTGAAGGACCAGCAGGCAAATGTTGGTCTCCAAGCATCATGACCACCTGATGGGTTCCCCAGGACACATGATGGAAGGAGGGAAATAATTCCCACAAGTTGTCCTCTGACCTACACACACACACACACACACACACACACACACACACCCCACATGCCCACACACAAAGCACAGCTGAGAAATAAAACTTAAAAGAGCTGTGTGCCTAAGCTGTGAGTGGGAGGGGCTGTGGACCGAGTCGGATGCGCTTGGCGTGTTACCTGACTAGCTAGACAGGGACGCTGAAGTCTCCATCATCCCACTGGAGCTGCCTGGCCACCCTGGTCTTTGATGTGGACCCTTCTCTAGTACGCACAGGGACTCCACAGAGAGTGTGGGTGTCACCGTGTCTCCTGGAAGGGAGTGTGGGGGTGACGGGGCTCCACAGAGGCCTGGGTCTATTCTGATGCCTTGTCTTCCCCATCCAAAAACACTGGGACATTGGCAACACCAGAGGTGGACGTCGCCTGTTCTCCAGCTCTATTTCAAAGCTGAGTTGAGGTGTGTGGCTCTTCTACCCTTGAGTCTGGAAAGCTGCAGGTGGGCACCGTTTGGAGTCTCCTATGGACGCCCAGAGTCACTCTTTTCTGGCAATGCTGACCCCAGGAAGCAGTGTTTTGTAGGGAGATCACGAATGAGGCTCTGGAAATCCAGTAATTTCACCTGGATCTACAAGTGGAGAAAGTCTTCATTTATTCCAAGTGGAGGAGAAACCACTGGCAGAAAACAGTGAATTCTGATAGAAACCAGGGTGCGGGGTTCTCTTCCCCAACTTCCTCCTGTATCTTTTTCAGTGCTGAGGATTGAACCCGGGTCCTCACACACTCGAGGCAAGTGCTCTTGCGCTGCAGTAAATCCTCGGCCAGTTTTTGTTTTGTTTGAGCCATAGACTCACGTCGTAGCCCAAGCTGACCTCGGCACCTAGACCTCTTTTTACTTTTTATTTTGAGACGGGGTCTTACTAAGTGACTCAGGCTGGCCTTGAACTTGTGTCCCTCCTGCCTCATCCTTCCAAGTAGGTAGGATTACAGGCTTGTGCCATCCATCAGCCTAGCTACATACATTATCATTATTTTAAAAATCTTTTATTATTTTATTTTTGTGTGTACAGGTAATTGTGGTGGTTTGAATGAACATGCCCCTTATAAGGAGGGGCACTATTAGGAGGTGTGGCCTTGTTGGAGTAGGAGTGGCCTTGGAGGAAGTGTGTCACTGTGGAGGAGGGCTTTGAGGTCTCATATGTGCTCAAGCCACACCCAGTGTGTCAGAGCGCTTCCTGTTGCCTGTGAGTCAAGATGTAAGGACTCTCAGCTCCTGCTCCAGCACCATGCCTGCCTGCATGCCACCATGTTGCAACATGATGATAATGGACTAAACCTCTGAAAATGTAAGCCACCCCAATTAAATGTTTTCCTTTATAAGAGTTGCTGTGGCCATGCTATCCCTTCACAGCAATAGAAACCCTAACTAAAACAGTAATTTTCCTGCATGGATGTCTGGTGTCTACCAGAAAACAGTGTCAAATCCCCTGGAACTGTAGTTACAATTAGCTGTGAGCCAATGTGGGTGCTGAGAATTGAACCTGGGTCTCCTGGGAGAATAGCCAGTGCTCCTAACCATTAAGCTATTTCTCTAGTCCCTTTGTAAATTGTTTTTTAAGAGTGTGTCAGGGGCTAGAGAGATGGCTCAGTGGTTAAGAGCGCTGACTGCTCTTCCAGAGGTCCTGAGTTCAATTCCCAGCAACCACATGGTGGCTTACAACCACTTGTAATGAGATCTGGTGCCCTCTTCTGGCCCGCAGGGACACATGCGGGTGGAATACTGTATACATAATAAATAAATAAATTTTTAAAAAAAATAGTGTGTCAGAAGGAATCACAGATCTTGCCAGTCACAACAAATTCTTCCTCTTGATGGACTGGGCACTTAGGATAGATGCTTGTTACCCATGGCCAAGCACACTGGTTTCTCAGTTCCTTCCCAGGCCTCTGCAGGGCTGTGATGGGAATAAAGGGACCACACAGCCCAGCACAAGAAGTCATAGGCAGCAGACTTTGAAGGACCCACACATTCAGAGTTCATCCCCCTGAGATTTATTGAGCCGTTAGGGAGGGATAGATGTGCTTTGAAGTGTGTCTAACCTATTTGTGGGTGCTGGGAAAGTCATATTCAACCTTGTGCTTTGGGTTGGATGTGTGCCCCTCAAAGTTCCTGTGTGGAAAATACAATCTGATATCTCCTATGTTTTATTTTATTTTTAGTAATTATGAATGCTCAGCTTTAGTTTATTTAGGCTTGTCCCACTAGCTCTTATAACTTACATTGTCCTGTTTCTCTTCATCTACATTTTGCCTCAGGGCTTTTTACCTGTCTTTGATTCTGTATGTTCTACTTTCCTGCTTCCTCTGTGTCTGGCTGCTGGAGGTTGCCTGCCTGGCTGGCCCAGGGTGCCTCTCTCTTTCTCCCTCATTTCTGTCTTGAGCCTAGATTCCTCCTCCTCCTTAGTCTCTCTGCCCACCAGCCCTGCTTGTCCCTCTCCTGCCTAGCTATTGACTGTTCAGCTTTGTATTAGACCTATCTGGTGCCTTAGGCAGGCAAAGTGAAAGAGCAACACATCCTTACATAGTTAAACAATTACTCTGCAACTCAAATGTAACACATCTTTATATAGTTCAATGAATATTCTGTTCCATAATACTCTTCCCTAGTGCTGGGCTTACAAGCCTGTGACACTCACTACCTTCTGCTTTTCACATTTTTTATTTATTTATTTATTTATTTATTTATTTATTTATTTATTATTAATTTTTTTTTCCATTTTACATACCAACCCCTCTTCACCTCCCTCCCACTCTACTCCCATCCACTCCTCAGAGTGGGTAAGGCCTCCCTTGGTAGTCAACAAAGTCTGGCATACCAAGTTGAAGGAGAGCCTAGCCCCTCCCCATTGTATCAAGGCTGAGCAAGGTATCCCACCACAGGGGATGGGCTCCAAAAAGCCAGTTCATGCACCTGGGATAAGTCCTGGTCCTGCTGCCAGGGACCCCACAAACAGATCCAGCCACACAACTGTCACCCACATTCAGTGGGCCTAGTTTGGTCCCATGTAGGTTCCCGAGCTGTCAGTCCAGAGTCAGTGAGCTCCAACTAGCACCAGTCAGCTGTCCCTGTGGGTTTCCCCATCATGATCTTGACCCCCTCTTCTTCTTCTTCTTCTTCTTCTTCTCCTCCTCCTCCTCCTCCTCCTCCTCCTCCTCCTCCTCCTCCTCCTCCAAATGCAGAATGCTATTTATTGAAGGAGGGAGGAGGTCTTAAATACAGGCTTACAGCACAATGGGAGAACCCGGGAGGGCAGAACTTCGCTTCTGATGTTTTTTTTGTTTTTGTTTTTTGTTTTTTGTTTTTTGGGGTTTTGTTTGTTTGTTTGTTTGTTTTGGAGCTGAGGATCGAACCCCGGGCCTTGCGCTTGCTAGGCAAGCACTCTACCACTGAGCTAAATCCCTAACCCTGCTTCTGATGCTTTACAATCTTGCATCTAAGCTGTTAACGCCCAATATGCTGGATATATAGACAAGGAACTTCCCTTAAGCATTTAGGAGGGTGGAATCTCGAAGGGAATTGGCATAGGGAAGATATCAAGGTCAAGGTCAGTAAGCAAGGCAACAGTTACCCAAGATGGGGGCCAGGGATCTACATGTCCCTACTTTTTACTAGAAAATGAGCTTCTGATTTAGGTTACGTGGGACGTCAGCAGGTCACCTTACCCATCATGGAGACACCTGTCCAGGCCACACAGGCATTCTGTCTTAGGTACCTCCTATGTTAATGGTGACTATTGGGGGCACAAAGTTGGGGTTCCTATACTGACGCTATTGGCCTCTGGAGGGTGGTCACTGTGCTGGGCCCATGCAGAATTTACTTAGAGCCTCTGCATTTCCTCTTAGGTTTTAATTTTCTCTTGCTTCTTTTTAATTAGTTTAGTTTTTAAGAAAAAAAAAGGCTTTCACCTTTTATTTTGTGTTTCTCTCTGTGTGTGGATGTGTGCATACACACTGCAGTACATGTGTAGAGCTCAAAGAACAATTCACGGGAGTCTTTTCTCTCTTTCCCTCATGTGGTTGTGGGGATCAAACTCCGGGCGTTGGGTTTGGTGGCAGTCACCTTTACCATCTCAGCCGTTTTGCAGGCCCCTCATCCTTAGCTGTTATAAACAGCCAGGGTGACAACAGATCGAGCTGGCAAGCCAGGTGAAAATGAGGATGGAGAGCAGGCAGCTCTGGGGTCAACAAGGACAGGGCCCTTCTCTGCCCCTTCAGGCTCTCATAATTGCTATCAACAGAGCACTGTCCTCGTAAGTGCCAGTGTTGGAGATGTCCCTAGCCTCCACTTGCACACGAAAGGGGAACGCTGTTTGTCTGAAGATAACAGGAGTGAGCGCTCTCAGATTCTGATAAGGAGAGGCCAGGGATATTTCTGCTCAGAGCCAGGGTGGAGAGCAACCATGTCCAGCACCGGTGCCCATTGGTGAAGGAGCCTCAAGTGTGCATCTTGTGCAGGGTAGCCAGCACCAGGCAGTTCTCCTGGGTAGCTGAGCAGAAACAGCTGTAAGAAGAAAAACTAGACTGTAGCTAGCATCCTTGATGTATTGTATTTATAATTATAGAGACAGTTATTGGCTTCCCAGGAAGTTCATGGGAGCAGAAAAAAAAGTAGAAAAAGAGTTATGTAAGCAGTCTCACTACCCAGATTTACCCACTATTAACATTTTGTTGTATTCCCTTTGGAGTTTTTACTACTGTTTTTAAAGCATAATTGAAATCATACACTATATATCATTTTGGAAATTTTTTCAAAAATCAACATATCAGAGAAATTCCTTCATGAATTAAACAATTTCATAAACAAAAAATGTAAACACAGCTTTTAAGGGCTTCACAAAAGTGAACTGTATAAACGGACCACACTTTAAGTTACCTCCCCTCTTAAATTATGGTTGTGATAATATTGGTCTTGGCTGCCACACATTGAGCTATGGCTGTTGCTGGGCATGTATTGAGTAACCCATGAGTATCTGGGTTTGATCCTCAAGTGAGTCCGTGGATTAGATCAGGCATGTGACTAGAACGGGATGAATGAAGCCCGACACAGAAATCATGATTTTGCATGTGCAGTGAGGAAATTGTTTGTTTTTGTTTTAGAACCAGATTCTGAGTTTCTTTATTTTTTTATTTTGAGACGGTATAGCCTGGACTGGCCTGGAACTTGTTATGTAGACCAGGCTGGCCTCAAACTCACAGAGATCCTCCTGCCTCTGCCTCCTGAGTGATGGGATCAAAGGCATGTGGCATCCTGCCCAGAAATTGTTTGGCTTTTTGTAGATTATAACATTGCTTCAAAACATCGAAAGATGAGTAGTGCGTGGTATTGTGTAAACGGAGGTAGAGTTTCTCTGTCTTGACCGTTCTGTCCCAAATAAACACACAGAAGCTTATATTATTATAAAGGTTTGGCCGATGGATCAGGCTTATTACTAACTAGCTCTTACATTTAAATTAGCCCATATCTATTAATCTACTTATTGCTCTGTGGTCCGTGGCTTAAGGGTTCTCTGGCATCTTGCTTCTTGTGTGGTCAGCTAGCATCTGTCTCGACTCCGCCTCTCTTCCTCTCTGTCCTTAGACTGATTCTTCTGCCTCACCTTATCCTGCCTTGCCATAGGCCAAAGCAGCTTTATTATCAGCCAATGAGAGCAACACACATTCACAGGGGACAGAAGGATTATCCCACAGCAGTATTGGTTTATCAGGATGAGAGACAAGGACACCAGAACCCAATAGGAACTAATTTTTCTGAGCCCAGTGCCCGCACAAGGTACTTTTACAAGGAACCCTCATCTTCATTTCTTGACCCCTTGTGTGTATTGGCTCTGTCTGGGGCTGTAAGCTCAGAGTCCGGCAGGTAAGTGCTGAAAGCCGCAAAA
Source organism: Onychomys torridus (assembly GCF_903995425.1). Taxonomy (NCBI): domain Eukaryota; kingdom Metazoa; phylum Chordata; class Mammalia; order Rodentia; family Cricetidae; genus Onychomys; species Onychomys torridus. The sequence goes on from NC_050455.1 coordinate 71,029,360, forward strand.
ATATACAAAGTAGGATTTCAGCTGATTATGACAAAGCTACTACCTGGAAGAAGCCAAGGGCCTTCCAGAGGTCAAGCTGAGGCTCAAGGAGCCTGGGTGATATTTGGCTTTTGATTATCAGCTGTTTCCTCCTATGAGTTTCTTGTGTGCTATTGTAGCTTTTCCATCATTTATTGGCACCATTTCCCCTCTGCTAAAGGAATATTTAGATAACCTTGTGCCCTGACAGCTATGCACAGCCAGAACCCCAGTTCAGGCCTCCCTGTAATTATCATCATTGGCAGCTTCTGGCCAGGACCATCCCCAGAAGGAGGAAAGTACCTTATCAGAGACACCTCTGTACTCTAAGTGTCCAGACTACCTGTTTGAGAAGGCCTGGTGGATGTGTCAATTAAGCTTAACCTCCTCCTTTCCCAAATCTTACCTCTAGTTCCAAATCTCCCTTTAACTATCACCAGAGGCATCTAGCTGTACACAGGTTGCCTAGCGACCAAGCACACTTTCCCCCACCCTGCAGAAAAATGGCAGATAGCTTGGACAGATAGGAGCCACAGGAAAAAAGAAGGCAGTTTTATTTTCTCCCATTGACCTAGCAACTTATAGATTCTTAACATTTTCTACCAATCATGTTTAAGACTATAGTTGAGCACATAAGATCCCTCTTCTTAGATATTACCCGAATTTAGCCTTTAGTTAATTCATTTCCCCATTGGTCACTTCCCTTTGGGCTTGCAAATGGTAATTAACCGTTATTGTCCCTCTATGTGATTCTTATCACCAGTCCGTTTGACCCTGGAAGCCTGGCTTTGCACTGCCAAGGGGTTACTGCTTGTAAATGTATCTATACCAGGACTTCCAGGGCACGAGAGGATGGAGAAGAGAAAAGAGAATGGAAGAACTAGATGGGTAAGAACTTGGGAGGAACAAACTGAGATGGGGAAGAACTAGATTGAAGGACTAGACGAGAGTACTAGAGGAACGAGATGGAAGATGAGGGAGAGCCAGATGGGGGAGAACAAGATGAGGAAGAGCCAGAGGAGAGAGAAGGAGATGGGAGAGGAGCTGATTTGGGAAAGAACTAGATGGATGAGAACCTAGAAGGAGCTATATATGAGAGCAGAATAGAAGCTTGTAACTGACACAGAATAATAAAGTGTATGACTAAGGAGTTTCGTGTACATAGATTCATTTCTTTTCATCAAAGATTTATTATCAGCTGGTTGTAGATTCTTCCCAGACCCTGGGAGGAGACTATCAATGGGCTGGACCCCCATAGTCCCTGATAGGTGAGGATTTGTCTCTTCCCTCTGGGGCGTCCCCAACAGCAGGACACTCAGATGAACAGTGACCTTCTGTCCAACTTTAGAGTGCCACTGGATTTTCTTGGAATGTCTCCTGCATGATGGAGACACCAGGACCTGGTGGTAACTCTGATATGGTGACATTATAACAGCATCAGCTCTGCTTGTCCTATGTCAGCACAGCCAAGGCTGTGCCCTTCACGGCCGCTAGCCAGGGGTAGTGCCTGAGATGAGGGAGAGGCAGTGGTAATACTCTCAAGGGAACTTCCTAGAGACTGCAGGAAGCAGGGACAGGATCCAGAACCAGGAACCAGTTATTTAAAATCCCTTGAGAAATCCAGCCCCCCTGCTGATAATCAGATCGTCATTATCAACCTACCCCTTAAAGACAACACCCACAAGCTTGATGACTTGATTCTTCAACTCACAGTAGATTAGAATTAGCAGATTCAGAGGTGGAATCAGGAGTTGCTGCCCAAGACATGCAAGGAGACACACCTTGACTATGTGAGCAGACAGTCAGTTCCAGCCAACTTTCCAGAGGTGAACCTGTTGTGAGGTCAAATAAAATTCCAAATGTGCTAGAAACTTCTGGCCCACCATGAGATGCATTCTTCTGCTGTCTAGAACCATTGTGACAAACAGACTAAAGACGTTAGTGTCTTTGAACATGCTCCAACTCATGCCTTTTCCTGGAAAGTGAGCTGAGGGAAGATAAAGAATCATGCCAAGACAGATATCCTGGCAAGGGAAGGCGGTTGTCCCAGACTGAATTAAAAAGGAGAACGCAAGATGAGCACCAACATTCATCACTCCCTGCTTCCTGGCTGAGGCTGCAGTGTGAGCAGCCTCCTCACACCCGCCATTGCCTCACACCCGCCTCACACCCACCACCTTACACCTGCCGCCTCACTCCCGCGGCCACCATGCCTTCCCAACCACAAAGGACTGTGTCCTGGGGAACTATAAGAGAAAATAATCCTTTCCTTCCTTTTGCCAGATATTTTTGCCTCACCAGTGAGACAAGGGGTGAGAAATGGACTTCCACGCCTTAGGAAAAGGCACTTGACCAGACTATCAAGAGTGCAGAGCCAGCCCAGAGCCCAGGAGTCCTTGAACACTCAACTTTCTCTGTCCACACAGACTGCAGAACTAAGAATTGGAAACAGATTCTGTTGAGACAGTGGCAGCAGCTCTACTGCTGAGCTGAACCCTCAGCTCCACATGCGTTTTGAAGGGGAGACGGAGAAAGCTCAAACCATAGCAGACTAGTGGGGCCGGGCTGGGCTGAGAAGTGGAGCTCAGTGTCAACCCTAGGTGGTGGCCATGGTTGTACAACCCTGTGTATGTGATAAAACACACTGAACCGCACACTTTGTGAACTCAACTGTATGTGGGTAATTCTGGCGCACTATGAGGTCTTTGCGTGAGAGCAGGCTTTCCCCTTAGGGACGTCTCCATATTTTCCTAATCAAAGTAATGGGAGCCAGTGACAGCTCAGGGTTTTGTTTATTTTCTTCCCCCCCCCTCCTCCCCAACACAGACGACAACTTCCGCTGTTGATGAAATGGAAAAAGCACCTCAAGCTGCAAACCCAGTCCTCCTGGGATGTGAAACTTGAAGGAAGTGACAGCGTCCGCTCTCGTTTCTCTCCTGACTTCTCAGAACTTTTCTCACAGTTACAGAAATGCATGGCACGATCCTGAAAAGTCTTTTAAGATCCCTCCCAAATTAGGAAACATTGGCACCTATGGCACCATGGAAGGATGATGTCGACATGGCCAGTTGGTCATTGCCGAGCAGGTGGGGACAGCGACTGGGAAGGTTTGGGAGCTAAGCAGTAGACATCCCTGCTTTCAAAGCTGCACGGACCTTGACCATAAAACAAAAGGAGAGAGACCGAGGTGTTCAAAGTCACAGACAGCTCTATCAGGAGGACCATAGCTCTGAACTATTTGTGGGGAAAAAAACACAAAAAACAAAACTCCCATTATGTTATATCCGAGTCAGAGAAGAACTTACGAAGAGAAAAACCACAACACCCGCAAACCCGGGAATAAAAAGCTTTCAAACCATCCTCTTTAATCTGATCAACCCCTTCAGTTCCCACCAGCACCCTCGGGAGGAAGTCAGACCTCCTTCCCAGGGTTGTTCTGAGAGCCAGGTGATGGGGTGACGTAGGCTGATCACACCTGCTGCAACTCTGAGAACCGTAGGCCAGCAGTGCGTTTTATTGTTACTCTTGAGTGTTCACCTCATGTCTCCTGGAACAGTCTTCATGCTGAACTTCCTAGGCTGTACCTGGCCAGAGCTCCCTGTCTACCAGCTGCTGGCTGGGAGAGGATTGTCTATTATGGCTGGCTTGGGTTTCATCTCCAGTGATCATCTGTTCTTTAAAACAAAATCATTTATTATTATTTTTTTGAGAATTTTATACGTGAGCACTGCATTTACATAATTTCAACCCCACACTACCCCTTGCAACTCCGCCCATGTCCTGTGCTCTTACTCTCTACTTTATGACCTCCTTTTTCATTATTATTGTTACATATACAGGTATTCCATATAAAGACAACCTGCTGAGTCTACTTAGAATTGAGGCAGCTGTTCTTCCGGCTGTGTGAGGCAGGAGGAGGGATCATTCCCCACTGGAATCAGGAACAGGACTCTGGGTGGTCCAATGCCATGGGTATCACCTGTCTATTTTGCTCAGAGGATGTCTGGGAGGGTGGATGGTTGGCCAAGCCAAGGGGCAGAAAAGCACCAGACATTTTATCCTGGGAAACTGGCACCAGACCGCAGTCTGGAGCTGAGGGTCTGCAGACTGAGTAACGTCAGGTCTGCAGGCACTGCAGGAGAGCCTGCATGGATAAGATGAAGGGCAGCTTGAAGCTATGCCCTTGTGTGGGGAGCTTCCCTAGCACTTGGCCCACCAGGCTCTGGGTTACCATGGGGAGTCAGAGAGGCCGTGCTCTGCTTAGAGGAGAGGCCAGTGTGGACTCAGAGACTGGAAGGACCGGGCCCTACAGGAGAGGCATGGGTCAGCCTGGAAGGCTAAGAGGAGACCAGCCTTTGGAAGAGTCGGGCAGGAGGATTGTGCCTGAGGGACTCAAGGCTCAAGCAGGGGTGATATCTTGGAGAATCAGAGGGACCTGACTCTGTGCTAGCAGGAGGCATGGGCGACCATGTCTCCCTTGGCCTGGAGTCCCCATTGCAATCTTGGTCAGTCGCCTGCCTTTCCAGTTCCCAGACGCTCAGCAGGAAGTCAGATGTGGCAGGTGGACTCTGTTGCCCCTTCTTCCTCTGCCTGGAGGGGCTCTGGGCCCATTCTTGGAGCCAATTCTCACCTTGTAGAACATGTTCTCATCTCCTTCCACAGTAGGGCACTTTCTGCTTTAAATGGAGAGCCCAGCCACCTTCTGAAGAGGGGCTTAGACAGTGTCTCTCTGTGATCCCAAAACAGCACCAGGACAGCCCTCAATCTGTCATTATACCTCCACAGATCACAGAGACTTTTGCTGTCCTGATTGCCACAGTGCCCTTTTGACCCTTGGGGACTCTGGTTCACCTTGTCTTGGTGCGTATAGCAGCTATCAGGCTGCAAAGTCATGATCACTTGTAATGAGTTCAGATGTTCCTAGGATTCCCTTTCTACTTTAGGACAGCCAGGTGTCTTTGGGGCCCTTCCATTACTTCTCGTGAGGGTCTGCCCTCCATCATTTCTTCAGATCAGGAACCTAAAAGACAGCTTCAAGTCCTCAATCCCATACACAGGACAGGCCCTTATTTGCAAATGGGTCTCTAACAGCTATCATTAAGCCCTAGTCCGTTGACTAGTACTCTGTAGAAAATGCACGGGACTACCTCGTGATAACATGGGTGGGTACAGGAGAGGGTAGTCCATAAAATTCTCCATATAAAAATACTTAAGAAGGCCGGGCAGTGGCAGCACACACCTTTAATCTCAGCACTCGGGAGGCAGAACCAGGCGGATCTCTGTGAGTACGAGGCCAGCCTGGTCTATAGAGCAAGATCTAGGACAAGCATCAAAACTACACAGAGAAACCCTGTCTCGAAAAACAAACAAACAAACAAACAAACAAATACTTAAGAAGGAAATTGGATACTCCCCATAACTCAGTGGATAGTCCGCTGTCTCTTTGAGCTGAGAAAGCTGCCTGTGTGTCTCTTTGGGAAAAGAGGTGATAACTGGCTCAGTGACCTGGAAACAAACAGGATGGTGTAAGTTAACCCTGGGGCCACCCAGAGCCTCAGACCCAGGAAGACTGAGCCCTACGACCGACCGTCTGTGACCTTGGGCATGTCACTCCCCAGCACTTCCCTTGAGTTCCTGTGCTTATCTCTCCAATGGGGGTCCTTACAGCAGCTTTCCAGCCTCCCAGGACTGTTTTAACGTGGAAATGAAATGAGCTATCAGGCTGTTTGTGGGCTGGACACATCTCAAACGACCAAGGCCGCTTGTCCTCTTAGAAGAGCCACAGTGAAAACAGGAAAGGGAAAACAGAGTAAGCCCAGCAGCGTCTTGGTGTCCTTCTACCTGTCTTGCAACATTCATTAGCAGTGATTCTGAAAGTGTCAGCTACGTTTAAAACTCTCCAGGCGTGGGCGCCTCCTCCACACAATTCCTGTATCCACCTGTGCTGGCATTGAATTGCAAATTTCCCCAGGAAATAAGAACTCCAGATCGAGGTTGCGATGGATCATCTGATATCTTAGATGGTTAATTTTACCCACTGGTGGGAGGGTGGCTTTCTTTCAGCTTCGATTACTTGGACGTATTTCAAAACCTTTGATGCACATTGTCCTGATGGATAAGCAATTTTATGTCTTAGCTGACAGCCCACAATGCAACTGGGAAACTACAGATGGAAGCGTGGCAAGATTTCCCACCCCTTCTCAGCGTGGATGGAGAGGGATGCAGACTCACACCAGGGCTGCCTCCCTCAGTGCCAAGGAGTCTGGGAGGTCATTAGCAAGGCCAGTGGGAGGCATTCCTCTGACCCCAGCAATTCTTTCTCTCTCCTTTTTCTCCAAGATTTAAAAAAATTCTCTCTCTCTCTCTCTCTCTCTCTCTCTCTCTCTCTCTCTCTCTGTGTGTGTGTGTGTGTGTGCGTGCGTGCGTGCGTGCGTGCGTGTGTGTGTGTGTGTGTGTGTGTGTGTGTGTGTGTGTTTATCTATGTTGGTATGCACAGGTCAGAAGAAAGTGTCAGATCCTCTGGATCTGGAGGTACAGGTGTGCGGTGGTATTGTGTTCCCCAAAATATTATGTACCCTAATAAATTTATCTGGGGTCAGAGAATGGAACAGCCACTAGACAGACATAGAGGCCAGAAAATGGTGGCACACACATCTTTAATCCTAGCATTCCAGAGGCAGAAATCCCTCTGGATCTCTGAGTTCAAGGATACAGCCAAGCATGGTGACTCATGCCTTTAATCCCAGGGAGTGATGGCAGAAAGCAAAAAGGTGTATAAGGCCTGAGGGCCAGGAACTAGAAGCATTTGGCTGGTTAAGCTTTTAGGCTTTGGAGCAGCAGTTCAGCTGAGATCCATTCTTGATGAGGACTCAGAAGCTTCCAGTCTGAGGAAACAGCATCAGCTGAGGAACTGGCGAGGTGAGGTAGCTGTGGCTTGTTCTGTCTCTCTGATCTTCCAGCGTTCACCCAGTACCTGGCTCAGGTTTGATTATATTAATAAGACCTGTCGAGCTTCCTGCTGCACAGGTGGTCGTAAGAAACCTGAGATGTGTGCAGGTCATTGGGAAGGGCAGCAAGCGCTCTTAATCCCCAAGTCACCTCTCCAGCCATGCACCTAGCATTTCTAAAATAACCCACCCTGCTGGGCGGTGGTGGCATACAACTCCAGCACTCAGGAGGCAGAGGCAAGTGGATCTCTGTGAGTTCAAGTCCAGCCCGGTCTAAAGAACAAGTTTCAGGACAGCCAGGGCTATGCAAAGAAACCCTGTCTCAAACAACAACAAACAAACAAACAAAAATATTCCCCTCCTTTCTCTTCCACTTTTCCTGATTTCAGCATTAGCTTTATTTATTTATTTATTTATTTATTTATTTATTTATTTATTTATTTATTTATTTATAGCTGAGGATCGAACCCAGGGCCTTGCGCTTGCTAGGCAAATGCTCTACCACTGAGCTAAATCCCCAATCCAGCATTAGCTTTTATGAGGGAAAATTCTGAAGACGAATCTTAGCAACACTCAAGGGCTGGGGAAGTTCACAGGTGAGCAGGGTGACAGGGGGCAACTGGAAATGCCTCTTTGTTTTCTTACAGTGTTTCCTGAGGGTTTAACAGAAAGGGGTCCGGTGACATTTAGAAGCAGGTTATTGGTTTGCAAAGGACAGAGACTTAGCAAAAGATGCTGTTTTCTTCAATGTGAGGGACTGTAATTAGAGTAGACATTGCTGGAGTTCCCTCCCCTACTCACGGATGAAACAGGAAATCATCCTCTGGACTTGCTTCCCTGGGGTCTTCACTGTCTCCCAGGCTCAGCCACTCTGCATGCATGTAACCTCTCAAGAGAATAGACCCCAGACTCTCCCCAAAGCCAAGCTGAAAAGGGACCTGTCCTTTGTAGCCAGGGTGGGCCGAGTGACATCTGCATGTGTGCACAGCATCCTCCAACCGGAATGTTGAAACATGTACCCTGCTGCTTATGTGGCCATTTTAGGTCAGGGTAGTGAAAGCAAAGGGCAGGGGGGATCAAAGGGAGCCACAGACTCCTCCAAGGCAGAGCTGAGCCTTCAGGGCCTCTTAGGAAAGAGAAGGCCTGGTGTTGTCTTTTCCCACACTCGCCTTGCCTGAGGTCTCAGACAAGACGATGTGCTGTTGTCTCATTTCCTGTAGTGGACACTGAGGTTTATTGCCCACGAGGCTCATCTTCTTCCCTGATAGACAGAGGCCACTGTCATTCACCCTACTCTAGGAATGGGAAAGAGGCAGAGAAGAGAAACCGTTCTCAAGAACGGCCTTGTTAGTCAGAGGAGTAAATGCCAAGCCTAGCCTGGTCCTGCAGCTACATATACCTGCACACACACGCTGAGAAAGGGCTCTGCCAGGTCTCTCTGGGGATGTTGTGCATATGCAGAGGTGGACAACATTGCCTGGACCCACTTCTACCCAAGGACTCATGGTGCCTGGAAAGGAAGCCAGCCCAAGCCCCAAATGTCTTAATTAGAACGGCTTCTTGTTGAGCAATAACTGCTCACCTCATAGGAGGAGTGGGGGTGGGAACAACTCTCTGTGTGGCTGAGTTCACACAAAGTAGCAAGAGGCAGCGGAACATAGACCACATGCTCCCATCGGCCTCATGAACTTCTTTTAACAGTGACAGCTCACCTCAGGCACCTGGGGAGGTTTGGAAGCCGTGCTGATGGTTTTGCTCAGTGTAGAATGAGGAAGCAATTTCAAGTTTTTAAGGAAGCGTGCATCAGTATAGCACTGAAACATTCATTCTAATATAAATATTAGTTATTTTTATAATCTATGCACAGGTATTTCAACTGCTTCCTTCAAAGCAGTGGATACTTAAAGACAATTATGTGATTAAAAACATGATTTAGTGACATACGTTTTTTTTAAAAAAATACTTTTTAAAAAAGATTTATTTATTTATTATGCATATAATGTTCTGCCTGTGTATATACCTGCAGGCCAGAAGAGGGCACCAGATCTCATTATTGATGGCTATGAGCCACCATGTGGTTGCTGGGACTTGAACTCAGGACCTCAGGAAGAACAGCCAGTGCTCCTAACCTCTGAGCCTTCTCTCCAGCCCCCTGACATACGTTTTAAGGTAAGACACTGTATCTTGTTTGGTTTTGACACAAAACAGGTTCAAAAATGAAGCTGGGCATTCCAACTGATGTTATGACATCAAAACCAGGGCCGCTCTACTTGGAACTCTTGTGTTTTCGTCCTTTAATAACCAACTGGTTTTATAGCATATAACTTCTATGTACTAAGTGTCGTGTGGGTGTAGATAATAAGCCCACAGAAAGGCCCAGAAAACAATTCTATCTTAAAGAGAACTTGATAACATTGTCCCATATTTTGACTTTTGAAGGAATGAAATGAAATTACCACTCAGCCACGTGACACCCCCCCCCACACACATTTTCCCTGTTGTGGGCATGGTGAATTGCTCTTGTGAAGGTAGTTTGACGTATCGATAACTGCTCAAATTGGTGCTTATGCTGGAGGAGATGGCTGCCAGGGGGTCTTAGCTCCACCTCTCCCATGATGGACTATCAAGTCTTAGGAAGCAGCAGGATGGAAAGGGACTCTCGGGGTATGACCTCACTGTGCACATGCCCTTATCAGATAAAACATTACACTCTTACAGGGTGAGAAAAGAGTATTATTTTTATCCAAAGATTTGTCAGAAGCAGAAATTTCATGCCTTTTCTCAGCAGGGCACACCAAAATCCTGTCGTTTCAGCACAGCTAGGGAAAGTATAGGAATCCTGCCCTCATGGAACACCATCAAATAAGGACAGACTATAAGGACAGGTAGAGAAAAAAGTTGGAATAAATTTCAGAAACATGAAGCAAAGCACCCATTTTTTTTAAGCAATACTCAAAACTTAGCTCTAAATAACCTCGTACCCAGGCTTAGGATGCCCGTTCCCCAAGACATGCACACCCCCAAACCTGTGTTAGCCTAGGGAGGGCAGCTCTGGCACCAGGGAGGCTAACAGCCCAGATTTCCAGGAGACTTTCCAGCGGGCCCCCTCATCCCTCCTCTGGACTCTCTGGTCTCATTAGCAGGTAAGTGTGTCTTTTCCAGCTTTGGTGACTCAGTGACTCCTTCTTGGGCTGTGGGGCTGTTGACAGACACTGACTCACAAAAAGTGATGAAAGCATGGGACTGAAGAGATGGCTCAGTGGTTAAGAACACCTGTTGCTCTTGCAGAGGACCCAGGCTCGGTTTCCAGGACCCACAGGTAGCCTACTTTGTCCTTTTTTTTTTTTTTTTTTTTTAAATGGTTGCTGCCTTTTAAGCCACAGCTGTCTGAACCAGCTACTGCAACTCGGCTTCTACCAGCAGCGGTTAGGCTGCAAGGGCCGTAGCCAGAGGGAATTCTGTTCCCTCTGGCTCCAACTCTTGCAAAGCTACGAAGGGAACTTAACTAAACCTCTATCCCTCTAAAGAACTCAAGGTTCAAAGGTTAGGTGGAAGTCTGCTCTTCAGAGGCTGAATAGCAAGTAGCTCACCTCATCTCCTTGCTGGAGTCTTCCAAAAAGTCTCCTTGCCCCTCCTTATAAACTCTTTTCGCCCAGCTCCTCCCCACCACTTCCTGTCAGCTAGTTTCTGACGCAGCCTCCTGACCGCAGGTGCATTTTATTTAATCAGCTTTGCATCATGAAACAAACGTTCCAGAGCATAAACAAAAGTAACACACCTTGAAATAATATTCTACAACAGCCTACAATTATCCATAACTCCAATGTACTTTTCTGACCTCCATGCATATCAGGCATAGATGTGGTGCATGTACACACACACACACACACACACACACACACACACACACACACACAGAGGCAACATGCTCATACACATAAATAAATCTAAAACAACAATTTTAGGTGATGGAAGCATGTATAAACTTCACAGCAATTCCATGTTAAGCAGTGATTTTGTAAATTACCTCTTGGGCTCAGTGGCAAAGTGCTTTGATCACAAGGACCTGACTTTGATCACTAGAATCCATAGGGCGGAGGCGTGTGTGTGTGTGTGTGTGGGGGGCGGGGGTGAGCCAAATGTTTCCTATGCTGTAATCCCAGCACTGAGGAGGCCCGACAGGCGGATTCTTGGCCAGCCCAGCCTACTCAGCGGGTTCCAGCCCAGAAAGAAAACCTGTTTGATAATATAAGGTGGGTGCCGCCTGAGGAACAACATCTGACCTTGACCTCTTTCTTGTCTCCACTCAGCACACACATAGACATGCACATGCATCTGCACGCACCCTTTCCCCATGTGAACACGTGACTATGTGTTCACACACAACAGCACACCCAGTAAAGCCTTTGTTTTAACTTTGGTTATCTGTATGGAAATTGGTTGATGCTCCTTTTTAAATAAATCTATCCTTAATTTGTAGAAGGTTATTTTCAGTCAAACTCATTCACACTCTTTAGACGTTGCTTATGTTCCTCTATGGTACATACTCCCTATTTAGTGTTTGGCTTGCTCTTCCCACGATAAACTGACGCCTCTTTACTCAGAGAATCCTTTAAAACGGACTGTTTTGTGCTTTTTTTCTTTCCTGCTGAGACCCTTTTCTGACTTTTTATTTATTTTATTTTTTTGGTTTTTCGAGACAGAGTTTCTCTGTGTAGTTTTGGTGCTTGTCCTGAATCTCGCTGTGTAGCCCAGGCTGGCCTCCAACTCACAGAGATTCTCCTGGCTCTGCCTCCCGAGTGCTGGGATTAAAGGCGTGCGCCACCACTGCCCGGCTTGACCTTCTATTTTTAAACAGGTACTCACAGGAAGTCACAAACAGTGGAAGTCCTGAGCGTCCTTCATACGTTCTCTCCCACTGGGGACACCTTAGTGGATCTGTGACCTGGAAGCGCCGCGTGTGGACTGTTCCTCCCGTTTCACCTGGAACGGCTGTATGCAACCACATCAATGACCTCAGGCAGGTCTGGCCGCCATCACCCAGCCCACCCACCCTGCTGACCTCACCCCATCTCCATCCACCCTTGCCTGAACATCCCAGCACCCCATTCTCATTTCAACCACCCAGTGTTCTACCCTCACCAGTCCCCCACCATCACCTGGCAAGGGGACCTCTCCCTGACGGCTATACCTGGGTCATGTGGAGAATGTACAAATGGGGTAGTATAAATGGAGTCACACCTAGTTTTTTGAGATCTTCATTTCTTTCCCTCAGAGCAGTGCCCTTGCACGTCTACTTCCACGCTCTCTGTCTCTTAACTGGTATTTTTAACAAATTTCTACACAGTGTAGTCATGGCTCTGCTGAGGCTTGAGTCCAGCATTGCATTATATTGTTTCATCTTTCTTTTTCTTCCCACTCTTCTGTGGGCTCCTTGCCCCCCCCCTTTTTTAATGAGTCCTTTTAAATTATTTTTATTTTTTTTTTATGTGCATGAGTGTTTTGTCTGCATGTATGTCTGGATACCACTTGCAGGCCCAGGTGCCTGCAGAGACCAGAAGAGAGCGTCAGCTCCCCGAGAACCAGAGTTACAGATGATTTCGAGCTGCCGCGCGGCCACTGGGAGTGGAACCTGGGTCTTCTGGAAGAACCTGCAGGACACATAACTGCGGAGCATCTCATCAGCCCCTGGTTCCTTGTCTTTTGCATAGATGTCGATTCGCTTTATCTGTCTGTTTTTTAGTACGTCTCCTAGTTTAAACAGCTTTCCACCTGCCCCGGGTACCATATTATAGATGTGCAACTTCTTATCCTGAGTGAAGAACGGAAACTGTAGTTCCCTTAACTCTACCATGCCTCTTGAATAGTCCGAAGGATCTGTTATGGTTGGTATCTTAAACGTCCATGTCAGCCACCTTCTCACGCTGTGACAAAGTGGCACAATGGAGTGTCTAGTGATTGTAGTTCACAGTTGGTTGGCTCCAGTCCCTTTGGGCCTGTAGTGAGGCAGAATGTGAGGGCAGCAGAAGCTGTGGAAGAGGAAGTGCTTGCCTCTGACAATAGCCAGGAAGCAGAGAGAGAGAGAGACGGGAAGGAGCCGAGACTAAGTATCAATCAAAGGCACATTATTGCTGACCCATTTGCTCTGCCCAGACCCCACTTCTCAATCATGTTGTCAACTTAGGAACCCATCAACCCACTAATGAGGTCAAAGCCCTCGGATAAAAATCATTTCTCAATGGCTGCTTCCACTAGCTGGGGACAAAGTCTTCAGTATGTTAGCCTTTTGAGGGACACCACATACGCAAACCATACTGTCCTCATATCCATTAACATCCAAAGCTTCAGGTGTTGAAGGCTTGGTCTCCAGCAGGTGCAGCGTTCAGAAGCAGTGGGGAAATCTTAGGAGACAGGGCCTGGCTGGGGAAAGCAGGTCACGTTGCTTTTGCAGTGTCTCTTCCCTGGCCCCTCTTTCTTTCCTTACTTCCGGGCAGCTGTGATGTTCTCCACTACATGTCCCAACTTTACTAGTACCCAAGGAACTCGATATGTAGCTAAGGATGACTTTGAACTTCCTGCCTCTACCTCTTGAGTGCTAGGATTACAGGTGTGAACTACCGTACTTGGCGTATGCTGCGCTAAGGATGGAACACAGAGCTTTGTGCATGTGGGTAAGCACTCCACCAACTGAGCTGCATCTCCAGCCCTGGCCTGTTATTCTCATATAAGAAATGTTTAAGTGGACCAGTGCTGAATGCAGGACCAGCTTCCTTGGGCTTCCATTCTCATCCCCACTTTGAAATTAGAGGACCACATTGCTGACTCTTGACTTACTCAATTACCCAATTGTCTTGATTTGTTTTCATGGCAGGTTCTAAAATTAATATTTTTTTAATCCTAAATATTTATACCAGACAGAGTTAGTTCAGTGCCCCCATAAATACTACGAGTGTTCTCTGAGTATGACTTGTGTGTTCTGTCCCTGTCTGAAGCCCTGAAGGTCATCTGTTTCTCAAGGGTGTCCTGGAAGTCAATTGACCCTCCTCTTCCTAGCTAGATTTTGTCTTTTTTAATAAACATATTAATTATATATAATAATGGATTTCATGATGATGTATTTAGATCTTACACACACATGCACATGCATGCGTGTGCACACACACACACACACACACCATCTTCTTATCCCCTCCCCACTCTGGCTGATCCCCTTCATCTTTCCAGACAATCCCACTTTCTATTTTGTGTGTGTGTGTGTGTGTGTGTGTGTGTGTGTGTGTGTGTGTGTGTGTGTGTGTGTGTGTGTGTGAGAGAGAGAGAGAGAGAGAGAGAGAGAGAGAGAGAGAGAATGAGTTTAATCTTGGTTGCTTTTAGGAGCTCATGTCAGGGCAAGAAATTATTTTCAAGAGCACAGACAATTTGCCAGTGGCTCTACTCCTAAAGAAAATGTCTTCCTGCCTCCAGGGCCCATCAGCTGTCAATAGCTTGGGGAAGGGAGGGGGACATTTTCTTTTACTTCGCCTGCTATTTGGCAGGTTTGTGACATTTGGGCTTCTGTGTCTTTTAGAATTTTCCTTGATTTCACTCTTTGACTCCTTCATAGAGAGTTTTGTTTTGTTCTGTTTTGAGGTGTTTGTTTTTGGTTTTTATGACAGGGTTTCTCTGTGTGGCCCTGGCTGTCCTGGAACTCATTCTGTAGACCAGGCTGACCTCGAACTCAGAGATCCATCTGCTTCTGCTTCCTGAGTGCTAGGATTAAAGGCGTGTGCCACCACTGCCTGGCTTCTTTCATGGAGATTTTTATCTTACTTCGGTTATGGTTTATACAAATTCTAAGATAAGAGCTTTTTACTTATTCTGAATGCATCCATCCTGTTCCTGTTTTACAAATGTAACGTTTGTTCATCTGCCTACGGATTTTAAACACTGCAGAGGTGTGTTCTTTGCATGTCCTACGGCTTTTTTTTTTTTTTTTTTTTTAAGATTTATTTATTTATTATGTATACAGAAGAGGGCGCCAGATCTCATTACAGATGGTTGTGAGCCACCATGTGGGTGCTGGGATTTGAACTCAGGACCTCTGGAAGAGCAGTTGGTGCTCTTAACCTCTGAGCCATCTCTCCAGCCCTGTCCTACGGATTTTAAACACTGCAGAGGTGTGTTCTTTGCTTGTCTGGAGTCATTTCAGCTTTACCTTTGTTTCTGTTTTCCATCATGTGTCTAGAAGTGCTTGTCTGCCCTCTTATGCTAACAACCGAGGCCCTGCATCCCAGACTGCGACATCAGGGCTGTTGGCCATGTGAGCCCCATGGCTCTGCTGTGCAAGGGTCATGCTCCTGGTTTGCTCACTGTCCTCTTCCTAAGGGACAAGGAGACTTTTTACTGTCCCTTTCTCCTGGTCTACCTGGTGGCTCCTGGTTCCCTCAGCCAGAGCACCTACAGTCATATTCTTCTCTGAATAAAACCTCTGGTCCCTATAAGGTGGAGAAGTCAGAGCGGGTGTCCTCAACATGCGGGGAGAGTGAAAGGGGTCCCCCTCACTGGAGTCTCTCCTTTGGCATCCCCCTGTACACATGCTTTTCTCTCTATCCCTGTCTTCTATGCACTTCCTGAGATAGCTCACCGATTCTCTTTCCTCCCACTCTCCATATTATTGTGAACGATACCTTTCAAACTATTTTCTAGAGCATTGAGGGGAAAAGGGAATAAACTTGTTAAGTAGAGCATGTGTTTCCTTTCCCAAAGAACTTGACGTTCTTTCTCTTTTTCTTCTTTAGTTGTGTGTGAGCACATACATGTGCGCAGGTGCTCATGAAGGCCAGAGGAATCTTCCTCTGTCACTGTCCACCTTGTTTTTGAGACATGTCTCTCACTGACCCTGGAGCCCACTACTTCAGCTAGATGGGGCGACTGGTGAGACCCCATGATCCTCCTCCTGTCTCTGTCTCCCCCAGCACTGGGATTGTCGGTATGTGGTGGCAGGCTTACTTACATGGGTGCTGAAGATCAGCACTCAGGTCCTTGTTCTTGTACACATTACTGACTTGTCCACCCCTAAGAGATGTATCCTATATGTATTCCCTTTACATGTCCTATATGTATTCCCATAAGTATCAGGTTGTTTATACCCAACTCTGCGCAGTTGCTGTAATACTGTGAAGGAAAGCCTGCTGACCAACGTGCTCTCTGGTGGTCTGGGGTCAGCCCAACTGTCAGGCTGTGCAGTAGTTCATATAACATCCAGGCAGCTGCTCCTGGGAGCTGAGGCACATTTACCAAAAAAGGTTTTCTCCACCTCCTCCTCAGTGGTGTCTATAAATAGACTTCTCCGAGATGGTGCCCTTAACTTTAATCTCCCCTGTCTTGCCCTGTCCCGTTAATGGCCCTGCTTTCCGGAGGTTTGTTTGACTCAGCAGCTAGGGGTTATTCCCTGGGTCTTGGTGTGTCCTGTTGTGACAGTACCTGCCAAGAATGCGGGGGACTTGCTGCCTCTCAAAGGAAGAACCGAATTTCTCATTATAGCGAAAAAGTTTTATGATCATTAAATTATTCCCACCTGATCTGTTCAAATAGCTGTTGCAGGAGGGGAGTGGAAAGGATGGAGTCTCTATAATAAATGGCATTTTGTTGAGCAAAGCTTAAACATTTCTTTCCAGGGAGCACTGTCTGCTTCACGCGGCCTTCTAGATGGCTCTGGCCTCCCAGCCTCACTGGGAAAGGACTGAGTACAGAGTCACTTCCTGCCCCAGCTGGGTTCCTCTTCTGTAGGACTGGATTTCAGTTCCCTGTTTCCCACCTCAGAAGTTCACAGCCTGGCCCTCCCAGTGCAACGATGGCTGCAGTGGAGGGGAAGATCCAGCCTTGGACACTATGTACCCTGAACTTAGTGTTTCAACCCCAGCACAGTGACAATAACCAGCCGCCAAGTGTTAAGCAAAGAGCCCTGGGGAGACAGGAGAGAGCTCGGAAGGGAGAGGGGGCGCCTCATCTTCTGAACCAAAGGGAAGGCTCAGTCCTGCTGCTTAAAACTGCTTTGAGGGGTTGGGGATTTAGCTCAGTGGTAGAGCGCTTGCCTAGCTAGCACAAGGTCCTGGGTTCGATTCTCAGCTCCACATACAAAAACAAACAAAAAAAACCTGCTTTGAAAGCTGTTTGAAAGAGCTGATTCATATGCATACGCACGCATGCACGCGCGCGCACACACACACACATACATGCATGCACACACACTTGCACACACACACACACACAAATGCACACACTCACACAAAAACTCAAATGCACACTTGTTGCTGTGTACCATTCCTTGTTAAGTTTGCTCACTCTGAGCTCAGTCCCAGCATTGTTAGCATGCCATTTGTGTGACCAAAACAGCAAGAACATGCATCTCAGCAAGCAGGGGAGAAGCAGGCCCGAGAGTTGTGGCCCACTCCATCTCCATCCGATGACAGTGTATGCAGAAAAACTCCCGTCCTCCTAGAAGCAGGAACAGGCTTGAGCCAGTTTCTACCCCCAGACACTTGACAGAGTGCTTGACATGACAAAGAAACACAGTGTAAGTTCAACACACAACAGACATTCAAAACAGCAGCCCTAAAAATAATTCAATCTCCCTGATAGTAAACGTGTCAGCCGCAGTGCGCAGTCACACTTTAAAATAAATATCTCACATTTATGTCCAACATATAATCAGCTACTTGAGAAATAGATTGTAAAGTGAGCAGATGAGGAAGGAAAAGAGCTTATTGTTCCCAGTGGAGTTTACAGGGATCAGGTTCCTGTAGCAGGGAGTAACGGCTGGGCTGTATAAGCCAGGGCTTTCCCTGCTTATCTGGGTAGATATCATTGTTTGAATAAAAGCATGACCTTTCTTGCATCTAAAAGTGTTTTAGTTTTCTTTCTGAAACATAGATGTTTATGTCCCATTGATAAGGGACTATTGAATGTTTAACTTATTCCAAACTGTCCTTAGCTGGTATACTCATTTTATGTCAGGGCTTTCCCAGCCAGGGCTGGACTGAAGCCAGGACCTCCCTAGGGCACCGGCAGTACAGTGCTGGTGAGCAAGGCCATACTTAGGATACGTCTAGTCCATCAACACTGACACCTCATGTTGTGGGGCTTCATCTGGGACATCCCCCGCCCCCACAGTTTGCTGATGCAGCCAGTCAGCACAGGCCATGCTTCCCAGAGTGGCTGTGAGGTTTAGGTGACTCTATATGGAAAAAAGTCACCCAGAGCAGCAAGTGTTCTTGTCGTTACTGAAGGGACACGAAGATTGACACAGCTGAAGCTAACGCACGGACGCTTCCTTGCTTGGAACCACCAGCCAGCTCAAACTCCCTTCTGCTTCCAAAGTAGACATTACTCTGTGGGGCTGGGTCAGGAAGGGGCTCAGAAGCGTTGGGAATTCTGTGCTGTCATGTGATGTGGACAACAGCATTTCTTTTGAGGAATGTCATCCTGGTATGACAAGCAAGGGTCTTGGGAAAGGCATTTGTGGAAAGGAGTGAACAGGTCTTCTTACATGAAGGCCTCATTGCCATCGGCAACTGAGCACCGTCTCTGCCAGAACCCAAATTCTTTTCCTTTTACAGAAGTTAGAGGCACCAGATGAGTAGCACAGAAAGTTATAAAGTAGATTTAGGATGAGCGCATTCCAACATTCTCCATTAATTGGGTAGCTGCAAACAGACTAGAACCTCATCTCCCTGCAGACAACTTGTAAGAGAATGGAGGGGTAAAGATGGTCCAGGAGGAAGGGTTGAGAGACACAGGCTTCATGGGGAAGCACCGAGAGTCTGGCACACACGGTCTTTTCTTAGTCAGTTTCATCCCATCGACTACATGATGTTCACACGCTCTCTGTTGTGAGACACAGTCTGTCCTCATTTGTGGATGACTAAATGGAGAGCTGACCTTCTGGGGACCGCATGTGGACTCTATGGGAACAATACTTACCGGGCACTGTCTCTGAGCCAGTGCTTTGTCTCCATTTGACTTTGAGCTCTGTGGCTACCGCCCTCCGCATCACAATGACAGCACAGACAGGCAAGTGGCATGCCCAGTGTGTGGTTATCAGTCGCCTCTCTCATCCTGTTATGGGATATCTGATGAGAGAAACCTAAAGGAGGAATTTTGATTTACAGTTTGGGGAACAGTGGCTCACAGTTTGGGGAACAGTGGCTCACAGTTTGGGGAACAGTGGCTCACAGTTTGAGGGTATAGTTCTTTATGGTAAGGAAGGACTACAGCAGGAAACAGCTGGTCACATTGTAGCTACAATCAGGAAGACAAGAAAGATGAATACTGCTGCTCAGCTTTTTAAAAAAATTATATGTATAATTATACACACGTGTGTGTGTGTGCACGCGTGTGTGTGTATGTGTGTGTGTATGTGTGATTGTGTGTATGTGTGTGTGCGTGTTTGTGTATGTGTGTGTGTGTATGTGTGTGTGTATGTGTGTGCTGTATGTTGTGTGTGTATGTGTGTTGTTATTGTTGTGTGTGTGCGGGGGCTGTGTTATGTGTGTGATATGTGTGTGTGTATGTGTGTGTATGTGTGTGTATGTGTGTGTGCGTGTGTGTGCGTGTGTGTATGTGTGTGTGTGCATGTGTGTGTGTATGTGTGTGTGTGTATTGTGTGTGTGGCCGCAGCGTTGTGTGTAGTGCGCGTGTTGTATGTGCTGTGTGTAGGTGGCTGTATGTGTGTGTGTGCGTGTGTGTGTGCATGTGTGTATGTGTGTGTGTATGTGTGTGTGTGCGTGTGTGTGTATGTGTGTGTGTGTGCGTGTGTGTGTATATATGTGTGTGTATGTGTGTGTGTGCGCGTGTGTGTGTATGTGTGTGTATGCGTGTGTGCGCGCGCGTGTGTGTGCGCGCGCGTGTGTGTGCGTGTGTGTATGTGTGTGTATGTGTGTGTGTGCGTGTGTGTGTGTGTGTGCATGTGTGTATGTGTGTGTGTGTGTGTGTGTGTGTGTGTGTGTGTGTGTGTGTGTGTGCGTGTGTGTGTGTGTGTGTGTGTGTGTGTGTGTGTGTGTGTGTGTGTGTGTGTGTGTGTAGGAGAACCACACAGTGCATATGTGGAGGTCAGAGACCAACCATGAGAGTCGGTTCTCTCTGTCCACTATGGGTTCTGGGGCTTGAACTCAGGCTATCAGGCTTGGTGACAAGCACCTTAACTCACTAAGCCATCTTTTAAACTTCATTTAAACTCTTAACGACCATCACTACTATTTTTGTGTGTGTGATGGGAGGGGTACATGGGTGGTCAGGGGATAGCTCTCCTTCCATCTTTTACACCAGTACCTGGAGACACCTCTCTCTAGCCCGACCACCTCCTTTTTTTTTTTTCAGCCTAGATTGTCCATTGGATGATATTGGCCACAGTTGTGGGTCTTCCTTCCTGCCTCGGTTAACTCAGTCTACAAACTCTCACATGTGTGCCTAGAGGGTCACCTCTCAGGTGACTCTAGAGCCTGTCAACTCAACAGTCAATGTGACTGTCACATGTGGTCTGACGTCAGCATCATCTGGAGTTCATATGTGATGAGACATGTGCTCATCATGATGCATTAGGGCAGGGGCACTCAGGTCACCAGTCTAGAGCACCCATAAATGACATTGGCACACTTAGGAGAGAAGGTTGGGAAGACCCACTATTCCTTCCATCCTGTGAGGATTCAATGAGAAGGTGCCACCTGGAAACAACCTCATAGACATTCTCAGAGATGTGTTTCCGTGGTAATTCTAAATTCTGCCAAGTTGACAGTGAAGATTCATCAATACAAGGACAAGCATTAGCTGTTTAGCCCCAGGATAGAACCAGCTCACAATGCAGACTCCTGGGTAAGTAAGAGCAGAGAAAAAGATGGTTGTTTTCTGTGGGCATTGACTCAGCCTGGTAGGAGATGCTCCCTAAATAGCGGACATCTACCCAGGCCTTTTTAAAATGTCTCTTACTGACCAAGGGGGTGTACATGATCACTGTACCTTCCTGATAAGAATTTAGACTCGTGGACTAAACCTGGCGTATGCTGCCCAAGATTCCATGTTCACTGTGAGGCTGCACCAACACTGGTTTTGGTGTCCATGAGCTGAGGCTCCAGGACCCTGACTTGTGACCTCAAGCAGAATAGTGTCTCATTGAGTGGAACAAATACATCAGTTTATGTTCAAGGCTCTGAGCTGTTCATACCTCAAGTACTATGGCACCACCGTAAATTCACTGGGAGGCATAAATACCACTGCCTACTTCCAGTATAAGGACATAATTCTCGCTGATTTGTACGGCAGTTTTCACAGCTTTTGAGACAATGGTGCGGGAATAGCAGCTATCTGTTACTATGTGCACGGAGTGTGCCGTACTAAATCCCTTATCTATGGCATTCAATCCTCGCTGCAAAGCTGCAGTTACTTCTTTCGCAGATAAGGGAGCTACAGGTAAAACAGCATAGCTATGTACACAGTCCCTGAGAAAAGGCTCTGTCCAGGGCTATCAGGGCTAATATATCATTATGGTATGTGAACCCTGGCAGACTTCCACCAGCCAGTGAGCTGGGCTCACCAACAGCCTGGGCAAGAAAAAGTTCCCAGGGCAATACAGCCAAAGCTGACATCATTGGCTTCCTTTCGCAGTGCTGTGACTAAATGCTTGACCACAAGAGTTTATTCAAGCTTACAGTCTAAGAAGGAAGGGATAGAGTCCATCACCACAGAGACGGCATGGCCGCATCTGTGTGAGGGAGCTGGTCACGTTGTGCCTATAGTCAGGAAGCAGAAAGCTGACAGGAAGTGGGGTTGAGCTACCAAACCTCAAAGTCCCACCCTAGCAACCCCCTTTCCACTATGAGACTTTACCTCTTAAAGGTTCTATGACCTTCCAAAACCGTACCACCATCTAGGAACAAAGTATTCCAATACATGAGCCTGTGGGTTCACAGTGACTCTTCTGCATCCTGGCCTCTCCCCTGTATTCCCATTCCCAGGGGCTGTGATTCCACACTTGTCATTTATAGTAAACACGTCCTTTACTGTGCTTCCTGGAAGATACTTAAATCAAAATTAAGATTGCCAACTAGTATACATGGTCATCTGGATGTTGTTAAGGGGATCCGTACCTGTGGGGGAAATAGAGCTACCCACAGCCAGTGTATCCCTCCTGACCCATTGTGAGCTGGGGAAAAGGACTGGTGTCTTGTAACTATGGAAACAAACTGGATTTGGTGGGGCTGCAAGCCACTTTCTAGCATACAGATTACCCTCCATGACAGTGGTGACAGCAAAGAGAACCAAAGTTCTGAAAACACTGCTTGTGGGAACTAGTTTCCTAAAGTCTCTCCAAATGTCTGCTGAGACAGAGGCCTGGCTAGCTTGGGAGATGTGTAATGACATCAGCTGCCAGCTCTGGGAAGCAAAGAACTGAGGGAAGGTCCCCTCCCACTCACTCTGTCTCTTACTGAGCCGAAGGCCCCATTTGGGACACTTGGCAGGATGGTTTCTGCAATTTTCCATGGTGTAGGGACATTGTGGAGCAGGGTAAGGTCATTATATGCCACTGCCCCACTCCCCCAAGAAAGGGACAGCCACCTCCTTACATTGACAACTGTCAGGTGTCCCTGAGTTTGCTCCTGGGGGTTGCATCTCCAGCTCCTGTGGATGCAACAGGTCCTGTGAGCTCTTCTAGTTAGTCTCTGTGTAACAAAGGCAAGTGGGGTGGGGCCACATCTGCCTGTGAGCATTTCCAAGAACAACTGGGAAAAAGAACATTTTGCAGTTCGCACACATTCCTGACCGGGGACTGTGACTGTTTCCAAGGATGGAGTAAGGAGATGGACTTTATCCTTATTATTCCTTCCAAGCCTGGCTTCCTGCAGAGTTCCAAGCCATGTCACAGAGGTAAGGATGATGGTACAAGAGGCACAGTTTCTCGGAAGAAGAAACTGCTGTTGAGAAGCTTGGATAACCTGGCCTGGGGTGCAGGATAACCACAACCAGGGCATCTCTGGTCAGGGCCTCTGCAAAGACGCCAGTACACAGGGCGCACAGGGAGCACATCTTCACCCGCTCCTGGCCCTGCCTGGCTGCACGCCCCTGCAGCCATTCCTGACCTGGGTTAACTAAGACAGGGAGCTCCTAGTTTGTGAAAGCCGAGAGCACAGCTGCGGAAATAGCTGGCCCGTAGCAATTACTGCTCATTTGTTGCTATGGAGTTTCTGTGGCCTGTTGGATCCCTGAATGTCTTGATTATTTTTCAGTGCCCATTTATAGAACATTCTGTTCATCACAAAGGGCTGTGGACCCTTCTTCAAGGCTTACTCCTCATGACAGATGTGAGCCAGTCAGAACATTGCTATTTTGCAAGGGAGCGCACTAAAGAGAGGAATGCTTTTACAACTGAAATCGGGGACGGCACCAGGAAAAGCACTTGAAGAATACCATTCTGAAAAAGGCTTCACGTTAAGTGACATTTGATGTGAATTGACGTTTGGTGTCAAGGTTTATGGGGACTGAGACACCTAGGTGGTGCTGCAGGAGGGAGAAATGTCATTTAAAGAACAGTTTATAGCTAAAGGAAGTCTTGGAAGGAGGCTGAGCGAGGAGCTACACAGGAGCTCTGCCTTTCAAGTCTGATTTCCAATGAAACTGTAAAAACGTAATCAATCCATAGCTCTTTCATAGAGTACAGTCTGTACTCAGAGGATGTCTACAGCTTATGAATAGTCATATATAGATTGCTGCATATGTATACAATTACATGTGTAAATAATAGTGAGATAATATTAGAGTACATGAGAAAAAGGAGAAAAAATCCCTAAATAGGTGTCTTAGTTAGGGTTACCATTGCTGTGATGAAACACCATGACCAAAGCAAGTTGGGGAGGAAAGGGTTTATTTGGCTTACACTTCCACAGCACTGTTTATCATCAAAGAAAGTCAGGACAGGAACTCAAACAGGTCAGGAACCTAGAGGCAGGAGCTGGTGCAGAGGCCATGTTTACTGGCTTGTACTCCGTGGCTTGCTCAGCCTGATTTCTTATAGAAACCCAGGATCAACTGCTCAGGACCAGTGATAGGTTGGGTCCTCCCCTATCAGTCACTACTTAAGAAAATGCCTATAGCCAGAAATTATGGAGGGATTTTCTCAATTGAGGTTCCCTCCTATCAGATGACTCTAGTTTGTGACAAGTTGACATATAACTAGCTAGCACATGGGTAAATAAATAATGACATTTATACAAAGGAACTGTCCATCACAGCAAAGATGAATGGGCACAGAGCTATATACACAGCATCACCCACAGACCACATGCCAAACATATCCTTGGACAAAAGAGTGAGTCCTAAATCTGACGACCCTTAGAGAAGTTTCTAAAGTGTTCAAGACTTAGCTAGGTACAGTTTGTGACTTCATGATTGTGTGGGGGTCCTTACATAGGAAATTCAGTAATGAACAGAATTCAGATGAGCAGGCTCCAGGACCCAGGAAAGGCTGAGCAAGATCCTCAGCTGCACTGGTATGGTGGGGTCAAGCCTGGGGTTGTAGCATTAGTCCTTATACTTCACACATACCTTCTAGAACTTTCTTGTACACTGATCTGCTCTTGATTCTTACCCAAGAATCTTGAGTTTTGTCCACTCACATGACAGGCTGTCCCAAGCAAGCACTTGCCACTGAAAAGCAATGGTTTGACTGAATTCTCCACAATACCCACTTGCATGGAAACTAACCACATGATACGAGATCATGCACTCTACTGTTTGCATGATGGGATAAGAACAATCTCAAATCCCAAGGGTTATACCCAGTCAGAATGTGTAAACCAAGACTGAACTTTCAAACTCATCTCTGTCTAAACAAAACAGAACACACAAAAACATGCAATTGTGGACCAGACCTTTTTTTTTTTTTTTTTCCCCACAACAGAACGTGTTGGCAAACGCATACAAAATAAAACGGAATGTCAATTTTCATTGTTTTTTTTTTTTTCCTTCACATGACTTCCCAGGGATAAAACAAAATCGCATTAGTCGAGTGTTCTATAATCCTCCCTAGCCAGATGGAAAGGAACTAGGGCATTCACAAATCGCTCCCTGCCTCCCCCTGTCCACACCGAATTCACCTCCATTCTCTGCTCAGGTGATCCTGAGGAAGCAGAGGAGTCAGCCAGGCAGTGGGTTCCAACAGAAGAGCACTGACTAGGTAGGGTGGGGCAGGAAATCAACATTTCAGCTCAAAATATATAATCTGCAACTTAACCACTTACTATTTAGGAATCTTCATTTGTGGAACGATGTGCCAGACTCATGGGAGAGCAGGCGAGATTCTTAAGCCAGATGATGGTGTTGGAAGTTGGTCTTGGTGGGGTTCATGGCAGGGCTGGCAGCTGATTATTCCCTGAGGAGATGCTCCTCCCCAGGGCATGGCACTCCTTTACCTACCATCCCACAACCGGGTGTCTATGAAGTCCTGATCCTTCCTCCGCTCTGAGGGTTTTACCTTCCAGATGAGTGGGCAGGCAGGCAGCCAAATCACAAGCTACCACCTAGCAGAATGATAGGTTGAGGGCCCCATCTAAGGTCTTGTAGGATGTGTGGTGTGGTGTGTGTGTGTGTGTGTGTGTGTGTGTGTGTGTGTGTGTGTGTGTGTGTGTGTGATGAATTCTGGAAGGTTCACAAGGAACACCCAAAAAGACAGCTGTTTTTTGTCATCCCAGGTCCATGGAGAACATTTCAATAAGACAGAGAGATCCAAAAGTCCTTGTGTGGAGTAGGGAGGTCCAGCTTGACCATGGCTAAGTGACCTGACCTGTGCGGTGGAGGCATGGCACTAAAATAAGAAACTCACCGGAAGATTCTGGAATGACGAGGTGGGCAGGGAATGACTGAGGACTCCAAAGACTGACAGGAACTCCAGTTCCAGAAGGTCACAGGGGGAATTGGGAAGATTAGGGGAGAAGGAAGCTGTAATCAGAGTATCAGAGGAACAACAGGGCTCTTAGTGTGTGGAAAGCCTGGACAGGATTCCAGTACTGGTCCACAAAGTAGCTAATACGGGTGGGTTTGAAGCATCATCCAACATCTATGTGAAAACATTAGGTAGACCTAGGTTGGGGGATCAGATGTTGCTGTCCAAGTCTGACAGCTTGCTGCAGAATTCCCGCCCCCCTCATGTGTGTGTTTTACAAAGTCTAATGTAGGGACAGTTTTATATTACATGTGAACATGACTCTGGATAAGGTATAGACCAGTATATGGATCAGTGCAGATCATTTCACAGGCTAAAATTCTCCCAGTTCAAAAGGGGTCATCTGCCTATCAAAAGTTTGCAATGGAGGAAATATAGACATGCCAGAGATGTTAATGACATCTTCACACATCATCTATGTACAGTCTCAGGGTTAATCCTCTACAGAATATTCTTCTAAATAATGGAAGGTCCCTAGCCAAATCCAAATGCCTGAGGTGATCAGTTTGCTCTAAGTTGCTGGCCCATCTTTCCCAAAGCCAAAAGTAAGCCAGGAACTTAGCAATGTTCTTATAGACCAAAATCTAGCAAAAGGCACAATTTATCTGCAGACACATCAAAATGAGCACTCCTGTGTCTGCCAGATGGAAGCCAGCGACTGCTTCTGCTGTTTCTGTTGCCTGCTTCAAAAACAGCTCCAGTTCAATCCATAGCCACAAATGAGAGAGAGAGAGAGAGAGAGAGAGAGAGAGAGAGAGAGAGAGAGAGAGAGAGAGAGATCAGATCCTCAAGAGCTGAGGCGAAGGTTACCTGATAGAACCTGTGGTGTTTTCAGGCATCCCCAGGAACAGCCTGGCCTCCTCCTAACCAAACTACATAGGACGACGGTGTCCACCGTGAGTACAGCCTTCACGTTTCTGATGGTGCTGGAGTCCTGCAAAGCCCCAGGACTGTACATATTCTTGTTATTATGTGTGTGCACAGGATGTGCAGGCACGTACACGCCACAGCGCACTTGTGGAGGTCAGAGGACAACTTTCAGGAGCTGGTTCTCTCCACCATGTTGTCCAGGAATTGAACGGCAAGCATTTTTACCTGCTGAGCCGTCTTGCTGGCCCTCCACTTGGAGATTGGAAGGTAAGCCACAACCAACCTCCAAATAAAGATGTGGAGACTTATTATTAATTATGAATGCTCAGCCTTAGCTTAAGCTTGTTCCACTAGCTTTTTGTTGTTGTTGTTGTTGTTGTTGTTGTTCTTTTTCAAGACAGAGTTTCTCTGTGTTGCCTTGGTGCCTGTCCCAGATCTCACTCTGTAGACCAAGCTGGCCTCCAACTTAGAGATCCGCCTGGCTCTGCCTCCCGAGTGCTGGGATTAAAGGCGTGTGCCACCACCGTCCAGCCTCCACTAGCTCTTATAACTTCATTTAACTTGTTTGTAATCTCTACATGTTGTCTCTGGACTTTTTACCTTTCATTCTGCATGTTCTACTTTTCCTCAGGGTTCAGGAAACTCTATGAAAGAGGAGGTGGAAAAATTATAAGAGCCCAGGGGGATGGAAGATACCAAGGAAACAGTGTCTTCCAGATACAACAGGACTGATGCACACATGAACTCACAGAACCTGTGGCAGTGTGCACAGGGCCTGCACAGGTCCAAGCCAGATGGAGTACCAGCTCTGAAAAGGAAAATGGACATGAGCCCACATCCCTAATCCAGAAGCTGTCTCCAACAGATAACTACTTACTGAGGAAAAATTAATTTTCCCCAGTGGAGTCTCACTGGATAAACATATCACACTTAAGAGTGATTGCATGCCCTATGGTATATGGGCAACACAAAACAAACTCATTGACATTTTTTGAGAAGTCTTGTCTCAGTGCTTTGTGTTTTGTTTTTGTTTTGTTTTGGTTTTTGGTTTTTGGTTTGTTTTGTTTTGGAGGGGGCAGGTTTCAAGACAGGGTCTCTCTGTGTAGCCTTGGCTGTCCTGAAACAAGCTGTGTAGACCAGGCTGGCCTTGAATTCGCAGAGATCTGCCTGTCTTTACTTCTTGAGTGCAGGGACTGGAAGTGTGCACCAGCACTGCCCGGCTACGTTCAGTTATCTTAGAGAACATCCCACACAGCATCGAGAAGCACACGGATCCTGCTGCTATTGAGTGGGATAGTCTGCACATGTGCTTTGGGTCTAGTTGGCTAAAATTTCTTGCTATTCTTTTGTCTCATCATTGTAAACATTACCGACAGGCAGACTGAGTTCTTCGGGCATGACTGCTGAGCTGTCTGCTTTCTCTTTTTATAACATCAGTTACAGCTTCATGGATTGGGAAGCTCTGTCTTTTGGCGCATGTTTGTTTACAAATTGTATATCTTTTGTTAGCTCAATTGTTTTATCATTAGGGAGTGTTCTTTTGGGTCTGTTACAAATCCTCTGTGTGTGTGTGTGTGTGTGTGTGTGTGTGTGTGTCTTCTGTTTTACTTGTCTAGTCTTGGTCTCCAGCTCTCCTGGTGACCATTGTAAGAAATCTTTTCCATCATTTCACATCACACCTCCTTACAGCTCTAAAGGAAAGCACATGTTTGTAGACAGCATGTTCTTAGACCATGGGGGTTTCTTTAACTTCATACTGCACATGTCTGGTGTTTCCTTATGGAGTTTAGCTCATGTACAACTGATGTAATTGCTGGTAAGGAAGAACTTAGCTTGTCATTAGTTTGCAGCATGCTTTCTATCCCCCAACTTCAATTCATCTATTATTGCCTTATTTTTTTTGTTAAATGGGTGTTTTTACTACTCTGGTTTTGTTTTGTTTTGTTTTTGTTTTTGTTTTTTAAGACAGGATCTCTATATAGTCCTGGCTGTCCTGGAACTTACCATGTAGACCAAACACACAGAGATATGCCTATTTCTGCCTCCCAAGTGCTGGGATAAAAAGTATGCACAACCACACCCAGCTTAGCATTCTATTTTAATTTGTTTCACTGTATTTAAAAAAGATATTTTCTTAGTGCTTATGCTGGGAATTCAAATTAGCATCTTAATTTATAAAATGTAGTTTAACTCATACTTAATTTCAGTAAAATTTAAACCCTTTTTTATAGTTCTGCCTGCCATGCTACTATTATCATGAATTATATCTTTATGCTTTTTGTACTCTCAATATAGATTCATAAGCGTTACTCTATACAGTCATCTTAATACGATGGGGGAATGAGGAGCAATAAGCAAAAACTGCAATAATACTGCCATGTGGTTTCTTATCAGTGTTCTTTTGTCCTTCACGTAGATTCATATTATTGCCTAGCAGACCTTCATTTAATCCTGAAGGATCCCCTGACGAATAAAAACTAGGTGTGTTACAGTCTCAATGTGTCCATGTATCAGAAACTTGGTACCCACTGTAGTCATCTGGGAGGTGGGTCTGAGTTGTTGCTCATGAGAGTTCTTCCTTCATGATATATGTACCTACGTGAACAAATGTACACCGCGAAGAACAGACTACAAGAAAGGCTGAATAGAAGGGGCGATGAAGGGCTGAACACAGGTCAGATTTATGAAAGAGGACAGGAAGCTAATTGCTTTGGGTGGT
Organism: Onychomys torridus; assembly: GCF_903995425.1. Lineage (NCBI taxonomy): Eukaryota > Metazoa > Chordata > Mammalia > Rodentia > Cricetidae > Onychomys > Onychomys torridus. The sequence continues at coordinate 71,058,881 of NC_050455.1, forward strand.
GGATAAGCACATAAAAGTGTATCTGATAGTGAAAGTATAAAATCCAGTGTGAGACCCACAGCTTCAAAGGGTCTATTCTAACTGTAGTTAACTATCCATTGAGGCACACAGACAGTGGATCTGGTGAATTTCAGGGCATGACCTTTTTTTTTTTTTTTTATTGCCACTGTTTCTATAATAAAGTTTAAAATAAAAATAAGTAGATGAGATGATTATCATGAGAACGGGTTAGTTACCCTGGAAGCAGATTCATTATGGACTCAAATTTACCCTTCTCCTGTTTCCCCAGATCACAAACTCACGTGGTGTTGGGCTACCTTTAACCCACAGCCCAAAGCCCTGTCTGTGTCTCTCTGCCCTTGGCTCCTGGAGGCTGGTGTAGTCACTAGCATCCCCCGCTACCCCCCATCCCCACATCAGTGGAGGTGGGAAAAGGGAGTGCAGGAGCATGTCCACACACTCAGAGTGGCTGTTCTTACCGATTGCTTCAAACTTTGACTTACTCCCCCCCCCCCCACAACTTTTCCGAAATGTGATTCCATCATCTTTGCTGATTTGCTCACTCATTTTAAGGAGGAGAGAATTTTTGGAATCCTTTCTTCACTACCATCACTGAAATTTCCCCGGAGTCTTAATCTAACGAGCAACTTTGTCAATCCGTGCTTGGGACTGCCAGCTCCCTCCCTGAGAACATCTACTGTGCCATTCCTGCCCTCCGATGCTGGTATGGTATTGGATGATTCTGGGATGGCTGGCTCACAGCTTAAGCCACTTGCCACCAAGTCTGATGACCTGAGTTTAATCCCCAGGACTCACAGGGTGGAAGGAGAGAACTGACTCCTGAAAGTTGTCCTCTGACCTCCACATGTGTGTGATGGCAGGTACATGGGGACACACAAATACACAGTAAATGAATTTAATTATAAAAAAAAATAATGACCAGTGGGATAGCTCAGTGACTAAAGGCGCTTGCTGCCAAGCCTGATGACCTGAGTCTAACCCCGAGGACCCTCACCATGGAAAGAGAGGAGTGACTGCAGAAGGCTGTTCATACAAACACTGGCATGTGCAGATGTGGGAAGATCATCCAGCGACTCTGGCTCTTATTTCCCATTTTGTTTCCCCGTCCTGGTGGGAGTATCCAGTGTCTAGCTGGCCCATGCCTACCTAGCTCCTGCCATCTGGGCTTTAAGAGAAAGGAGTTCTCCATCCCTCCTTACTTTAGCTGTAGGACTCGGGCCTCAGCATAAAAAGCTAGATGCACACTGTCTTGGATAATACAGCACTCAAATGGGGCAACCATGTGCAAGTCTGTCCTTTTCCCGAGGCTGTGAAGTCCTTAAAAACAAGATGACATTGAACGTCTTTCTCTGCATTTCTCAGTAAGAGCTATTTTCTTTCAGTGGAGGGGCTTTCCTTTATGTATTTCTAGCCCTCAGAGAAAGTCCATGGATAATAAACTAGCAGTATAACCTGTGCAGATGGACAGGAGCAACCCCTTCCCCGCAGGGTTCTCGGGGGTCACGGCAGAAGTGAGACTCAAGCAGATGCAAGCCCTGTGCTCCTGGGACCTCCTCCTCGACTAGAAGGCTCCAGGGTGTGCAGGTGCCCTTAGCGTATCTGTGAGGCTCTGAAAGCCAATGGTCACACAGTGTTAGCTAAAAACCACGGGCAGGCTGCGCGGCAGTGGCCCACACCTTAATCCCAGCACTCGGGAGGCAGAGGCAGATAAATCTCTGTGAGTTCAAGGCCAGCCTGGTCTACAGACCAAATTCCAGAACAGGCTCCAAGGTACACAGAGAAACTCTGTCTCAAAACAACAACAACAAAAACAAAACAAAAAACACTGGCAGTACCGGGCTGGATCTCTGTTGCTTCTTGAAGCGTTAACCATCCTTGATACCCATTGGCTTTATAGAAACATTGTTCCAACCTCTGTGCAGTCCTCACACAGAGGGTTCCTTTGTGAGCCTGAGTCTCTTTGCTCTTCTAAAGAGGATACCAATCACCGGATGTCAGGTGCACCCTCACGTGCATGACCTCATCCTAACCAAGTGTATCTTGAAGCACTTTGTTTTCAGATATGCTGACTTCATGAGGTTCTGGGTGAGCATGGATTTCAGGATACACAACAGTGTAGAATCAGACAGACCTGAAGTGAGGTCCTGGTCTCTTCCTAGATGCATGACCTCAAAATCCTCTTTCTCCTGACAGCAGTAATGTTTAATTCAGGTGGCGCTACACTCTAACTTGCCTCAGATTATCTCAGACATCACTTACATATTGTGCCCATTGACTTCCAGAAGTAGTTCAGCTTGGACAACAGGTGACTAGATGAATGTGGGTCGTTGCCTAACCTCCAGAAAGTCCTACCTTGTAGAAGAACAGCAGCAGCCAGTGCTGGGGCCATGCATTTAGAGCAATGAGTAGGAACATAAAGGAAAGCTGGAGCATGAAGCCAGAGCCACTCAAGGTGTGGAGCATGGGGAGGACATCGAGGAAGAGGCTGGTGGGAGCAGGGCAGTTGCCCAGGTGAATCCTGGATCCTGAGCACCCGCAAACACTAACCAAGCGTTGTTGACTCCCACCTCCACCCTCACTTTCCTGCTCAGCACAGCCTGGCGAGTAGTACAGCATCTGAAATTAATTAAATTCTCAAGGCAGGTTTCACTTCACTCAAGCATGGTAATTGCAGCTTTTCTATGTAGACAATCACCTCTAGCTCGCTTTTCTTTCCTAATTTGTGAAATGACATTTTTTCCGTGAGCCTTTAAGCTTGTCTTTTAGGGGTTTGGCATCAGAATTCACAGGGCATTTGCCAGGCTTGCAGTTCCCAGGGCCCGCGTTCGGACCCGCTGCGTGTGAAAAACGGCAGCAAGCATCAGAACCTGCTTTAAAGTGATTTGCCTCGTAAATCTTCTGCAGCGTCCTGGCTGGGTTGTATGTTCTCATGAGGGTGTCAGCTTTCTGTGACAGGGAAAACGGGAGTTCTGTGTGGGTATGAAGAACTTCCGGGGCCACCACACTGTTCTCAGATGTCACCAAATGTGATTTAAAAATATTCCTCCAGACTGTTGAAAACTTATCTCCATAAACATCTAGCTGTATGAAGCCACAGTGTTTTACCATCATGTCACAGGGGCACTCTCTACACAGCTCATCCATGCTGTTGCAGAAAATAACCATGCTGAATTGAGCCATGCTTACATTTTCTTTTGTTTTGTTTTGTTTGTCTTTTCTTTTTTTCAAGATAGGGTTTCTCTGTGAAACTTTGCACCTTTTCCTAGAACTCACTCTGTAGCCCAGGTTGTCCTCGAACTCACAAAGATCCACCTGTCTCTGCCTCCCGAGTGCTGGGATTAAAAGCGTGCACCACCACCGCCAAGCTTGCTTATGTTTAAACTAACTCATTCAGTGCCACATGTCACAGACTCAGTGGTCACCTGGGTGGCCCCATATTTGCAGACCCTCCCCTCAAATTGAGGGTTCCGTTGGACCCAGCTCAAGGGCAGTGGGCACTGGAGTCACCTGGGAGCTCTCAAAGCCTTATGCCTGGGTCACATCTCTGGGGTGAAGCAGCCTTTAGAAAGGTCATGTAGTAGTCATGGTTCTCTAGAGGAACAGAACTTACACAAATTTCGCATATATATGGGGTTTACTAGAATGACTTACAAGCTGTGGTCCGGCTAACTCAACATTGGCTTTCTACCAACAGAAGGTCCAAGAGTCCAGTAGCTGTTCACTTCACAAGGCTGGATGTCTCAGCTGGTCTTCGGTATACCTCAGAATCCCGAAGAAGTAGGTTCTAATGCCAATGAAGGAGCAGACTCGCTAGCAAAGTGAGAGCAAGCAGGCAAAGACAGAGAGCTTCCTTCTTCCATGTCTTTTATTATAGGATACCCTCAGAAGGTGTGGCTCAGATTAAACGTGGAACTTCCCACCTCAAAAAATCCAGACTGTAAGTGAGTCTTCCCACTTTGAATGATTTAATCAAGGAAAAAAAAATCTCTCACAGATATCCCCAACCACTTGGATTCTAGTTAATTCTAGATAAAGTCAAGTTGATAGTCAAACAGCCACCACAGTAGTTTGGACTAGACGCAGAGGCACTGTGGAGCAGAGTTCACCAACTCCACTTGCGGGGCTTGGAGCTCATGAATGAACCTGGGAATGGGCATTTCTGGTAAGTTCCCAGTGACACTGAGCCTCTAGTCTGAGAAGGTAACCCTCTGGCAGGAAGGAAGTTATTCTAAAGAGGTACTTGGGCCCCTTGCGTGGGTGTCAGACTATTAAGATAATAGTTCCCCAAAAGCTTGAATTTCTTCAGGAAACTGAGAGAAGGAAGGGGCTACCTAATGTCAACCAGAGGAGGAGCTCATCTCCCAGAAAGAGATCTGCAACTTGACAGACCACCATGCAAGACAGACTGGAGCTTAGGCTGTGACGGTGGGTGGAGTCACTCCTTAACCAGAAATGTTTCGTTACACATACCTCATGCCCACCGCTTAAACCTAAACCTCCTGTTAAGACTAGGGAAGATGGACTAGGGGATTCACTGCTCCTCTTCCAGCGGGGCCACATTGAATCAATGTTCTTTCTCTGCTTTTCACTATTACCTGTCTGTTGGGTCAGCCTGTTGAAGACAAGTGGCCTAGCCTAGCTTGCTGTGGGAGGTCTTTCTGTAGGCTGTGAATATGTGTTGCTCCCGTTGGCCAATTAATAAAGCTGCATTGGCCTATGGCAGGGCAGGATGGGGCCAGGTGGGAAAATCCAGAGAGACAGTGAAAGGAGAAAGGAGAGTGAGGGGAAACACAGCCGTCCAAGGAGCAACATGTAATAGCACACAGGTAAAGGCATGGAACGCGTGGCAATACATAGATTAATAGTAATGGGTTGGGTTACGTTATAAGAGCTAGCTAGCAAGAAGCCTGAGCAATAGGCCATATAACTTGCAATTAGTATTAAGCCTCTGAATAATTATTTTATAAGCGGCTGCAGGACCACAGGGCCGGGCGGGACCAGGTGGAATTGGAGAAACTTACAGCTACACTAGCTTGTGAGGGCTGCCAGCAGCCAGGCTTCAGACCCTAACGGGCTCCAGAGCGGCATGCTCTGCAATCCTCCTCAGAAGGGGTGGCTCTAGAGAGGCGAACCTGTGCCCACAGAGCACCAAATGCCACCCCTACCCCTCACTAGCTCCCTTTGCTGCACATACCAGGAGCAATCAGGGGGCCATCTACCCCTAAGGACAGGTTTTAGGAGCTGCAGGAACTCTCCAAAGCCGGGACCAGTATCTGGTGTCGAGGGAAGCTTCCCATTTTTACCCACGGCTTCACTCATCCCTGAGCTGGATGCTCTGGTCTCAGTCCCATGTTCGTGGACACAGATGAAAGCCCAGTGCAGATGCCTTCTTCTGGGTTCCCCACAGCTGAAACCCATGTATTAGTCTTTATCTCCTTCCTGTCCCCCCTAAAAGGGGTGAATATGGGACCCGGCTCTGCAGTGCCTGTGACCTGGGAGCTGTGGTCTCACAAATGATGCTTTAGGATTACACACTGAGACCTGTGAGTAACACTGGTCATCTGCATCTGCCCAAGGGGGAATCTTGAAGCACTGCCTTGGGGCTGTTGAAGGACTCTCCTTCAAACTATCTACCAAAACAATGCCCCACAAACAGGATTACAAGCCAATCTGATCAAGGCAATTCTTCAGTTGAGGTTTTCTCTTCCCCGGTGACTCTAGGTTGGGTCAAGTTGACTATGAAAACTGTTCAGGATATCTTTTTATTATATAAACATTTCTGTGTGTTTAAAGAAATGGGAGTCTAAATGTATCTGTCTGAGTTGCTCAATTTCACTACACTTCAAACTTCTATTTTGTGTCAAACAAAACAACCTTTACTACTAGCAATTTGTATTAGTATATTAGAACAGGAGATGAATGTACCAGGGGCTGGAGATATGGCTCACTGGTGAGAAACGCTTGTTGCTCTCACAGGCAACCTGTCTTAGTTAGGTTACTCTTGCTGTGATAAAACACCATGACCAAAAGCAGCTTGTGGGGGGAAAAGGGTTTCTTTCATCTTACAGTTGTAGGTGACATCCCATCCCTGAAGAAAGTCAAGGCAGGAACTCAGGCAGGGCAGGAACCTGGAAGGAGGAATGGAATCAGAAGCCATGGAGAAACACTGTGCACTGGCTTGTTCTTCATTGCTAGCCAAGTCTGTTTTCTTTCCTCCTTCCCTTTTCCTTCCTTCCTTCCTTTTTCCTTTTATTGAAGATGGCTTTTTTAATACAATATATTCTGATGACAGTTTCCTCTCCCTCTAGTCTCCTGTTTCTTCCCACTTCCCCTTCCATGGGATCCACACCTTTCACAAGCACCTAAAAAACAATAATATAATAAAATAATATAAAATGAAAACAGGCAAATTGGAATAGGACAAAACAACCAAACAAGAAGAGCCAAAGAAAAATAACAAGAAACACATATAGACACACACAGACACACACAGACACACACACACACACACACACACACACACACACACGTGCTGGGCCCTCCCAAATCAATCATTTACCAAGAAAATGCCCTATAGCCTTGCCCCCAGGCCATCTGATGGAGACATTTTCTCAGCTGCAGTTCCTTCTTCCTAGATAACTCTAACTTGTATCGGGTTAACAATAAATAAACAAACAAATGAATAAAACAGTCAGAACAGACACCTTCCCTGCACTCATGTCAAACATTTTACAACTGCCTAGAACTTCCGGCCCAGGACTTTCAGTCTTTCTGCAGGCACCAGTATTCACATTCTTAGACAGACAGACAGACAGACACACACACACACCTACTTCTTTGGGCCTCCATGGTCACCAGTCATGCATGTGGTACATAGACATACATGCAGGTGAAACACACACAAAACTCCCAGACAAACACACACACACACACACACACACACACACACAACTCCCAAGACAAACACACACACATACACACAAAATCTTTAAAAATTAAAAAAGACAAATATATCAAATTCTACATTACATCAGAAGGAAAGTTATATCAAATTATCGGGACTACTATGCTAAAATGAAGTGTGACTGGCACCTGAAAACACTGACCAGCCAACGAGTGATTTTCATATTAATTGTTAAAACCCCAGACACGTGGAAGTGCACTGATGTCATCCTTCAGACGTGCCGTTTCAAACACTCTCCCTGGAGTTCCTGCTCTGCAGTGAACTGTGGATGGGACCTAGGAGATGACTCGGTTGATAGAGTGTGTGCTTTGCACGTTAGGGCTGGATTTCAATCTCCAGGATCTCTATGAAATTCTTAGGCGTGGTGCGTGTGCTTGTAATCTGCACACTAGAGAGGCAGAGACTGGAGGATCCCTGAGATTCACTGGCCCAGCAGCCTAGCCTAATTTGGGAGTTCTAGGCCAATGAGAGACTCTGCCTTAAAATAAAGGGACAGTGGCCCTCAGAAATGACCGCTGAGGTTGTTGTACTGGGCAGTTTTGTGTCAACTTGACACAAGCTAGAGTCATTTAGGAAAAGGGAGCGTCAATTGAGAAAACAGTTAAATTCCTAGCCACGCCCCCGGCTCCATGACCGCACATGCGCTGGCAAGATGCTGAGTCATCCCACGGCCTTCCGACCATAATCTGTGTGCATGCGTGGCATAGCCATGTAAGCCCATATGGGCATGGGGGGGGATCTATAAAACTGGTTCCCTCCTCTCCTGCACAGTCATTCATTCCATTGGCCTATGCACATCGTTCTTATTCCCTCCCCTAATGAACTCTTGCAATGGGTTTTGATGTACCTTGTGGCTTTTCTCGCATGGTAAACAGCGCGGCTTAACGAATAACATTGTACCCCGTAATAAATAACAAAAACACCCCCAACAAGCTGGCATGTCGGCAAGCCTGTGTTCATTCTCTTGACTGATGACTGATGGTCGTGGGCAGTTATTGAAGGTGGTGCCCCTGCTGGGCTCGTGTCTAAGAAAGTAGGCCGGGCAAGCCAGTAAGACATGGCCTCCATGGCCTCTGCCTCAGCTCCCGCCCTGACTTCCTTCAGTGGTGGTCTGCGATGTGGAAGTGTGAGATGAAACAATGCCTTTTCTTCCCAAGTGGTTTTGGCCATGGTGGTTTATCACAGCCATAGAAACCCTAACTAAGACGGTTGCTCCTGGCCTCTGAATGTGAATTGCATACACACACACACACACACACTCACGCACACACAGAGGTGGGGTGGGGTGGGGTGGGAATAGAAGGTATTTCACAAAGTTCCTCCCACATCTCTCTGAGGTTCCGTTGCCTGGAGCCTATTTGGGGTCAGTCTTCATTCTGCAGAGTTCCTTAGCTGTCAACTTAACCCCCAAGCTCCCCAAACTATAAGCGAGTGGGGACAAGCCTGTTGCTTAGATCTCAGCAATGCGTGTCCAGACTCCAACTTCTGATTCTCCGCATTTGGCAACCTCTCCCCCCACACTTCAGCTTTTCAGTCAGGAAATGAAAGAGAAAAAAGAAATACAGTTGAGGCTGCAGTCTCTGCCTTGTTAAGTAAAACAGGTCTTTGCCTCCCAAACTTCAGATTCACCTTGGGTGACCGTTGCACTTGATTCTCCAGGAGAAAGACACAAGTTACAGGCAGCCTGGAAGGGCAGCCTTCAGCCTGACCCTGATTTCTCGTTGCTTGGGGAGGCTATTGTTTATTTGAACAAAGAGCAGTCCAATCAGAGCTACTAGAAGCCGCTTGCATTGTAGGACCTGGCACAGATGGGAAGAGGAGGGACTCTTGGTTAATGAGCTGGAGGTGCTCCTCAGGGCCTGCTACTCCTGCAGACAACAGATCTCTGCTTCCTCCAGCTCCATGGAGCCTCCATACACTGTGACACTGTGCCTGTCACTTCTGGAATATCAGAAATGCCCTGAAGGTGGCTCTAGGTTTCTGTGAAACTTTTCATTAAAGCTGTGCTTGGAGTCTTTATTCTTTTCTTTCCCTTTGAGACAGGGTCTTTCTGTTACATACTCTAGCTGCCCTGGGACTCACTGTGTGGACCACGCCTCGAACTCACAGAGACCCACCTGCCTCTACCTCCTGAGTACTGGGGTTAAAGGTGTGCACCATAACCAAGTCTGATCTCTAAACACCAGAACACTACAATTCCGGGGTTAGCCACCCACAGTGGCCCCAACGTTTTCTATCAACTGAAAGAGCCTCGGCTATTATCTACGGCCCTTGGGCAGACTGCCATGGTGGCCTCTCCCATCAATTCACCCTGGAATTGTGGCCTCTGAGAAGGTGGCGGTCTCCACACAAAGTCCAGTGAATATTGAGAGAGCGAGTGGATAGAGGGGCTGCATCTGAGGCACACAGGATCTGTGTGTACCCAGCCCATTTCTGTCTCAGCCATTGAAGGCCTTGCTGGTAGAGTCCTTCTAAAACCTCCGCAGCGGTGGCGGCAGAGGCGGCGGCAGACGTTTCCTAGGCTTCCCGACCCAGGAGGCACTTTCACCTTGAGTCAGACTAAGCAGCAGGCTCTCATCGGAGTTTGTTTACTAAGGAGAAACAGCTGTCTGTGGGAATAGAAAACGCGGCTATTGTAGGGCAGGCTTCTGTTATGACGTCAGATTGGACGTGTGCACGTTCCACACGCAGAAGACAAGGATACTCGTGGGTCAGGGAGGTTGTTGTTAAGTCATTAAACCTTTGTGTGAACAACCTATTCAGAAGAGAGAATAGGAGCAGTTGGCTGCTGTGAGGCAGGACCCAGGCTTCTAATCACCGAACAGGCAGAAGCCAGAGGTCTAGCTGCCGATCCCAGCCTGGGCGGAGGCTGGCCTAACTTGATTCCTATGGGGAATCCGTGTTTACCATCTAATTCCTAAAGGAAAGCGCTCGCCTTTGGGCTGTGAATACCTCTTAGCCATCAGCTCCATCTGCTATATTTCTCTCCTGAAGAGAAAAAGCTACATTTTTAAAGGGCCGTTTTCTTCCCTGTGAAATTATTTATTCGCTCTCTCTGGGCTACACTAAAGCATCTCAGGCTTTAAGTTTCAGAAGCAAATTGCTTCTGCGCACAGTGTCTTGAGCCTGTGGGTTGTTTTCTTCCTGCCTGCACGTCACGATTTCATTAATCTTCTGGTTTTTAATAGAGGAGTCTTTCATTTATTGCCTCTCAAAAGCTCAGTGCATGGCGGAGGAGCTCTGAGGCAGAATCGCGTTTCTCTTGAATATTTATTGTTTAATTACTGAACACCTACAACACGCCACAGCAGGGGTCATCCCCAGGCCCAGGACCTCAGAGTTCACTCTCATGAAGTCCTGGGCCCAGGGATTCCACCTTTGTGCCACCTTAAGCTAAACAGAGTTTGCTTTTCCAGGACACACACACACACACACACACACACACTTCAATCAGCGATTTAAAACTCTGAAAGGCCAAATGACTCTTTGCCAGCAGGAGAAAGCTCTAAGCTCCCAAGATCTTCCATTCTTGAAACTCTGGGCAAACAGCCCTAGCACAAAGACCATAGAGGGTGGGGTTTGGGGAGGGTTCTCAAAGCGCCTGTTTTGCATCCGTTTGCAAAAGTGCTAACGTTGCATTTATTCAGAACCCGTGTTTTTAAATGAAATTTTGGCATTCTGCTTTTAATCCCAGCAAGAGCTCTTTCGTATATTGACCTGAAAGGTTTGGGACTGCCAAGATCTTGCAACATGGATAAGATCTTTGGAAAGGTTAAATGAGCCGATTTTCAGAAGCTCTTGTCCGCACAGGCGCGAGAATCTCTCGGCTGAAAAAGAGCGGTTGAAGCTGCCCCTCTTCTGTGTCTTCCTCCCTCGATCCGGCCTCAGTTCAGAAGGAAACCTGCTACCGCAAAGCTAAACGCACTCCCACTTCCGTTTAAGCGTTTGGTTTCATCAGAGGGAAACTGGACGACCTCTGTTGGTGGGGCCGCAGCCCTGCAAGAAAATTCAGCAAACTCCGGGGACTCAAGCTCGATGCAGGGCCAAGGTCTGGCAGCAGGGGGCGCACCCCAGCTCACGGAAAAGACAAAGGCCAGAAGCAAACTGTTGTGGGGTGGTGAGCGTATGGAGGCTGCTTGGAAAGGCAAGGAGCAGAATCTCAGGGCCAGACAGCAGGGCCAGGAAGAAAGTCTCTAACCTTTCACCCCCAAAACGAACACTGAAAACAGAAAGACAAGACTGGCCGTTTCCTGTCCTAGGAGGTGAGAATCACTTCTAAGATGATTTCTGTGCTCAAGACAGATGTCAAGAGTACATGCACGCGTGCATGGACACACACACACACACACACACACACACACACACACACACACACACACACACACACCCTGCATCAGCATGGCTTCCAAGGGTGGTGGCAGCCTGAGACTCAAGCCTCCCACTGCAGGCCTTGGGAAAGCCTGCTCATTCCTGCTGCTTCTGGAGTTGGCCTGGCCTCAGCCCTGGATCCAGTCCTTTTCTTTTCATCCCATTTCCTGTCCCTCCCCACCCCCGCCAAGCACAATCAGTGACCTCATTCCCACTGCTGCGAGTGCCTTGGGGGAACCTTAGCCAGAGGCCGGCAAACAGCCCTAGCTTCTACCCTGGGAACACGCAGCCACCAAGCAGCAGCACTGGCCATTGGGTTTGGCTTCTTAGAAACACCATGTATTTCCTCAAGCACAGAAAGCTCCATCATATGGTGTTAAAAAGCCTCAGGCTCCCGACCACTTCCACAGCCAGGCATTCCCTGCATTCCTGCACAGCCTGTAGCTGGGTGTCTGACAGAACGGTAACCCTCCTGGAAGAAATGATGACATTCTTAAGAGACACTTGATCTCCCTTAAACCTCAGACTACTAAGACGATGGACTCCAAAGAATTAGAATTTCCAGTTGTTGTCTCTCGTGGGGAGAAGGAGAAGTCTGGAGTCCTCTTGCCAGCCCGAGAGGAAATCGTCTCTCAGGAAGAGATTTCACTCTGTTTGGCCACTTGGCAGGATGCACCAGAGCCCAAACAACAACCTGGGTCCGTGATGGGTAGGACCACATCTTCACCAAAGTACACCTCTTGTCTCCTGTTTAAATCTAGACCTCACGTCAGGATCCTGAAGATGGAGTTAGTGGGACGTGTTTGCTTCTCTTGCCAGTGGGTCCGCCTGGAACACATCTTTTAGTTGACCTGTTGAGGGCAGATGCCCGAGCCCGGCTCATTCAGGCTGCCAGGGCCCACCCACCCAGATGCTGGCCCTCACCACACCACCAATTACAAAAGGACAGAGCAGTACAGTTAGACTGCTAAGATCATGAACAAGCCTGGTGTGTGTGGAGTCCCACTGAGGGGAGGCTGGGCAAGACCTGGAAGCCACCTGTGGGTGACCTGTCTTTTCTTCCCGGTCACCCGGAACTGGCTTCTCACTACGGACTGGAGGCCTGTAGCCAGGATGTCCACACAAGCCATCAATGACGGCCCCACAGAACACCAGGGCTCAGCGGTTGTCCTTTTTTCCTGCTGCCTGGAATGTCAGGGTCTCTATTCCAAGTTCATCTCTCCCTAGCTACACAGCCTGGCCTTTCTAAATGTCCACAGTTATGTGGTCCTTTGCGGTGGCTTCAGTTTCCTGTGTATCTTCAACACGTGAGAACAGAGCTCCAGAAGGAGAGGAGAAAATGAAGAGTCAAGTTTGCTTTCCTGTCATGCCCCAGTGAATCCACAACGCCCCCGCCCGCCCCCGCCCCTGCCCCCACCCTCCAGACCTGGGAAAGATCCAGAATGCCGCTGTGGTCAGAACATGCTGTATTTGATTCATTTTCTTTAAGATAAAGGTTTTATTTTGGAGAGAAGCACAAAGCCCTGGGTGTTATGTCAGGGCTCTGGGACTTTCCAACTGTGCAAAATAAATTGTATCACCCCTTGATAACCCAAAGGACACAGTGGCCACCTCCTCACCCAGGGTCCCCACCCTGGACCCCAGCAGGCTGCAGGGAACCTCGAAGTACTCACTCAGGCCACTTGAATCTCAGAAGTGACTGTGTCTCCCTCTCCCTGTGTGAGGGTTAATACTAATTGTCAGCTTTCCAGATCCTACAGTCACCTAGGAGACAAACATCTCGACATCTGTGTAATGAAGTTTCTAGATTGGGTTAACAGAGCTGGGAAGAACTATCCTAATTATGGTGGCACCGTTCTGCAGGTTGGCAGTCCCAGACAGAATGAAAAGGAGAAAGCTCGCTAAACATCCATCTCTCTCTCTCTGCTTCCTGACTTTGAATGCAAAGTAACCAGACCTCTTCACACTTCTGCCCTCTCTGCCCTGATGGCCTGTACCCTCCAACCTGGAGCCAAATTCCCTCCCTATGGTGATGTTGTCAGGTGTGTTTGTCAAAGCATCGAGAAAAGTAACAATACACCCTGCCATGTTACCATCCTTAAAGCAGGGACTCAGTTTACCTCCTAAACTCCTCTACTAGCCTCTTTGCTCTCCCCTTGAAGCCATAGTCCCTTGACTTCTCTTTTCTTACAATCGCCATTAACACACTCATCCATGCTGCATGCATTGATTGAGCGCCTGCTGTGTGCAGCACAGTCCTAAATCCTGGGACTGTAACACTGGTGGAAACTGAAAACCTGGTCACATTCTACCTCCAGCTACTCTCAGAGGAAGTGGCCAGCCAAGGGAGAGGGGTTGGCATCAGGAAGTGCTGGGCTCCTCTGTCCCCATCCGTCCTCCCTCACCAGAAGCTGAGAAGAGGCAGCAGGCACCACCTTCACAGACTTCAACTCCCAGAATGTCCTGAGAGCTTCATCCTCAACTCCTTATAAGCCACCCAGCTTCCGCTGTTCTGCTACAGACACAGGAGATAAAGGAGCTTCTCTTTCTTCCTTCTGTGTTCAGCTGTGTACCCCAACACCAACTCACACCCTAACACCATATTCCCCATGTCTCCCCACCCTGTTTTCACTGTCTGTGCTGACCTGACTGCTCATTATTTCTCTGTATTAGCACAGTTCTCGCTCCATGACCCTCCTTGGAGGACCCGTCCTTACACAGCATGCACCCTGCAGGCATGCTACTGCCCAGCCCCTGCAGGTGTGCCACCACCTCCCCTGCAGGTGTGCCACACCCCCACCTCAGGTGTGCCACACCCCCACCTCAGGTGTGCACCTGATTGATCTGTTTTCCTTGACACTGGCCTGACTCAGTGTTGCTCCTTGTCTTGATAATCTTTTCACTATGTGTGGTCACAGCCAAAGACGGCATCTAACTTCTACCGTGGGGCGCCCCTGGATGTTGGGATGTTACCAGATGTTTCTGACCTCCTGGTGACCCACTGACACACACACTCACACACGCATGCACGTGTACATCATTGTTTTAGATGCTAGTACAAAGAGGCAGGAATCGCTATGTGAAACACAATGGAATAATGGAGGCTGAGGTCATAGCACAAAAGAAGCCCCTTCCTTTTCCCCACAGAACCCAGAGGGCAGAGGAAGGGCCTTTTCCCCTGACCTAATCCTTTCCTTACATCCTTTGCATTCAGGGTCCTGCCACTGCTAGTGATAAACCAGTCTGCAGGAAGGGTGTGCATAGCCTGCAGAAACAAGGAGGAGCCATTGTCCCCAATGGGGAATGGGTCTTCACTTGCTGTCCACCTTCCCTGGTGACAGTCTCAGCACTGAGCTGAGCTCCACCCATTACAGCTGCTGAGTCTTTCCATCACCAGAACCCTGGGCTTCCCCATGGCCCACATCATGGAGATGGGGAGGGCCCCCTCGCCTTGTTCAGCCCCGACACACCTGCACAGAAAGAAGGCTCTGCCTTGTAGCTTGAAGGCTGCTTGGTAGAACGTCTTCTTACCAGGAATAACTGAGTCTCAACCCTATTCCATGCTCCTCTACCAAGCACTAAACAAAATCACATTCTTACTGCTGAGCTCCCAAAGGCTGACCTGATACATCACCAAACAAAGGCAGAGCAAAACAGGAACCACTGTCTGATGTGCCGCTGACGCCGAGATTGCTTGCCATTTATATGTGGAGACATGCGTCACTAAATCACTAGACCTGGGAGTCTAAGGCACTGGCAGGGTCTGACTCATCCTGATGCCCCATTGCAGAACTTAGCAGAAAATGTTCTAGTGGGAATGGGAGGGAGAGGGGGAAGTCTGAGTGATGGCAGAGGACCAAACTGCCAGATGTGCCTCCTACTCATCTAACCAGAAGGGCCCGCCCAGTTCCATGGTACTTAATTGTTTTAAGGCGTTTGCACAAGTTCAGGAACGAAGGTGGCTGCAGACAACTCACTCCTGAAGGCGGAGCATCTCCTTTTGCCTGTTCTGTAGTCACATGAACTAACCGGACCGGAGAGGTGGCTCAGCACTTAGGAGCACCGGCTGCTCTTGCAGAAGACCCAGTTTCTATTCCCAGTGCTCCCCCTCTCCCCGGGATGGTTAAAGTGATCTGTAACTGTCCAGAGGATCCCGGGCTGTCTTCCAGATGCATGTGGTACACTTACATGCAGGCACCACACACACACACACACACACACACACATAAAATAAAAATGAAGTAAATCTTTTTAAATTACTTTTGAATTGTTGGGTTGGTTTCCTGTTTTATCTTTGTAAAGGGGCCAGGGGGAGGGTGACAGGGAGAGGATGAGTCCCGCCATGGGATTCCCAGGTCACTGTTTCTTTGCTTATTCCATCACTGAGATCAAATCCAGGACTGGGAGCAGTCTAGGCAAGTGCTCTTCTACTGAACTGTATCCTCAGCCCTCCTGTTGTTTTTCTCGTTTTGAGACAAGTTCTTGCTAAGTTGCCCAGGCTGCCTTGAATTTCCAATCCTATGACCTCAGTGTCCTGCACACCTGGGATTGCAGAGAGGTCCCACTGGCTCGGCCTAACCACTGGTTTAAAGTGTGCCCACTGCTGGGAATTCAGGCACCACTCTTTTAAAAAATACATATTTTTTTTATTTTATGTGCATATGTGTGTGGCTGGGTGTATATATGTGCACCCCAAGTCTGTAAGTGCTCTTAGAGGTCAGAAGAGGGCATCTGGTCCTTTAGAATGGGAGCTATAGGCACTCGTGCACCGCTATGTGGGTGCTGGAACTAAACTCCAGTCCTCTTGACCATTGAGCCCCCTCCCGAGCCCTAGTGGTACCCCATAACTCAGCATAGGGAGGCTTTCTGCTTCTACCCTGTGGTTTGGGGGTTTGGACTCAGGTCATCAGGTATGGCAGCGAGTACTTCCGCTGATTCATTTTGTCAGCCCAATGCACATATTTTAAAATGTAGGTTCTATATGTGATAGAAAGGAAGATGTTTGTCTTTCTGAATCTGGCTTATTTTGCTTAATAGGACGATCTCCAGCTGCATTTCTCCTGTCAAGGATGTAACCCTGTCCTTCTTTATGGCTGGAGAGAACACCACAGAACTTCTGTCTTATGTCGTCCCTGCCATCTCATCGATGGGGGCATCCAGGCTTCCATCCCTCTTGCACCATAGGATGCCTGGCTATGATCCCTGCTTACTGCTGCTATGGAAACCACCAGAGCAGAGCAGGTGGCCAAGGCCAGAGGAAGGACTCCCCCACCTGAAGACACTCCATCATGTTTAGGTGAAGCTGGGTGAGTGCCCTGGTGTGCCCGTTTCTCTCCCACGTGACGGGCTTCTCTAACTGGCACACGGCAGGGACGGGTAGTTTATTTTTTGTTGTTGATGATGTTTTTAAAACAAATGGCCAGTCACTTCAGGTCACCATTGTGGTGGTCAAGAGTGAGAATCAAGGGAGAAACAAGAGAGGAGGGAATGCTCAGCCTTCAGGAAAGAGGAAAGGAAGGGAGAAGTTGCAGATTGTGTGTTTGGACATCTGAGCACTATCACATCTCAGAGAACTATGCAGAGCGGTGGTCCTCAACCTGGGGATTGAACGACCCTTTCACAGGGGTCACATATCAGATATCCTGAATATCATATCTATCTATCTATCTATCTATCTATCTATCTATCTATCTATCTATTTTTTCCCCCGAGAGCTGAGGACTGAACCCAGGGCCTACCATTGAGCTAAACCCCAGCCCTTGCATATCATATTTATGTTATGACTCATAACAGTAGCAAAATTACAGTTATAAAGTAGCAATAAGAATAATTTTATAGTTGTACGGGTCACCACAACATGAGGAACTCCATTAAAGGGTCGAGGCATTAGGAAGGTTGAGAACCACTGATCTAAAGGAAGGGAATGGGGGATAGGAAGGGAGACGAGAGAGGGTAATTGGAGGGTTAATGTAAGCACAACAAAAAGATATATATGTATGTCGATGTCATAATGAAACCACTCATGTATACTGAAGAAAATTAATAATAAAAATGTGATTTTTTTTCTTTTAAAGAAAGGGCCTGGAGCCACTTACCTAGCATGAACAGAAAATTTGGGTCCATTCTCCAGCACCACAAGAACTGGGTGTAGTGATGCACAGCTGTAACCTCAGCACTCTGGGCCGGGGACAGAAGCAGGAAGGTCCGAGGGCATCCTGGGCTATATAATGAGTTCCTGGCCAGCCTGGTTTACGTGAGACCCTGTCCTGATTTGCTTTCTCTTGTTGTGACAAACACTCTGACCAGAAGAAACCTGGGGAGGAAAGGGCTTGTTTCATCTTACAGCTTAGTCATGAAGGGAAGGCAGGAACTCAGGGAAGGAACCTGGAGGCAGGAACTGAAGCAGAAGCTATGGAGGGGTGCTGCGTTATTGACTTTCTGTCCAAGCCTTGCTCAGCCTGCTTTCTTATATCATGTAAGACCACCTGCTCTGGGGTAGCACATCCCACTGTGGGTGGACCCTCCCACATCAATCATTAGTCAAAAAAGCGCCCTACAGATGTGTTTCCAGACCAGTCTGATGAAGACATTTTCTCAGTTAAGGTTTCCTCTTCCAAAATGACTGTAACTTGTGTCAAGTTGGCATAAAAACTACCAGCACAGACCCTGTATCAGCAAAACAAAACAAAACACAAGTAAACTTTCTCTCATTCAGACTTAGGCAGTCCTGTGGAACGGCCAGATTTCAGACTATATTCTGTAACTGACTCTGTCTATGAATACTAGGTCCAGCATCATGGGATGGGTGTCCCTCTCTTGAAGATCCAGCTTGCCAC
Organism: Onychomys torridus; assembly: GCF_903995425.1. Classification (NCBI taxonomy): domain Eukaryota; kingdom Metazoa; phylum Chordata; class Mammalia; order Rodentia; family Cricetidae; genus Onychomys; species Onychomys torridus. The sequence continues at coordinate 71,077,070 of NC_050455.1, forward strand.
TGCGTTCAACACAAGTTTGGGTCCCTCAGAGGTGTCTGTGTATCTCCTGCTTGGGTCTCAGTTTACCTGGGTGCCCTGCCTCAGGATGGCTGGGAAAGCCAGGGAATTTGGCCAGAGTAGGGTGAAGACGGGGTTATTGCCCTGTGTGGTCACAACAGAGGTATCCCCTCCTTCCTCCATTCAACTGTAGACAGAAGCTGTACCCCAGACAGTATGCTTTCCAGCCCCCGCCCACCCCCCCACAGGCTAGTCAGCCCTTCCTCCTCCACATCTGAAATGTCTTCACGCCTCATCGAGGTCTTGGGAGCATGGTGTGTACCAGGTACTAGGATAGAGTCAGGCACGTCTTTCCACAGAACTCAATAGCTAGAGACCACTTAGTTTATTGTGCCTGCAAGCAGGACAGGCTGCTGGTGAGGCCAACCATGTTCCCAGTGTGCTGACTGCCGGGTCTCTAACTCCGAGCTGTGGAACACCCAGGGAGGCTGGGGCCAGATGAAGTACCTGAAGCAGAGGGGCCAACTACGTCCTTCGATGTGAACCCCTTGGCCTTCCCGTGACCTAACATCACCCAAACCTGGTTAGTATCTGTGACTATACAGGTGGTTCAAATGCGCAGTATTCACATAAGTCTCCTCACTCTGGGTTGAGGAGAGCATTCTAGTGGAAATGCCTGCTCTTGTCTGAGAGAACTAGCCTGACCAGAAGTGACCAGAAGGCAAGAGAGTTTGGGGACCCCCTGTCCCGCACAACCACACAGCAGGCCTGAGTTCCCCACTTTGCAAGTTTCAGTTACATTGGCAGTGAACCCCGTGTACCTCAGGCTAACGGTATTCCCACCATGCAATAATCAGGGCACTGGTGACCATCACTGCTTCAGTATCCTAACACAGATAGGCAGGCAGGCACGCACGCACGCACATGTACACACTCCTTGCATAATTGGCTTTTCCTCTGACACACAACATCTTCCCCTAAATGAAACCGCATACATCCCATCATACACCATGGGAACACAGTGCTCCTAAAGAGAGTGCTGGATGTTTACATAGGAAAATATGTATTCATTAAAAAGACTCTTTGAAGCCAGAAATAACTTATGCATTGACGGTTTAGAAGGAGAGAGTGGGAAGCCCTTTTCCCTAGTTATTCACAAAAAAGGTCTTACTGTTGCCATAGATACGGATCTACTCAAGGGCAGAGCCCTCTTGGAGGATGTACTCCTCAGTCTTGGGTTAGGTATGTGCTTAACAGCAGCAAGGGAAATGCAGAGAAATTTGGGAGTGCAGCCTGAAGTCCCTTCCAGGTTGGAGTGTCCCAGAACTTGCCAACACAAACTCAGAGGAGCTGGCCTGAACTTCAAACCTGTCCCTGACTGTGCCAGGAGGATCCAGCACCTCCCCCAGTCCTCCCAAGGCAGTAACAAAAGTCTAAATCAATAACTAAAGACACTCCTCAATCGAAGAAGAACCAGTCTAGGTTTTCCAACTTGAAATGTAAGGTACAGCAGTGTCAGTGTCTGACATTTTTGTTTTATGTTCAGTGTGACAAACTCTCTATGAAATAAAACAAATAGAAAGCAGTGGCCAGTTAGAGCTGGTTTAACACTAGGTTCTGGGAAGGCCTGAGATGATGTGCCCAGAGCGGAGGCTTGGGGAGGAGACGGATGGGTGGGCCCAGACTGTTCACTTGCATGTGAACTTGAGCCCTACATCTGCATTCTCCTGGGCACTCTCATCACTTGGCTCAAAACTTGAAGGTCTTGGGGCTGGAGACATGGCTCAGCAGTCAAGAGCACTCACACACTCACTGCTCTTCCAGAGGACCTGGGTTTGATTCCCAGCATGCACACAGCAGCTCATAACTGTCTGGAACCCCAGTGCCAGGAGATCCAACACCCTGTTCTGGCCTCCTCCAGTACCGAGCATCATGTGATACCAGGTATGCATAGACAGACATATATGCAGGCCAAGCCCCCATACACATAAAATAATATTTTTTTTTAGAAAAGGAAAAGAAAACAAACACCTTCATGTTCATAATAAACACCTTGCCCTGGTCACTCACCGTAGCTCGCTTTCCCTTCTTCTCTCTGCTGGCGGTGGTTCTCAACGTTCCTAACGGTACAACCCTTTACCACAGTTCCTCATGGGGTGGTGACCCCCAACCGGAAAAGTATTTCGTTGCTACTTCATAACTGTTGCTACTGTTGTGAATCGTATGTAAATATCTATGTTTCCTGATGGTCTTAAGAGACCCCTGTAAGAGGGTCATTTGACCCCCCCCCCCCCCCCCCGAGGTTGAGAACACTGGTCTAGAGCTGTTTAGGTGGTTTCTATGATAGAAAGGTTTTGGCAGTAGCTGGCTACACAACTCTGAGCATAAGCCATGCAGTGGATCCAGTGCTCAAGCTTGATGAAATACCAAGACTGTTCCAAGCCCTGGGTGTGCAGCACCACTGTCTAGGAGAAAAAGAATTAAATAACACATTTAATGTTATGCATAATTTACCAAAAGAGTTTTAAGAATTAGTTTTTAACACAGCAACCTGCACTGCTAAAGAAAAAAAAAAATGAGTTTAGTTGAGTTAACTAAAAACATGTACAGGAAAAAACACAGCTCATGCTGTTAGTTAGTGCACATCCTGCTAAAGGTCCCTGGCAGGGGGTCATGTTTTTTTTTTTTTTTTTCTGTACAGCTATTGGGGAAGAAAATGTTGCTTTACTTTTATTTAGTTAATATTTTTGAAACAGGGTCTCCTACGAAGACCTTGAACTTCTGATCCTCCTTCCTCCAGCCCTCCATACAGGCTTTGCAGGCATCTTACACCACACCCACCTCATGGGACCCTAAGGATTGAATCCAAGGATTGGTGCTTGCTCAGCAAACACTATCCTGAGCTCCATTCCCAGCCCTGTTACTTTACTTTAAAAACAAGGCCAGAGTTGCCTGCGGTGGGCACCAGTCCAGGGGAACACAATGGTCTGAGGTCTGAGCTTATCACCAAGGGGGACAGGGTAAGGATGTAAGATCTCAGCTGATTGGCTGGAGTCCCAGGCAACACCAATAGCTCCTGTCCCTTGGCAGAAGCTCAAGCTCTTCTCTCTCTCTTTCTCTCTCTCTGCAGTCCAAGTCACCTTTGCCTACGCAAAGGCAGTTTTGTCTGAGTCTGGTTGGCGATGTTTGGGAGACTTTTGTAAGGACAGAGGCGGGGGGCAGGGAGGTGGGAGCCTTCAACTCAAGCAGAGGAGGAGAGAAACCTGTGCCCACCACGCATGTCCCTGTGAGCCCTAGGCTGAGCGTCACAGATCTGCTATCACTCTTTCCACCACTTGCCTGCCAGAAAGGAGGAGAGGGGTGAGAAGGGCTAGAAGTTTAAACTTACACGATTTAAATATTTAAGTAGCCCACATAGAGACCGCGATGCTCTAGATAGCTACTGGCAAAGTCTGGATGTCTAGCAAAGGAGATAACGTCAGAGTGTGCAGAGATGTGCAGGGGCAGCCCCTCCCAGCACCCCTGGGCTCTTTCCAGAATCACCCTCTGCTTCTGTAAGCTAACTTGCACCCACCCCCAGCCCCACTGTGTGTAGACAGCTTGGAAATGACCAGAGCAACGTTACTTTCCTGCAGCGTGTGCCGAGGACTTGGAGGATGAACAGTGTTCAGAGAACAGAATCCACCTGGTATCTTTTCTCTGGCTGTGCCTCTTGATGTCACTGTCATTCAGGATGGTGACTAAGGGAGTTTCCTCTGCTTTTGAAAGGGCAGTTCCAGAGCTGGAAACACAGCTCAGCTGGCATAACTCTTGCTTTGTAAGCGTGGGGACCCCGGGGGCAGTGTTTAAAGAACTGGGCATGGCGACTCAGCCCTGTGCTGAGGGGCCAGAGACAGGGCATTACAGGGACCAGCTGGTCAGGCAACCTACTTGGTGAACGCTAGCTCAATAGAGATCCTGTCTTAAAAGAAAAAAACAAAAAACAACTGTAGACTGGACCTGAGTAATAATACCCAAGGTTGTCCTTTGACCTCCACACTCATGCACACACATACATATGCACTACCCCCACAAGTACACACACACACACACACACACACACACACACACACACACACAAATAAAAGATCAGCTTCACACCAACAAGGACCTGGACTAAGAAGGGACGTCTATACTTAGTGGCCATCTGTTTCTCTGTGGTACTGTTGAACACTTTAAGGGACCCGGGTTAATTTATTAATTGTAGTTTTCAAAACAGACTGTCTTTTCACATGAACTCGCAGCTCAGTCAGCGCTGGATACCTGGGTGATGGTGGAAAACAACACCCCCATGAGGACAGATGGGCCCCTGAGACTCAGCCCTTACTGTCTGTGACCCAGGGGAGCTGGGGGAAGACAGTTTTAAGAAGGTAGATATCTCCGAAGTTACAATTAGCGTCTGCTCTCACGGTTTTTTGAAGGGAAGAAATGTAGGTTTTAGACCTCTTTGGAAACGGCATGTACAACTTAGCATGCGTTAACTCCGGGTGTACCCGTAGAAATTCCATAGGTGAGGGGTTGCCAGAAGAAGAGTTGTGCAGCTGACTCAAGCGAGACCCTGGGTGTGAGGGGGAGTCCTTGCCCCGCAAGTTCAGCCTTTTGGGGGGAGTTAAGGAATCCAGACTTAATACTTGTGTAAAGGACCTTTCTGTGACACTTTGTTTTCCCTAATGAGAGAAGCATGTTCTCCTGTCATTGTACATTCTCAACACTGGCGTTAGACTTGACGCCTTCTAGCCAGGCACTTGAGAGGCAGAGGCAGGCGGATCTCTGTGAGTTTGTGGCCAGCCTGGTCTACAGAGCGAGCTCTAGGACAGTCAGGGCTACACAGAGAAACCCTGTCTCCAAAAAAACCAAAAGTGGGGGGGGGACTTGATGGCTTCTACAATCTGTTTACAAAGTGTCTTGCCAAACTGAGCTGATTTGGGAATGAGAAAGTGTGATATCACACAAGTATTGAACTGCTGGGGGTGGGCATTCACAGATATTTGACCTTCCCAGTCCTGAAAGAGGGGCTTGGCTCTCAGGATCCCCCAAATGCTGACTTCTGGATTCTAAGTGGAGACAATTCAGAAAGTTGGTGATTTTTATGGGTTGTTCTGTCTATAGCCATACTGGTACAGGTGGGTAAGAGCTAGGAGGACTTGAAACATACTGCTCATTTGAGGATCTATAATAAAATATTTGGGGGTAATTTACAAACAAAGCTTAATTGCTCACAATCTGGGGACCAAGAAGTTCAAGATATGTGCCATCAGCTCTGGTGTCTGCAGTCCTGGTTGCGATAGGTCTTGCCTCTGTGTCCTCGTGTGCAGTCCCCTGGGGATCTTTTCTAAGGACCCTAATCTCATCATGGGGGAGAGTCCTCCTGCCCTGATCATACCCCTGAGCACCATCACTGAAAGCTACTCATGTCTCCAACATGTCGCAAACAATGTTCAGTAGCACTTGGGTGTTTTTCCATAAGGTCTTAGAATCTTAGAAGTTACAGTAGCTCCTCTGCCTCAGCCATCATTAACACTGTGGGCAAAAGAAACAGTAAATAATTCAGATGAAGCTGTCAAGAGCCTTTGAATTTGCTGTTACTGTTTATTGTTGTATATCTTTATTTAAATCAGAACGTGGTTAGGAGTTTCAATTAGTCAAAAAGAGAAAATAAGTTGAGCACACTGTGATTTCTTTCTAAATGTTCAGTCCTGTCTAGACGTGGATTGTGACTGTTAGCCAACCCCATGGTATTTTGAATCACCTCTTCAAAAGTGATTAGAATATGGATGGTGGGGGTGAAAGATGATGACCTGAGTTCCATCCCTGAAGCCTCTCTACAGAGTTAGATAATGTGGTGTCCATATGTAATCCCAACACTGGGAGGCAGAGATGGGAGAACCATCCAGCTCAGTTACCCTGGAGTAGTCTGCCAAGCAGAAACAAGAGAGACCTTGCTGCAACAAGGTGTAAGGTGAAAATCAATTCCCAAAAGTTTCCTCTGATCCACACACTCACCATGGATGCACAAGCCTGCCTTCATCACAGGAGTAGACTCACACACACAAATAAATTAATTTAGGAACAATGGTCATAATACGATCCAGGAACTGTGGTGTATGCCTATAATTCTGGTGGGGGGGGGTGGCAAGAAAAGACAGAAGATTGGGAATTTGAGGGCATTCTGGACTATCCAGTGAGACTATTTCAAAATCAGGCACAGAAAACAAAGATGGAGGGGGAGGGAGGGTTAGATGCATACGAAGTTGGACAGATGAGAGTTGTGTAGATAAACAGAGATGACTGAGTAGATAAATAGAAGGAGATGAAGGGAAGGAGACGTATAGGGAAGGGGAGGGGAGGGGAGAGGGAAGGGCAAGAGAGGGGCCAGAGAGAGAGAGCTTTGAGATGTGGTGGGCAGTGCCTTCCTAACATGATGGGTGTGGGGATGTTGACGGTAAATACAGAGCTATGAAAGCAGATGCAAAATAAGAAATTGGGGCTCTTCCCGAAAGTATAGACTATTCCCTGAGTTCTGGTGGAATCAGGGAGCCTGGGACCCAGGAGGGGCCTTTCTACATGCTCTGTATTAAGAAGTCAAAGAAGTAGGCATATCTCATTGTTTGTTATGCTTTTTGGTTTTCGTGAGTTTGAAATAACTAGGAGGAGGGAGGAAGAAAGAGAGAAAACAGAAACTTCAGCTGCGAGCAGAGCTCCATGGTAAAGAGCACCTGTGTGGCATACACAAGGCATGCGTTGAGTTGGCTTCTCCAGTCCATCAGTCCCTGAGCAGGGTGACATCTCAGACGTCTGCCCGAGTCAAACAACCCAAACTAAGCCCGCTTATCCAAGGATGTACTGAGCCGACTGTCCCATGCTGCAGCCCGAGGATGCTTCCTGCAATTATCTGTGAATTATATTAGCGACGCCTGACGTCTCTCTATGTGGAAATAGGGAATAATCTTGTAAAATAATACTTTCCTTGACAGAAAATATGTGCTGAACATTTTAATGCAATCTGAATGGGAATGACAGAAATATCACAGTCTTACATCACGAGGCAGCTGAGTGAGGGGCTTCTCATTCCCACGGGGCAGGGCATGCACATCTTAGGGCCTTAGTGCATTTTGTATACTTAAATAAAAAGGGAGAGCGGGTGTTGACTATGAGCCACTGCATCTCCTTGCAGCTGAGGGACTCCGAGCCTTTCAGAAGTACGTTCCCTAAAGGTAATGACTTTAATTTAATGCTACCATGGACAATTCAAGCTATAGTTTAAATATTTATCCTGGAAGCATCTACAGATGCGCAGCATGGCTGCTGTAGCGACTGTGGGCCCGTCTCCACAAGACGAGCAAAGTGACAGGAATTCATTTATTGGACTCATCTGCATAATCTTCATTTCCTCTGCTGCCGAAACACTGCGTCAGTCAGTGTGACAATATAGTCACACGTCTCGTTGTGCGGTGCTAAGGATTGCAAGCACATGTCCATTCTAAAATGGTGTTTTCCCCTCAGAGGCTTGTGAGAGAGGCTTCCCATGAAGCTTTTAAAAGATTAAGAGAGGCTACATTGGACTAGAGGTGTGTGCTTGACTAGCCTTCAGGAGTCCCTGGGGATGACCCCCAGCATGTGTGTGCATACACACACACACACACACACACACACACACACACACACATATGTCCTGGGAGTGGGACTTGTCCTACATAAAAACATCAACCCCCCCCCCCCCAGATCCAACACAAAGCAGTAAGCAACATCTCAAAAACACTCAAGCCATCCTCATATCCAAAGCGAAAGGCTCAATATCAGCTCAGGACTCCAAGACCAAGTCCTCAGCACAAAGGAGATTTATTTGCCCCAGAGGGACAAAGAGCAGGGAATAAGAGACAAAGACAAGGACAAGGATGAGGGAGATGGGGAAGTGGTATGTATCCTGACTATGGGGAGGGGGTGGGACTGCCTCTGGACAGAGAGGAGACAGATGTGGCCCATAGGAAAATGGCAGTTCAGCAGTTTATCAAGGTACAAGGGGAAAGCCTGTGTTAGAATGAGGTGTTTAATTTTAATTGGGCAAGTTAATTAGGTGAGTCAAAGGGGGCTTTTGATTTCTGGACTTCAATACTTCGATAGCCAGACCTTGGTCTTCAGCCTCAGGAGGACTAAGTGCCAAATAAAGGAACAGACCTTGGTGGCTAACTTTAGGAATGCCATCAGTTTTTAGCAAGGCAGAGGGAATGGGGGAGAAGGGCAAGGCTGCCAGAGCCATGCCTGCCAGAGGAGGCCGGAGTCCCTTCATGAATACTCCATGATGTGGGGGTTTATATCAATTAGCAACTTGACAGAATCTAGAATCGTCTAGGGGACACATTTCTGGCCATGTGTCCATGAAGGATTTTGTAGATTAGGTTAACTGAGGTAACTAGACCACTCTAAAGCCAGTGGCCTGAGGTTTCAAACTGAGTAGAAAGAAAGAAAGAAAGAAAGAAAGAAAGAAAGAAAGAAAGAAAGAAAGAAAGAAAGAAAGAAAGAAAGAAAGAAAGAAAGAAAGAAAGAAAAGAAAAAAAGGAAGGAAGAAAGAAAGGAAGGGAGGGAGGGAGGGAGGGAAGAAGGAAGAAAGGAAGGAAGGAAGGAAGGAAGGAAGGAAGGAAGGAAGGAAGGAAGGAAGGAAGGAAGGAAGGGGGAGAGAGAGAGAGAGAGAGAGAGAGAAAGAAAGAAAGAAAGAAAGAAAGAAAGAAAGAAAGAAAGAAAGAAAGAAAGAAGAAAGAAGAAAGAAACTGAGCTGAACATCAGCATTCATCTCTCTTGCTTCCTAACTTAGGACACAACATGACCAGCTGCCTCAAGCCTCTGCTGTTACATCTGTCCCCTGGAACCACAAACCCAGGTCAACCTTCTTCAGGTTTCTTTGGGCAGGTTAGAAACAAGGCGCTAACATGTGGGGACAGTTCCTCACTTTCCCTCTGGATCTTGTTCCTTTGCACACAGTGCTAACCACTGATCACCTCATGGGTGGTTTGTTTGTTTGTTTGTTTGTTTTTGTTTTTGAGACAGGGTTTCTCTGTGGAGCCTTGCACCCTTCCTGGAACTCACTCTGTAGCCCAGGCTGGCCTTGAACTCACAGAGATCTGCCTCCCACGTGCTAGGATTAAAGGCGTGCACCACCACTGCCCTGCTCTCATGGGTGTTTCTAAGGACACACATTTGCTACAGCGTTAGGTCTTGTCCAAACGTTCTGGTGTGCTGGTATCCACAGGGGTGGTTTGGTCTGTTAACTACCACCAGGCATTGTTCCGTGACTGTGGAGCTGAGAGATTAAGTCTTCAAATGGATGAGCACATGTAATGAACTCAGCTTTGGGGACAAGGAGCCTGGGCCCTGGTGTCCTCCCCATGACAGCAGGGATTCCTGATAATGTTGCCACTGTCACCCACCAACCTAGGAGGGAACACACACTGGTCTTCGAGTGTCTAGATCGGCTTTCTCCACAAGAGCTAATTTTCTCCAATTCTCTACATGGTGTGCACAAAAAGCATTTATAGGCTAGTTCACATTCTTGTGCTGTTAAAACTGTGCATGGAGTAGACAGTGACCAGGCCTCACATAGCCTAGGCTAGCCTCAAACTCTACATGGAGCCAGCTTCTGTGGTGCCGGGGAAGGGCTTTTCTAACTGAATGATATACCTTTACTCATGAAAAAAAAATATTTACCATGTTTAAAATGAATGCAAAAGGGCCCAGTGTGGACCCCGCTCAGTGGTAGAGGACCTAGATTTCATAAAGCCCTGGGTTCCAGTCCAAGCTCTGCAAAAATAGTAATAAAACAAACAAATACTAAAATGAAGGGAGAGAAGACAGACAAAACTCAAAACAAACCCAACAAAATCCCCAAAGCGATTTGGCCTCAAAGGGCCTTCTCACTCTCACCTCTGAAGAGCGCATTTCCACTGGCCAGCAGCAACCTTCAATGAAAACCAGAGCCAGCAGAGCGTCTGAGGCGGGGTGCAGACAAGGTGCGATCTGAAGGCATGGATGTGATGGACAGGGAGGGCATAGGATCCCCAGAGTGGAAGATTGCCCTAGCTTGCCCGAGGACCCTGGCCTGTGTCTGCCAGGCTCTGGCAGGCAGGGAAGCTGAATCACGGTGAGGCAGGTGCTAGATTCACAGAGGTTCGAATTTCCCAAAGGAAATTGAGAAAGACTTTAAAACTGAAACGCGTCATTTATGGCCTAGAGAGTTAATGGGCTCCAGGCCAGGCCAGGACTCTAAAGGGAGCTTTGGAGCACTGGGCTTTGATCTGTGTTTGGGTTACATGGCTCCTGGCTCCAGATCCAAACTAGGTACCAGGAGCCAGGGAAGACCTGGGTTTTATGACAGGCTGTCTTATCCTCCAGGAGGGCCCTGGGGAGAGACCTGGAACTGTGGGGAATTAAGGAGGGTATCTGGGGAGGTTGTGGGACTAACCTGGCATTTTTTTCTTTTATTCTTCTCTCATACATTACATCCCCGCCAATTCCCTCCCTCCCTCTTCCCAGATCTGCTCTTCCTCTGTGTCATTAAAAAAGAAAAGAGCAGGCCTCCCAGGGATGTCAACAGAATGTGGCCAAACAAGTTACAATAAGACTAGATACATGCCCTCATATCAAGTCTGGACAAGGCAACCCAGTAGGAGGAAAAGGGGCCCAAGAGCAGGCAAAAGTCCCATGTTGGGAGTCCCACAGGAACACCAGGCTCCACAGTCCTAAGGTATATGCAGAGGAGATACCTCAGACCCGCATAGGCTCCGTGGTTGCCACTTCAGTCTTTGTGAAGCCCCTAGGAGCCCAGGATGGCTGATAATGTGGATCATGTCCTCGACCCCTCTGGCTCCTCCAATCCTTCCTCCCCTCTTCTGTGTGGTTCTCCTGGCTCCACCTAGTGTTTGGCTGTGAGTCTCTGCATCTGCTCTAGTGATGCCCCTCTGATGACAGCTGGTCTAGGTACTGGTCTATGAATAAATATCTCAGAATATCATTAAGAATTATTTCATTGACTGACCTTCCATTGTACCACAGGGTGCAAAGCTACTCAGCTCTGCTGATGCCCAGCAAGCAGTGTTGGCCACTGGACCCTATCAGTGAGTGAGGATCTTTGATATCCGAGTCTGGGGGCACTAACAGCACTACCAAGCCAGACTCAGCCACCCATCCTCATAGGCCAATTACCCAGATGAGTCATAGCAAAAAGCAGGAAAGGATTAATTCAATGTGGCTACATTGGGAAGAAGAACAAATAAAGAGGTCCAATGGCCTTCAAGCCCATCTTCCAGGTCTTGAACACAAAGTCTGGGCCTGAATTAGAAGGCATAACCAAGCCATCTGTCGAGGTATGCATGGTCTTCTCCATCACTGATCCATGGCTGCCTCAGTCTCCTGCTGCACGATGTTCAGACAAGTGGCATAGCTGTGTCAAGCCCCTTTCGGGGAGACAAGCTGCCCACCTGGCTGACGGGCACCGGGGCTGAGCCCTTCCTTCTCCCGGCAGGACATACCTGTTGGGACTTCCAGTTTCTTGAGGTCTGTCATTCGCACAGTCTGATGAAGAGAGGGAATGAGTATGTCTCAGAGCCTCTTCCTTCCCACCTGACCTTTCCACTGAGCGGGAGTGCAGGGAGCATTTAGGCAACCAGAGAGGGGGTGATTACATGGCTAGCTAAACGAGCGATGGAGGAAAAGATTAGAACAGTTCTGGAGGAGGAGCTAGAGCAAAAACAGAGAAAAGGGCATGATGGACATACGCTGTCATGCAGGAAGTGTCCCGGGAGCTGTCAAACCCCTGGGCACAAGGGACCCCTCATTTCAGGATTCTTTGTCTCTAAACCACACTTGGTGCCGGCCAACAGCAGGACAGGCAGGTGGGGTCACTTTGGCTGTTGATGGGTTCTATTCTCATCCCTAGGGGCAAGTCAGAGGACAGCCAGCAGCAGGAGGTTAGGAGGACGGTGGGGAAGAGGGGAAAGGGTTGGGGATGAATCACACTGGAGAGCCATGCACCGCCTCCGGAGCAGCTGGAGGACCGGGCCGCAGGCTCTCCGGTTATCCCGTTATCCATCCTAACCAGAAGAAGTCCAAAGGAATGTGGCCCCATGCATCTGCTGCTGCCAAAAACCTTCAGTCCATTGACATGTTTGTTTGAAAAGTGTTAACCACCATGTGGTGTGTCTGTGTCGCTATAAGAGAAATGTCTAATCATAAATAACCATCAAACATCATGGAAGATTAAAAATTTCGTTTGGGACTCGAGGCTGGGGAGATGGTTCTGTGGTTAAGAGCCCTGGCTGCTTTTCTGGAGGACCTGAGAGTTTGATTCTCAACACCCACAGAGCTGATCACAATGGTCTGTAACTTCAGTTTCAGGGGATCCAACATCCACTTTTGGCCTCCTCAGGCATTGCACACATGTAATATACATGCAGGCAAAACACCCATACACATAAAATAAATAGATAACTATTTTGGGACTGGAGAGATTGGCTCACTGGGGGCAGTTCACAACTGCCTGTCCCTCCAGGGGATCTGACACCCTGTTCTGCTTCTGTAGACACCTGCAACCCATGAGCACATACCCAACCCCCACCACACACACACAATGAAAAATAAATCTTTATTTTTAAAAAGTGAGACAGTGATCTGTCTTTTGAAATCCCCCAACTCCCATAAACTCCTAGCATCAAGCTTCATGTGTAAATTTTTACCATTCTTTTGGTATGTATCCATCTAATGGTGCACAACGGACATTGCTCAATAGTGAGCAAAAGTGTAAACAATCGTCAGGGATGTGAATTCTCTAAACACACGAGTGTTCAGACATCTCTGCAGCTGTGACTTGAAATCTGGCTGCAGTCATATGCATCTTAGTACAGTGTAGGCCCATTTCATTCTTGTTAGCAACAGCGTAAAACTCCCCACATACAGCGATAGCAGAATTCATTCGTCTGCCCTCTTATAGAGGAGCAATGAATTTCTCAAAGTCCTCACAGCTAAAAACTTCTGCATATATATCAGTGTGTGTGGGCATTAATAAGAAGACTCTGAACGCTTTGAGTGTTTCAGAGATAAATTCTTACTGGTGGACTTCCTTGCGAAAGGTCGGGTGTATTTAAAGCTTCAGTGGGGGTGGTTCATTTTTCTTTCTGAAATGTGTCACAGGGTTTGCCTATATATTTACATCTTCACCCAGAAAGGAATACTAATATGTCTACCCCTCCTTTGTGTTTGTGTTTCTGTTTCTGTTAAACATCCTTCGCACTTTTCATCTCCTTTGACCACTGGGTGTTTATTCTCGAGGACTAAGTGTCCTGTGCTTGTGTATTTCTCTCTTGTGGACATTTGCCTGTATCTTAGTGGTTCACACTCCATCTGTTGACCAGTGGTACAGTATTCTACCTGCCATTTGTGATGTCGTTGGTCAGAGCACTGAATTTTTGCTTGTCTGGTTTTTCATCTTGATCTTATGCAAGAACAGCAACAGATTCCTCCCTATGCTCTAAGAGCTTTCCAGTTTTTCCATCTCTGCACCTTTCCAGCTGTTCCCTGATTGATTCACAAGTTAGGCACCGACGTCCTCCTGTCCCCTGAGAATAATCAACGTCTCCTTCTACTGTTTGTGTGTTCACGGGTACGGCTCCTTTGTCACCCAGCTGTCCTGCCTCCCCCTTTCTACACTCCTCTTGTACTTCCTTAAATCCTGTCTCCACCCTCTAGAGCAGAACCAGGGCAGGGCGCCTGAGGTCCTCACTCTTCCTCAGCAGACTTCCTCAGCCTCCAAGACATTTCCACTCTCAACCTAAGGAATGTTTCTCTGTGTGAAAGTGAGGTTTGGGTTGAACCTTCTCTGTGAGGAGAAGGAACTCCTGTGGAACCTTGAACTCCATCCTGGGAGGCAGGGTTCCGCTCTCAATGCCCCTGGGTTCTCTTGTAATGTGTCAATATGATTGCTTAGTTTAAATCACATACACTTCTTATTATAAAGCAAATGTTATAAGGGACACAGTTGTCACTATTGCTGTGAATCATTACCTATAGAAAGCAACTAGAATTTCATATATCCACAGGCATATATGAAGACAGGCCTTCTGTATACTTTTACAACTTTTCTGAAGACTTGACCACTTCTGCTCTTGCTGAGTTTGGGGACTTTTTAAACTTGAAATAATATTCTCTAAACACAAAGATAATCTTTTTTATTTTATTTATTTTTTATTTTTATTTTAGTTTTTGGTTTTTCAAGACAGGGTTTCTCTTTGTAGCTTTGTGCCTTTTCTGGAACTCACTTGGTAGCGCAGGCTGGCCTTGAACTCACAGAGATCCCCCTGGCTCTGCTATGATTAAAGGTGTGCGCCACCACCCCCAGCACCAAGATAATCTTGCCTTTTAAAGTTACAGCATCTTCGTGTCAGTATTATTATTGGAAGACAGATGACGGTAACACCACCAGACCCCTTACCATTTCTCTTTTAAGCCTTTAATTGTTCCTACAAATTTCCTAAGCAAGACTCTTCCTCAGGAACGGTTGTTGAATATTAAATGGTCATTTTAATCTAAGCCACTGCCACATTGGCCTTTGATCTATAGGTTGTGAAGTCCTCAATTCCCTAGGGCAAAACCTACATGCCTGTTACATGTTCTTACATGCAATTCACAATTCATTTGGCTAAGTATTCTGATTAAAATTTTTGTATTCATTTGCTTAAATGGCGTTGGTCCCCAGTATTCTCTTTTTCTCGGTCTTGTTTGTAATCATTCAGTTTCCACATGTAAAGTGAACCACCATGTCCTGAAAGTGTGAAAGTAGCCCAGGAGTCATCTATGCTGATTCTGTAGATTTTTCCAGCCATAGGAAGTTTTTTCCACCCATCCTTGAAAATATAGGGAAATGCACACAGCAAAGATGCTCGTCGGAGCGTGATTTATTTTTATTTTGAAGAATTGGGACAAGGTCAATATCCAACAACAGGGAGCAGCAAGGCAAATGTGGGTCATGGATTAGAGGAGCGTGCAGCCATTATACAAACTTGTGGAGTAACCAGAAGCATTTCAGATGCTAAAGGGAATGTGTCTTAGTGTTTTATTCTGGAGACCTTTAGATATGCAAAAGAAGTAAGTCTGTGAAGTCGCTTTACAGGACTGCACTTCCTTTAAAGAAAAAAAAAAGGTGTCCAGTCTTTTTATAAGATCAAGGAAAGGCTCGCAGATAGGATTTAGGGCCTACGGCCCCTTCCTGTCTGACCTCTACCCTAGTACACGTTTCCCATTGAGTGTAAATCCTGTACCCCCTCTGTGGCTCAGTTTCCTCATTTGTGAAGATGAAACCCCCTCACACACTGATATAAACATACAAAGGAGATTCTAGTGCCCAGCAAACGCCACATAAAAGCTTACTTGCTTTACTGAAAGCATTAGCAGAACAGACAGGAGGTAGCCCAGTGAGTAAAGGGCTTGCTGCTAAAGCACGAGGACCTGAGTTCAGTTCCCTAGAACCACACAAATTCAGAGGCCGTCACTCAAGTCAGTAATTCCAGCTGTCCTGCATTCAGGTGAGACCAGACAATCCTCAGAAGCTCGTGGGCCTCCTAGCCCGGGATACACAGTGGCCAGCGAGAGATCTCTGCTGCAAACGCAACCTCCACAGGCATGCTGTGTCACATGAACGACAACACACACACACACACACGCGCGCACACACACACATCCCCTACACACACCACACTACACACACCACACACATACATACCCCCTACACTCACCACACCACACACACACACACACACACCCCACACACACCCCACACACACCCCACAAACACCCCACACACCCCACACACCCACCACACCCCACACACACACCACACACACACACACACACCACACCACCACACACACACATACCCCACACACACACCCCACACACACATACCACACACACACACACACACACACACACCACACACACCCCACACACACCCCACACACCCCCCCACACACATCCCCTACACACACCACACTACACACACCACACACATACATACCCCCTACACTCACCACACCACACACACCACACACACACACACACCCCACACACATACCACACACACACACACACACACACACACACCACACACACACACACACCCCACACACACACCCCCACCCCCCACACACACACCACACACACACACCCCACACACACCCCACACACACATACCACACACACACACACACACACACACACACACACACACACCACACCGCGCACACACACACAAACACCAATAGACATGTACACATGCACACATGATTGCATAGAAAATATTTATTGTTTCTTTGAGCAGAGGCTTCAGTAGCAAATCTTGCTACTCCTTATCTAAAAGGAGAGGATTGCTAGCAGAGGCGGTTAAGCCTGTGCTCAGAAGAGCTCAGCTAAGAAGCAGGAAAACCCCTTCTCTGACCCTGGAGCCTCTGTTACCTTGGGAAGCGGGTGGGGGTGGTAGAATCTGGCTGTAGGCTCCAGGAGAGGGAACATAAAACAGCAGACTGACTGACTCGGAGAAATTGCCTTCATGGGCTTCTCCTCTAAGCCCTCTGTCTTTTCTGCATTTAGTGCCCAAGCCAGACCATCTAATCTTTGCGTCCATTTCATCAGCAGAATGGGAGGTAGGACTGAGAGCCTGTTCCAAGGCCGGTGCAAACAGCTGAGTAGCATTTCCAACCATTACGGCAGGGGGTGGAGCTCACAGGCATTTTAATGTATCAACAGCCAGAACGTTCTTCAGGCTCCGGTCAGACCTGGAGATAGATACGGAATGTCTAAGTCTGTGACTTCATTCTTCTATTTATTTTTCCCTATTTGGATCACCACATCTAAAAACGTGTGTGTGTGTGTGTGTGTGTGTGTGTGTGTGTGTGTGTCCCAGACAGCCAGAGCCTTTTACTAATACACAGAGGCTCTGACTGAATAATTTCTGCCTTTGCCCTAACTGTCCTGTGATGTAAGGTACCCTGCCGTGAGTCCCGAAGATGATGCCTTGTTCCTCATGAGCTGTGCTTGTCCTTGGTGGGATTTTAACCTTAGAGTCCAGGGCAGCCTAGCTCTAAACCCCTAGGGCTTCCCCCGTGGCAGTCAGAGACTGCTCTGTCTTGTAACAGATTTCCTTTTTAAACTAAGTGGTTTCGCAGGAAGGAAGGAACAACCCTGAGGGAAAATCCAAGTGGCATCTGACCCACCCTCCCGAATGCACCCTCGTTGAGGCTTCCTGGAGTTCATCCCCTTGGAGAGGAGACATGAGCCATTACCATGGAATAGACAAATGTGGGTGACCATGGGAAGCAGAGCTGAGCACAGCATCGGATCCCCTCAGCACCTGAATGTTGTCTCGATGAAGTCCCCACACTGATGATAGGTATGGCGGAGAAGAAAGGTCCTAGAAGCTAAGGCAGAAGGGTAAGAGATGGGGCTCACTCCCACTCCAGAGCTGCCCGCAGAACAGGCACAGCAGTGAGTGGCAGCTCAGACACCTGCCACCGTGGGATCATCTCTCTGCCACACAGTGCCTGCATCTGTGCACTGGGGCTCCCAGCCTGGTTCTCTGTAAAGCTTCCCACACTCCTGAGTTCTGCAAGATGTTGGAAGGTACCCACCAGAATGCCTGGTATACAAAGGGGGCAGGTAGTTGTGTAAGGTAGCTTTCAGGGCCCCTGTAGAGCACTGGGGATCCCTTGTTGGGTACTGAGCAGAGATGAAACAGAACTGAAGACCAGTCCTGGAGCAGAGCAGAGGGGATGACAGTATCAGTTTCTTTTTCAATGCTATGACCCAAAAGCTGACAAGCGGCCTCTGAAGGGAGCAGGGTTTCCTTGGGGGTGAGGGTTTTGTTGTTGTTTGTTTGTTTGTTTTTGTTTTGTTTTGTTGAGATAGGGTTTCTCTGTGTAGGTTTGGTGCTTGTCCTGGAACTCACTCTGTAGCCCAGGCTGGCCTTGAACTCACAGAGATCCTCCTGCCTCTACTTCCTGAGTGCTGGGATTAAAGGCTGAGCCACCACCGCCTAGCTGGGGGTAAGGTTTGATGATACAGTTCATCACAGTGGAGGAGGCGTGGAAACAGGCTAGATGCAGTGGCCAGCTGCCTTCTCACATCTCCCAGGGTGAGGAAACAAGTCCCGTCTATAAAGGTCAAGGCCTGCCTGTTAGAGGTCTGCTTCCAAGCTAGACTCTGCCTTCCCAAGGCTCCTCAAACTCCCCACACAGCTACACCAACTGGGGAACACGTGTTTAAACGCAGGGGCCTGTGGGGAACATTTTCATGTTTACACCATAACAGCAGGAGAAACTGAGGCAGCACAGCCTCCCCCCATTACAGTCAGCAGGGAGAAGTGTGACGTCATGAGACATGGCATCCGTCATCCTGAAGGAGAGACACAGATGCAGCCACATGAACGGCGCCCTCAGTGGTGAGGTCGCAGTGACCCAGGCTTGGGTTGTGCTGCATTTCCCCTCCTGAACAATTCCTCGCTTTCTGAGCTTCCCAGGCAGTCTGTCTCCTGTGAGGAGAGTCATGGACCCGTGGCTACACAATGGGTCAGCACAGGAAGGAATGCTTCCGTGGGAGCCTGCGAAGTGCAGGCTCACAGCCTCCCTGTCCCATTCCACACCTGACTCCATCTGTAGAGCTTGCCAGATCTAACTGTGAAAGAAAAAAGTTCACAGACTGCTGACACAGATATTGGATTCTGCAATGATCCTAGAAACGGGGCTCTTCACCCCCTGCGTAAGTTCTCACCCTAGGGAAAATCATGGCACCTGGAAGTGGCCTCATAGGGACCCTCACCTCAGCGTAGGAATTTCCAGATGGACCCTGGTGATGTGGGGTGGGCAACCGGGATTCCCCTAGAGGCTGTCAGTGCTGACCACTGGGGAGCTGTGGGCCTTCTGGGCTTCTTCTCTCCTCTGGACAGGGATGTGAGGGCTGGCCCCCTACTTCAGATGGTCATCCTTCCCAGTAGAGGCTCCAGTTTCACTCTGATTGAAGGAATACTTCAAGCCAACTTATAAAGAATGGAAGCTAGAAGAAATGTCCATTGGTATATTAATATACTAATCAGGGTTCCCTAGAGGATATTATATATATACCCAACTAGTCCAACAATAACTGTCTACAAATGGTCCAAGAACTCTATAGTTGTTCAGACCAAGAGGCTGGCTATCTCAGCTCTTCAGTATTTGCCAGAATCCCAAAGAAGTAAGCTCTAATGCCAGTGAAGGAATGGACTTGTCAGCAACAGGTAGCACAAGCAGACAAAGAGAGCAAGCTTCCTTCTTCCATGTCCTTTATACAGGCTGCTAGCAGGAGGTGTAGCCCAGATTTAAGATGGATCTTCCCATCTCAAAAGATCCAGATTAAAAGTGGGTCATCCCACTTCAAATGATTTAAGAAAAAACCCCTCACAGGGGTGCTCAGCCACTGGGTTTTCATTATTCCAGATGTAGACAAGTTGACAACCAACCAAGCATAGCCATCACAATTGGTGATGTGTTTGCACTCCCAAGAACCAGAATCCACATAGTTGGTCAGTTTTCACTGTCAGCTTGACACAGTCCAGAATTATTTGGCAAGAGTCTCCAAGAAGAATTGTTTAGATGAGCTTGGCATGTGGATATGTCTGTAGGGGATTGTCTTGATTACACTAATTGAGGTTTGAAGACTCTACCATTGTGGGCGCCCCCATTCTCTGGGCTGGGGATCCTAGATTGTGTAAGAGGGGAGACAATGAGCTGAATACTAGCACACATACATTAATCCATTGTTCTTTAGACTGTCAATGCAATGCGACAAGTCTCCTCAAGCCCCTGCTGCTGTGACCTCCCTGCCATGGTGCTCTTTAACGTAGGGTTGTGAGGCAAAGAAACCCCTCTCCTTTAAGCTTTTTATTACAGTACCAGAAGAAACTAATACAGCACTTTAAAAAACGCTGGGCGCTGTGGCACACACTTCCAATCCCAGAGCTGGGAGTGTGGAGACAGAGGATCCCTAAGGCTCACTGAACCAGCAAGCTCTGGGTTCAGTGAGACAGGGTATCCTTTCTCCAAAAAACAAGGTGGAGAGCAGTTGAAAAAAACATCTACCATCTACTTCTGTTTCTTTCTCTGTGTGTGTGTCTCTGTCTCTGTCTCTGTGTCAAGTATGAACTTATTGAAACCATCTAAAACTCGGGGAACAGCACTGAAAAGTACAGGAAATTGGGTCCACTGGGGGAAGGGGGTTTATCCTGGAAGTCTACCTTGCAATATCCATCCCATGCTGGCCCCAGGTCCCTAGTCCCAGAGCTAAGAACCATGCAGTGGCCTGGAGGCTCCTCACTGCCTGCCGCTCTCTGCTCCTCACCATGGTGATGTCAATGCCTGGGTTGTCCCTGGCCCCTTTTCCTCTGGCACAGGGGAGCTCTGTGGAGCCAGCCCTGCCTGGGAGCCTGCTTGGACTTCTGAGCAATAGTGGGTTAGGAATCGCCTTGTGAGCGTGAGGAAAGCCAGCCAGAAGCGCAGCTATTTTAAGACTGGTTCTTGTACAGCTTCCTAAGAGGCTCAACAGATTTCTTTTAATACCGTTAGAGAGGCATTAGTATGCTTGAAGAGCCAATGAAAGAAAGGCAGGCTGAGGCCTCTGGAGACAGTGAAACACCTCCCAGACACTCACCCCAGCCCAGGGTCTCCAACTGCAGCATGTGAGCACATGCAGCCACTGACAGAAGGTGTTTATTTCCCTGAGCTGGGATCTGATGCAAATTAGCAGTGACTGTGCATGTAACTGCTCACAGCCCATTCTCCGCCCTCCAAGAGCCCCTTCTCCTGGACCCTTTAAGGAATGTTTCTTGCCAATTAACTGTTTGTCTTTTAAAATGGATCTGTAAGGTGATAATGAAGTTACCTCAAACTAAGCCCATCCTCCTCTCCTTTTCTTTTTTAACTCCTTAAATCATGTTCCACCTATGCCACATGATTTTGCATGTAATTATTATCTCTTACTTTGTTCTCTAATTGCTTTGTGTGGGGATGGGGCAGGGGGAGTTCCTCTCGTCACCTGGTCTAAACATACCTGTAAGAGACGGTACCTCTCTGTTCTATTTCGTGCACTTTCCTATCTTCACGCACAGCCTGAAGTACCCACGCCCCAATCACCAAGCCACACCTATGTTAAAGAGTCTACAAGATTGATTAATTGACTAGAACATCACGGTATGGGAAGTTGGAATGCTGCAGATCCAGAGCTGAAGTATCTTGGACTCTCTTTAGTTTCCTTAGTAACCATTCATTATCCACTTCTGTGTGTGACCTAATATCCTTTTGACTATCAAGTAAGACCTTGGGAATGTATTAACTCAACACTAGCTTCCAACAACCCCAAAGCTAAGAATGCCATCAGGTAACTTCTGAGACCTTTACAAAGATCCCTGGGCTGCCCCGGGACCCTCCTGTCTGAGGCCCCACTGATACATTTGCTAAAGGCTGTGATTCATGGCTATCTTTTGATCTGCGGATATAAAAGTTCATGTAACCACATCTACAGTAGAACAAGCTACTCAGGGACCACCTGCATCCTTTCTCCAGGCAATAATTGCTTGTGTTTGGCTCAGAATAAACCATCTTTTATTATTTTCAAGGTGGGGGCTGTGTTTCATGTCATTCAACTCATAAATAGGTGAAAACAAATTTATCTTTGGGAGCTAGAACCTGGTAGGCTCAAGTGGAGAAAATTGTGGGTGCACATGGGTGGAATGCAGAGAAATCTAGGGAAGGGAAGCCTGCCCAGAACCCTGATGGCCACAGAGATGAAGACACAGCCTTTTCTCTCCACTCACGGTTTGGGTAAACCCTACAGATTTCAGAGTTTATTCAGCCAGTTTCTGGCCGGAAAAGACTTAACTGCAGAGAAGCGTGGAGGGGGCACCACTTCAAAGAACAGAGAGGGAGGGACCTGGGTGAGCACTGCAGAAACACTGCCTCACTGTCACTCAGTGCCACATCCTGGGTAGTGGCCTCCAGACTGAGGATCGGGATAAGGAGGCCTGGCCTTGTGAATGTCCCAAGTGTAAGATACTGACCCCCATATGAGGTGAACACTGTGTTCTTACTACATGATGGTTATTTCCTCACACTGCTTGACCCCAGAGCAACTTCCAGCAGCACCCTTGAGGTCTGCATCCACTGCTAATGGCTCTGTGACTTCCAGAGCATCCGGAGAGGAGCCAAGCCTGCTTACCACTTTCTAATCCTGTGTTGCCTGGGCCACCCTGTTATCTTGGTGGGCAAGAATGCATGTGTACAGAGCCTCTGAAGGCAGAGGGGCCCTTTCACTAATCTAGGGTGCTGTCTAGGCTGCCTGAGGGTCCCTCTCTGTAGAGTGCTCTGTCTTAATGGGCATTTGGACCCACACTTCCTCTGACAAACCTTGGTCCATCTGTCCAGGAGTCCCACCCACAGACCAGAACTCACTCCCTAAGGGGTTGAAGTCTTGTGGAACTGGTTTAAAAATCCAGCATTTGTAGAATTGGCTGGTGTAATACCTTGACACCATTTTAAAATACAACATTTGTGTTAGAGCTGGAAGATTCCTTGGTTTGGGGTGTTTGAGGGTTTGGATATTTATCTGAAAGCAGCCTCTGATTTTCTTCTGTGCTGGGAATGGAACCCATGGCCTTGTTCCAGCTTGTCAAGTACTCTGACACACCCCTTCCCTAGCTCTGTTTTTTTTTTTTTTTCAAAGTGTGCTTTATATGAGTACGGGTGAACAAATATATGTGTGTGCATGCATGTGGGCATCTGAGGAACATGTCAAGTGCCATCCTGCTATACAACTCTCCAGCATATTCCCTCTGTCACAGGATCTCTCACTGAACCTGGGGATCTTTCTCTTTTCTTTTTGACTGGGCTGGTTGTCCAACAAGCCCTTCGTGATGTTCTCCTGCCTTGCGTCTCCAGCTCTGGAGATACTGGTTTGTGTGATCATGGATTCTGTGGATATGAACTCAGGTCCTTCTGTTTGTGCAGGAACTACTTCCATCCCCTGAGTCATCTCCCCAGCCTCAGGCTCTGCTTGGAGAGTCTGGGGCTAGGGAAATGTACTAAAATGGCAATATTCATCACTCAGTTTCTCTGTGTGTAAAATGTTTGTGTCGGGACACAGTTAAGACACAACAGTGGCATGCATTTTAGTGTCCGGTGCACGCTAAAATGTTGCAAGGTTAGGATGGGCCAGGCTAAGTCACTGTCTGCACACAGAGTTATATATGTGTACATGTTTACCCTTCATGATTTTCATGGCTGGGCTGCCTTGTGAGGAGGCTGCCCCTTTAAACCCACAGAGTATCTAGAAGTGTGGTCAAGTTTTTAGCTACTGCTAGAATTTTTAATGATTCATTCCCTTGCCAGGCACAGAGGCACATACCTGTGAAGTCACATGAGGCAGAGGCAGGAGAATTGAGAATTCAGGTCAGCACAGGTTACACAGCAAGGCCCCAAAGATTGTTGTTTAATTTAGGCATCTGTATGGCTGGGGTGACTGGTGTGCCACGTTATTCTACTAAACATGGTACGTGTTGCTGTGACTATTTTTGTCCTTTTCCTTGAAATTGGCATTAAACCCATGGACGTCTACTAAAACAGATTGTCCTCTGAAATGTGGGTGTGCCCTGTCCAACCAGCTGAAGGTCACACAAGCAAAGACTGTGTACCTGCAATGGAAAGAGAATCCTGGATACTTTAGCCAGAGATCCTGCCCCACGTTCCTATCTGTCCTGTGAGGTGGAGACGCTCAGCTGGAGCATCAGTTGTCCCTGACCTAGGTGTTCAGCCTGTGGGCATGCCCTAGGCACTGAAGACCACCCCCTAGACCCACAAACCAAGAGGAGAGTCCCCTGACTCACTCTCTCATTCTCCCTTTTCTGCCCCTCTCCTCTCTACATGTCTGCTTAGCAGGGGATTCTCCAAGACAATATATCTCCCGTTGGCTCACTTTCTCCACAGAACATTAATATAAACACCACGTGCTCAGAAGCCCTTAAATGGCAGCATTTCCTTTTTTTCCAGAGCAGCTTGGGTTCAGTTAGAGGAAAATGTACCCTGATAAAGGCAACTCCCATTGTTCAAAGTTTATATGCATGAAGTCCATGTAGGAATTTAAGGAAAACAAGCTGTGAAAGAAGCTACTTAGAGAAACTGAAGATAATGAGTGACTGTCACTTAGAAATTCTATCTGTATTTATTTAATGTGGGGCAGTGTTTGGTCTGCATGCATGTCCGTGCGTCACATGCATGCCTGGTAACCACAGAGGCTCGAAGAAGGTATCAGATCCCCTGGGATCAGAGTTACAGACACCTGTGAACTGCCATGTGGATGCTGGGAACAGAACACTGGTCCTCCAGAGCAGTCAGTGCCCTTGACCACTGATCCATCTCTCCAGCTCCCAGTGACCATCATTTTAAACAAACTCAAAGACTTTATTTAAGCCTGTGCAGAGATGTAGACCCTGTCTGTGGTCACGTTTACTTAGTTTACTCACATGGGTAGAATATCCCTAGGAGAACAAAATCGTGTAGACAGTGAGAAATAAAACATGGTGTTTGCTTGCTAAAAGTAATGAGACAAATGATAATTTCAGTAAAAATAAATGTCTTTTGCGAGGGAGTGCTTCTGTCTCATACTGTTGTTACATGTTGTGTTTTGGACAAAGGGGAAGACTGTTACCTTGTCACTCCTCACATAATGGTGACAAAAGCCATTTAAAGAAGGGAGGGTTTACTCTGGCACCTGGTTGGAGAGCACAGTCCACCATGGCAGAGAAGACAGGCAGCAGGAGACAGCCGGTCACATCACATCCACAGTCAGAAGCAGAGGGATGGACGCTGGTGCTAAGCTCACTTCTCCTAGTCCATGGAATGATGCCACCCTTTCGTGTAACAGTTTCCTCCCAGATTGCAACTTTCCCCCCTGCGGAAAAGCTGCTTAAACAGGGGGGTAAACAACTAAAAAAGCTCCAGGAAGTCCCTGAAACTGACCAGATTCACCAGGTCCCTCCCTGACAAAGCAATAAAAGCTGAGCATCCATCTCAGAGGAAATGAAGCTGAGCCACAGAGAAGACCCTGGGACTAGGCTGGAAGAAAAATAAATCAGCCAAGCTGTCTGGAAGAGATTTAGATCAACTGAGGCACCTTAAAAGGACAGTCTCCAACCTGTTGGGCTTCCTGAAGGCTGTGCAGTGTGCTCCAAGTTCCCAGCTTTGTGAGCTGTCACCCTCACTGAGGGGGCTTTGGCAATGCAGTTAGTTGCCTTTGAGTCATTTCTGCTCCTGTAAGTAACCCCTCACCTATCTTGTAGGTAGCCCCAATAAAACTCATTGGTTCACCAAGTTGGATGTTGGTGGTATCTGTATGTTGGTCTGTCATGGGATCCTTATTTGGGGTGAGTAGATGGTGTGTGTAACATCTCCCCAGGAAGAGTTTCGTCACACAATCCACCCAGAGGTGTAGATCCTGGGTGATTGGTTCTAGGTGCTGTCAGGGTGACAGTCAGTGTCAACCTCACAGCTGCCTTCAGATGGGAAACAAGAGCAGGAAGCCACTCATGACTGTCCTTAACAGGATCCTGTGTATGTCACCATTCGACACACACAGAGCCACAGCAGCGGCAAATGATGCTTACAAGCTTCAAAGCAGGGACAGTGGATACACGCTAGAACAGAAAGAGCCTGCCTGTTGGGCTGCAGAGATTGCCTGTGCCAGCCAGAGCAGTACCACACTTCGGCTTTAGTACAGCACGACCCGTGGCAACAATAAACCAATTTGCAACATCCTAAGAGCAATCTGTGGGTTTCAGTTAATTAATGTAAAATCAACTTTTGAAGCCAGGTGTGGTGGCTCACACTTCTCACCGCTGTAAGAAGTCTGAGGCAGGAGGACAAATAAGAGTGTGAGGCATAGTGAGTTCTAAGACATCATGGGCCACAATGTGAGTGTGAGACAGCATTTCTAAAAACAAAATACATGGATTGGCAAGATGGCTCAGTAGTTTGAAGCTACTTGCCACCAAGCTTGATTACCAGAGTTCAATCCCTGGGACCCACAAAAATGGAAAGAGAGAACCAATTCCCCAGAGCTGACCTCTGACCTCCACATATTGTACCATGACACAAGCCTACCCCCACATCAGGCATATGCTTACATACAACAGTAATAAATAATTGTAAAACCAAATACATACATGTCTTAGTTTAGGGTGTCTATTGCTGTGACAAAACACCATGACCAAAAAGCAAGTTGGAGAGGAAAGGGTTTATTTGTCTTACACCTCCACACTGCTGTGGTCATTGAAGGAAATCAGGGCAGGAACTCAAAGAGGGCCAAAACCTGGAGGCAGGAGCTGATGCAGAGGCCATCGAGAGGCACTGCTTACTGGCTTGCTCCGCATGGTTTGCTTAGTTTGCTTTTTTATAGAACCCAGGACCACCAACCCAGGGATGGCACCAACCACAGTGGGCCAGGCCCTCCCCATCAGTCACTCATTAAGAAAATGCCCTACAGCTAGATCCGATGAAGGCATTTCTCAATTGAAGTTCCCTCCTTTCAGATGACTCTATCTAGTGTGTGTCAAGTTGTCATAAAACTGACCATCATGACACAAATACACACACGCACACGCACACACACACGCACACATGCGCGCACACACGTACACGCACACACATGCGCAATACACACGCACACACGTGCACGCACACACACGTACACACATGCGCGCACACACACATGCGCACATACACACCACACACATGCACACACACGCACACACACGCGTGTACACACGCACACATGCATGCATCAGGTTTGGAAGCTTGTAGTTTGGACTTTAGAAGTGGACATGGTGAGGCAGCTCAGCATGTGAAAACATTTTCCTCACAAGGATGAGGACCTGAGTTTGATCCCTGAAACCCACAGTAGAAGGAAAGAACTGACTCACACTGTGGCATATATACACACGCGCACACAGAGACACATATTGAGTACATACATGCACAGTAATAAGTAAATAGAAGTGGGTGTGTCTTGTGTCAGCTGCTATGAGAAGGTAGTGTAATCCCTTGCCTCTACATGGATGTGAAATCCACATCATCCCCTTTATGTTTTATCCTGTTCCTCAGTGTCCCCAAGGAGTATAAGGACAGGCATTTCTATCATCTTTGAAAGATAGAAAATGGGGATCAGAGGATGGAAAGAGTCTTGGGTGAGAAAACAATGCTTCTCCACCAAGCTGGGAGTGGGCCCTCCTTTCTGCTTCCCAAACACAGTTTCAATGGCCAGGCTCAACGGGTGTTCTGTTCCTCTGGATAGAAGGTGACTTTTGATATCACAGTACCCCGGGAATGGATTAGGAGTGGCCCGGTTTCCATAGGCAGAAGGATACTAGCCACACCTTGAGTAGACACTGTGACTTCAGAGACTTAGAAGCACTCATGTGAAATCACAGGTCTGACTTCCCGTGAAGCTGGCAAGGGTTGTGTTTGAACATTTTCATAGTTCACTTGTGCAATACTTCAGATTCTTCTTGGGCCACAACCTCAGTGCCTCTGCCATCTGTGGCCCACCTCCCTGCTGGGAATGTTCAGTTTTGTTCAAATCATGGCAGAAGGAGCTACCCCAGCCCTTGGCCCTTGTGATGGCAGATGAATGCCAGTGCTGTTTCTCCGCACTCTGGGTGCTGTGTGGAGTTCAGACCTTGCTCTTCTGGGCCCCCTGGAAATTACCTCAGCAAGGGTGATTAGAACTGGCTGATTAAAAACTTGTTACCAATAAGAACACTGAAATAAACGTATTAGCTTAAGGGAAGACTTAAACTACAGATAAGGCACAATGAAACACAAGAGATGCCCAAGGATGGAAGAGACAGGACCCGAGGACTAACTGGAGATGGCTCGGGAACACAGTCAGCCACGGGAATAAAGCACCATGGCTGGGTACCCCCATCATCACAGAAGAACCCCTTGATCCTGAGGGAGACACTCTAGGTCCTGTGACTCTGCTTTCCTGGAGGACAGATCGTGTCTTCGGGTAGCAAGCACATTTTGTAAAATGTTTGATAGCCTAGTGGTGTGGCAGGAAGAGTCATAGGTTAACATCATTTGGAGAGAAAAAAAATGGACGGGCACAGTTATAAACTGCATTTGGGGGTGGGTAGACACGAAGATACATCCTAACAATTTTAGTGTCATTCACCTGAGAAGTCAGTCCCACCCCGACTTCCATCCCTCACTGTGAGTTTGGATTCCTGGCCTCCTTGCTCTCCGTTCACACAAATGTCTTAGCAGGTATTGCGTGTACTAGGACCCATCTTCTCTAGTTTGGCAGAGCTCCTGACCTCCTTCTCTCAGAACTCCTTTGAGCATCTTCTGAAGTGGTCTGGCCTTTTGTGCTTTCTACCATCCTGGCCACAGCTGCCACAATGAAGACAGAAGCTATGCAACGTGGAGGTCAAAGCAACTTCCTTAAGCTGGGCCTTGTCCACATGACTTCCAGAGGCCAGGCCTCAGCCCAACACACTTCAGGAGGCCAGGCCTAGGCCCTACAGGCTTCAGGAGGCCAGGCCTCTCAGAGGTTTTAAGAGGTCAGGCTTTGCCCACAGACTTTCTCAGCTTGGAGACATTTGGATTACCGTGGGCTCTGGAGGCTGACAGTTTACAATCAACAGGTCCCAACTGGGTGAACAATGGAAACGCATCAGAGGCAAAACCACCCCTGGACGCCCCTCACCGCCCCTCACACAGGCCTCACACAGGCCTCACCGCCCTTCACACAGTAGTAGATATCCTACATATCAGATATTTACATTATGATTCACAACAGGACCAAATTTACAGTTATGAAGTAGCGATGATATGATTTTGTGCTTGGGGGTCACCACAACACAAGAAACTGTATTAAAGGGTCACTACATTAGGAAGGCTGAGAACCACTGATCTAGAGGGAATGTTTGCTTTGTCACCCCAAAATCCCTATTCCAGCTCCTTTCTTTGAGCAAGTTGAAGGCCAGGACAGAACTCACTGGATTGGCCAACAGACCAGTTACTGGCAAAGACGAGATTGGGCTCTGGGGAGCTAACTGCAGTTAGTTGTCTCTGTTTAATGGGCTTGTCTGTGTTTTTAATATAAAAACGAGCATGTTCTCAGACACCCTCCTTTTATCTTAACAGGAATCTAAGATCCCCCTGCAAGCTGGAACAGAAGTCCCTGATTGTGTCCACTAAGAGAGCATGATTGCTGATACTCAGCAGGAATTGCCTCACAGGCAGCCTGGCGCAGGGGGAGGCGTGGCGGGGCTTGTCTCTGCTCAGAGTTGTGCAAATACACCAGCAGAGTGAGGAACACACACACACACACACACACACACACACACACACACACACACACTGAAGGAGGAGCATGATTCTACCCTCAGAATATGGCTGAGATAGGATGAGTCACATCCAAAGGGGCTGTGGGAAGTCACCGTAACTCAGTGGCTTCTTTGAGTGCCTTTGGTGCAATGTCAGGGCGCCAGTCACTTGGGCCCTTAGATAATTCCATTTCATCTCCATTTAAGAAAGACTTGTGAAACTTTAGTTTTGGAAGCCCGGGTACCAACTTGGGTTCCCTTGGTAACAACTGGGTCCTCTTTTGTGCTGCTGTAACACAGTACCATCGTCTGTACCACCAGCCTCACCAGAAACTTACTGTTCAAAGAAAGAAACTTACTGTTCAAAGCTCCAGAGCCCAGGGAACTCCCAGACTAAAGTCCTCGGATCTGCTGAGGACCCATTTGCTGTGTCATCCCCAAAGCAAGACGGGACCGATGTCTTTCTAAAGCAGGACCACTCTCAAGATAATGGCCGCAGTCTGTCCTCAAGGGTAGAGCCCTTGTGAGCTAATCAAGTAAGCATCGCCTCCCAACATTGCTTAATTGGGAATAAGGTTGCCATCACATGAGTTCCTGAGCAGATTTGAGGAACCTCAGCAGGGGCCAGATACCCAGATCGGATCCCACAGGAGAAAAAGGAGAGACAAGAGATCAGTGGTAAATGATCAGTCACTGAGGGCTCCCTGTAGGCAGTATCTCACCACTTCCTCCTCAGTGCCATCTCCCATCCTCCTGTGCTTTGGAGGAAAGGTGGGAAGAAAGCAGAACTATGTGCAGGGCTGCCGTGGCTGCTGTGGTGTGGTTCTGCTTGGACCCTGCTTCTGCAGGTACACACAAGAGAGGAGGGCTGCATACAGGGAGCAGCTGTAGAGAAAGGGAGAGCCACTGCAGGAGGGCCCCTGTGAGGAGAGAGAGCACAGGAGCTGAGAAGTGCAGGAGATCTGGGTGAAGAGGTAAGGATAGGAGGGGGAGTCGTCCAAGGCCAGGGCTACTGCTGCCATACCAGAAGCCCAGTTTGCTTCTCCAGAGAGCATGGCGAGTGGCGTGCATCTGAGGGATGGCCTCCCCATACAGTCCCGTGTGCTCTGGCTCCTAGGAACACATCTGCATTTGGAAGCTTCCTAAAAGTCTACTTTCCTTTCAAAGCAGTGGTTCTCAACCTCCCTGGTGCTGCGACCCTGTAATACAATTCCTCAGGCTGTAGTGACCTCCCAACCATAAATTTATTTCCATTCCTACTTCATAACTGTGTTTTCCGCCGAAGATAGTAGGCAATTCCTGCGAAAGGGTTATTTGACCCCCCCCCCAAAAAAAAAAAAAAACAAAAACAAAGTAGCGACCCACATGTTGAGAACCACTGTTTCCAGGGGTGGAAATCCTCATCTCCAGCAGCCTGTTAATAAATAGGAGCCGGATAATCAAGTGAGTAATACAATGAGGCACGGAGTGCACTGTAGACACAGGATCAAAGGCTTCATCATGTCTGCGGAAGAGGCACTCACTTTTAAATGAAAGAAAAATTGAGTGGAAAACTGTCTCTATTGATCTCTAATTGTTTGATATTTTCAGACAAGAGGCGAGAGGCTAAACCTTTCAGCATGTAAAGGTGGACACTTCCTGCTGAAGAGAGTTGAAAATTGCTTTGTGCAGAGTCTTGAGGCAGAGGTGTGGGAGATTTCACTCAGCAGTGGATATTAGTCTGCAGAAGTACAGGACCATAAACCCATAGAAGGCAGCTCTGAGCTGCTGTGGCCCTGAGCCGTGAGCCCTCTGCACAGCCGGTGGTTGGGATTGGCAACACTCCATGGCCATGCAGGGCTGCTGCCCTGCAGAGCCTGGTGGGGAGGGAGAGTTTGGTTTCAGTGTTGAGGCAGAGGTATCCGGCTTGGCCCTGCATCCACTGTTACAGCTTGCTGTGTCAGTGGGAGCAGGACACCAGCCAGACCTTTGCCTGTCGCCTAGACCCAAGAAAACACACTTCCATTTATCTCTGTGTGTTCCATGGAACTCTTCCTTACCACATGAACACATTTTAGAATGTCATGTGGAGGGGTGTCTTCTCCTGTGGACAAAACAAAGGTCTCAATTCAAGCCCTTGAGGACAGAGGTCCTAGGCCGCAGGTACACTCAGCTCTTCTGAGAGGTGTGTCCTGATACCCTGCCTATCCATGGATCCTGGGTAATGGGAGGCAGGGGACTACTCAGCTCCATGCTGCTCCTGTATTAGAAGCTGAGTGGAAACCAGGCATAGGGTGGAGCCAGGTGCTATGTGCTTCAAGAAGAGGGTGACGTGCTTTCCACTCTCTGGGCCTCGTGAGGCTGGTGGAAGAGGCCACAGCCACAGAGCAGGGTGCTGGATTCAGCTCCATGAGAGCTTGGCCAGGGAGAGGCTAGGCTACTCATAGGCCCACCATTCCCCCCTCTGCTTCCTGCGGAGCAATCCTCGGTGTGCATGGGCAGAAGCGCTAGAGGCAGTCAGGTTTAAAGGGCCAGAGACTGGTTGTCCACTTGGTGTGGCCTGTTCTTCCCTTCTGGAGTGATCATGCTTTCCCATGGTATAATTCACTGGGAACTCGTAACTTGTTTGTTGTTTTACAAGAGGCGTGTTTAAGAGACTTTGTCAGGGTTTTTAAAGATCTGAGAAGCATTTAAAAGCTGGGCTGAGCTGGGCAGTGGTGGCGCATGCCTATAATCCCAGCACTCGGGAGGCAGAGGCAGGCAGATCTCTGTGAGTTCGAGGTCAGTCTGGACTACCAAATGAGTTCCAGGAAAGGCGAAAAGCTACACAGAGAGACCCTGTCTCGAAAAACAAAAACAAAAACAAACAAACAAAAAAGGCTGTGCTGTCTGGTTCATTATAAGATGAACATGAGACTTTGGGGGCTGTGGTGATCTGAATGACAAATGTCCCTACATAGACTGGTGTATTTGAACAGTTGGTCCACAGTGAGTGGAACTGTTTGGGGAGGTTGTGGAAGCTGCTGGAGGTGGTGGTCTTGCTGGAGGAGGAGCTTCACCAGAGAGGACTCTGAGGACCTATAGCTTCTCTCTGCTTCTTGTATGTTGACAAAAACATGAGCAGCCAGCTGCCTGCTCCCACCACCACACTGCTGTCCCAGGCTTACGGATTCTAGCACCCTGGAACTGCAATCAAAATAACTTCCTTAAGTCGTGATATTTTATCAGAGCAACAGAAAAGTAACTAACACAGGGAAAGGAGGGGGAAGGACATGGGTTTGTTTTTGTGTTTGTTTTTGTTTTTCGAGACACAGTTTCTCTGTGTAGCTTTAGAGCCTTTCCTGGAACTTACTCTGTAGCCCAGGCTGGCCTCAAACTCACAGAGATCCACCTGGCTCTGCCTCCCGAGTGCTGGGACTAAAGGTGTGCACCACCACCGCCCGGCAGGATGTGATTTTAAAACGATATATTCGTGTGTAAAGTTCCCAGGGGTGGATTGTGACTGATAGCTCTGGTTGTCACCTTGACACCACATAACATCACCTGGAAAAGGAGTCTTCAATAAGGGCTCGTTTACTCTGGCTTGACCCGTGAGCACGCCTGCGGGGGACTGTCTGGATTAAGTCCATTGACACAGAAAGACCCAGCCCAGTCTGGGTGGTGTCATTCCCTAGGCAGCGGCTGCGGAACCGTCTAAGAGAAATCAAGTTGAACACAGGAAAGCAAACAAGTGTCAGCAATCATTTCTCTCTGCTCTTGACTCCGGGTGTGATGTGACTAGCTGAGTCAAGCTCCTGCCACCGCGAATTCCACTCTGTGACGCACTATAACATGCAAACAGGATAAATCCTCTCTTCCCCCAAGTTGCTTTCCTGTCAGGGCACTTTATCACAGCAATCAAAAAGGAACTAGGGCGGAAACTAAGCGGACTTCGTCCGGGTGTTCTGGACAACACGGTGAAACCACACCCTCCCCTGGAAAGGCTCATGAAGAATCAGTATGGCTAGGTAAAGTGGCATCTCACTGTAATCGTGGCACTCAAGAGGCTGAGGCAGGAGGACCGAGAGTTCTAGGCCAGCCTAGGATACATAAGCACATTCTGAGCCAGCCTGGGGTATATAAAGAGACCACCTCAAACAAACAACAACAACAAAAATGAAACACACATGCAAAAGTAAAGGGGATTGCTTGTGGCTCAAACAGAAACCCCACCTTTATATAAAGTCAGCACAAAATATCAGTATATATCCCAAATATCAATCACAGACATGCTTAGAAAGAAATTAGGAAAACAAACCCATTCACCACAGTCTCTGAAAAGTCAAGGGCCCAGGACTTTTACTAGCCAACAAAGGGAAAGGCTACTACAATGAAACAGACAGAGATAGAAACACACACACACACACACACACACACACACACACACACACACACACAGGCTGGCAGAGCCAATATTATGAAAATGGATACAGACCCAAGAACAATCTACAGAGTCCATGCCATCACCATCAAAACGCCAATAGCATTCTCTACAGAAACCAAAAACCAATCCTGAAATTTATGTGAAAGAACAAAAGACTCTAAATAGGCAAAGCAATTGGAACAGACGCAATGCTGGAAGTCCCATAGCATCTGATCTCAAATTGTACTGTAAACCCATAGTGCCCCAAACACAAAAACAGAAAAGTAGATCAGCAGACGCAACGGAGGACCCAGAACAATCCCATACAGCCACAGCCACTTGATTCGTGACAAAGATGTCAAGACCATACGGGGCGGGGACTTCAATAAATGCTGCTGGCAAAACTGGATATCCACAGGTAGAAGAATGAAGCTAGGTCCACAGCTCTGACCCTGCACAAATATCAAAATGATCAAACACATCATGTAAGACAGAAATTCAGACTATTAAAGGAATGGATCGGGTAAACACTTCCAGGTGCAGGCACAGGCTAGAACATTCCGAAAAGGATTTCATTAGCTCAGCAAACACCGGTAGTTCCAGTAGTCGATAACAGAGTTTCACAGAGTTACAAGCTTATACACCATGTAGGAAACAATTCATAGACTGCAAGAAAACACACGGAATGGGAGAAAATCTGTCTATACTTCTGACAAAATGATAATATTTTTATATCTTAACATCTATGTAAAAAACCCATCTGGGAGTGGTGGCGCACGCCTTTGATCCCAGCACTCAGGAAGCAGAGGCAGGCGAATCTCTGTGAGTTCAAAGCCAGCTTGGTTTACAGAGAAAGTTCTAGGACAGCCAGGACAGTTACACAGAGAAACTCTGTCTCGGGCAGAGGTGGGGGGGGGGGGGGGGGGGGAGGGGGAGGAGACAACAAAACCCAATCAATGAATAGGCTAGTGAACAGAAAGCTCTCAAAAGACAAATAAAAAAGGGCAAGGGGGGTGGGGAGATCAACATTCTTAGCTTTCAAGGAAATGCAAAGGAAAACACCACTGGGATTCCACCTCAGCCCAGTGGGAGTGGCGACCCCCGAAGAAAACAAGACCTTCTGATGAGGATGTGTGTGGAACCTTCCCTCACTGCTGGTGAGGATGCAAGTTCATCCAGCCGCTCACTGTGGAAATCAGTCTGGCATTTTCTCTAATAACTAAACCAGAACAACTGGGAGACCCGGTGGCGTCACTCCTGGGTGTGTGTGCACCTGAAACACTCTAATTCAGCACGCTCCAGAGACCCTTGTTCAGCTGTGGTTATCGAAACATTGTTCACACAAGGTAAGATATGGAATCAGCCTGGACGCCCACCCACAAGACACACAGGTAAAGTATGGTATAGAGACACAGAGGAATTTTATTGAAACAAGAATGAATTGTGTCCTTCAGAGGAAAGTGGGTAGAATTAGAGATCACCACACTACATTTTATTCTGTGTCACAGCTAGCTTCAATTAGACACATGACACACAGGAAAGAACCCCTCTAATGAAGGATTGCGTCCATTGGATTGGCCTGTGAATATGTCTGTGGGACATTTCCTTGATTGCTAATCAACGTAGGAGTGTCCCGAGAACTCTATATGGTACCATCTGTAGTGGACAGGTGACCCTGGGCTGTATAAGAAGGGTTGCTGACCATGTACCCAGAAACAAGCCAATCAGCAGTGTTCCTCCATGGTTTCTGCTTAAGCTCCTCTCTGCGTTTTACTATGTACAGAGAACTTAATTCAATAAAAAATAGACACTCGGGTTGGGGATTTAGCTCAGTGGTAGAGCGCTTGCCTAGCAAGCGCAAGGCCCTGGGTTCTATCCTCAGCTCGAAAACAAAAAAAACAAAACAAACAAAAAAACAGACACTCACCAGAATGGCTGCAATATCTCAGACCAACACAGACAAGAAGGGAAAACCCTGGCGTCCTCCCTGGCCTGCTGTCTTGAGTTCGAGCACGAGGAAGGCTCAGTTCCTGGAGCCTGCAGAGGGTAGCTGATCCAGTTGACAGAGCAGGGACTCTGGCCCCAGGTCCTCCAGTGGTTATCCACTGGACACCCCCATGGTCATACTTGACCTGCTGGGTCAGGTCTGCTGCTACAACCAGTTTCTAGAAGGTCTGCCCTGCCTGCCTTCTTGCTGGGCTGTCCCCCACCTTCTGTGTGACGACTGTGTCTCGGTCTAACCCTCCCTTCAATCTTTCCTCACTCCATAGAGGGGCTTCTTATGAGAGCACAGCACATACATCTGTCTCAACATTGATTTGGGGGAGCCCACAGTCACAGGGTGAGTGCATCTGTCTCCAGTAGGAGCTCTGCTCTCACCCATCTTCATCATACTTGATCCCACAGCCATCTGTGCCAAACACAGAGGTACCATTGCCGTCATGGTAATGATGCTAAGGGGGCTGAAGATCCAGGAGAAAGAGCTCTCACGCCCACTTACCAGTGATTGTTGCACATCAGAGCCGCGACCCACAACCAAGCCTCACAGCTCTCCCCAACCCCCTTCCCAGGGCTGAGGACTAGAAAGCACACTACAGTGGTGACCGATGATGACAGACTCCATCAATCATGCAGATGTAGCATTTTCCGTGTTCAGATATTGGCAAAGGGACTTAGAGATGGGTCTGCTGACTTGACATTCTTGCAGACCAAGGTATCATGAATCAGGCATGCCTCTCAGCTGGTTTTAGTGGCAGATAAAACTAAAAGTCTTCCAGATATGTGTCTTGCCTGAATTTTTACAAGTAGCTTCCTTCCTCCATGCCCCGGGTGCTACCATCCCATGTCAGGGCTGCAGAAAACCCCCGTGTCTGGCAGCCACTCAGTGACCCTCAGCTTGGAACCTCACTCTAGGGGACGGGATGAAGAATGATGTATCTGGTGCAAGCCTGCAGAAGCCACACAACTCACAGTCTCTCTACGTGGTTTTTGTCATTTCTGCAAGTCAAAATTAAATATAAAATTGTAATAGTTTATTCCAACAGGTCTTAAGGGGGAGGGGAAGTCCCTAAGCTATATGTAGGCCTTCAATCTCGCTTCAATATTCCTGTTCATTTTTGCCACAAACACTAAGGTGTAGCATCGTTTCTGTTTCTGAAGCAAATAGGGACAGTGCTGGACCTCCCGGGAAGGCAATACTGCAGAGAGGGTGGGGGAACCAGGCACCTTTCCAGATGAAAGGCTTCAGAGAATTCAAGAAGGTAGTGTGCTGGGAATCTGCCATCTCCTTTCCATGTCTCCCATCCCCCTCTTTACACATTTTGTTAAATATGTATTCCTCCCATCTCTGGCTTGGGTGTGTCTGGCACACATCACATTCGTATCTGAGCTTTCTTTTCTAGCTTTATTTTCTTCTCTGTAGACAGCCTCATGCAAACAAATATTAAACACAGCATTTTGGAAGGTGAATTCCCCACTAGAATCACTCCTGGAATCCAACAGTGCCCAAGCCCAGGGGTCATTTAGGAAGGTTCCTGTCCCTGGTCTGGCATTCATTCTGGGCTTTGGTACAGATCCTCCTCAAATAAGATCTGCTTTCATCCATAGGCCTATTATTGGCAAACCAGCATCTGGAGGCGACCAGATAGCATTGCGAAGCTGGAAACATGGAACATTGGAAACTCTGTGCTAGAAATATGGTTAAGTAAAGGGGCCCATATAACAGCTTGTTAAGAAAACCTCTACGGTACAGAAAATCTAGGAAGGAGTGCTTCTAATACAAGGTTTATTTAATGTCTTTTTGTTTGGGTTTGAGTTTTGACCCTAGTTACACGCTTCCCAATTTTAGAACACCATTACCTTTGCAAAAAAAAGAGGGGGTTGCATTAAAAGCATTTTCATACGTGCTTGCCTTGTTGTGGGTCCTGATGTCACACGGCACCAAAGAGAAATAGCAAGCTGTCAATCAGTGTATTTGATCGCAAGGACACCAGGGAGCAGAAAGCTCATTGCCATCGTGTCTTCCTCAGGTGCGATCACATGATGGGCCGGCCTAAGCGCCTCATGCACTCCTGAAACATCGATCATCGATCATCGAAGGACCCTGGTAGCCAGGGAGTCCGAAGGAACCTCAGCGAGGCTGAGACGTCTCTCCAACGATAATTCTCCAGCACCGCTGCAGAGGGGGCGGTGAGATGCAAATGACCAGAGCCAGCGCGCCTTCTGATTGGACAGAGCTCTTCTCCTCCCACCCGCTGAAACCTGAGTCTCTGTCCATAAATATCCTCAAGTCAAAACTCTT
This sequence comes from Onychomys torridus, assembly GCF_903995425.1. Classification (NCBI taxonomy): domain Eukaryota; kingdom Metazoa; phylum Chordata; class Mammalia; order Rodentia; family Cricetidae; genus Onychomys; species Onychomys torridus. The sequence continues at coordinate 71,115,224 of NC_050455.1, forward strand.
AAGTATAAAAACATGTTAGAAATGGTGCCTGCACACAGGCACTGCCCCCTAAAAAAGCAATCTGCAGAGAAGGGGGAGACAAAGGGACTATTCGGAACAAACAGAAACTGACCATAAACAGATATTCTCCAATTAAACGATAAGATACTCAGTGGTTCTGCTTTAACAGAAAAATACTCCAAGTCCTGTGCTTGGCAGATTCAATGAATCAGCGAATTGTTTCTGCAACTATCTGAGGTTGGTTAAATTGACCTATCATTCCAGCTCACATTTCTTTGGCTTGTTATATTTAAAACCCCTGGAAATTTGAGAAAGCACTATGCTTGCTCTAAAAAGGCCAGCGGGGTTCCAGATGCACAACAGCTTTGAGAAGCAGGCTGAGAAACCTGCATATTCTGGCGAAATGGCACATAACATATCCTAGGCTCTCCCCCACAGAAACCTGGGCATGAAGGTGAAAACTGTCCATTTCGAAGGTGTGGATGTGAAGGCTACACAGGTCCAGATAACAGAGATCTCCCTGCCTGCTGAACGTCAGTGGTTCAGTGGGTGTTAACATCAAGTTGCTCTTTCACTCTCTGTGAAATAATCTGACAGCATTTTTTCCTACCTTTACGAAGAATGACAGACAGCTTACGGTTTGGATGTGAAATGCCCCCACCCCCACTCACTTGTCTGAATGCTTGGTCCTCGGTTGGTGGTCCTGTACTGGGAGGTTGCGGCCCTTTTAGGTGTGCTGGAGCAAGTGGGTTGCTGGGAGGCAGGCCTGGAGGTTTATAGACTGGCCTCATTTCCTTTTGTGACTCTGTTTGCTGTTCACAGCCAAGATGTGAGCAATCGTCCTCACACGTTCCCAGAGCCACTGCCAGGAGCTGCACCCATCATGATGGAGGGTATCCACCAAAGTAGGAGACAGAGTAAATCCTTCCGTCTTCACATTTGGTCACTGTGAGAAGAATGTGGTGAATGAAGGGCACAAGCGCAGGCTGACACACCCTGCCTCACACTGGAGTGAGGTTTACGGTGATATTTTATTTGTGCTGAAATGTGATTTTATTTATATGTTAATAAATAAAGTTGCCTGGGGGTCAGAGCTAATAGCAAGCCATTTAGCAGAAGTCTGGCAGTGGTAGCACATGCCCTTAATCCGATCACATGGCAGGCAGAGTCTGTGTGTTCAAGGACATAACCAGCTTGAAGACACACGCCTTTAATTTCAATACCAACCATAGAGACCTGGAGGTCTGTATAGACAGGCAGTGACGAGGAGGTCAGGTGGTTGGGTTTAGAACCAATGAGAAGGCAGAACAGAAAGTCAATAAAAAGACAGATACACAGGAAATAGGTCTCTTTCTCAGGGCAAGGACGGCAGTGGCAGTTGGTAGTAAGAAGTTGGTCTCAGCTCTCTGATCTCTGGGCTTTTAACTCTGCATTTGGCTCTGTGTTTCCTATTTAATAAGACCGTTTAGAATTACATCTACAGAGGTTCATGGGAAGAGAAAAGCAAGCAACTCTGTCGCCTCACCCAAGCTGTGCTGTTTCTTGTCAGTGTGTGCCTCCAGGCACAACTGGCAGCTGTGTATGTCTTTCCAGGTCACATCTAGCTGTAGAAGTCACTTGGTCATTTGCAAATAGGGGAACTTGAGTCTGAAGGAATCAAATGATTCACCTCATATCATACAAATGTGGTCTCTACACAGACTGACTTAGAAATCCCAAGACTTTGAAGAAAATGTCAAAGTTTTCTGGGGACGGCTATGTTGGTTAAGGCACTCTGGTGGCTGGCTGGTGGCCCCAGCCCACAGCCCGCAGCCCACAGCCCACAGCACGCAGCACGCAGCACGCAGCACGCAGCAGCCATGCCGGAGGAGGAGAGTGCTGGATGGAAGAGTCAGTGTACCATAGTTACCTTTTAGAGCTTTATTGGGGGAGAGAGAGAGAGAGAGAGAGAGAGAGAGAGAGAGAGAGAGAGAGAGAGGGAAAGGGAGCGAGGGAGAGAGAGGACCAGAGAAACAGAGAGACCTCACTGAGGGAAGAGAAAAAGGAACTCATAGAGGGCCCTCCCACATTTTAGGCTGGGACACCGTCACAGGCTGATGATGTAATTAAGGACATAGTCCTTACAAGCTACACCCAAACTCTCTTCCATGGCATCCATTCTGTTCTGTTTATGAACTCACATTGTCTAAAACTTGTTGGAAAACATTTGCCCAGGGGGTAGGGGGGTGGGAGTCCATCCCTAAAACAGTCCAAATCCTAAAAGGATTACTTGTATGTGGCCATTGATTGTAGAGAAAACAGGTATCATGGTGGACTGGTATAAAAGCACAAAGACTGGGGAGCCCAGTCAACAGAAAGAGGATCCTTCTAGCAGATCAGCGCTTGTGGCTTAGCAGACTCCGTGGTGTTCAAGGAAGCTCTCCTACCAACACAAAGGGTTTGGGTAAAGCTTGCTGTACCCTGCTCATCTCTGCATCAGGTCTCCCTGGCTCCTCACACACAGACAACTATGAACAGAAGGCAGAGGCAAGAATGGGGAAAGGACCAGCCTACAAACCTCGAGGCGCGAGGAGAGGACACTTGCTCTTCTGTGCAGGGCTGCTCATTAGTTGGATGGCACTGAGAGACAAACTCAGGGGGCTTGTCCATCACCCCTACAGAGCTGGAGGAAGGTAACCTAGCCCACTCCTCTCAGTCTTCAGCATTCCAGGAAACCCTGGGAGAGAAAGGCTCAGAAGTTTTACAAGGTAGAGTGCTAGGGAAAATGTTCAGAAATTTGTATTTGTGCAAGTTTTGTTTTTTTTTTATCTGTTTTTTTTTATTTAATTTTATTGTTCAATGTATATATTTGTCTGCATGAATGTCAGTGCACCATGCACCTGCCTGGTACACAAGGAGGCCAGAAGAGGGTACCAGATTTCCTGGAACTAGAGCTCTATACAGTTGTGAGCTGCCATGTAGATGCTGGGAATCGAACCTCCAAAAGAACAGCCAGTGCTCTTAACCATTGAGCCATCTTTTCAGCCTGTTTTTGTTGTTGTTTGAACGGTAGTGTTGCTATGTAGCCTGGGCTGGCCTTGAACTTGTGACCTTTCTGCATCAGCTTCCTAAATGCTGAAATCTAGCCACACATGCCTGCCACACCTGGTTCTTAGAATTTGTTATTTAAACGGTGGTAATCCTGTTCCCTCCATACAAACAACTCTTTCATTTCTTTTTGGTTTTGTTATTTTTTTTTTTAAAATGGGAAATGATCGTGCTGTTTTGTTTTTATATTCCAGCCTTGCAAAATAATAAAAACAATTAAAAAAAAAAACAATAACAGCAGCATCAAGGTATTGGACAAAATTGCACAAATAATAGTGTGTCCAGATAGTGATGCTAGGAAACACGGAAGCTCACGGAGAATGTCCCATGATAGCTCTGCACCCTCACCACAGGCGGCAGCCACCAGACCGCGACACGTCACCGTGCACCACAGTTATTGAAACAGAAGGTGCCCTCTTGTGACAACCAGGTTACTTTCCAATTGTGTTATCCTTTTAAGTGGGACATGGTAGCAATGGTTCTGCTTCCCAGGGCAGAGGCCGCCTTGCCGGGATGGGAACCCTATCATCCTTGGTGTAACTGCTGATGCTATCAGAGTTCTGTTAGTGGATAACAGCTGTGCAGACACCACACACACACACACTCACACACACACACACACACACACACACACTCACACACACACACAAGCAGGAGACTCATATGTACACGTGAATACACATCTTCAAACCTTCACTTTACACATACACATGCACACACACATGTACACACATGTGCATGTGCACACCATGGATGTGCATACACATGAACACGCACAGGAGCTGACTGCATGTTTTGCTTTCATCAGTAAAATACATATCAATGTCTCTATTAATTTCCAATAAGCTTAAATGAAACTCTTGTGAGGCAACAAAAGTTTTTAAAAATTGTCCTTTTTCTCCACTCTATTTCCGACTACAGTTCTCTTTCCATTTATTTTAAGACAAGCACTTTTATTCTCAGTTCCAGGAAAGGTTATAGAGAGGGAAGCATTGCTGTTGACCCTTCTAGACATTTCCACAGCTGCTCATGTGCAGTTCCATGCAGTTCTCTATCAGATCAACTGTTAGATGGAGTGCTCATTGTGCCTGGGAAGAGTAAGCCAATGGGTGATCATGAAGAGTTAGCCATGTCTTAAACACCGCCCGTGTCTGGTGAACGTTATTACCCTTACCATGTTGTCAGCCAGAGTCAGTGTTTTTTCACTGTTTAATTCCGCAATGACTCTGTAACGAGGGAAGTTGCTCGGAGGCTTTCTCTGGCCTGCGTTTGTGCCCCTTCATCCCTGTACTGTCTGACAAACGTGAACTGCACACACTGCTCCGCAGCCGCATGCCTGGGCTGTCCACCTATTCCCTGATCCTGGTGCTGAAGCTCAGTGACATCCTTGTCGCCTCTCCCAGTGCCCTAGAAGGTACTGACCGTCCATTGGAGACAGTCACCTTCCTACCCATGTGGAGCTTGCAGAAGGTGCCTATACACACAGTGACAACCCATCATCAGTATTCCAAAGGCTTCCAGAAAAGTCCTTGTCCCTGAGAAGATGGCTTTGGAACGGACTGGGGATGTGTCTGGAATATGCAATTGTCTAGGTTTGTGTATTACACACACACACACACACACACACACACACACACACACACGCATGAAAACCATGTGTTTTTAATGATGTCTTATTTGTCTTAATTTCTGACCCCTACACTTTCAATACATCAAATTAATTTAATCTTAATCTACTTTTATAGGCATTTATTATTTTGATACATTTTATAATATTGTTGCAATTCAAACTGTAATTAGAGTATTTTCAAAAAGTGGAAACCATGACCATCCAACACAAATAAGAGAAAAAGAAAGCAACAGCTGAAGATGACTGAGCTGCAAGGTTAGAGTGAGGGATTTTCCCAGAAGACATTGGGAAAGGAGAAAAGAGAGACAGAGGATAGAGGAGGGAGACCAAGAGTGAGAGAGTCTGGCTACAAAGCTCAGAGAAGGTCAGTGGAATCGGAATCATTGTCCCCTCTTCAAAACAGAAAAGACTTTTTGCAGACCAGAACAACAAAACAAAAGTAAGAAGAAAGGACTGACAGCGAAATTCAAGAATAACAATGAAATCAAGCCCGTCCCATACAAAGCAAAGACTGTAAGTCCTTCAGGAGCGAAGGGCAGCCCACCACGCTGGAGAGCCCGGCTGCCCTTGGATGTGGAGACGTGAGGCTGGACACAGGCAGTAACGACGCAAGATTCTCAAATAGCCAGAGGAAGTGCACTGTTGCCTGGGGTGTTATTTCTAGACAAATGTCCCGCACATCTGAAATACATAAATAAACAAACAAATAAACAAACTAACTGTAGTTTTAGCTTCTGGGGACAAAGAGAGCGTACACTCCAGTGAGCAAAAATCAAAGGCATAATAAAAGCACTCTCAGGTTCATCCCAGGCAGTTGACTAAACCAAAATCCACTGTTTCATAAGAAAACAGCTTTGGAGGGAAATTAATAAAAGTAAAAGAAATATCTCCAGAAACTTCTATACAGGATGATAAATCAAGAAGAAACAAGCATTTTGATGACATTTGTTATTTTAGAAAATCTAGAATTCCAACTCTGCCAAGCAAGGGGAGGGAGGGGTTTTGAGCACTGTTGTGAGGAGCCCATGGCTCTGAGCACCTCTGCTATCAGGAGGTCACACCACTATTGTAAGCTTAGGGACAGCCAGGACATACCCAGGAGACGATGTCCTAAGACAGAGGGAGCAGCTAGAAAAACAATGCATTACTTCTAACCCAGCCAAGCAAAGTGTGGCCTACATGGCAGAGCTCGGGAACAAAGGGTGGGAGGGAGGTCGGCACAGAAAAACATTGGCTATCAGAGTGAACTAACTATAAGTCCGAATAGGATCCATCTACTGGCCGAACATAGAAAACTCTCTACCTAGGGTCAAGCGCCAAAAAAGCACACTGAGAGCAAAAGACAATGGAGTGTTGAAAATATGAGGATTATGAATTAACACTGAAATAAGGAACAGAGAGACCTACCATAGAGCTCTTAAAATCTGAGATAAGCCGGGCAGCAGTGGCGCACGCCTTTAATCCCAGCACTCGGGAGGCAGAGCCAGGCGGATCTCTGTGAGTTTGGGCTACAGTGCAAGATCCAGGACAGGCACCAAAACTACACCGAGAAACTCTGACTCAGGGGAAAAAAGTCTGGGATAAAAGAACTGAAGTCTGAGGGTGTTGTAAGAGGCAAAAGATGGTGTTACTCTCTAAGGAGAGTACAGACTCACCCATAGATGATGCTGGGCCACTGGTGGTAGCTGGGGACATTGGTCCATCCCTTCCAAGATGGGTCAATTGAGAAGACCAAAGCTAACCACGGACACCAAAGACCCAAGGACAGGAGCACTGGGGGTATGTGGCCATCATGACTCTTACCTGGAGAGAGCATACATTGTCTTGAGTGTGTGTGTGAAGTGGTTACATAGATAAGTCCACAGAGAGGCTGGAAAGTGAGCAAGATTCATATGAGGCCCTCTCACCTCACTGTGCCAAAAATAGAAATGACTCTGGCTGGCAAGAAAGATCAGCTGGTAGAGGCCCTGCCCAGGAGCCTTCTCCACGGCTCTTCCTGCCCTGTAACCTACCTGGTGATGTGAGGAAGTAACAGAACAGCATGCAGAGAACAGACTCCAGGCTGTCCTCCCTCTCTCTCTCTCTCTCTCTCTCTCTCTCTCTCTCTCACACACACACACACACACACACACACAGGAACAGTGGATCAAGATTTCCTTTCATTTTTTTTTTTTTACAGGTTTTACAGGATATAATTTTGCGTTTTATAAAGTTCACCCGTTAGAGAGTATCTACCTTTCAAGGCTTTAGTATTTCTAGAGTTGTGCAATAATTGCCATAGTCTGGTTTTAGAACATTTTCACTACCCTAGAAACCATAAGCCATCACTTCCCAGTTCCCTTCCCAACCTCACCCTGCCATCTCCTGCCCCAGCAACCCTGGGTTTACTGTCTGTCCCTATAGCTCTGCCTATTCCAGATAACCTGCCTAAAATAATTCATGATAGGATCCTTTGTAACTAGTTTCTCCCATGTGGTATAACGTTTTCAAATCAGGTCTGTGTTGTAGCTTCTGTCAATAATTCATTCCTTCGCATTGCCCAAAGATGCCTTAGTCGGTAGAAATGCCACATTTTGTTTTTCCACTCATCGGTTGGCTGCTATCTGAGCTATTTCCACTCTGAGGTTGTTACACAAAGCAGGGCTGTGAATTGTAGTGTACAAATTTGTGTGGGAGTGTGGGTTTTATTTTACTTGGTTATACTCCTATGAATACAATTGCCTGGTCATGAGCAGGACAGGGTAAGGCACATCTGTAATTCTAGCACTCTGGAGGCAGAGGCAGGAGGATTTTGATGTCTGCATCAGCCTGGGCTCCACATTGAGTTCTAGACCTGCCTGGGCTAGGAGACCCTGTCTTACTGAGTCATGAGGTGACTCCGTGTCCACCATTTTAGAAACTGTTAAGTGGCTACACTGTCTTTACCCCCCACCCCCCAGTCATGTACCTGGCATATGGAGCTTCTCAGCACCCTCTTCCCCACTAGTCATCTGACCTTTTGATCCCAGCTGATCTGGGAGGTATGAGGTGGTACGTCACTGTGGTTTGTATTGACATTGCTTGTAACTAGAAATTGTTAACTTCTCTTTATATATTTGGTGGCCATTTGGAAAAATGCCTACTCTAACCTTTTGTACATTTTAAATTAGGTTGTCATTTTACTACTGAGTTGTAAAGCTCCCTAAATATAATCTCCTTACAAAATATATTATTTAATAATATGTTAACCCAATCTTTGTGTTTGTCTTTATTTTTGAGGATAAAAGTTTGAAGTACAAAAGTTTTAGTTTGGGGACTGGAGAGATGGTTCAGAGGTTAAGATGACTGCTCTTCTAGAGGTCCTGAGTTCAATTCCCAGCACCCACATGGTGGCTCACAGCCATCTGTAATGAGATCTAGCTCCCTCTTCTGGCCTGCAGGGACACATGCAAACAGAACACTGTATATGTAATAAATAAATAAACCTTTAAACAAAAAAAAAGTTTTAGTTTAATTGATTAATTTTAAGGATTTGCTTTATTTTTATTTATGTGCCTCTGTCTGTGTTTGTATATGCATGTCTGAATGTGTCTATGTCCCAGTTATCATAGAGGCCATAGAGGGCATTGGATCCCCTAGACCTGGAGTTACTGATGTTGAGCTGGTTGATGTGAGTTCTGGGAACCAAATCCAGGTCCTCTGGAAGAGCAGGAAATGCATGGGCTCAGACCCTCAGCCATCACTTCAGCCCCCCTTTATCTATCTATCTATCTATCTATCTATCTATCTATCTATCTATCTATCTAACTAACTTTTATTTAATGTATATGGTGTTTTGCCTGTATGTATGTATGTATGTGCACCACATGTATACATGGTTCCCAGGGAGGCCAGAGTGGGGATCAGATTCCCCCAGAACAAGAGTTCCAGATAGTTGTGAGCCACGATGTGGGTCTTGGGAATCCAATCTAGGTCCTCTGGAAGAGCAGACAGTGCTTGAGCCCCTCAACTTCTCTCCAGCCCCGAGATAGATTTATTTTTGAGACAGGGCTTGTGTGGCCCAAGCTGGCCTCTATCTCAGTGTGTAGCCAAGACTGCCCTTGAACTCCCAGCTCCCCTCCTTCCCCCTCTGGAGAGCTGGGATTATCCATGGCTGCCACTAGACCACAGCAAAAGTTTTCAATTTTGACCAAGTTCAATGTTTCAGACTTTGATCACTTATGACTGTGGTGCTCCAGCCAAGGAGCTGCTGCTGAACCCAAAGCCACAGAGGTCCATTTCTCCTCTCTCTTTGAAGACTTCTATGGGTTTTAGAGCTTTGCTTTTAGACCCACTTCCTGCGCTGAGTTAATTTTTATGTATGATGTGGCACAGGGTCAGATTCCATTCTTTTCCACGTGGATATCCACTTGTCTCAGCACTATTTCTTGAAAAAGATTGCTTTTATTCCCATTGAATTATATTCATTCTTTCTTCAAAACTCAAGTGACCACATGGCTGGGAATATAGCTTATTTAGTAGAGGGCTTGCCTAGCATACAGAAAGTCCTGGGTTCAGCCCCTCTGCATTTTTAAGCAGTCATTCACATACCCCGACACATGTGTACACACTATACACACATAGGCACACACACAAAAATACATAATTTTCATTTTAGAAAAAATGTTTATGATTTCAAAATCAGACAAAGGCAGTAGAAAAAGGAGAGTATGGCTTCCAATAACCCATATAGAGTGTCAGTCAAGAAAAGGAAATATCGGGGCTGCAGCTGTGTAAGAGAGTGCTAACATACACACACTCTGGGTTCAGTCCTCAGCAGCGCAAATAGTAATACTACATTTAAAAATAAGTAGGTACGGAAGAACAATACAGAGGGGCTGGAAGATGGCTCAGTGGCTAAGAGCACTGGTTTAATCTTCCAGAGGACCTAAGTTTGCTTCCCAACACCCATGCCAGACAGTTCTCAACTGCTTGTAACTCCAGCTCCAGGGAATTCAACTTCTGTTTTTTACTTCCTGCATACACCCGAAAGTAAACACACTCAGACCCACACATGTGTATAACTAAGTTAATTAAAATTTAAAAATTCTAATATTATAGCTGGGCGATGGTAGACAGTACTTGGGAGGCAGCGGCAGGCAGATCTTTGAGTTCGAGACCAGCCTGGTCAACAGAATGGTCCAGGGCAGTGCTACACAAAGAAACCCTGTCTTGAAAATAACCAAACAAACGAAATGATGCACAAGGTTACAGTTTACAGTAGCTGAGTCTAAAGAGGGCTGCAGGGTGGATTCACATGAGAAAAGTCGGTGTCTTTCTCCCCCTAATTGAGAAAGGGAACAAGTTAAAGCTGAGGGAGGGTAGAGTCCAGTGGAAGTTTGCCTAGTATGTGTGAGGCCTGGGTGTAATCTTCTTCACTGTAATAGTAAGAGTCGTAGTAAACAAAAATGTAAGACATACGATTAATATGATTGTGTCAAAAAGTCAACAGTACACGATCAAATATTTAAAGAAGACAAACACTCATTTATGACTAAATTATTTTAACTCTCGCAGCAGCCTAGATCAAAGAAGTTTCCTTAATTTAGTAAGGATTACACGTCAGAAGTCTAAAGCAAACACCTGTCAACAGCTTTGATGCATCTTCTTTGAGTTTGGAAGAAATCATGTCTATTTCCACGTCTATATGTTTTTACGTAGTAATATTAACCCTGGCCAATCTGATAAGAGGAGAGGGGAGGGGAGGAGAGAGGACGGGAGGGGAGGGGAGGAGAGGGGGAAGAGGAGGGGAGGGGAGGGGAGGGGGAAGAGGAAAATGGGAGAAAGGGAAAGGGAAATGAAGAGAGCTCGTCACTGTCACCAGCGTTTGGTCCAAGGCTTTAAACTTGATGTTAACTATAAGACATGCTATGAGAATGACAGCTTCTTCCTTCTGGGTGGCCGAGGGAAGTCTTCAATTCCAGCTCTCGGGAGGCAGAGGCAGTGGATCTCTGAGTTTGCAGCCAGCCTGGTCTACAGAGTGAGTTCCCAGGAGAGTTAGGACTCCACGGAGAAACCCTGTCTTGAAAAACAAAACAAACGAAACAAAAATAGAAGAAGAAGAAGAAGAAGAAGAAGAAGAAGGAGAAGAAGAAGAAGAAGGGGGGATGGGGGAAGGGGAGGGGAGGAGGAAGAAAAGGACAGCACTTCTCAATACCTACAACGGCCAGTGGGAAATTTAAAAATAGCTAATATTTATAGAAAGACTAAAAAGCACAATAGGAACTGCATCTCCACTCCCAATGCTGGTTTTCTTTTCTTCCTTGTAGTTGGAGTTTTCCTGCCTGGCCCACAGTCAGGACAAATCTCTCTCACCCGCCAGTCCCACAGTCGCTCAGACCACAACAAGAAAGCACACAGAAACTTATATTGTTTAGAAACTGTAAGGCCGTGGCAGGCTGCTTGTTATCTACCTTTTCTATCTTAAATTAACCCATTTCTGTTAATCTATACTTTGCCACATGGCGTGTGGCTTACCAGTGTCTTTACATGTTGTTTCTCATGGCGGCGGCTGGCGGTGTCTCTCCCCAGCCTTCTCCATCCCAGAATTCTCTTTCTTCTCTCTTGTCCCGCCTATACTTCCTGCCTGGCCACTGGCCAATCAGAACTTTATTTACACAGAGTGATATCCACAGCACTTCCCCTTTTCTTTTTTTTAAGGAAGGTTTTAACTTTTACATAGTACAATTACATATAACAAAACAATTATCAAGCAAGAATTACAGTTACAATATTAAAGAAGATATCCTATCTATCTTATATTTGTGAGTCTAAGGTTTTATATCTAACTTATCTTTTATCATAACTGAGAAAATTATAACTATCTTGTCTTCAACCACATCAAAGACCTCAGAAGGATATAATATTACCTGAGAACCGGGAGAAGGATGTAAGCATTTTTCAGGAGTCTTGCAAGAGTAGACAGAGACAGCTGGCAGCCTGGACAGTCACCTAATGTTCCTTTGTAAAGTTGGGGCATCTGTCTTCAGCCCACAGGACTAGAGTCTCTTGGTCACTTCTCTCAGTGTCCTGTAGAATGTCTGGCAGTTTCCTCTGCAAAGCAGGAACCCGAAGGACCATTTTGCCAAGCAAAGTTCAGTGGTCACCTTTCTATGGGTCCTGCATGTCCAGTTGATCGAGCAGTCCAGGCAAGAACAGTTTCTTGTCCAAATGGCTATTTTTGCCAAGGTGAAGATAAACTCCATATGAAGTGTCTTCAATGCCCATCCTCCTCTCTGAAGTAAATCAGTGCTGCCAGGAGCAGACATGTCTCACTGTCCAGAAAGTCTAAATTTTAAAAGTATTTTAAATGCCATATTCTGTAGGTCTTTGAAGTATTTGAAGATTACCTATCTGTCTGAAATATCTCTATGTACATCTAGAAGACTTAACTAACATGTCTACGAGTATGATTATCATAGATGACTAATTATTAATCTATTTTTAATTATCCATTTCAATTTAAAATGAGCTATACAAACATAATACCTTAAACACGATTAGAAATATACACACAGTATAACAAAATTAACTTTAAGTTTGTATCAATAGACTAAAATCTATACCAATGTAAAACATTTTAAACAAGTTGTTGCTCTTTAGAAGTTCCTTAATCTACCCTTTCATCCTATTATATCTGTATCATATCCCCTTTTCTTTTTTAGAAAGAGATCTCATTTATAATCAAACTGCTTTAAATAAAAATATTGTTTTTTCTCTGTCCCACACCAGAGGGCTCTTCTGATTTAGGACACAAGAATCTCTTAACCTTTTCTTTTAACAATATGTCTGGGTTTAGAGAAGGAGTGAGCCAATTCCATCTCCAAAGCCAACTTGATAATTTTGGGAATGTGGGCGTAGTTTCTCTTACTACTTCCTGCTGGAGGGGGGCGCTGTATCTTATGGGGACACAAAGAAAATTTTAGGATTATGGAGTAGTCCATGAGGGTAAACCTCTGAACCAGTTGCCTTGAAAGCATTCTGGATGTTGGATCATCTGGGCCATGGTGTCATCAGAGACCCTTCAGGTGGTCTTGGCTGATCAAACCTGATGTATCTTAATCTGGAACAAATCCATAGCCTCTGGCTTTCTATGGAAACAAAAGCAGAGAGTCTTTTCCAAAGCAACATATCCTTATATCCAAATTTTGAAGTCAAGGTATCTTTAAAATTTACATACTTGTTTAACTCAATAGCTTTTACGATCAAATCTTTTTCTGCAGTTAAAAATTCCAAAGACAAGACAAACCAGATTCTCTGTGTAATATGCATCTTTGTAAGACTGAAATGCTGATGTGGCTACTGGCTCCGCCCACCTCAGCTTCCCAACATGGCGGTGGTACAGTTTACCGCCAGCTCTGGGTCTGGAGCCATGTGTACCATCAACTATCAGAAGCAGTTCTATCAAAGCAGTGCATAGTCCAGAAACTTTTTTTATTTTTTTTAACTAGCAAAGGCTAAATCCACCATGCAGCAGAGTAAAGTGCTGCTTGTAGACTCCTCATTCCCGCCACACTGCAGGTCAGACGCACACGCCAGGAACCCGCCATAGTAGCTCAAACCGGCAGGCTGCTGCTAACTTGAGAGAGACAATTAGGAAGCTGTTTTTAGCTCTGTCTTAGAATCTTTTTTCTCAGGTTTTAGGTGGAAATTCTTGCCAACACGTTGGACGCCATTTGTAGTTAGATTTTCCTGCCTGACCCAGTCAGGACAAATCTCTCTTACCCGCCAGTCCCACAGTCGCTCAGACCCAACCAAGAAAGCACACAGAAACTTACATTGTTTATAAACTGTATGGCTGTGGCAGGCTTCTTGTTATCTACTTTTTCTATCTTAAATTAACCCATTTCTGTTAGTCTATACTTTGCCACATGGCTTGTGGCTTACCAGTGTCTTTACATGTTGCTTTTCATGGCGGCAGCTGGCAGTGTCTCTCCCCAGCCTTCTCCATCCCAGAATTCTCTTTCTTCTCTCTTGTCCCGCCTATACTTCCTGCCTGGCCACTGGCCAATCAGAACTTTATTTACACAGAGCGATATCCACAGCACTTCCTTCTTCCATTCTTTCTTTCCTTCCTCTCTCTAATCTTCCTTCTACCCTTCCCTCCCTCCTTCCCTCCCTCCCTCCCTTCCTTCCTAAGACAGGGTCTCACTAGCCTCAAGCATTTGATTCCATACCCGGCTCCTGATTCCCCTGCCTCCACCTCACAGTTGGCTTCTTGGTAGGTTTCCCAGGAAGCAGGTCAGGAGGTCTTGGAGGAGAGGCTGTTTCTAGGGTTGAAAGAAGGAAGTTGGAGGTGAAGAGCCCAGAGGACACCAGCAGAGCACTTCTCAGAGGAGTCTGTCATACCCCCACTGCCAAACAGTTGTTGCACAAAACAGATTATGTCCAATGTGGTGAAATTAATAACCACAAGTTTGTTTTGACAAAAAAAAAATGCAGTTGAATAAAGAAGCTGGAGAGATGGCTCAGCAGTTAAGAGCACTGGCTGCTCTTGCAGAGGACCTGTGTTCAAATCTCAGCACCCACATGGTAGCTACAACCATGTGTAACTACAGTTCCATGGCACCTAACCTCCATAGGCACCAGGCACACATGTGGTGCACAGACATATACACTCAGACACATAAAATAAAAATAAATTAAAAAAGAAATCAAGACTGGGTATGATGGTGTATGACTTTAATGACTTGGGAGGCAAAAACAGGCAGGTCTTTGAGTTTGAGGCCAGCCTGGTCTACAAAGAGAGCACCAGAAAAGTCAGGGCTACACAGAGAAACCCTGTCTCAAAAAACTGAAAGGAAAGAAATCAACCAAGGAGAATGTATGGCTCTTTCACAGAGTAGAATCCCAATTAACAAATGTAAAAGGAATAATGGGTATATAAGATCTCCATTTTGCAAATGCTACAAGAATAATTGCTCTGTGTCAGAATTCATCCATGGAGATTAAACTTGGGAAGTAAGATATTCATATAGATTCTGAATATCTCTGTAATAGTCTAACTAAAAAAGAAAAATATAACTCTTCAATGAAGAAACACATGCACAGCATCTTAGCCAACCTCTCTGTCAAGGAGTGATGCCAAAATAATGCAGTCTGTATCCCAACACAGAGTCACACATGCATAGACATTCTTAGTTCTCAAAAATACAGAAGCACTAGAAAACTTTAATTTCAGAATATCAGTGAGTAGGTTTTTAATATAAGTGTGTTTCATACATACAGATATTGTATATTTTGTCTTTTGACCATGTTTGTGCAGTATTCTTGTGGGGAGGGATACAACCTGAATTCAGAGGAGACATCAGAAAATCCAAAAAGGGGCATTCTACAAAATGGCACATCATGAATTCCTTCATCAGCTATCTCTGTCAGTCATTAGTTTGTGACAGGCAGAAAGATCCTGAGAATATGTCCCAGAGGGCAGGAGGTTTGGGGGCATGGCAGTTAAACGTGTGGGCAATTCTGAACTGCATTTAAGGCCAGAGAAAGGACAAGAACAGGCCACTTGCTGAGCTTGGAGAAGGTCTGTGGTTGGAGAGCTGTAGGACGCCATGTTAACTGTGGAGGTGGGACGCTTGTGTGCTAGGCGTGCTGGTTCTCAGACCACAGTCCATCTGTGCTAACCACCTTTTCGGACGTGTGTGCTGCTCGGGAAACTGGGCAAAGGAAATTCTGTGAGCATTTAGTTCTGTTTTTGCAACCTTTTCACAAGGCTGGGAATGATTTCAAAATGAAGAGCTTTAAAAAGTAAAACAAAGAACAAAGAGATGTGTAGAATCACTTAATATTTTAAATGCTTGCCATTATCTTTAAATTGATCTACAAGTTCAACTCGACATCAATCAGAATTCAAGTTGTATTCTTTTTGAGGTTTTGGTGTCTCTGTTTTAATTTTATTTCTAAGATTTTAATTTTTTTAAATAATTTTATTTCTCCTTTATATTTTTTGGACTTATTTACCCCAATCCCCACACACACACACATCCCCCTACTACCCTTGAATCCTTTCCCATTCAACTTTGAGATTATTTCTGTTTTCTTTTCTTCTTTCCCCACTGAGTCTAGTTTATGTTGCCTCGCTATTTTGGGAAGTGGGGCCTGCCTTGGTATGTGGTCAGCCCACCAAAGGTCACATTATTAAAGAAAACTGACACTTTCTTTCCCAGCAGCCATTCAATGTCAATAGCACCTCAGCCAGCAGCGGGATTTTGTGCCTACCTTTCCGTGTTGGATTCTTTTAAGAAATTTACAAGAGTACAAGTACCACGAAATGGTAGATCAACTTGAAATAATGATGTGGAGATTTTCCCTGTCAGATACGAAGACAAAATCCCAAGTTCATATTGTATTGCACAGAGCTGCTATTTGTACAAGAACAAAGAAGCGGCAACCATGGGGTGATCCTCAACACGCTGGGTGTGCGCAAGTGTGCACGTGCCCCGCTGCGGCACAGCAGCATCTGCGTACCCAGTGCTCAGATTTATTTTAGGAAGATTGCTGCTCCTTTCCACCAGGGAGCAAAACGAGAAATGCTCACTGTGTCGGGGATGTCTGTCTGCTTTTGGTGAGAGCTAGAAGCTATGTGGGAGCAGTTAGCAGCCACCTGTAATATTCGTCATCAGACCCAGTGGACCCCAAAAGCAGGAGAGAAAAAAAAATAAAAAAAGAAGCAAAACAAAATGTCATGTATGCCATCCACGTGCACTTAAAACAGTGCAGCACAAAGTAATGCATTTGTCGAGGAAGCAGAGGAAACAAGGCATACATTAAACACAGCAATGGTGGCTGCCTGCCGGTGGTGGGCGGGGCTGGGAATGCCGAGGAGAAAGGCGAGGGACGCATGCTCATTAATCAGTTAATTGCACCGGGAAGAGGCCAGAGCAGGAGGAAGATGTATGCACGAACTGAAGAGGAAAGTGTAATTAGCTCCGGCAGGAGGGAAGGGAAACGCATGGGGTCTGGGTCCTCACCTGAGGGCTTTGTGTTGTATTTGGAGTCCAGACTATCTTTTTAACCGGCTTTTACACTTTTTCCCCCTACATGTATTTCACTCACGTTTGAGGCTCAATTGCCCATGAAAGTGGAAATTTGAAGAAAGGTACTTCACTGTTTAGGAGCCCCCAGCCCCTGGAGCTACCCCCAAGACTTTTCTCTCCTACCCTAAGCGGCTCACTTGGATTTGGTAGCAGAGCCGAAGGTGACACCGGCTAGGGCCGCTCTTTACGTCTCCCATCCAGCCAGCTTTACACCAATTTACAATTGATAGGGCGCTCTGCCTGAGAACAGCCTATGGGTGGGATTTTCATTCACCAGCTTTTGAAACCTCAAGTGTATAATTAATGGGAGTTGAAAGGTTTAGACGACACAGAACAGAGGTTGCTGGATTCCAGGCAAACGCTGGGGTGTGGTTTTTTGGGAAATGTTGTCCCAAAGAAAAAAGATTTCCAGATAGATGCAACGCTGTGACTCCCAGCATAGAGGGTGTTGTGTCTTTGACTGAATTACACAATGAGACAGTGGAGTACATTCTTGGGAAAGCCTTAAAACAGAGTGATGGAGAAAATAAAGGAATAAAACCACCCCCACACAGACCTTGTTTTCTGGAGTCTCCCCCCCCTCCACCACCATCAGCATAAAACAATGAAGACTGAAAGAATGCATGAGGATGTGTGAAAATAGGGGTTGGTGGTGCTAGAATTGTTTTTAATAATTTAAATCCCGTCTCCAGTTCCACGCTTTTTATGTTAACGTCATGTAAGATTTTGCTGAGGTGTGTTTTCCTAGGGTTTAGAATTCTGGCCAGTCTTTTACATGTCAAGATTAATTGCACAGTTATCTGTAGCACACTTGAGACTCCAGAGGAGAGTCAGGAGAAAATACAATTCTGTGCCCCCCAACCTCCTGAGTCTGTAGGCAGTCTATTTCCACAGAAACTTGCTCTTCCTCCCTTCCTGCCTGTGTGCCCCCCCTTCGCCATTGTTAATGGATATTTGTTTATGAATAATAATAGAGCAGAAAACCTCATAAAACCAGGCTCCCCCAATAAGGAAAAAAAATATGAAAGAATCAGTTTCACAGTCGAAGGCTTAAAAACATAAACAGGGTGGCCGCTGCCTGCACCCTCTCTTTGCCCTTCACCTCAAATCTGGTCTCACAGCAGTTAGGCTAACACATTTAGAAGTTCATTTATTCTGTGTTTTTCCCCCCTCTGTTCATTTATCTAGTGTGCTTTGTTTATTTTCGTCAGGAGAGCAAGTGCAGGAAAGAAGACGAGCAGGAATTAGGCAAGGGAAGGGGTGATCTCTGTGCGTGTGCAAGACTTGGAAGAGGGTCCCACATCCCTGTTCCTGACACACTTCAACAAAAGAAAACATGTCTGTCGAAAGAGGAATGGTCTGAGGCAAAGGACGATGGCTTGTGAGAGTCCTCTTGTCCTCAGCAGTGGCAACAGGGCTGACATCACCCTCCCCTCCTTCCGTGTCCCTGATCAGGACTGAAGGAAAGCTTGGCTGGTCTTCCTGCTCTGGGGTGACATGTGTGACCTCAGCCTTGGGCAAGTAACGGGACTGGAGCATCCCTGGGCTGCATGCCAGGTCCTGAGCCACCATGGGGATCACACAGACCTTCATAAGGGCACTATTCAGGCTCCCCGGTGAGGTGGGCACACACTACAAAGGGTGTTTCTCACTGAGCCTGAGAAATGCCCACACAAGTTCAGCCTAACCTCATTGGCTTCATCTTGTGCTGAGAAAGATGTGATTTGTGCTCAATATAACCAAGTTAGGAAAAGCCACGGAGGAGCGGCTGCGGATAGAAACAGAACACGCACGGGCAGAACACTCCTCCCACACTGCAGCCATGGCCTCGGGAGCTGGCAGCCAGATTCCAAGCGTCACTGGACACGAGCTGAAGCTAGGTGTGTTGAGGTTCAGAGGCTCTGCAAGGGAGTCAGAATGGCTCTCTCCGGCCTTTTGGAGAAAAGTGTGGCACATGACCCTTGTCCTCAGACATGGTCTCTTTAAGTAACTCTGGGGTTGTTGTAACAATTTTTTTCTTTCTTTCTTTGTTTCTTCCTTTCTTTCTTTGTTTCTTTCTTTCTTTCCTTTTCTTTCTTTCTCTTTCTCTCCTCCTCCTCCTCCTCCTCCTCCTCCTCCTCCTCCTCCTCCTTCTACTTTGTAACAATTTATTCTTAAGACAGTTTTCTTAAATCACATTTAACTATACAAAAACAATGCCCTGGGACCATCATTTCCCCAGACACTAAATCGCTAGAACCAAATGGTTCCCTACTATATGTACTCACAAATACACACATAAGCACACTCACATGAGAACCCACACATGTAGACAGGGAAACTCTGTGTGTACTCACACACATACAAATATTCGCACATGAACCCCCACTGGAGGAATCATCTGACTAGGAACCAGTTCCTGGGAGAGGCAGCTCCTGACACCACACTGTGTGGCTGTGGAGGGAGCTGGGTAGGAGCTTTGCAAAGCCAAGCTTTCCCATCTTGCCTTGAAAGGGTATTCTGCAGAAGAGCCCTTTTGGACCATTTCTGAGCAATTCTCCTTAACAGGGTATATGGAAAAGCAGATGTGCACAGATAAATGAAAAGCCCTGGCTTTGGGGGTGGGGTCTAAGAACAGGCTCATGATTAGAGAAGCCTTGAAAAAGCCAGCAGGGGTTTGCTAGAGCCTGCCCTCCCAGTTCTCAGGCTGCCTCCCCTGTCAAGTGCTACTCTTGCTGCCTTTAGGTATGTCCTGCCTCACACCACTAAGCCAGACCCAGGCCTGCCAAGCTCAGGGCCTAGGGCTGGTGAACCAATTCACACCCAGCTGCTAATGGGTGGTAATGACTTCAGAGGCTGTCCTTGCTGCACCCCACCGGGTGCTCCATTTCAAAAGCACAGCCAGCTAGGGAGACCCTTTCATCCAACTAAGCGGATGTTTAATAATGTCATTCTGCCACCATTTAATTGGTGGCAGATGACAGCACTCAATTCCCATTACATAGGTCCACCTCGCCTGGCTACAAAGTCCACATCATGCCACAGCACACACATTCCTCCATCCACTGGCCGCATCTCAGGATCACCCTGTGTAGGAAGAAGCTATAGACAGAAAGGGAACAGAGGGCTTCCTCGAAGATTCTCCCACCAACAGAAATACAGAGCACTGGGTACAATGACCCAGTGTGGATGAGCAGGACACGGGTTTCCCGCTGTCTGTCTGTCTGCACATACTGAAGCCTTAATCTGTTATTTAAGCAACCTTTGAGGTGCATCTCTCCACCCTGTCTGACCTGCCGTGGAGGGTCCAACAGCCCTGGTAGGTGTTACATTCATTTAGGTTACCAGCTACATCACAGTGGGCGCGAGGAGAAACCGATTATGTTAAAGCATGCTCTGCTCAGCCACTGAGGTCATCTGCCTCACAAGCCAGCATGTGCACTGGTTCTTGGGAAAGCCTAGCCATCTAATCTTTGCCAGGGGATGAGGGGAGTGGTTAGTTAGAGATGTTCCCCTCACACAGGAATAACACGGGTGCAGTCAGGTTTCAATTAGACAAGCATAACATTTCCTAAGTAGGGGTGTCGGACGCTCACAAGTTTCTACCAGTGGGCAAGCTTACGCGTTACCTGGTGGGCAGGCAGTGCTGGGCTGTCTTTGAGATCGAAAGGGGCCCCGGGGCAAAGCGCCTGGAGCTCTTTCCCACAACTGTACGGCATTGATGGGCGTGGCCTCACTGCTTCAGGAACAAGGAAGGCAGATTCCAGCAAAACACACTGGTCTTTCAGGAGGCGGCCCGCCCAAGTCGTGTGTAAAACGCGTATGTTCTAGGAGTGATGAACTGGGTAAAACTCCCAAGCCAATGTTTAATGTTTTAACAGCCGGTGTTTCCGTTTAGGTACTATTTACTCTGCAGTAGAACTGCAGCTTCTTTGCCTCTTTTTTCATGCAAATCTGACAGCCACCAGGGCTCTCTACAATCAAGCTGTTCTGTGTGCATGCGGCCTTAGGACGGCTGCACAGAATCCAGTGAACGCTGAATTGGAAATCAAAAAAAAAAAAAAAGGGAGTTCCAGTCCGGGATGTGTGATTAACCTCATTGAGATGCTATTTCCATCTCTTAAAAAATGACGTTAGATTAATGATCTCTTAGGTACTGTTCAGCTCTAGGATGCATAGACACAGAGCATAATTTGACTATTCAAAATTAGTGCAGGCGCTGATAATTACTGGAGTCTACGCTGATGGCATAATGCTGATCAGGGACATATCATTCATTTGATGCCTTCTTTATCTCTGAATACAACTAAAAACATCACTTGAGAAGAATATTAAGCAAAACCACATGGAATTGCTTATATTTGGCCACTTTTAACCTAAAAATTGGCAATTTCGTGTTGCCCGACTCAACATTCTCTTTTACAAGGCAAGATTTCTACAGAGTATGAAAATCTGCAGTGAAGACAAGAGACAAGACTATACCATATAATCAGCCATTATAAATATCACAATTTTATGTCTTACAAAAATGAATGGAATTTCCCCATATTCTCCTCCCTCGCCCCCGTGTGTGTGGGGTGTGTGTGTGTGTGTGTGTGTGTGTGTGTGTGTGTTTCTCTAGGGTCTTTCCGATATACCCTGAACTGGTCCCAGACTCAACATCTATTTACATCCCTCCAGTGCTACAATTAAAGCCACACTCCACTCACTGCGCACTTTCTGTGTGCCAGGTTTTTTGTTGTTTTGCTTTGTTTTGGAGACGACTATAGTCCAGGCTGACCTCAAGCTCAATATGTCAGTAAGGACAAGCTTGAACTTGACCTCAGGAGTGCTTGAGTTATAGGCACCACTGTGCTGAGTTTCTGTGGTGCTGGGGAATCAGACCTGAGACTCTGAACATGCTGAGCAAGCCCCGTATCATCTGAGTTGCATACCAGTCCACACCACTAACTGCTTCATCATTTCAAAGGGCCCTTCTGTGCTACTGCTTTTCATATTCTCCTCAAGAGATGTGTAACTAAATTGTTCCAAGGTGACAAAGAGGAAACTGAGGCCCAGAGATACTGAGTCATCTTTTAGAGACAAGAGGTAGAGTCAGGATTCAAACCAAGACAGCGCTAGAGCCTGTGTTCTCCGATTCCACCAGATGTGTGACAAATGAATATCAGCAATTAAGAAGGAGTCACATGCATGCCTCAGAGGACTGAACAAGTGGAACTGGGGGTGCCGGTCCACACTGGATGAATGCCCATTCATATGACAGCAGCCACACAGTGGGCAGACTGTCTTCTTTATGGACTTCGCAGCCAAACTGGGCTGATGCCTAAGCACAGTCTAGGCCCTGTGGCCTCCTGGGGGTGTGGGACACTCTGGTGGAGGTAATATTTTCCAACCCTCCAATAGCTGTGCTTTATGGGGCTGCTTCATGACCCAGAGGCAAGTCTCAGCAACCAGCGAATGGGGTTTCCTGAAAATGCGTCAGTAACACTGACTCCTGCTGCCCAGATAGCAGCTTTTCATGAAAAAAGCAGGGATGATGGAACCCAAGCCTGACTTTAAGAACGCAGGGTCTCGGGGCTGGAGAGATGGCTCATTAGTTAAGAGTGTTGGCTGCTCTGCCAGAACGTTCTAGTTCAATTCCAAGAACCTACACAGTTGCTCAC
Organism: Onychomys torridus; assembly: GCF_903995425.1. NCBI lineage: Eukaryota > Metazoa > Chordata > Mammalia > Rodentia > Cricetidae > Onychomys > Onychomys torridus. Next base: position 71,137,642 of record NC_050455.1, read on the forward strand.
TACCACCTGGAATTCCAGTTCCAGGGGAGATGGTGCCTTCTTCTGGCCTCCAAGGGCACTGGCATGCATATGGTGAACATAAAACTTAAGCACAGAAATGTACAAATCAAATAAATAATCTTTAAAGGGCTAGAGAGATGAGTTCGCAGTTAAGAACACTGGCTGCTCTCCCCAAGGATTCCAGTTCAATTCCCAGCACCCACATGGAGGCTCACAAGTACTTGTAACTCCAGTTCCGGGGGATCCAATGCTCTCTTCTGGCATCCTCGGGCACTGCACATGCATGGTGCATAGATACATATGCAGGCAAAATACACATATACAAAATATGAAAATATATACATCTTTAAAAGAATTTTTTTAAAGACAAGGCTTCTCTGTGTAGTCCTGGCTGTCCTGGAACATACTCTGTATACCAGACTGTCCTCGAACTCAGAGATCTGCTTGGCTATGCCTCTTGAGTGTTGGAATTAAAGGTGTGCACTACCACCACTTAGTTTAAAACATTTTTTTAGAATAAATCTTTAAATGAAGAACGCAGCACCACTAAGAGTGAGAGTGGGCCAAGGCTGCACACCTTGACGGCCCCCCACAGCCTTTCAGATGAGACTACAGGCCCCGAGCCAGTGCTCGCATTAGAGCGGGCAGGATGGTGCCCACAGGTCTCTGCTGGAGGACTGCATGAGATCTGAAGTGAGGACAGGGGGACAAGGGACCAGGAAGGAAGACTTAGAATGCAGAAACTCAAACAGCAGCACATCCTAAAGGATTGAACAGAGTCCATACCTGCAATGTACACCACCGTCAGAGCCTGTGAGGAACCTGAACACTGTGCATTTTGGAATATCTTCTAAAGACCCACAACTCCATGCCAGAGTCCCCAGCTTGCCTCAACAGGAAAGCGGTGGAGTTTTCATGAGGTGAGGCCCCCTGAAGTTTGGAGGGCTTCCCATCCCTTGGGATGTGCCAGTAGATGTAACCCCCCCCCCCCCCGCCATGGTCTCTGTCACTGTCTTTTTTCTTGTATTCCTGCCATGGGGTCCTTTCCTCTGCCATGTGCTTCTGCCACAATGTCCTGCCTGTCACAGACCTAAAGCCCACAGCACCACCCACTCTGCCTGGAGCAAAGCCCTCTAGAACTGTGAGCCTAAGCAAACCATTTCTCACCAGCTGAATATCTCAAGTATTTGTTTCAGTAACTGGGACAGAGAGAGAGAGCTGTGGCGGGCAGGGCAGGTGATACAGAGGTTAACTTTGAACAACTGGCTCACACCTGCTGAATGGGGCTGGGAGGGAGAACTGGGGCTACAGCACCCCCTGACAAGACCAGTCTTAGTTGCCTTCAAGCCTCCAGCTGATCAGGTGTCCTGCCCACACTGTGGAGTTTAATCTACTTTACTCCAAGCCTGTTGCATAGAAAAGCTAATCTCATTTAAAAAATACTTTGACAGAAATATTTTGATTTGATACCTGGGTTCTGCAACACAACCAAATTGACACACAACATCCTCTATGTAGTTGAAATATCTAGAACAATTTGCAGAGACAGTAAGTAGACCAGGGGTCACTGGGTCTCAGAGAGGAAGAACTGGGTTTTTATAGCACAATTTAAGTACAAGTGAGAAAATAGATAACTGTAGAGTCAGGGCTGGGCTGTAGCTCAGGGGTGGAGCCCTTGCCTTGTTTATGTGAGGCCAAAGGTTCAATCCCCAAAACTGCCAGAAGAAAGAGCAAGAATTGTTAACCCCCCACCACCACCACCACCACACACAGGTATTTTCAACCAGAAAAACTTACATTCCTTCTCCAGCTTAGAGGAAGGATTCTGTCAGGAACACTGGATGATATCTGGCATGGGCCTCCTCTTTTTCTAGGATCAATAAAAGAAGCCAGATTTAGAGATGCCTCAGCAGTTAAGGGAATTTGTTCTTACAGAGGACCTGCATTTAGTTCCCAGCACCCACAAGACAGCTCCCAACTATTTGTAACTCCAGTTCCAGGGGATCTAATGCTTCTTCTGACCTCTGAGGGCACCAGACACCCATGTGGTTCATCCATCCATCCATCTATCCATCCATCCACCCATCATCTATCTATGCAGACAAAATACTCACACACATAAAATAAATAAACCTAAAAAAGAAGAAGAAGGAGGAGGAGAAGGAGGAGGAGGAGGAGGAGGAGGAGGAGGAGGAGGAGGAGAGGAGCAGCAGCAGCAGCCAGCTTCATCTCCTGGCATCCAGAATACAGACATAACTCTTAGTCATTCCTCATAGGCCCAGCATGGAACTAGAAATTTCTGTCACATTTTTAACAGAAAGCTGGATGTGGCCACTCAAATCCATAGTTTCAGCATTCAGGAGACTGGCATAGGATTGCCACTAGTTTGAAGTGAGTTCCAAATCAAACCTTGCCTCAAAAATAAATCCAGCAACACAAACACTTACACTCATATGACTACACATCTGCACACATGCACACTCATATTCACACATGATCACTACTCCGTACTAACATCAGACACAGTGAGGAGAGATTGAAGCTAATCTCAGAGGCCACCAGCACACCCAAGGTGGCTCCTAGAGCAGCCAGCTCATGAGGGCTACCCCCTCGCCTGCCTGCCTGCATTCAGAAAAGCAGAGTTGAGCAATAGGGAGTAAACAACATCCCAAAGGAATGTCAGAAATCAAGGCAAGGAATGGGTGTGTAGCTCAAGGGTAGAATGCTTGCCTAACATGAAGGAGGTCCTGGGTTCCAGCCCTATTGCCAACAGAAAGAAAAAGTATTTTTTACGAAAGAAATGTAGGGAAAAGACAGTCAACAGAAGATCGTGGGGCTTGTTGGCATTTTAAAATTGCCTATGGTTCTTAGTATGACATATAAATTTCTAAGTCATAGTGAGAATTTCCAATATGTATTTTCCATTACAAAAAAGAGAAGAAATTAACAAGAAGACCATCCCACAATGAGCTCCAAGCCAAAGGGCAGCAAAGATAAACGATGACCAACAAAGGGCTTTTGACCCTCTGTTCAGATGCTGACTGCAATCCTGCCCACTCCAGGCCCCAAGGGCAGGAGATGGTTGTGTTCCATAGAAAAGAGTCCAGGGTGACTCTGGGCTTTGTTTCAGAGGTAAGCAGCCTGAGGCCCATTGGCTGGATCCAATGTGGCCTGGCAGGGATTGTGTGTGTGTGTGTGTGTGTGTGTGTGTGTGTGTGCGCGCGCGCACAGTCTCCTACCCCTTCCTGTTCTTCCAGAAGTCAAGATGAGGGTGCATTTGAAATGGACTGTTTTAAAGTACTGGCTGTTACACAGACTTGGTCCTGAGAGCCTGTTTAGAAGTTCAAGTAGGGAAAGGCAGCCACTCATATTCCCTTGACAAATGTCAGGGCAGAAGGAAGAGCATGCTTTTAGACTGAGCGTGAGCTTATGATGCCCAGCAGAGTGACAGATGGTGCAGCCGGGCTGCCCTCTTATCTAGATAAGTATTACAGCATTGACCTTGAAAACAGAACACAGGGACATGGGGATCTGAGTTCAGACACCAAACACACATGTAAAAAGATGAGCTTGGTGAAGGGTATCTGTCATCACAGAACTGGGGGACAAAGACAGGAAGATCACCCCAAGTTTGCCGGTAGTCAGTGTACCAGAGCTCCAATGAAAGACCCTATCTCAAAAAAAAAAAAAAAAAAAAAAAAGGATGGAAAGTTGGATGAGGTGATGTGAGCCTTTAATCCCAGCACTTTGGAGGCAGAGACAGGGGGGTCTCTGTGAGTTTGAGTTCAGCCTGGTCTATATAGTGAATTCCAGGCTAACCAAGGCTGTATAGCAAGACCTTGCCTCAAAAGAGAAAACAAACAAAAATTATTTTAATAAAGATATAGGGAACAATATAACAGGGTATTGACCTCTGACCTCCACATGAAAGAACATAAAGGTGCTAGCACACTTGAACACATCGCACCAAAGGAAAGGAAGGGGGCTCCTGAAGGGCAGGGAGGAATCTGGAGTTCTGCAGGGGTCGGGGTGGCAGGTAGAGCCAAGGCTGCCGCGTCCCCATGGGGCTCGGCTTTGAGGCTTTTGTTTTGTTGGAGCCTAAGGCTTGGAGGATTTGGTGAGGTAGTGGACACCGAATTAAGTCTTATCCAGCCTGCTCCTTGGGGAGGGTCAAGTTGAATTGTTCTCGGATCCCTGACTTTAAAGACTTTGTGGGGAAGTACAGTGTAACTAACAAAAGTCATCTTAAACGTCTCCAAAGCGGCACACAGGACGCACTCGGAACGTTATTTGGGTAAGGAGGGTTGACCCTTTGTATTGCCCTTTCCCAGCATATGTGAGCTCCTGAGTTCCAACCCCAGCACAGCAAGATCGAAACAAAAGAAAGAACTGCCTGTGGACGTAGGTCAGAGCATTATCTCTATGTGGGATTGCAAGCATGCATTGACAGGCATGAAGTGCAGTGATCTGTTTAGTGAACATTGAAAACATTGCTGCAATTCCAACGCTGACTTTGGCACTTACAAACACAAGTGCACACATGGAAAGGGCCAGCAACTGGACTTTCCCTTTGGACAGGAAGCACACAGCGTATGCCTAGACCTTGAGTAATGAGCCAAGAAGCCAGTCAGCCCAGGTATGGCCAGCTTCTTACATTTAGTACCAGTGTTACCCATTCTTTGCCCAGACTTGGCTACTAATGGAGTGGAGATTTCTTTATCTATAAAGTCAGCAGAATGGCATTCTTTATGTTTGGGGAGATTAGAAAGACAGCCTGTCCCCAGAGACCCAGGGCAGGACCTGGTCTGGGAAGGAGACCTCTGCACCTTTTCTTCACCCTCTTCTTGTAAGACACCTTAGTCCTGAGCGAGGAGTGGGGGCAGAGTTGTGACAGGTGTGGCTCCCTCATGGATCCTGAGTGTGCTTCTTAGGATGCATGGAAGACAAGGACTAAGGGCTACACTGCCTATGTGGCTGGTGATTCTAGTGAATACTGAAGAACTAGAGGTATAGAAAGAAAGAAACGCTTTGGGGACAGTGGTTTGGATTGTATAGCATGGCGACGCCTCTTCCTTTGCTTATCTTATTGGCTGATGCGCAATCTAATAACAAGAATGATGCAGAGCCAACATGCCCCGTTGGCCTGCTGTGCTTTATTTGAATCCTGAAGATTACTCCTAGTTTATGCCTGATTATGTTTTATGATCCCTTAAATATACAGACAGGTCATCTACCTGGATGTGCTGGTTAGTGTCTTTTCAAATTGACACAAGCGAGTCATTTGAGAACCTCAACTGAGAAGATGCCTCTGTCAGGCCTACTTGGAAACAGGCTCTGGGAACGTTTTCTTAATTAATGATTGTTGTGGGAGGGTCCAGGCCACTATGGGTGGTGCCACTCCTGGACAGGTGGTTTTGGGGTGAACAAGATGTGGGGAGCAATCCAATAAGCAATGTTCCTCCATGGGCTCTCCTTTGGTTCCTGCCACCAGGTTCTTGATTGAGTTCCTGGCTTGAATTTCCTCAGCAATGGACTGTGAGCTGGGATATGAAAGCTAAATAAGCCTTTTCCTCCCAAGTTGCTTTTGGCCATGGTGTTTGCTGCAACAATAAAAAGGAAATTTAGACATTGGACCACAAAACAGAACCATCTCTCAGAGCCTGGGTAGAATTGTTTGTTTGTTTTTGTTTTTGTTTTTTGAGACAGGGTTTCTCTGTGTAGCTTTGCCCCTTTCCTGGAACTCACTCTGTAGACCAGGCTGGCCTTATACTCACAGAGATCCGCCTGGCTCTGCCTCCTGAGTGCTGGGATTAAAGGCATAGGCTACCACTGCCTGGCTTCCTTGTTTTTTAAATGGTTTATTTATTTTTATTTTATATGCGTTGGTGTTTTGTTCACATGTAGGTCTGTGAGGATATCAAATCCCATGGAACAGGCAGTTGGTTGTAAGCTGCTGTGTGTGTGCTGGGAATTGAACCCCGGGTCCTCTGAAAGAGCAGCCAGTGTTCTTAACTACTGAGGCCTATTGGTTTTTTGTTTTTGTTTTTGTTTGTTTTTTTGAGACAGAGTTTCTCTGTGTAACAGCCCTGGCTGTCCTGGAACCTGCTTTGTAGACCAGGCTGGCCTCAAACTCATAGGGATCTACCTGCCTTCCAAGTGCTGGGATTAATGGCGTGCACTACCATGCCTGACTTTGTTTATTTGTTGGTTTGTTTGTTGTTGTCATCTTGTTTGTTGGTGTAGTCAGGTTTTACTATGTAGTTCAGGCCAGCTTCAAACTCTCTACAGCCTTCCTGCTTCAGCCTCCCATCCCCCACCCCCAATGCTGGGATCATAAGTGTGTGTCACCAAAAGTAGTGTTGTGATTTTTGTTTTAAAGACATATGTATTTATTTACTTGTGTGTGTATGTGTGTGTGTGAGAGAGAGAGAGAGACAGAGACAGAGACAGAGACACAGAGAGACAGAGACACAGAGAGAGAAAGAGAGAGAGAAACTGCTGTGTGTGTGCAGATGTCTCTAGAAGCCAGAAGCTGTGAGATGGCCCTGGAGCTGGAGTTACAGGCAGCTTTGTGAGAAACTATTCTTATTGTTAAAAAGTCAAATAAGAAATTTATTAAGTCCTAAGCCTATTAGGTCTGGTAAAGCCTTCACGTACAGGTGAGAAGTCCCAAGACTTCCTTTCCAGCTCCACACACTCCCCACTCACTAATGTTCTCGGGAGCAACACCAAAGCCTTTCCCTCAGGCTGTAGATCCGTCCAGGTGGTCATGAGTCCACGGGGCCAGGAGTGCTATATGTCTCAGCAACATGTCAGGAGAGCAAATACTGGTCACCCCAGAGCTGCAGAGTCAGAAACCCTGGAGGGGTTGGGCAGTCATCTCGGGCTCAAGCGACAGGCACATACACCTAAGCTCCACACTGTGCGTGCACACAAACTCAGCCACACGCATCCTACATACAGACCTGTCACCACAGCCCCCAACTCTTCATTCTAGACTAGTATTTTGAAGAGCCAAAGAACAACTAGGGGCCCTTGATGGCAGGCGCTGTGGGACAGAAGGAGAAACAGTGCCTGACAGACCAACCGAACAGCCAGGGGTGTGGTTCACTGCTGGAGAGCATGCTGGACTTGCAGGGGGCCTGCTTCTGTCCCTAACACCAGGAACTAAACAAGCAAACCAAATGCCATTTAGAATGTCCTATCGATTGCATCACAGAAAGTACCCAAACAGGTGACCCTGTCATCCACAGCCAATGAGATGATAGGGAAACCGATCTAAAAACCTTCACAGTCAGGGCTGACATGAAATTTTAATGTTGCCTTTCTTTCTTTTTTTCTGAGTTTACAGAGATCAAAAGCGTTCACTTAGACATTTGTGTTCTCTTGGAAGCTATTATGAATCTTTAATATTATAAGTGAACGCAATCGAATGTGTTTCACAAGTCAGCTATGACAATGCAGCATTCCTTGGCCCCGGGATGCAGCTGCCTGGCCGAGCCTCAGTTGCTTACTGGAACATGTTTGCTCTGCCAGCTGCTCAGAGTACAGCGTATTCCACTTGAAGCAGCAGGTTGAAGCTGGCAGGCCAGGGGTGGGCTTCAGGAAAGTGCCAGCCGGCGGTACCCTAAAAAGTGATTGCCCACTCCAAGAACATTCAAAATGTCAATACTGTGTTAGATGCCTTACACCCCACTGGGAGCTGTTCCACTTCCTGTCTGCCTTTTTGGGGGGCGGGTAGCCTCTGGTCATCCCTGACACCTCTGTACCCTACCATCACCACCGCATGTCTGTGACCATAGTACAACGTGCTTTCTGGAAGACTAATGAGTCTACAAACTTGTTCTCAGCCCTGGATCGCTCATGAGTAAACAGCTTAAAGGGTGCTGACGGCTTTGCTACATCCCAGTCACTGCGGGATGCTCTCCTGCCTCTCTTCAAGCAGGTTTCTTTCTTCCATACCTTCAAACCTAATTTATTTGGGGGAACATTTATTTGTGTCAAGCCTTGTCTCGCATGTTTTTAAAGTGTTAGATCATGTTCTCTGCTGTTTGTGGATCCTCGTTTTTATTTAGATAGATCTATATACCACTTCCTGTTTCCCGCCCACCTCCCTACAGGACCTTCTCTCTAGTTCCTGTGCTGGGAGTGGAAACAGTAGTCCAGCTAGAGTGTCCTGAACCCTGTGGAGGTTGTATGTGTGGAGCAGGGCTGTCTGGCTTCATGTTGGGCAGAGGTGGGGGGAATTCCTACAGCACTTTGCCCTGGGACAGCCGGCATGAACAGGAGCAGTACCTCCCAAGACTGGGTAGCTAGATCTCCCAGGCTTCCACACACTTGGAAACTTCCAGAACAGCTCTTCTAGGGGCGTGAAACCATGCAAATCTGCAACCACTTTGTTTACTGGGGACACAGGCATCCTACAGAGGACAGGCTTCATCCCCTGTTTTTCTGACTCTGTGTTATTGGGCTTTTCTGAGCAGCAGGGTCTCCTAAGGACATCCTTGCCAGGATCACCCCCTGACTAGAGGTTGCTGGTATACAAAAGCTTCACTGTGAAAGAGCAGGGAATATGATAAAACAGAGGAAAATTAAACAAATATTTATGACCTATGATGAGCATTGAAAGAAAGTGGCAAAGGTGAAGCATTTATGTTCAGGATGATTGGATCTGGAAAAAGAATCTGTTGACAATTTTTTTTTCTTCCGGAGCTGAGGATCGAACCCAGGGCCTTGCGCTTGCTAGGTAAGCGCTCTACCACTGAGCTAAACCCCCAACCCCAACAATTTTTTTTGTTGTTGTTTATAATGGCATTTGTAGAACTAATAAAACTAACCAATGGTTATGTATTGTCTGATAAACTTATATCTATACATGCAAATGTATAGACAAAATATCTTATGCATGTGTGTGTGCCAAATTGAAAACACAGGGATTTTTAGAGTTCGTCCTTATTTCCAGTGAGGAGTATCAGCCAACTGAGGAACTGAGAATGCTTGTCTGACTGATACCTTGTCTTTGAAATATGAACATCCGAGGTCCTGGTGAGAGAACAGGGTACTGAAGCCCTGTGAGCACTAGGCCCTTGAAGGAGGTATGGAGGACACAGCATGCCAGTGTGGGCTAAGCATGGAGAATAAGTTCAAGGTGGAAGACATAGGGATGTGGGGTGTGCACTGGGTGGATGGTACAGAGATATAGGGTGTACATGGAGTAGGGCATATGGAGGTGTAGGGTACGGTGTGGTGCACAGAGTTGGGGACAGAAGGGTATGGGTGTGAGAGGGTGGAGGGCTTGGAGGTGTGGGGAGTATGGGGTATGAGAGGTGTGGATTACATGGGGATGTGGGGTGGGATAGGTAGAAGGCATGGGGTTTGGGAGGGAGGGTAGGAGTAAGGGGTGAAGGGCAAGCGAAGGCGGGGTAGGGTGGGGGAGGCGCGTGGGGGGGGTCAGAGTACATAGAGCGCTAAGGCAGGAAGGGTCATCATGAGTGTTACACTGTCCGTTGCTGCAATGAAACACCATGACCAAAGCAAGCTGGGGAAGAAAGGGTTTATCTGGCTTATGTTTCTACATCACTGTTCATTATCAAGGAAGTCAGGACAGAACTCAAGCAGGGTAGGAACCTGGAGGCAGGGGCTGATGCAGAGGCCATGGAAGAGTGCTGCTTACTGGCTTGCTCCTTATGTCTTGCTCCGTCTGCTTTCTTAAAGAACCCATGATCACCAGTCCAGGGATGGCACCACCCACCATGGGCTGGGCCCTCCCTCGTTGACCACTAATTAAGAAAATTTCCACAGTCTATTTTTTTAAATTAATTTTTATATAAATTGCCTATGACCCAGTCTTGCGGAGGCATTTTCTCAATTGAGGCTCCTCCTCTCAGATGACTTTAGCTTGTGTCAAGTTGACATAAAACTGTCCAGTGTAGGGAAGTGTGGGGTCCTCTTCTGGGGGTCATCTCTCAGGGCGACAGAGCCCCCCATGAAGTCTGGCTCCGATATTAATTTGCCACAGGCTCATTTCCAGGCACCTATTTTCAGAACAGGAAGTAGCCCTGATATTCCTCTGGTCCTCACTGGCCTGTCCCTTCTGTTCTGGGAGCTGGACACACCAGTCCAACTCCGTCTAATGGTGTCATCTCCCTGCTCCCCTTCTCTGAAGTCCTGACTGACTGCTCTTGTCTCTCCACTTACACTCTTCCTATCCTAGGCTGCTCCTATCTGGGATTATCTCCACTGTTGGGACCCTGAAGTGGTCTTCACTGATGTTACATCCTCAGGGTCCAGCTCCAGGCGGGCAACAGAGCCATCTATGCCCATAGAGGAACCTGCTTCCCAAATGCACGCCCACATTCCACGCCACTCCCAGTTTCCCCAAGAACCAGAGAAAAATCGAGGTGAAAATGTTACTGTAATCAGCAGCACAGGCACAGGCACAAGTAGAAACCCTTCATGTGCCTACCAGCTAATGAACTAGTAAAAGCACACACAACTGTCCTCACCATGGAGTATCACTCAGCCCTGAAGATGAATGAAGGGCTAGCACACACCACACAGAAATGGGCCTTGATAATGTCTGCTAAGTGAGAGAAGCCAGGTACAAAGAACTGCCTATGGCATGAGCCCATCTGTGTGACAGGTCCAAGGTAGGTGGACCCATGGAGACAGAGAGTAGGTGGGTGGTTACTAGGGACTGGAGGGGGAGAAGGGATGGCCACTAATGAGCCCAAACAGGGTCTCCTTCACAAACTATGAAAATGTTTTGTAGTTAGGTAGAAGTTAGGCTTGTATGGTCCTGCGGTTCCACTAAATTCCACTGTGTTGCATAATTAATAAGTATATTTTTTATTATTTTATGTGTATTTTGCCTGCATGTATGAAAGTGCACTGTGTGGGTGACTGGTACCCATGTAGGTCAGAAGAGGGTGGTGCTGAATCCCCTGGAACTTGAGTAAACCTCATGTGGGTTCTGGGAACCGAACTTGGGTCCTCTGGAAGAGCCATAAGTTCTCATAACCACCAAGTCTTCTCTTCAGCCCTGAGTTACACACTTCAAAAAGGTTCGTGTGGGGGCATGAGGACCTGGATACAGTTCTCCACAATCTACCTAAAAGCCAGATGTGGCCATGTGAGCCTGTAACCCCAGCTCTGTGGGACAGAAACAGGCGGATCCTACATCCCCTTCTGGTAAGGAGTATAGCTGAAACAGGGAGGTTTAATAAGAGATTCTGTCTTAATAATAATAATAATAATAATAATAATAATAATAATAATAATAAAATAAGATGCAGAAGGAACTGAGGGAAACATCTAAATTTCAACTTCTGGCCTCTCCATATGCCTGCAAAGGCAAACACACCAACACACACACCAACACACACACACACACACACACACACACACACACACACACACACACACACAGGAGTCATCCATAATGGGTCCGTTTGAAGCTGGAGGTATATGTAGCTGGCTTGATTATCAGCAAGGGGGAAAAGGCTAATTTGGAGTTGTGTTGACTTTACTTCAGTTAAACAAACAAACAAACAAAAACCCCAGGCTTGTGGGTGAGAAAGAGTTAGCAGTTGGAGGACTAGCTTCTAGGTTCAAAGAGATTGGCTAAGACCTGGAAACCCAAACTGAAGTTCTAGTGCCCTGGGTTACTCTGCAGCCTGTCTTGGGCCGCAGACACAAGGAACAACTCAGTTTCACGAGAAAAAGCTGTTCTGTGCCACAAATGGCTTGCTTATAGGCCACCTTCTGGGATGTTATCTTTTCCCTTTGAATTGTTGGGAAAATCCCTGTAATTTAGTCTCTGGAATAGAGTTGATCTTTGGCTCTAGTTCTGAATTAATCAATGAGAAAAACCTCAGCCATACTCTTTAGGGAAGCAGAATTCAATGTAATCCGTTTGTCCTATTTGTTAGTGCCTCTGGTAATTGCTTAGATGGGGAAGAAGTTTGAAATTATTTGGCTAAATAGAGATTTTTGGATTTCTGTGAATTTCAATCATCTATGCTTCACCTGGCCTCAATTAGCGTTAACAACCGGGTAGAAGTCGCTTCCCATTGTATCACTTTGATGATAGGCTTATTAGTTGTTTTGCTACTAGAGTATTGGGACATGAAGCTGCTTCCTTCCTGCAAGCCCTCACACTCCACATCCTAATATGTCAAGTCAATGCCGTGTCGGAGCTCAGTGTAAGTGGGTAGTTCTTAATGTGAAACAAATGTTCTTAATAACGAAACATGTATAGCCAAGAAGTGAAACTAGAAATTTCCAATATGCATTTGGCAATCTTCATATTCATAGCCAGGAGGTATTACAAAATGATTCAGAAATGCAGCCAGAAATCTTCATCAGTGTTTCCCAGTGATTTGTATTTTCAATTCTGGCCGAGGCCGTCACTGTCTTCATTTACTCTGTTTAAATTAAGACAGCTTGTTAAAGTGCCTGTTAATTTTAGCTGTGTGTCCATTTTCTGTTGTGTTATTTCTATTTACTAACCACAGTCCACATGCCTTTTAAGGTTTCCATCTCTTTTCTTGGACGCATTTGTATTTATATTAAACACAATAAATATCTCTCTCCCATTGCAAGAGCACCCTATGACCCCCTTTGATCTGAAGTCCCCACATCTCTTAACTTGACATATAAATTAGCCAGCCCCTCCCGGGAGGCCAGAGGAGGGTAGGGTTTCATCCTCCCTGGCCCCTCTTGAATCTCCAGCATCCTGTTTTCCCATTGCCATGGAGATACAGCTATGCACACAGGGCAACAAACGCCTGGAATGGGAAAAGTCCAGGCTGAGATAGAATTACTAACCAAACAAATGCTGCTAGTACAGGGTGCTGGGGAGGGAGGGACTCCAGGTCCCCTCTTCCCCCCACAATCAGATTACAGGTAAAAGTGTAGACAACAAGACAGAAGGTCCACATGGCGATTCTTTTAAAACCGAACATTGTTTGACACTCAGGAGAACAGTACACGGTACAGACCAAACCAGCATGTAAACTATGCTTAGTGGAAACGGGGATGCTCAGCTCACAGACTCCCCTTCTGTGAAAATATCCCTGTCCCGAGCCCCAGCAAATAGTTTTATTGTCATAAAAGGAAACATAAGTGCCACCAACCCACAGAGAGGCCAAAGCCAGCTAAGACACTCCCTGGAAGCCCCAAGTGTCCCCCAGGTGTCATGTGTGGGCTGACTAACAACAGCCTTTCACCAGCACTGGACATCACTTAACATATAGGATTGGTTACGATGTCCCAGCTAAGACAGCTGCCTATCCAAGCATCCAAGTTAGCCTGAGTTTTGCTTTTCTCCGACTCCCTTCTGTCTTATGTTTCTAGTGCTTTTTAATGGTGTGTTTGTTCTGGTTAAAGAGCCCTGACCAGTCTCCAAGGCAGAGTAACAAAACAATTGGAAGACATACATATTGGATAAAGAAATAAATGGTGATTTTTCATTTAAAGAGGACGGTGAGATTTTTCATAGAGAATCTGAGAAAATTTTCTAAGTGTAACAATTATATGGCAATGAAGCATTAATTTTTAATTGTGGCAAAGGCAATGCTCACAGACTGATGTCTGAACTATGGCATCAATTAGGAAATTGTAGTTATCCTTTTTACCCAATGCTTGTGACATATCAAAGTTTTCTTACAAAATGTAATTGGATTCTGTCACATGAGTGGATTGCTGTGTTCATACCAACTTTCCAGTGCATTTTAAAGCTGTCTGGAATAGCCCACTGTCCACAGAACACAGCCCACAGCCCTGGTGCTTCATACCAGACTTTCTGTGACTCTGAAAAATATCAGTTTGTTGGTTTTCACAGTTGCCTTTTTTTTTTTTTTTTTATGCAGAGTTACAACTAGCAATGACTTTAGCAGACAGTATGTCTTTCATCCTGGAGATCATCCTCTACCTCCCCTTTCCATGAGAGTTCACAACAAGGGGGTACTTCAACTTCCCTTAGAAGCTGTCTCCAGGCAACAGAAAGTGCAGAACAAGGGCTGCTCAACTGGCAGAGTAGAGTGCTTGTCTAGCATGCACGAAGGAAGCCCTCACTTCCATCCCTGGCACCACATACACTGGGCGTGTTAATACATACCTGTAATTCCAGCACTCACAAGGCAAAGGCAGGAGGGTCAGAAATCAAAGATCATACTTTGCTACAATGAAGAGTTCAAGACTGGTCTTGGATTCAAGAAATCTTGTCTCAAGGAAAAAAAAAAAAGGAGAAGTTTTTTTTTGTTTTGTTTTGTTTTTTTAAGGAAAGAAGATTTAAAAAAAATCATAAGGAAGAAAGTCCTAAACTCACCATTTCCCTATCCTGAACTGAGTCCACCCAGTGCGTTCTCTCAAGCACTTTCCCTTTGCAGTAGAGGACTGTGGGGCCTGTCTGGATGGATCTTCAGCTAGGTTAGCTGTCTGAATTATTCAGTGTTGGTTGTTGTCTTAGAGAGATGGCCTTTTTAAAACAGGAGGTGCCCATGGACTGGAGAGATGTCTCAATGGGTAAAGTGCTTGCTAAGCAAGTGTGAGGACCTGGGCTGAGATCCCCCCAGCCAGAAGTGGTAGATCCATGTGTAATCCCAGCACTCCTAAGATGATGGGAGGCAGGGGCAGCTAGCCTGCCACAAGTACATGTGCAGCAGCAAACAGCAAAGAGACTCTGTCCTCCTCACACAGAGTGGAAGCTGAGGACCACATTCAAGATGGTCCTCTGTCTTCTGCATGCCCACCATGGCAATTCACATAGAAACATGCACACACAATATACACAGATGTATAAAATACACATCATACATATATTACACACACACACACACACACACACACACACACACACACACACACAATTTAAGGCTTCTGAGTTACTGTGGGGGCGGGGAAGACTTGAGGTGCTGCTGAATTGGTGCACCTGGGGGTGCCAGCCTAAGAGTAAGGACACCCCAAGGCAGACTCCCTTCAAGGCACTGACAGGTCATAGTGGTAGTGCCTTGTGGAAAGACACAGGATAGATGCAAAAGGGACTGTTGACAGATACTCATCTCGGCTGTATAGTATTACTCAACAGAAACACCTGTTTCCTAGCAACCTGGGAGACAAGGAAAAGCCCAGTGTGGCTTTGGCTCTCTTATGTAGGCTGCGCACTGCAGAAGACAGGCTCGTCGGGAAGGGAAATGAACTAACTTTGTCTGCATTTGTCGCTACAGCTGCGACACAATGATGGTCGGTATCACTGCACATCATGTCGTTTTCAAATGGTCTCTGTCCCAGTGACAGGGATGTCTGGGGAGTTTTCTGTCCATCACAGGACCTCTTGTCCTTGGCCTTTCATGATCGGCTCCCCTAGGCTTCTAAGCCTCAGGCTCCAGGAACAACACACTTTGCTGGCTTTTAAAACCCCAGGATGCCAGCAGGCCTCCTTTGTGAACCCTCCACTTCTATTCCCTGTGAACAAACTCAGAGAACCTTGGCTAGATGGTCATCAAAAAGAATTGAGTTGTTTTTATTTTCTATTTCTTTGTTTTTACCAGTTCCCTAAGCTGGTTAAAACCAGGGATGTCATTTGAAGGTTACTTGGTGTGCCTTAGTGCTAGCGGCCCTCCATCACTCTTCCCAAATGCCATCTTTCTTTAAAACCCCCTTTCACAAAATCTCAGCCTCCATCATTAGCTAAGGAAATACCCTAAAAAGAGGATATAGGTCATTAGTTTACATGCTGCTCACATTTCAAAGGTTTTTAACAATGTATTGCTTGGGAAGATCTGGAATCAGTGGTGTCCTTTCATATGGTCATTGTGGTTGAAATAACGAAGGAAATTCCTTGGGAAGCATTTAGGAGTCATTCCTTATGACCTGAGTTCCCTGGCAGACTAACTGCTTGTCCCATGGCCCGTGTGCTGTGACGTACAGAATTCAGGCGTGGAGATGGTTTCCCCACACTGTAGAGCCAGCAAGCCATGTCATCTCTATGGTATGAGCAGCAGGGATGCTCACAATGTGGGATGCTGATCATCCAGGCTCAGAACTCATGTGTTTCAAATAGTGTCAAGATTAAAAATAAAGCCTTGCCAATCGGTCCTGTATACTACAATAAATAAACTGCCCTAAAAGATGAAAAAGTGTACCAAGACAGCAGCAGGGAAGAAGTTGTTTTGAAATTGCAAACAGTTCTCATTTTTACTTTTCATTATTATTATCACTGATGTATGTATGAATTTGAGAGTGTGCAATATAATAAGTGTGTGGAGGTCAGAGGACAACCAACTTTCAGAAGTAGGCTCCCTCCTTTCATCTTGTTTATGAAACACTGTCTCTTATTTCTGCCATTCTAGCTTCTGGGATGATTCTCCTCCCTTCCCAAAGGAATGCTGGGGTTTCAGATCTCATGACTGTATCCAGCTTTCTGCATGTGCTTGCTCTGTGGATTGAACTCAGGTCATCAGGCTTGCATGGCAGGTGCCTATACCTGCTGAACCATCCTGCCCACCTCAGCAAATAAGTTTTTTTTTTCTATTTTTTATTAAGAAAAAAGTTTTTATTTATTTTACATACCAATCAAAGATTCCCCTCTTCCCTCCTCCCTACCCTCCAACCTTCCCCTCCCAACCCACCTCCCATTCCCTCCTTTCAAGAAGGTAAGGCCTCCCATAGGGAGGTACATTTAGTAGAGGCAGGTCCAAGCCCCTCCTCCTGCCTCAAGGCTGTGCAGTGTCCCATCATAGGTAGTGAGCTCCAAAATGTCTGCTATGCACCAGGGATGGATCCTGATCCTACTGCCAGGGGGCCCCTTAAACAGATCAAGCTACACAACTGTCTTGCTATGCAGAGTACCTAGTCCAGTCCCATGGTGGCTCCACAGATGTTGGTCTAAAGTTCATGAGTTCCCACTAGTTTGGTTTGGTTGTCTCTGTAGGTTTCCCCATCATGATCTTGATGCCCTTGCTCATAGAATCCCTCTTGTCTCTCTTCGACTGAACTCCTGGAGCTCTGCCTGGTGTTTAGCTGTGGATCTCTGCATCTGTCTCCATCAGTCATCGACAGTTAGGGTATTCACCGATCTGATCACTGGGGCAAACCACTTCAGGCACCCTCTCCACTATTGCTAGTAGTCTAATCTGGGGTCACCCTTGTGGATTCCTGGGAACTTCCCTAGCACCCAAGTTTCTCCCTATCCCTATGATGTCTCCCCTCTATCATGGAATCTCTTTCATTGCTTTCCCACTCCATCCCTGTTCCAGCTCGACCATCCTTTTCCCTTATGTTCTAATCCCCCATCCCCTACCCTCCATTGCCCACCCTTCATCTCCAGTTTACTCATGGAGATCTCATCTATTTCCCCTTCCCAGGGTGATCCATGTGCCCCTCCTAGGGTCTTCCTTGTTAGCTAGCTTCTCTGGAGCTGTGGGTTATAGTCTGGTTATCCTTTGCTTTACATCTAGCATCCACTTATGAGTGAGTACATACCATGTTTGTCCTTCTGAGTCTGGGTTACTTCACTCAGGGTGATATTTTCTAGTTCCATCCATAGCAAATAAGTTTTTAAGGGAAAAAAGAGACTTTGTTTCGAAGGATAAATATTAAATGAGAAGTTTGCCATGATAATGTAGACACCTTGTGCAAAAGAAATGTGTACCCCCCCCCCCCGTCTTGGAGGAGCGTGCCAAAATTCATAACATTAGAGTTTAAAAATATTGTTTCCAGATATAAACTACACAGACATCTAGCTATAAAAAATAGTGTTGATAACAAACAAACAAACATCTAGACAGGCAGCCTTGGGGAAGACTTGTATATGATCTTCAAGATCTGAGGGGGAAGGGCTGGCCTGGCCCTAAGGAGAGCAGCAGCTGGGCTGTGGTTTCCATGGATGAGCTGCCTTCTCTATCTCCCCATCCCTCCCAGGTTCACCAGGACCGCACAGGTCCTCTCTCCGGGCACCTGAGCCCTAGATGTCTTGTCCGAAGCCTGTTTCCGGGTGGGCCACACAGAACAGCCACAAGGAGGGGCACTCTTCAGGTTTCTTGGCTCTCACTTCTGCTTTCTTCTAGGCTGAGACTCAGACCTGGCAGTTTCAATGCGAATCATTGACTTCTGCGAGATGACGGCATTTCAGTGGGAATAGAAATATGCCCTGTTCCTTCCTGAGTCCTCTGCTCTCAGCTAAAGGTCCACGGATAACATGTGAGCTGCTGGCCGGAGTCCAAACTCAGCTGACACTTACTTCAACGGATAATTTGGGTTAAATAAGAACAGTGAAGTGAAAGCTGAGCATTTGCTTAGAATATTTAACTTGCCCATTAAAGGCTGACCTTAGAGGCCAGAGAAACTTTCAGCAGTTAAGAGCACTTTCTGTTCTTGCAGAGGACCCGAGTTCGGTTCCCAGCACTCACATCCAGCTGTTCACAACCACTCATCACTCCAGCTCCAGGGTATGGAACATCCTCTTCTGCAGTCACTGGAGGGCATATGTGTATGCACACATACACATAAAAAAATAAAATAGTCTTTTGCCTATGTGTGGTGGTGCACAAAAGCCTTTCATTCCAGCACTCTGGAGGCAGAGGCAGGCAGAGCTCTATGAATTTGAGACCAGCCTGGTCTACAAAGTGAACTCCAGGCTAGCCAGGGCTAGAGAGTGAGCTAGCTGTCTAAAGGGCACTGGGCCTTCTTGTTTTGCGTTCTCGGTGTTCAGTTATAAATTCTGGAGTTAACTCTTAGGTCACACGTGTCACGGGGTGGCCGTGTGTTCGGTTACTCGAATGAAATGAGGGAAGCACAGGGTTAGGTGTCCAGAGAGTCACTCCTTCATTCTCAGTTTCTGAGAAAATGCAGAAGCAGACCCCAAGCTAAGATGCGCAAACCCTATGGGCCTAATTAGGTTTTCAAGTGATTCTTCTAAGTCAGTGAGACCTTTACTGAACTCTAAGAAGTCGGCAAACTATATACCCCAAGAAGATGGTTTTAGCCAAGTTGTAGTGTCTAACTGGAGCACCTCCTGAATTGGAGGTGTCAGCTTATCAGGCTTTCAAAGCAAGGCTCAGGGATGCATCAGGAAGGGGCCAACAACTGCAGACCAAGTGAGAGCCCATGCCACCCATCAATTAATTATGACTAAGTTTTATTTTTACAAATGACCTCTCAAAATTATTTACTCAGAAGTACACACATGGCTACCAAAATTACACTCTTCTACTATCTCAAAGAGTAGGAGCAAATCAAAGCCAGGCACAGGGAATTAGGAGGCAGCGGCAGCGGGCTTTGGAAATAACGTGTTGTGTCCCTTTGGTCTTCATGTGGCTTTTAAAACATAGTAAGCTGTGATGAAATTTGCTGACAAACTCATTAGTGTGACATATGCAAACTGACTATTTGAAGCCAGCATTGAAAATGTAGTCTGTTCCTCCCAGAAATTAGATGTTATATTCTTTTAAATTTTGTCAGAATTTTGAGACCCTTCCTTTGTCAACAGTAATTTTGTAAAAAAAAAAAAAAAAAGGTATTAGTCATTTGCTTAAGTGGCTGTGGCTCTGAGTGATAATGAGGGACATTGCCACTATTGTATGGAGTTGGCTGCAGAGGTCAGAAATGGAGGGCTGTGGGTCATTTTAGTCTCTAGTAGAGGCCATCTCCACAGGCCAGCACGGGAGGGTAAGGGCCCAAGCATTTCCTGCTTGGGCACTCTGCCTTCAACATCAGCCTGTGGGCGGTGAGCTTGGGGGAGTGGTAACTGTGAAGGTCCTTTCACATCTCTTCCCACCCAGGAGGCCTTGTTTTATCTGAGATGAGCCAAGGAGCTCCTGTACTCTGTATGAGAGGCCCAGAGCATCACAGCAAATTCAGAGTGCTGATGTAACATGTTTATAACAACCCCCAAAGACTGCTTTCCTACATCTCTGCTCTTTGTCTCATGAATACAAGTGTTGAGAGGCTGAATTTGGGGGCCACTAATGTGTCTTGTCTTTGGGGATTTTTCACTTGTTTGTTTTGGGGTAGCACTTCCTACTCCAGCCTAGAAGGGTCTCCAACTCTCACTGGTCCTCCTGCCTCAGTCACCCCAATCCTGGGTTTATAAGACATGAGCCACCACACCCAGTCACTAATGTGCTTTAAATCAGTGTCCCTTCAGACCCTTGCGTTAGGAGTGTGTGTGTGTGTGTGTGTGTGTGTGTGTGTGTGCAAAATGTTTAAACAAACAGACAAACACACCAAAAAAAAAAAAAAAAAAAAAAAAAGACTCAGAGGAGAGCCATGCTGCCCCTGGCCCTGGAAGGAAGGCAGGTGGGCAGGCTGGTGTGTAAATGGACCCCTCTCCTATGCACACAGAGATTCTTATTAGTGTAAAGCCTGCAGAACGTGGCGGAAACACTGCAATAGGTACTTCCTGATTGCTCACTCACTGTCTGCTACTGCTGATCACAAGATTTTCATATTTTTGAAAGATACAGAAGGCATGGAGAATTATCAAAATCTCTTGTAGCAATAAATTATGAACCTAGAAAAATCTATACATAATGTTCCCAGCTTCTTTTTAGTGTACGTGTATGGCTTTACCCTAGTAAGAATCTCTGTGCGCATAGGAGAGGGGTCCAGTTACACACCAGCCTGCCCACCTGCCTTCCTACAGGGCCAGGGGTTTGTGCACACATGTGTGTTTCGTGTGGGGGAGGTTGGGGAGTAGGGTTTATACACATGTGTGTTTAGTGTGGAGGGGTTGGGGGGTTAGAGTGTACACACGTGTGTTTAATGTGGGGCAGAATGGGGGATAGGGTGTATATACATGTGTGTTTAGTGTGTGTGGGGATAGGAGGATAGGGTGTATACACATGTATGTTTAGTGTGGGGGAGGTTGGGGGGATAGGGTGTGCACACATGTGTTTAGTGGGGGGGATGGGGGATAGAATGTATATCCATGTGTGTAAATGTCTGTGCACATATTCAGATTCCAGAGGAAGATACTTTGGCTAGGCCAGAGAGCTCCCAGGACCAAACCTGTCTCTAGCTCCCTCCCTGGAGTTATAGGAGCACTTAGCCTTTGACTTGGGTCCTGAGGATTTGAACCGGATTCTCTGGCTTGCACAGGAAGCACTCTGAACGTTACACCATCTCCCTAGCCTCAGCTTCTTTTGCAGTCCTCAGAACGTTCTTCCCAGAGAACACAATACTGAGCAGTAGTTCCCAAAACTGAAATATATAGCAATCTCCAAACAGGAGCCCATCTGAGTATGTGAAACTCAATAGGCTGTTGGGTAAGCTTCTGTGTAACCGGTTTCCTGTCTGCATACTTACACAAGAGTATATTTAAATAACAAAGACAATGAAGAAGCCATACTAAAGGAGGTGCTCCTGACCCAACATTTGACACGCCGTTCCTTCCTTCCCCAATTCTGGCTATGTGCTCTGAACCCCAGGAAAAAATGAGCAAGTACAGAAATAGCCTAGTCCTGCTGAGTGCACCAGGGTCTGGTCCCTTCCTGCACCAGACAAAGTTCTCTCCCAGGATGAAAGCCACTTGCTCATCACTCAGGGTGTCAGTTCATCTTTCTGGGGTCAGTGATGACCTCAACTTTAGAGAACAGTCATAGCAACAAAGACCTGGTGGTGCATGTGTGTGGATGTCTGATGTCCTGCATCACTACACCACTGGTCCTTAGATAGTAACTTCCTATTTATTTATTATTTATTTACTCTGAGCCCATACCTCTAACTCATGGTAGTGATCATTCTTCCTTAGCCTCCTGCATGTTGGAATTATAGGAATGTGTCAGACACCAGCTTTATTCACTTCTTTTAAAACTTTGACATATTTGCTTTGTCTGCATGCATGTATATGTACCATGCGTGTACCTAGTGCATCAAATGCCCTGAAACTGGAGTTATGAATGATTTTGAGCCACAGTGTGAATGCTGGGATCAAACTCAGGTCTTCTGCAAGAGCAGCAAGTGCTCTTAACCACCAAGACATCTCTCTAGTTCCTTTACTCGCTTCTTAAAACATACAACGTATGCTTTAACTTTATTGATGTAAATGGTCATGTTGACTATATACACATAACAGCCTTTAGTTTTAAAAACAGTCTCACTGCCATTTAATCCAAGAGCTCCCTGCCACACAGTCCTAGTTTCTTGGTGTGGAACTCCAAACCAAGAAGGACCACTGTGTAGCCCTGTGGCTGCCTGCACAGTAATCAAGGACAGCCCGTTTTGCCACAGCTGTCCTTTGTTGCTAAGTCAACACCCCAGGCTTTGCCTTTTGAGTAGGAAGCTTTCTTTCCCCCTTTTCCCTGTTGGGGGGCCAGTGTCCTCCTGCACCCTCCACCAGTATTTACGAAGATCAGGTCAGCATTTGTTTCTACATTATAGGAATCGAAGCAAAGTGGTCTATATTCAGTGTGAAAACCAAGAATATTTTTAGAGACAAAGCTTAACCTTGTCCAGAAGGCTCCCAACTCTAGAAACAGCAGGGGCTTCAAACATCTCTACCCATTGCTGGGGAGTCACACATGTGTTTCCCCTGCACTTAGCAACCACAACACAGCCTGCTTCTGTCAGGTTACCACATTTTAATCAATGCAGCACAACCTTTTTTTTTTTTTTTTTCTCTTGATGAAAAGGTTTTCCCAAGTATAAATTTAAAATGCTTGTTCAGGAAGAACTGAAAAGCACACAAGATGAAGAGGGAACTGCGAATGGCCCCATCACCCAAACAGCCACATTTATACATGTCTGTGCATTAAAAAAAAATAAGCACATATGTTTTATTCTCATGATTATGCTCATATTTGCACATGAGTGCAGAGAGGGCTATTTAAAATATGGATCAAGGAATTATTATGTGAGGGAGTGGTTTAATTCTGGCCTCTCATTTTTGAGATGAGCTACTGAAGGTCTGGGGTTGGGGGCGGTTCACTTAGCCGGTATATGGCAG
Source organism: Onychomys torridus (assembly GCF_903995425.1). NCBI lineage: Eukaryota > Metazoa > Chordata > Mammalia > Rodentia > Cricetidae > Onychomys > Onychomys torridus. Next base: position 71,160,587 of record NC_050455.1, read on the forward strand.
AGTAAGGTAGGAAGCCATTTCTCCTATGTCCCCACTCCTGAGTAGCCCAGGAAGAGATGTTGACTTTGAGACCTTTGAGTTTCATTTTTGTGTGAAACTGAATGAGACCGGTGTTAAAGAAACAACATTAAAAAATAACAACTTTCCATGCACCATCCACCTATTTCACATGCACGACTGTGTAACTATCACCTATAGCCGGTACCTACACATTTTCATCCTTGCTACAAAAGAAAAGGAGTCCCATATTCACGAGCAGACATCTCCCCACGTCCGGTAACCCCAGTGTCCTCATTAGTTACTGTCAACTTGGCAAACTAGAGACACCCAGGAAGAGGGGACCTCAACTGAGGAATTGCCTCCATCAGATTGGCCTGCGAGTATGTCTGTGGGGACCTCTTCTGGATTAATAAGTGATGTGGAAGGACCCTGCTCACTTTTGTCAGCGCCACCCCTGTGCAGCTGGTCCTTGATTACGTGAAAACCAAGCTGAATGAGTTCGGGGAAACAAGCCAGTGAGCTTCATTCCTCCTGGTCTCTGCAGCAGCTCTTGCCTCCAGGTTCCTGTTTGAGTTCCTACCCTCAACGATGGACGGTGACATGGAAGTATGAGACAAATAAACATTTCCTCCCTGCAAGTTGCTTTCAGTCATGGTGTTTTCTGTAGCAACCAAAAGCTAACCAGGATCCCCAGGCAACCACGACTCTACTCCCGTTGGTGTAAGGTGGCTTGCTCTAAACACTGTGCTGATGTAATCTCCACACACTGTGCTGGCTCCCATCACTTCATATCTTATTCTAGGGGGTTCACCTTTGCCGCAGGACACAGTAGGCTTCCCTATTCACCAATTGATGGTGCACCATTGGACCCATAAGACACATCTTCCTCAATCATTCTTCACGTGGTGGATATTGGTTTAAATATTAAGGCCACTCCACATAGTTAAAAGGGAGGTTTAGTTTGTGGGGTAACTTACAAGTGAAGGAATAGGCTACAGGGTCTGGGAAAGGTGTAGAGCATTCTGGCGGTGTTCTCTGGAGAACTCTGCTCCGTCTTCCTCCAGCATTCAGGATCCAGGAACCAAGAGAGCCTGGCCCATCCTAATCTCGGGTTTTCAGGGGTCCTCTCTCCGCTCTGCCTTGTAGGTGTGACAGTCTTGATGGGGGTGGTACTTGAAGGTCAAAGCTGGAACGGCTACCCACTACAGATACTAGGGCTATCTTCACTCTGTGGTTCATTGGATCAGTGGCGTGTGAACCCTTGCGTACAGTTTTCATGCCGGTATGTATTCACTTCTGCTGGGAGTAAACCCAGGGATGGGCTTGCTGGGTCACATAGAAATGCTAGAAATCACCAGCAGCCCGACTGACTCCCAGCAGTGTCTGCATCCCACACCTTGTCAGCAGTACCGGAGACAGTGTTTTCACACCATCCTCACCACCATTTGCGACAGTCCCATCAGCCACTCCACTCAGGTATGCCTGCACTCTGGCTCTGTACTTCCCTATAGCTAAGTTGTCTACAAGGGATGTAGGGACCCCAGATACATTTCCTCGGTCCCTTCTTAACCTGGGTTACTTGTCTTAGGTGTTTGTGTTGGCTGGTCTTATGTCAACTTGAGTTTACCCACAAGCTAGCGTTATCTGAAAGGAGGGAATCTTAATTGAGAAAATGCCTCCATAACATCTGGCAGGAACATTTTCTTATTTAGTTCGATGGGGGACGGCCCAGCCCATTGTGAGTGGTGTCATCCCTAGGCTGGTGGTCCTAGGTTCTATTAAAAAAAAAGAAAGCTGAGCAAGCCACGTGGAGCAGGGCAATAAACAGCACCCCTCCATGGCGTCTGCATCAGCTCCTGCCTCCAGGTTCCTGCCTTCTTTGAGTGCCTGTTCTGTTCTAACTTCCCTCGGTGATGAACAGCAATATGGAAAGATAAGCCAAATGTCTTAGATGGGGTTTCTATTGCTGTGAAGAGACACCATAACCATAGCCACTCTTATAAAGGAAAAACATTTAATTGCGATGGCTTACATTTCCAGAAGTTTAGTCCATTATCATCATAGTGTGACAAGGTGGTATACAGGCAGACATGGTGCTGGAGAAGCAGCTATGAGTCCTTCATCTTGACTCACAGGCAACAGGAAGTGGGTATCTTGAGCATATATGAGGCCTCAAAGCTCGCCTCTACAGTGACAAACTTCCTTCAACAAGGCCACACCTCCTAATAGTGCCAATCTCATTTTCTTTGAAACTATCACACCAAATAAATCTTTTCATCTTTAGCTTGATTTTGGTCATGATACTTCATCACAGAGAAAGTAGCCCTAACCAAGACAATATTCCTACTGTGCATTGCATGGATATTTCCAAATTCAGATATCACTGATGGTAGTATAGGAGTCTCTGCAGCAGCCCAATGCACTCCCCTCCAGACGGCTGGAATAGTTGCTGAGCACCACCTGCTCCCTCTCTGGGACCAGCTGATGGCACAGAATTGACGCACACTTACTGCAGTGGCAGCTGCTTTAGGTTGGGCTCTTCCTTAGTCTATCTGTGCTGTTCAAATAAATTGCCACCAGCTGGGGGATTTCTGAACAATGTACCATTATTTTTCATGGTTCTGGAGACTGGAACTCCAAGATCAAGGATCATGCATTCCTGTGAGGGAGTTTTTATGTCCTCACATGGCCGAAGGAAAAGAGACCTGTTCTTGACATCCCAAATGACTTCCACCTCAGATGACTGCACTCCAGGAAAAGTCAGAGGGCACTTGACTCTGGGCTCCTTTAGCCACAAAGAGTCCCTTGGCCAGAATCTCCGCTCCTAGCAAATGTTCCCTTGTGTCCTCTTGCCAGAATTATACTATTTACAGACATGGGAGAGTCTTTTCTAAGATAGCTTCCTGTAGTCACAGGTCATACACAAGGTAGACAATACACAGGATGGAGTTGGGACTCCGTGTGATGGTTGGTGGGTCCAAGAAATTCTTCAACCAATAAGATGGGACAAAATGGGAGCCTAGTCAAGATGGATAGCTTGGCAAAGCCTCTGAGCAAGGTATGCAATCCACACTGGAATCTAGCTAAGCCATAGAGTCCTTGTTCACAGAAACAAAACCAGAATGGAGCAAATATGCACCATATGAGCAACCAATCTTAGTTGAACGAATGAATGGCTTCATCTCTGCTTTTCATATGTGTTTAATATTATCTTTGTGACAGGGCCAAGTGCTGTGACTCAATCTAAATGAACATTTTAGGCTATATACTGTACTGCCTTATTATGTTCCCCACAGTGTTCCTTGTGGGCCTCAGCCTTTGCACCATCTCTTAACATCATTCGTTATGTGAAGCCTGTTGAAGTTATATTCATGCATGCATCTGACATTAATTCATAGGCAGAGTCTATTCAGAAATTGTCACAAATTTACAGCTTGCCATAGCTACATTCTGTGAAAAAATATCTTGGTTTGACACTCAACATTATGATAATATTTTTTTCAGTATCCCTTTCAACAAAGCATTATGAAGAATAGAACAATTGTTCAAGATGGTGTGCTGCCTTACGAGGCAGCAGCCATGGAGTGATCAGAAGGAAGTTCCCCCCACTCCCAGTATTCGGATGGGGCACATGGATTTTAAGAACTACACTGAGACCCATGGATCTTAGAAACTCATACAAGTTCAAAACAACCCTTCTTCTAATTGATAGTGTCACCGAGAAGCTAAGCAATGGCCCGGAGTTTTAACCTGTAAATGGACTATGCTGTTGTGAGCACACACAGTTGCACACATAAACAGCAGTTTTCCACCACTAGGAGACATCTCCAAATTCAAGGCCTTGCTTGTATTTCTCTCTGTCCTGCAACTTGACACTTATAGTGACAAGTCTCTACCTTTCAGATCGATGGTATTCTCTGCATATTTCTGTCTGAGCAGAAAGTGGGTATCTTCGTGTAACAAAGAAGTAGACATTGGCCTTTAAACTCTTTTGCAGTGGGGCAACCGTCGTCACATTTCGAAGGGAGAGAAGTTTCCTTGGCTGGGAGTTTAACTCAGAGCCTCACATGTGTTAGACAAATGTTCCGCCATTGAACCATGCTCTCTGAAGTAATTATTTTGATATAATTCCTAAAGTTTTTCAATCAAAACACTTTATTTTTGGTTTCTATTTTTTCCTCCGACTTATAATTCTTAAAAACAAATAGTAGGTGAATTATTTGCCACGATGCTATACTCCCTGAAATAACTTCTTACTGAGACCCTTTAGAGCTTTTTAGTAAATATTTGAGTCTCATATTTAATAAGAAAACTTTTTAGAATCTCCGTGCCAGTTTCCTGTTACTGTGTTGAACACTTGCGATAATGAACTTAGAAAGAAGAGAGACTTATTTTAGCTACATCAGGAGATGTCAGTACAGGGTCAGCAGGCCTCCAGAGACATCATGGCTGGTGCTCTTGGTGGAGGAAACTACTCATGTCATGGCAACTGAGAAGTAGGAACAACAACAACAAAAAGACACCAGGTGTCTTAGTCAGGGTTTCGACCGCCGTGAAGAGACACCATGATCAAAAGGCAAGTTGGGGAAGAAAGGGTTTATTTGGCTTACATGTCAGCATTGCTGTTCATCGCTGAAGGAAGTCAGGGTAGGAACTCAAACAGGGCAGGATCCTGGAGGCAGGAGCTGATGCAGAGGCCATGGAGGGGTGCTGCTTACTGGCTTGCTTCCTCTGGCTTGCTCAGGCCACGATCTTATAGAACCCAGGACCAACTGCCCAGGGATGGCCCCACGAACCCCTGTGGCCTGGGCCCTCCCCCACTGATAACTAAATGAGAAAATGCCTTGCAGCTGGGTCTCATTGAGGCATTTCCTCAACTGAGGCTCCTTCTTCTGATGATTCTAGCTTGTGTCAAGCTGACACACAAAGCTCACCCTGTACACCAGGGTTCCATAATCACCTTCAATGGTCCTACCCATGACCTAACTCCATTCCAGGCCTTACTTTTTAATGGTTACACAGCTTCTCCATAGCAATAAGCTAGGCACGGGGTGTTTAACATGTGGGCATTTGGGGCAGTCTTAGGATCCAAACTGTGACACATTGTCCTTCTGGTGTAGATGCGCAGCTTAACGTATCCAGATTGGAAGTTTCCAAAATTCAGAGCTATCTGCACCATTAACTTTCCTGTGACTTTGGACAGCAAGATGGAGAAATGAAAATTTCACAATCATGAATGACAAGGGAAACGTGACATTTCTAACAGAAGTAGTATTGTTACACGCTTTTAAAAAAGAAACATCATTTTATTTTTACCTTAAAAAAAAAGCTTTACTTTATTTTTATATGTTTTGCTGCACGTTTGTTGGTATACCACATGCATGCCTGGTGCCACAGCAGTCAGAGGAGTGCCTCAGATTTCTCAGAAATGAAGTCCCAGATGGCTGTGAGCTGCCATGGAGGTGCTAGGAACTGAGCCCTGGTCCTCTGAGAAGCAGTAAATGCTCTTAACTACTGAGCTATCCGGCCCCATTTTAATCTTTTTTTGAGACAGGGGCTCACCGTGCAGCTCAGGCAGGCTTTCAAGTCAGAGTCCTACCTCAGCCTCCCCAAACGCTGGGATTATAAACTGGCACCACCACACCAGCCAGCTTTGCTAGAATTTTACAGTCCTTATGTGAGTCTACCGTCCTGTGGTTTAGTATTTGAAATTCTCCTTGTGTTTTCCTGCGACAGAAGTTTTCAGTACAGGATGTGTTTGAGTATGCCTTTGTATTTAAGGATACAGTGGCATTCCCTGGCACCGGGAGGGGTAAGGAGTTTAGCTATGTGATATTTCATAACTACTGACTCTGAAAACAAAACAAAACAAAAACAAAAACAAAAACAAACTAAGGTGCTTGTGAAGTTGTTCCAACGGACTGTTTTCTATGATCGGAAATATCAGCAAAACCGTATTCGAAGGTTTCCTAAAGAATAAAAGAGCTAGAATTGATGTTTAGTCGCAGTGTGCGGAAAGGTTTCTCTGCCTCACTCAGAAGCCCACGTGTTAACAACTGCAGTGGTTCAATTGCAGCCTCAAAAAAAAAAAAAGGTTGCGGGGGAGGGGTTGGAGCGTAGAAGGGTCTCATTTCCACCCGGCTGGAGCGGGTAATTTACCCTCTGGGAACAAGGGGCGCAGAGACCACCACTTAGGTTTAAGCTCGCTTTTACTTTTCCAGTTTCCCTACTTAGGGGCGGCTGGTAACTCAGAACACATCGCCCCCACCCCGACCCCCTGCACCCCCTCCCCCCAAGAGACAACTGCCCAGCCCCTCCCCCTTGGCGCCTGGTGACAGGCCTGCCCAGCACTGCGGGGAGACCCGGGTGAGGGCCAGCCCCTCCTCTCTGGGGTCCCTGGCTTTTGTAAATTTGTCAGTCCATCCGTGAACTTTGTTTGAACAGAGTTCGGCACTCAGCGGAGGATTGTTCTGTATTATAGCTCACAGCGAAGCACATCTTTTCTGTATTTATTTTAAATAAAGGCTTTCTAGAAGCCGAAAGGGTTTAAGCCACAGGAAATAAAGAAGGAAAAGTGTTCGTCCGGAGCCTGCCCGGACATCAGTTACTAGAAGGCCTCATGCTCTACACACCCAGGAGCGGCTGGGGAGGTAAGAGGCCAGGCTGGTCAGCCCTGGAATTTAACTGCACGGAGTCAAAAGTGCTGACATACCCGAGGAAGCTTCCCTGCTGGAGTCGGCCTAGGGGACATAAACTCAGCCCATCCTGGCTCTCCCTAGTCCTCAGAGGAAGGGGCAGGCCTCACACGGGAACATGGATGCTGTGTGTGTGTATGTGTGTGTGTGTGTGTGTGAGAGTGTGTGTGTGTGTGTGAGAGCATGCACATTTGTGCTTAGGGAAGCAGTCTTAGGTCTGTACCAACAATGTTCTTATAGGTAAATATAAATATATACATAAATAAACCTTACCAAGGAAAACAAGAATGATTTCAAAAGTGATTCATGTTTGCAGACCATTCTTGCAGTCTGAGAGAGAGCATTCTTAGGCTTCTGGGTATTTTTCAGACATCTTGCATTATAATAGTTTGGTAATATTGAGTGCATCAGTAACTACTTGGGAGGGATATGTGCTGTTAAGAACATACCTGCCTCCATGCTGACAGAGCCCGGAGACAACCTGAAATGACCTTCACGTTTGCTTTTCTTTTAGTTCAAATAATATTTTTTTCTTAGGACCCACACTGGATAACTCAGCCAGTGAAGGTGCTTGCCACTTAGGCGGATGGCCTGAGCCTGAGAGAACAATCTCTCAGCTGTCTTCAGACCCCAACAGTTGATCCACCATGCCTGGCCTGCACACTGCCCCTTCTCCAAAAAACGAATAAGGAAATGTCATAAAAAATTTTAATTGGCAAATATTAATTGCACACCACGGCTCTGGGGTTCGTAGGGACTCTTTGATAGAAGCATGTAAGGTGCTCTGAGCACATGCCCCACCCCAGCCCTTCACCACTCCTCCCTCCCCTCCGTTCCCTTTGTTCTGCTAGACAGCTACATTTCTTGTTCATAGTAATTCCCACTTTTCACATAGTCAGTATGCATTTTTGCTAAATTGTAAGTTGATTATTTTGCCTCCACACAGTAAGGAGGGGACAGCAGGGATTTGCCCCTTTAGGGAGTTCAAGCCTGCAGTCTTGGTTTACAGGCTGCACACGTCTTGTAAAGGATGTACTTCCATCTCGATTGCACACTAGCTGGAAGCTCAGAGGAAATTTCCATCATCTCTGACCTACCCGAGTGTTGTGTGTGGACCCCGACTGAGTCCACACCCACCCTGTTTCATTCATTTTTTCCCTCTCCTTTTTCTCGCCCGATTTCTTCCTGAAATTTTCTGGATTTTAAATATATATGTTTTGTTTGTTTGGGAATGGAGGCAGGTTGTCACTTTGTAGCTCAGACTGCTGTCAGCTCACTGTCCTCCCGCCTCAGCTGCCATCAGCTCACCGTCCTCCCGCCTCAGCCGTTCTGAGAGCTGGGATGACAGTGCTGTACGGCCACCTGTATGTTAAGCTCCCTTTTTTCAAAGCTGGTTCAACTCCAAGAAAGTAAATAAACAAGACTTGCAGAAAGGCGCTCTGCCCACCAGTGTTGGCAGCCTGCACACCAGGTTCGGAAGGATGGGAAGGTGGAAAAGATGGAGGACGGTGTGAGGCACACCTGGGGGGGGTGGTGTCTGAAGACATCCCAGAATTTATGTAAGGACGAATGACTAAGACAATGGTAGATAGTGGGATTTGTGAGTATCCTTGGACAGTCCGCGTCTGCCTTTGTCCTTTATAGAACAACTGCTCTTTCACTAGCAAGGTTGTAGTGTCTGTCAGGTGAGAGGTTAAGGCCTCCCAGGTCACTGCAGTCCATCTCAGCCCTGCTGCTTGCCAGCTCTCCCCACTGGTCTCCTGGGTGAACTATGAGACTCTCTGTTGGCATCTGACAAATGGGCTAACGGGAGCCCCTTCCTCCCGGGCAACAGTGACAGAATAAATGGCCCAAAAGAAAATTGCCAGTGGTATTCCCATCAGGTAGAACAAACCTTTTGACATGAGCGGAGAACTGCACAATTGACCTGGAAAAGAAAATCTCACACACACACACACACACACACACACACACACACACACACACACACCAGTCTCACAATGTTTGAAGTCTACAGTTTTGTGTTGGGCTGATTCATAGCTGTACTTGGCACACAGGACTCACAGGCTGCAGGTGATTTGATAATAAGCATACTGTCAATTCTGTTTTTAGAATTAGCACTTGATTTAATGCCTGGCTTCAAGAGTAAAAGTGGAACCAATGAACAAATGTACAGTTTTGGAAAAGTAGCAAACATTTGTTTATACTTTGGATATGATACTCATTTTATTATTAGTATTATATGATTTTTTTTTTTTTTAAAGCAGGATCTCTTTAGGTAGCCCAGGATGGCTTTGATCTTTGATCTTCCTGTCTTGGTCACCTCAGTGCTGCCATTTTGTTAGGCCTCATTATCTTGTTTAAATGATTATGGCCAGTGTGAAATACCGTGAAAGTGTTTAATGAACAAAGTGTTTAACAGTCTAATACTATTTCCCCACATTTCCCATTGGTCCCATAATGCTGTCCCAGGACCACAAGCTCGAAAGTGAGGGCCTGTGCATTATTGAATCAGTAGAGATCAAACCACGTATCTCTGAAAGATTCCGTGTGGATACCGACTTTGTCCTCATGCCTCCTGGGTACGTGCCCATGGAGCACCATCATCCATTTGAAAGTGGACCACCTCCACACTGCCTAGAGACCAGGCTGGGCTTGGGTTCCAGAGAAATCAGCTCTCACAAAAGGTTCTTTGAGGCCTGGGGGTTTGAATTTACTCAGGCCTCAGCTGCATTTGTTAATACATCTCCAATGCCTGGTACATTCACTTCTCTGTTCCTTTACATTTATATGCCATAATATTTATCTCCCATTTTTCTACCTTTTTTGGGGGAGGGGGCAGGGTGTATGTGAAATTTTATTCTAAAAGAAGATGATGTAAGTCATAAATAAATGAAGAATTCTAACCAGAGAGAATTTGACTCAAAGCAGGCCTTGGCTCCATGTAGACACAGGCCTGCTGGTGCCACTGGCTGGGAAGAGGAGCTGCTAGATTCCTGCTGATGCTTACAAGGTCTGCAGAGACCAAGACAGCCAGAGGGGGATCAATCATTGCAGGTCACAGGAAAGTTCCTGAGGTTTGTTTTTAGTGAAGTTCTGGTCGTTTCGTTAGCTAGTTTATTACTGCATTTTCAAATTACTTGCTTCCATTTATAATTATTTCCCCAGTGTTGATAACTGAATCCAAGGCTCTGTGTGTGTTCTGGGCAGCCATTGCAGCCAAGTATTTAGCCGGAACCTTCCTCTCTAGCCCACGTGTGTCTTTCTTGAAGGAAACAAAATTACGTTCAGCTACATTCTCTAACATGGATGAGCCTTGAGGACATGATGGAAGTGAAATTATACTTGTTGGAAAGGACAAGTACTAGGCGATCCGGGTCCCCAGAGTCGTCAAATGCAGACACAGAAAGTAGGGTGATGAATGCCAGGGGCTGGGGGAGGGAGACCCGAAGTGTTTACTAGATGGCAGTTTCTGTTGGGAGGATGAAAAAGTTCCAGGCATGCATTGTGGAGACAAACAATGTTGTGAGATGTGCCAGTTGTGTATTTAAAAAACCATTAAGCTTGTCCATTTTGTTTTGCTATTGAGGCCTCCCAAGTCACTGTACCCCTGGCCCTCAACACAATGTCCTGAGTTCCTAATTTGGGCAGGTCTCCTCTACCCTGTGGCCCCTGACTTTCCTCCTCCTGACCTCCCTGAACCACTGCTGCTGGCCTTTAAACTGCATCACAGAAGTATCATGTCTCAGGGGAGGGCCTTTCGAGTTTCTTCCCCTTTCAGTAAAAGCGTGCTTCTCCACCACAGTGAAGAAGACATGGCTGCCGCTTCCCTAAGTCTCCTTTCAGTTCTGTTGGGAAAGTTTCCCGTCGACAGGCACATGTAATCAGTTATGCATGGCGACATCTAATGAGATCTGGGGGCCCAGAGAGTCAGGGGTTTTGCTGTTGTAAAGGATGTGAGATGTTAATAGGCCACAACCTGCCTGCTGAGGAATTAACATGCCATAGGATCACAGAAGTTAGTAGAGTCCCAAAGATGGGGATTCCCTCCAAAGAGAGCACTTACTGAATTTGTCTCTCCTTCACCGCTGAATTCTACTCTGTGGCCCCATTCCTTTTAATCTCCAAACCATTATGACCCACATCTGTGGTGTTCTGGACTGGGCTATTCTGAAGCCAGCTGTTGCTGGGCCTTTTAGTTAGGATAAAATTAGGAACAGACTTGAGGGTCGTCTACCTGCTGTGAAGTCACCAAAAACTGCAAATAGTGAGAAAATATAGCTGCCTGGCTTAAACAGTGAGGGCAGTTTCCACGACATTTGTGCCTCAGTTGGGAATGGGCTCGTTGCTCTGTGATTCAACAGTGTTATTTGTGAATGCTACCCATTGTGGTAGCCCAAAAGATATGCACAGCAAAGATCAGTAAAAGCAAATCTGTGACAGTAAGAACAGTGTGCAGGCCAGCATGCAGATATTTCGTGTTTATTTTGTCCGTTTATTTTTCTACTCTTGTGAAGAAATCAAGGAAAGATTGTTAAATGATGATTCTGTGAGAAAATTTTTTTTAAGATTTCTGCATTGGGGGAGAATGAGCAAAGCTGTCCTGCCATTGCACACATGGGTACAATTTGTACAGAGTCCTCAGGCTTAGATTCAAAAGAAGGATGAACAAATTTTCACAAGTGTTCCAAAGAACATGAAGATCTCAACTTCAATAGAATCATTGCCCCTGAATTATCTGGTATATAAATGACTACATAAGAGGAGAGTGCCCTTAGTAAGGAGCCTCTTAGTGTAATCACGGGACTATCCGGGCACAGTTCCCATTAGAGGTGGTTGTGTGTATATGTGTGTGCGCATGTGTGAGAAAAACACCGCTTCTTTTCTATTAACCTTGTCTTAACTAGAATGAAGATTTAAGAGAACTGAGATAGTCTAAACCAAGATGAAAACATCCCATACAATCAGCTTTAGATTCAAATAGGTAGAAAGCATTTCAGAGAACTGCCTTTAGAACAGAGGCAGGCTTCACCACCCTCCAGGGGTGACTGACCGCTAACTTCCTACCAGCACACGCAAGCTGAGGCATGATCACTCTGCTCCTCTGGATTCTCAATGCAGAGAATACTGAGTTCTTTAAACTCCATGTAAAGGGAAGATTTTTCAAAAGCACACCAAGCTAGGATTGGGGCACCATTTTTGAAATAGCAGCAGATATCCAATTTCCATTTCTACGTAAAACATTTCTTATTCCCAACAGTTTAACCCTGACCCTCACATGGAACACCTAGGAATACCCATTGGCGATGTAAATCAAATTTAGACTGCATTCCCTCTGAATTCCTGTCTTTAGACATTCCCTCTGTACACTTAAGTTAGTTTACAGAGCAGAAGATCGCCCTCAGCCTGGGTAAACAATGCCATTCTCCTTTCTGAGCTATAATTCACACAGTCTTAATAAATTCAAAGAGATAGGATTAATATTTGCATTCCCCCCCCCCCCCCCTTGCCTTTAGAGCCTGCCTATCTAGTACATCCTGGTAGCTTGCCTTGCATTTCAGGCTCTATCGCAGAGACTTTCACTTCAGGCTTTCAGACAGGCAAGGCCTTTTCTGGGGGAGGGGAGTGGTGCTTTTTGTTTGCTTTTTAACGCTTAGCTCTTCTTTACTGGAACCCCCCCCCCCCCACACACACAACGTTCCTTATCTAAACATTCCCCAATCACAGAGCACAGCTTCCCCACCAAATCGCTGGAAGAAGCAGAGTTTCAAATGCTGAACCAACCAGGGCAGCAGAGGGGAGTTAGGGCTTTCTCCCTCTCCTATTTCATCAGCCAGAAGGATCAGCCGGTTTAACGTTATAAATATCCAAATGTTAACCATCACCATTGCGGCTGTGCTCAGCTCCAATATTCTAACTGACTTAAACCTTTCAGAACAGGAGGAACCCCCGCACCCCCAAGGAGTCCCAGGGGTTGTGTGGAAGGTCCTGAATCTTGAATGGCTTGAAAAAAAAAAGATATTTGAAGATAGAAAACAGTTGCAGTACGGCTGTACCAATAGCAGGAGAACCCTCTCGAATTCACTTTTATTCCATCGTTCTTTGTGTGTAGAGCAATCTAGCACTGGTATGTTGACAAGAAACCACCACAGGGGCTTTGGAGAAACTACTGAAAGACGCATTTCAACTTAGTAACAAACTGGCCTGCCTTCAGGCTGCCTTGTCTAGGTGTGTCACGTGGGCTCGAGAATCTGACTCTTGCCCATCTATCAAATTTCACTCTCAGATTTCGAATGTATTGTCCAGAAGTGTGCAAGAAAAGCATTTGAAAGCACACTATTATTGTCGACAGAGGAAGCCCTGAGTGAAATCACATGGGAGTGGCTAAAGGAAGCTCTCTAAACTGGCTGGAGAAAGGAGGCACGTCTTGTAAACTGTAGAATTTTATGTAGAGGAAGGTTTTTTTTTTCCTTACTGTTTACTATTCTAACTTGTCAATTTTTCAACACATGGAAATTATTAATGCAACCTGTAGTCGGAAACTAGAGCGAAAGAGGCAGATAGATGCCTCCTGCATGTCGTGGACTTATCAAGGGACCAGTACCGATTTAAAAATACGACCCCCCCAAAAAACCCAATTAAAATTTGTGCCACGCATATTTAAATCTGTGTTGGAGATTGTGTACACACATGTAACATCTACACATGCTATTTATACTCATGTCATTAGCTGAGTTGGGTGAAGCTTTTCTTGTGAATTTTCACTGGGTATTGTAATGAATTGTGGGCACTTCAATAGTTTTTTTGTGAATCAGACTTAAATGTGATTGTTCAAGAATACATCCCACTTAAGCATTCAGGCTGAAACTAGCAACAATTGGCCGTGACCTTTAACATGCCTGCTTTCCAAATTAGTGCCGACCATTAATCACACGGGGCTTACATTTTATGATTCGCGGGCCGTTCCTCGCGGGCCTCCTCCCTCTGCGCCCCCTCCTCGGCGGAAACACACGCCTGCACACGGAAACATCTCACTCTCAGCCAGGCCCCCGCCCGATTGCCAGCTCTGCCAGGGTACAAGCGCCGCCCTTTGCAGCTCGTCCGCACAGGAGTTTCTATTGCAAAACCAGTGGCTAGGGAGGGCCCCCGAGCTGCACTGGCAGCGAGGGCTAGGCACCAGGGAAAAGCCACCGCGAAGGTAACCGCCCCGATCTTGGACGCCGATTGTTAGGCAGAGCCAACTCGGGCGTCTTGGCCAGAATGCTCCTCCACTGCGGAGTTATCACGCGCAGCAGCCAAACAATATGGCCAAGAGCCTGGTGGGAGAAGACAGTGCCCCTCCGCAGGCCACAGCTCCCCTGGCCTACGTCACCGCGGATCGCGGGGCGCGCTCCCCGGCCCCTCCTCCTCTCTCCTCCTTCTGCTCCAGATCCCCTCCCCCTCCCGCAGCCCCTCCCTGCCAAGTACCAAGAAAGCTTTAGGAGAGTCAAATCAAGGTTTTGATTCACAGACTCAATATATTGTCACTAATTACGACCCACCAAAAGTAGTAAGGGGGGGCACAAATGAAGTTTTCAGAACCGAAGCAAAATGAGTTGAACTTTGTAGGCACGAGTAAACAGCCCCACGGTGACAAACGAGTCGAAGCTCCACTCAGCCCCAGAGCTGTCGAGTTCTTCCCGCGGCATGCGGACTCGCTCCGGTGAAGTTCAGGGGACACGCGGGCAGGGTGGACACAGTTTAGTCTGAGCTCGAGGTTCAGCGTCCAGGTGCTTGAGAAGGCTGGACATACATCCCAGGCACGCCTGCACGTGTGTGTATGTGTGTGTGTGGTGTGCGCGCGCGTCAACAGCCTCTAGGAACTGGAGCTGTGGCAACCTGAGACCTGAAGCTGAGGGGCGACCACTAGTCGCGAACGTCTTGATTCAGTGCTATTAGGGGAGGAATTATCTGGGTCTGAGTCATCGTGAGCTTCCAGACTTTCTCCGCAGTGTGGCAGAACTTTGTGCTGATGAGACAATAGTGGAGCGTGTGCGTTTCCTTCAGGGCAGACCATTCCCGGGCTGGGGGAAGCCTCAGGCCTGCTCCAGCCGTGGACGCCGGGTCCCCGTCTTTGCTCGGTGCAGTCCCTCCGAGCCCTGCCGGCGCCTGGGCCCCCGCGGGGCGGGTGCGTCCCGGGCGCGCGCTCGGCGCGCGGAGGGGGGCCGGGCGCGTGGCGGGTCCCGCGCGCCCTCGCGCGTCCCCCGCGCCCGGGCGCAGCTGGCGCGGTCGGTCTAGAGCTGCGCTCGGCTCGGCGCCGCGGGCGCTCTGCTTCACCTTCAGATGCGCGGGGCGTGCGCGTCCTCCTCCCGGGGCCCGCCGCCTCTCCTCCAAGGTAGGGGCCGTGGGGCGGGGGCGCTTCCTGGCCCGTGGGAGGGCGGATCTACATAGGCAGGGCCGGGAGGGTCGGGACCCACAACGTGCCCAAGACCCTGCTGTGCCCCGTGGGGTGGGGGCGTGCTGGGCAGGGGGCGCGCCCTGTAGAAGGTCCCTGGCGCCAGGAGGGCGACTTGGCTTTCTGTGTTGGTAGTTACTCCGCTCTGCAATTCCAGGAGAGGAGAAGATGCAACTTCGGGTGGCGGGGCGAGCGCCCGGGAGGTGGCTTTTACCGCAGTGGAGGGGCGGGGTGGGGGCCGGGGTGGGAGCGCGGAAGAGGCTCTGGCTTTGTACACTTCGTCAAAGGCGACGCGGGAGGAGGGGAGCTCGGATGCGCTCTCATCCATTAGGAGACAAAGAGCAAATTGCCTTACTTTAAAGTAAAACGCTCTGGCTAATGAAGGTGGGTGATGGGCGGCGGGGCCGGAGGAGCCGCTTCAATTATTAAGGGTTTGGCGGAGGGGATCGATGCCTGTGGGCACAGAGCGCTGCTGCCTAGGGGACTTGTTTGCGTATTTGTGTTCGGTGTTGGTGGTGGGGGGTGTTCTCACTGTCCCCTCCCCGGGCTTCTGCGGGTCAGCGGGGAGATTGGAGTGACCCTAACACTAAAAAAGTGGGATCTCTAGAAAGGGAAGTTCGCGTAGGGGTGGGGGCGGGGGCGAGGTTCTGGAAGTGACTCCGAGTGGGGCGGGAAGGAGATATGCGCGGCGGGGACTCCTCGGAATTGCGCTTTGCCTTGCTGGGGTATAGTAGAGTGGGGGTGGGGGACTTATTGATAGCCATATATATGTATATATGTGCATACACACACATACACACACGAATTACACCCGGGTGTGTGAAAGAGAAGAACGCAGAGGGGTGTATGCTGCGGGGGTGGTGTGGGGGTTGGAACGGCGCCTCCTCTGCCATTTCCAGGGAGAACATACCGAGTAGTTAAGATCAGTATTTAGATTAAACCACCTCGTCAAGTTTTAAAGAAACTTTGTCTGAATAAGTTTGTCAAAAGCCAGGCCAGTGGGGTCTTGAAGCCAGTGGTTCATGGAGGAAGGCCGGTGTGCGAGGACTATCAGGCTTTGTGAGTCGGGAAACCAGTGGATCCCTGCAATTAGGACTCCAGAGAACCAGCCTTTTACCCGAAAAAATGTGGGTCTGTAAGTCAGCCGCATCCATCACCAGCGTTAACAAGCTCTCCGCAGCAGACCAGCCCAGTGCCCCCAACCCCCAGCTTCGGGTTGTGTGTGTGTGTAGCTAGCTAACTCATCGCCTGGCTTGCTGATGAAGAGTCTCTTAGTCTCCGGGTTAGCACAGATCAACTTGCTCGCCCCTTCTTTTAAAATATATTCATTCGGTGTCTTATTTAATCCAGATGCACAAAAAGCCATTTACTGCTTCTTTGTTAGTTTACATTTTTTTTTTTTTTGAAAAGGCGACTGGTGTAACCTGTGGAATTTGAAATGCAAATAAAAGCCTGTGGGAGTTGAGGCAGAACAAATCGGCACTTATAAAGTGAAAAAGATTTAATGTCTTTGAAATCATTGCAGGAGAGAAAAACTGGAGGGGAGTGTGTGATTTTTTTTTTCTTCCCAGGGAGTGGATTGTGACGTCAGGTCTTTTTGGAAAAGATGTTATTTTTAAGGTCTTGAAGCTCGGGTATGTGAAGTGCTTTACAGGAAAAACAGATTACAAGATTAACATCTGTTAACATGATCGTTTATCTCCAGCCAAAAATAGGTCAGTTCTTTCTTAAGGAAACATGCTTGCTTCAGCATGCTTAAATAATAAAATAACGACTCAAAAAATCAGGGACGAACATTTGTTATAATCTGACTTGTGAAAACATTTTTTTAATTATTAAATCACTCAAAGGTCAAAGTCTCTTTTGGGGTGTTGAGAACACTATCCTGAGTCTACCCGCCCCGATTGCCCCCCCCCCCCCCTTACTCCAGGCTCCTCGCTCAGGCTATTTCCCTTTTCGTCCATTGTGGACGTACGGGATATATTTAAATGGTATTCTCTGACTCCGGCGTCGTTAGGGACACAAACTCCGCATAGATGGCTAACTTTCAGAGCTCTGCTGTTGTTTTACCATTAAATAGAACGACAGGGAGGGGAGGGAGAGAGAAAAAAGAAACTGCCTTGCAAAGTCTCCCTGCCCCCTGGGTGTGAGTGACGGCTCTGTCGACCAATCCGCAGCAGCTTTCTCTATCCCGGAGGTAATTTGGGGTGTGTGTGTGAGCGCGCGCACGCGCGTGCATGCGTCCATGTGTCGGCACAGAGTCCGGCCAGCCGCGCGCATCCGCAGGCTCCCGCATTTGCACAGATGTGTGCTGTAGACGTGGACACGCTTTTATCCAAGTCTGTCCAGCTAGATGCGCACGCAGCAGTCCAAGTGGAGACCCTGCCCCCTCCCAACGTCTTCCTGCGAAGACTGGGCACTTTCGGATTCAAGTCGAAACCTGCCACACGGGAAGGAAAGAGGAACGATTGATAACACTTCTCAGCCATTGGGCACTCTTGAGCAGCTCCATCCGCCTGGTTCCAGGCGCCAGTGGGGTCGTGTTGCAGCCACTTGCCGATAGCAGATGTGCAGAGGTCGTGGGTTGTTGAAAAGGATGTTAACTCCATATAAAACTGAAGGGCACCGTTCGTCTTCCAACTTCCAATTTCACTCTGTCACAGGGAGTGATACTTAGCCCATGGTAAATTCTAGAATGTGAACTGCTCATGGTTAATGAAAGTTCTGGTGCTCGCCGGTCTCACCAGGGCTGCGCCCTGGCCGCTTCTGCTCTGCACAGCGGGTACATTCACGGGCCGCCTGTGTCTCGGGCCACACCAGGCTGCCTACTGTCTGCTGCACTCTTCCTAGGAACGTCCATAGTGATGGGTGATTAGTGCGGCACTCTCTCTCCGGGACCTGGGTAGCCCAGTTTTGTGTTTAAATGCTGGCCCTTCTGGGCGCTCGGTGGTCTGCCTTGAGATTCACTAGGGGGTGGTGGTGATGATGCAATGTTGGGTTAAATACACGCGTGCGCCTCCCCTTTCTAGAGACCCCTGGGGAGGGGGCAGAGACCTTGGAAGGCACAGTGTCCACACCCTGTGGGCAGCGTCTGATTGCACCGAGGTCACCTCGAGGGTTCCCGGGCTCCTGAGATTTCCAACTTGGTAACTAGGTGTTGTCAGCCCGTGTATCCCCTCCTACGCGGGCCTCTTCCACCCAACCGGGTCGCCACCCCTTTCGGGGCCCTTTCTCTCCAATCTCGGTGGCTTGAGGAATGGGTATGTCGTTGCATTAAATCATTCCTATTTCTGTGTGTCCGGGCGGCCGGGCGCCTCTTGGGGGGGCGTGGGGCCTTGGGTGGCTGGTGGAGGGGGGGGGTAGGGGAGGGCGCGCGGGGGCGGGGCACCACCTGCCCGCCCTAGAGGGCGTGGCGTGCGGCTGGGGGGCGGGACACCCACCTGCCTGTCCCGGGGGCGGGGGCGGCGGCCGCTTGTTGCTGGGCTGCGAGCTGCGGGGGGCGGGCCGTGGGCGGGGCGCCGAAGGGGAGGCCCCCGGGTCCGCCGCCCCCTCTCCTCGGGCGCCCGCCCCCCCCCCGCCCCCCTCCCCGCCCGCCCTCCCGCCCCCGTCATGTGGAGCGGACGTCACACGCCTGCAGCACTGTAACCCAAGAAGTGAAAGAGACGGGGACCCGCAGCCCAACTTCGCACCGTAACAAAGACTGGGGTCCGTGCGGGGCCGTGGGGGCGCGGGCCGTGGGGGAGGGGCGTGGGCACGGGGAGGGCGGGGGAGGGGCGGCGAACTCGTGGGACAGCGGCGTGGGTGTGCGTGGGCGGGGAGGGAGGGGGAGGGAGGGGTGCCCCAGCCGGGTGAGTGTGTGTAGGGGGGGAAGATGGGGGGGGCTGACGGAGGCGCGGCGGGGCTTCGCGGCCCAGCACCGCGGGCAGGCCAGGTAATTGGTTTCTATTTTAAACTTCACTTTGTTCGGTTGGAGGTGGGTCGGGAGGGGAGGCGTCCCCCCGCTTTCAGGGGGGGACGGTTATGTAAGTCTCCACACCTGAGTTGGGCCCTGCTTCCCCCCCACGCCCAGGGGGGGGGCGGATTTGGGGCGGGAGTGGCCGGTGGGTACCGGGGTGCTGGCGCCTGCTGGGGTGTGGGGAGGGTGGGGAGAGGGCGGGGGGCCCTGGTGGTCCATGCGTGAAGACCTCGTGGATGTCTGCGTGGAGAGGAGGCCCGAGTGGACGTCGGGTTGTTTGTAGAAGCCCAGATGTGCCCTTGGGCTGGGGCGGGCCTTCCAGGGTGTCCATTGAGTAACAAAGGACCGAGTGCTTGGACCTCTGGTCCACTCGCGGTGCCCACTTAACCAGCAAGTCTCGGAAGAACTTTAGACGGCGTCTTAATTAAAGGTACAGCAGAAAGTCACGTCCCCGTGAACCTACCATTAACTCTTGAATGTTGATTAAATATAATTTAAAAATTGATGTGCGTTGACCCGCGTAGAAGCCAAGAGACTAGCTCCCCAGCAGGATCTTTCCAGATTACGTTTTAAACCTCCCTATTAATATGATTGAAGTATTTCGGTTTAGGAATGTGTTACTTTAAGGAACTAGGCATGCTTGCTATTTGATATGATTGATATTCGCTACTGCCCTGTACACTAGAGCCCATTTTGATCACTCCTTCATTTTCTCTTGCATTCTTTAATTGTTTCGTCAAAATAGCTGTGCTGTTTTTATTTACACGGACCGGCTAGAATTAAATCTACCAAACTACTATTGTGCATGACTTCTAAGGGCCCCCTCCCCCTCTAGCAAAATTGGAGATGGAGTTGAGCTGCCCTGGTGTCAGGGGTGTGAGTTGGGTCACTGGAGGGGACAGCTTTACTTCCACGAGAGTGACCCCATAGCCATCTCGAATGGGTTCTGGGATAAACTGAACTCAGGGAAAGGCTCAGAACTGTTTTGATAATCAAATTAAAATCCTGGTGTGTTAAGATAAATACATGTCTAATATTTTCTTAGTTCATTAGGAGGACTTGATTCTTTACACTTGCTAATTTGAATATACTGAAGCCTTCAGAGTACATTAGCATTCTAAAAAGGAAGCCATCCCAGTGGGTCTGTAATAAAGCTAGCAAGAGAAGTAGGCATGGTTTTCCAAACGGGAACAAAACACCACCACAGTAGCTGGCTCTGGTTACTCACTGCTGCCAACAGTGGACAGAGAGAAGGGAGTTTTGATTACTTGTGTTTCTGAGCTTTTAAAAATCGAATCTATGAAATCACCTTGGGGCCCTACACTTTTTCTTTGGTATGTGTGTATCTGATACTAATTGCTGATGTGTCTGTCCTTCTGGTAGCTTATCTCGGCAGTTTTTGTAAACACCTTGTAGAGGCAGCTAAGATACCTCTAAAAATTCTCCGGGGATGTTGAAATCTTATTTGTTTCTTGAACTTCCCCCGGTGTTCCAGAGACACTGTTAAAGTGGATTGAGAGAAGCCTCCCCCCCCTCCTTCCCCCAACATCTCACACGGTGTTTCCACTTTCATAAATGAAACTTTTAACTCTGCTTGCCTTACTGGCTCCTACTAGGAGATATTTGAATTTCATAAGTGGAGCATTTGATGTGATTAAGTTTAGCAACAATTACGTGAAAGAGAAAGGGAGATTCTTTAAGGATACTTTGAAGTGGGGAATACTCCTAACAGATGGCCCCCAGTCTTTAACTGGGGGAAGATGGTAATACACCCTGGCAACTGAAGTGGAGTTTAGTCATGGCTCCTTCTCGAAAAACCAGTCCTGGGTTTAAAGGGATTGTTGTAGGATTTTGTGTATTCATACTCCAGATATGTTTTTGCCTTATTCATAATTGACCAGAAGTCATCTTTGAAAAGGAATTTTTGTGGGAGTGGCGTCAAGTGGGACTGGAGGTTGTGTGTAGAATTTCAGCGGCATTATACCTTAAGGCTGTGGAAGTAGGAGCCAAAATGTAAGCTGATTATGTGGGGCAAGAGGGAGGGAGCATCCCCCAGCCAAGTGCTTTCCTGTTATAATGTTGCTCCTTTAGAGGGTCTCCTGGTCACCTCACTGCTTGGTTTCTTATTCGACTTTCAGTTTAGGAGAGAAGGACAGGTGTTAATTGTGGGACTATATGAAATAGTTCGCTTGTACTAAGTTCCCAACCAAAGCAAACATGGCTGTGCTCGTGCAGGGGAACATACCAGCTTTCACTGTGGTGTTTTTTGACTGGCCACATTTATCCCCAATCACCCAGATTTCTCTTAGCGTTGCAAGTGGGTTTGATCATAATTAATGGAACTGGTGGAGGAAAGGAGAAACAAATTTATTTAGTTAGGCATTTGCTTTATAAACTTTTGAACATGCGAATAGCATTCCTTCCTCAAAAGCAGACAGCTTACCAAGTATGTGTTTGTATGTCTTAGTACTTGGAAAAAAGTCCTTTTAAAAAATGCATCTCTTTGTTAGTGCCCCCCCCCCCCCCCCATCTCCCAAGTTCTGGAAACAGCAGGGAAATCTCCTAGCCCCCATCTTCCCGCGAGTTCATACCTCCAGAGCTGTGTTGTGAGTCCACTGGAGTTTAGTGTTGGTGCTTCACTGGGCTTCTCCAGGCTGCCCCACAGTTCGGCACCTTTGACCTCAGCTTCCAGAATTATTCACGTGGAAGCATGAGGGACTCATTTCATGGCTCTGTTGCTGGCCGGGCAGGCGAGCGACCCCTCTGGTGCTGCTGGGAACTGCAACTTCCTCAGGAGCTGGTTTTCCCAGCAAGCCCAGCTTCAGGATGGAGGGCTTGGTGGGGAGGGAGGGGGAAGGGGCTTTGGGAATCCGGAGCTGGCCGTGTCCCTGAGGACGTGGGGACGCTGGGAGGCAGGTGTGAATGCGGACCCTGGAGCTGCTCAGGGGCAGTGGGTAGGGTTTACTCTTGTCGGATTCTGCCGTGCCGCCTTGACTGTGGGGCCCCGATCCCAGCCTTCGCACCAGACGGCCTGGAGTGCCGTGGCAACCACCTGTTCAGGGTTTAGAGTATCAGGGGCATCTGAGGGGCAGCACTTTCCACGTTCAAGCCCTGGCTCCCATCCTCCCTTCTTCCCCCAGGAGGGATTTTTGCAGCTGGGGGAGGTAAGACCTTTTTCTTCTCTGTTCTAAGTGCTCCCTTCCCCTCTTTCCTGCCCTGGAGGGTGGGCTGGGCGTCTTCTGTCACTGGAAGCCAGCTATGATGATTTCAGAATTTTCAAGAATTTTTCAGAGTTACCAGAAACCCATTTCAAGAAAGGAATCCTATCGAGTGTTTCTATTGATGGAGAATGTATTAGTAACATTAACCTCGTGGAAGGAAGGCTGAAGGGAGGCATTGAGTGTGAATGTGAAATGTTTATCTGGATCTTAAACAAAACAACTCTAAAGTTAATTTTATTCCAGGGAGACATACTTCAGGCGTATGACTACATTCCTGGGCCTGTAAAGGTTCTGGCTCGTCTGCTGAGGAAAATGAGGTGTATTTCTGAAGGACTGGTGTAAATTGGCAGTTGCAACTGTGCACTCTGCCTCCCCCCCCCCCCCCCATCTGCCTACATGTGTTGCTGGCAGCTGTGGCCTTCCCTGCCAGATTGAGAGCTCTGGTGTTTGTGTGTGGAAGGAAATACTTTCCTGTGCACACATCTGAGTTGTCAAGAAGTATCATTTTGTGCCCTTCAACATGCCTTAAAAGTAGTTTTTCAAGAAAGAGCTGGCATTTAATCTTCAGCCCAAATGGTACTGAAAGTTACTAAGCAGTGTAATTAGAACTAAAGCTATTTTTACAAAGAAAACATGTAAATATATGTTAAGTAATGAGTAAGACACAAAACTGGAGAAGAGGGGAAAAAATAATCTGCAAGGCAATTTCATCAGACGTTGTCTCTGTGTTCCAGGATGCGTTCTGGGTGTTTGTGAGTCAGGAATTTAGTGAACTTGCTGTAGTCCGAATGCTTCCCATACCCGATATGTATGTAGCGGAGGAGTCTGTCTCCACAGCAGTGGGAGGAGGGTAGGTACACATCTTGCTATTTTGTTTCCAAGCTTAGTTGAGCAGGTGTTTTATTCCTTCAGAACAGGTAGATTGTCTCTCGCAGCCTCTCATACCCTGGGGACCCGCTGATGCCACAGCCTCCTGCTCACAGCTGGCCTGCCCTCCTCCTGCTTCGTTAGGAGACAGTGCTCAGAGGTTACACTATGGTGTTAGCTTTCGAGACCTAGAGGGAGACTCAGAAATGGAGGCGCTCTGTTGAGTCTAATATTTTGTTAATGGTGAGGCTGTGAGTTCCCCGCCTCCCGTGTTCTTCCCCTCCCCCCACCCCAGCATTCTTAGCACTTCAGAAATCCTTCTAATCAGCTCCACATCCTCCCATGTGAGAGGGTAAGGGACAATTTGTTTAGGAATTTTTGTCCTTTGTCTCAGCAAAGGGCAACATGTGTCTGTCTTTACCATATGGTTCTGTTTAACCTATATTGCACGAGCTAACTGGAGCTGTGCTGGACGTTGATTTATTTTGGCATTCGAGAATGTTCTTTGAAATTGAGTACGGTCAGTGATGCATTGGAAGTTGTGCCCAGAGGTAGCTGTGGCTTTAGCGGCTTCTTCAGCTGGTGTTTATGAGTGGTGAGCAGGGCTCGTGTTTATGGGTAATAGTTTGCCATTAAGTGTTGAGTGATTATGCCAATTCAATAAAACCTAGAGATCTATAGGCGTGGCAAGACTTTTCCTTGGGAGTAAAGACTAAGGATCCTGTTGGTCAGAAAGAGAATATTTTTACACATTAGTTCTTTATTATTCCTGAGATTTTAACCTAGAGCTAAAGATGGGTGTTTTTCTTCCCACCTCCCATTTTAAGGGCTTAGTTTCCCCAACCCCAGAAATATATATATATATATTCACGGCTGCCTGATTTAGTGATGGTTTCATAGATCAGTTCTCTAGTTTTACTGAAGTTCTGAGCTGTTATGGAATTATCTACACTTACAGTTGATGTTTTCACTTGTGACAGCTTTGTTGTGCACTCTAGCTGGGGATTTCTGGTTAGACTGCATTTTATTCCCAAGGGTAGATTTTCATGCTGAGATTCAGGAGGGCATCAACATCCCTGACCAATGTGTGGCTGTGCTCTTCCAGGGCCCCAGCACCTCTGGATACTGTGCCTTCTAAGATAGCCTTGCTAGCCTTCATCATCCTGGCTTTAGAAAGAAGTAAACAAACAAGCCTGGTCATATGTGTGTCTCTAAGCCATGTTCTGTGGACTCTGTAGGCAGGGCACTGCCCAGAGTTTGAACAGGAAAGCTGTGCTTTTCCTGCACCCAAGTCACACTGAGATGATCAGTGATACAGTATTTCTGTGGCAGTAAGGGGAAATACCATCATTCATTGATAATCATATTCCCCCAGATCCAGATGGATCATTCCAATCATACCAGTACTTACCATGTCTTTGGCATGACCCATTAGCATGATGATGATGTTCTGTCCTGGAGTGGCACTTGGCATGAGGCCATAATGGTCATTGTGATGAGGATGGCACATTACCCGGGCACCCAATTGTCTTCCTTTTCCCAGAAACGGCCTTGTACTTGGAAAAATCTACGAGGGGAGGAGGATGGTCTTGTTCCTAAAACTGTCAGTAAGTGCATTCCTGGTGTTATGAGCACTCACCATAGCAACACAAACTTGGGGACGCATTCGGTAGAACCATGGGATTAGTGGCAGGATTAAAATTAGCCTCTGTAAATTGCCCTGGTGACAGAGAAGCAGTGTGTGTTAATGGTTTTCCTGGTGGATGGGCTTATCACTTGTTTTCTAGGTTGGTGGAAGATTATAGGCTGTCCTGAATCTTAACTTTAGGATGTGGCTCGTGTTCCCGATAGGCGTACATTTTCAAGTGTCTGTCTCAGTTGGAATTTGGGATCTGGTTGTGTGGCATGTGTTTCTGTTGCTTTGCACAAGTGTAGGAGCAGCTGGAACATGTGGTATAGGGCATTCAGTCCTGCTGTCTGTGAGAACAGTCACCCATTTTAGAGCGTGCATTACATCTTTTGGCTCAGAGAGGCTTCCTTAGGTGCTTACATGGAGGTGGGCTGTAATTAGTCTTTCTGCAGCTCTGAGGATGTAACCCTGGGCTTTGTGCATGGAAGGTAAGTGTCCTGCCGCTGAGTTGTGCTCCAGCCCCAGGGAATAAATTATTAGCTATCCCTCCTTGGTCTGAGCAGGCTAGTGTGAGACTTCAGTGTGGCCTTGCCCTTCTCTTCTGTTGTCCTGCCTTTCCTCCCCCTTCCTCTCTCTCCTCTCCCCCTTTCTGTTTTCTTTTGAGACAGGGCCTCACTGTATACCAGGAGAGTGCTTTCATTATCATTTACGTGTCTTTGTGTATTTCTTTTCTTTTCTTTTCTTTTCTTTTTTTTTTTTTTTTTAACTTTACTGTATTTCGGTGGCTTATGGGTAATTTTGGGGTGAACTTGGGATTCTGTAGGTGGTAAAATGCAGGGAAATCTGGTCACTCAGCTAGGGCCATGATGGGTTGGGGTTGGCCTGGGGAAATCTTAGCACTAGGTTAATTTTCTTTCCGGGATACTGGCACAGAGCACACTTAACTAGGTGCACAGGAAGTCCATCTGGAGGACGGGATTGCTAGGAGTGTGCTGAGTCAGCACCACGCTGGCACATGATCGTCTCTAAGCAAGGTTTATAGAGTGGCCCCCTCAGCTCACCTGTGGTGCTTAAAACCTGGCGCTGGAGAGTAGAAAAAGTGTTGAGTCAGTGTTTGCATCTCCCCACAGTGAAGTGTTTGTGTGAGAACCTGGCCACTTGTCACCATCCAGGCCATAGCAGCTCTGCAGAGTGCGGTCCAGGAGGAAGCAGAAAGCCATGTCTCCCAGCCAGCCAGCTGTCAGCATGGTTTCCAGGCCAGCCATGTGGGAAAAGGCTTAGATTTTTCAAGGAAATCCAGTGGTAACTACCAATACCAATAGCAGGGTGTGTGTGTGTGTGTGTGTGTGTGTGTGTGTGTGTGTGTGTGTGTGTGTTTATGAACATGGAACTCATTGATAAGGTTAGGTTGGCTGTCTACCAAGCTTCAAGGATCTGTTTGTATTCATCTCTGCAGCCCTGGGACTATAGACACAAACTACTATGCCCAGTTTTTATGTAGGTGCTGGGATCTGAACTCACATCCTCATGTGTGTTTGGCAAACATTTCATTGAGCCATCTCCAGACCTATGTTTACCTCCAGTATGGAGATTAAACCCATGACGCCTTTCATTTGGCAAGTTCTCTACCGATCTGTAGCTTCCTAGCTGCAAGCATCCCACCTTACAAGAGCCAATTATTGGCACGGGATATAGAGGACCTCTGAGAAAGGAGTCAGAGTCCCCAAAAGACTGGAAAGGAGTCAGAAGAGTCAGGAGCCTTTGTGATGTACAGCCAGTGCCCTGTGCCCAAAGCCACGGACCAGGGAAGATCTCGGTCTGAGAGCCGTGATCTGGTTGTCCTCAGGTGGGAACAGGGAGACAGGAGGTGAAGGTGTCGGACAGGCTGGTAAGGAGTGTACCAG
Source organism: Onychomys torridus (assembly GCF_903995425.1). Classification (NCBI taxonomy): domain Eukaryota; kingdom Metazoa; phylum Chordata; class Mammalia; order Rodentia; family Cricetidae; genus Onychomys; species Onychomys torridus. Next base: position 71,187,293 of record NC_050455.1, read on the forward strand.
GGCTGGTGAGATGGAGAGCTGTCTAGGAAGTGGTGAGCACACACTGACAAGATAGTGAGAGAGAGATGTGTCAGGATGGGACCAGACCGGAGAGCAGGCTCCCTTTCTCTTTGGTGATTCAGCAGAGTGACCAGCGTCGGGAGCCCACTGGACTGGAGGGTCTTCTTGTCCTGTGTGCCCCCGATGATGTCTGGGTGGGCTGTTTGTGATCATTAATGATCTGCAGCGGTGTCGTCACTGTTCAGTCTTCCATGGGCCTGTGCTATGTAGTTTTCCTTGTTGTTAACATGCATAGGAACCCTAGTCTTTCTTGTGGGGTTACTCTTAATAGACATAGCCAGCCATTCGGGATGGTCTCTGAATGAAAGGAGAAAGGACGTCTCCACTGACTCCCACACGCAGGATGATGTTCATTTTCTGAAGAGGATTGTCTTCATTGTTGACCTGAGCTGTGTACCTAATAATCTTGCATATTTATTTAGCTATGTATGTGTTTGTGTGGGTATGTGCCTGTGGTTGTGGATACCGGGAGAAGCCAGAAGATGGTGTTTACAGGCACTTGTGAGCCAGTTGACAAAAACTGAGACTTGAACTCAGATCCATGACCAGAACAGCAAGTACTCTCTTCACTGCTGAGTGTGTAAGGGCCCTGGGCTTGGCATGATACGTGTGTGGAGGTCAGAGGCCAGCTTGCAGGAATTGGCACATTCTGTGGGTCCTGAGTATCAAATCTGGCGAATGCTTTTACCTTCTGAGCTATTTCGCTGGCCCTGTACTGGGTATTGCTAATTTCCTAAGAACTTCTCAGAATGTGTTATGGCCAATGTAAACCGAGAGCTGAACAGCTGACAGTATTAGTGTCACAACAGGCTGCATCTCCCTGTAGGTGCTGGGGGAGTGTGTGGCCAGCCCATTTGAGTGTCTGGTGATTACAATCACATTATGTTCACGTTGGTGTTAATAGTGTGTGTTTATATCTATCTGTTGCCATTGAAGGCTGAGAGCGCTTAAGGTCACACATCCAATATGTCATAAAGTACAAATAAGACATAGGACATGGACTAATTAATTGGTCATGATGGTGGGGAACTAAGTTCATCCATATAGATGTCAAGACTCCCTCCAGGGGTCATGCATAAGCCTTAATTTAGCATCAGAGCTTTCTGGCAGCCAACATAAAAAGCACGATGTGATGATTTATATGTCACTCATGGGTTCTTCCTGGGGAGAGCATTCTTCAGTGTGTAGCACAGGACGCTCTCCCATTGGCTCTAATACTGCTCTTTATTTTACACAGACTCTGGCGCTCAGTGACAGTACCAAGGCAGAGGCTGTGGAGATTTTCAAAGGTGGTTCCTCCGGGCTACTTAGGTACCAAAAAGCCAAGGTCATGAGAACAGAACACAGTGCCTTAGGAGCTACTGTTTATCTACTAACTGTGTATGTGCCATAGGCCAGCATGTGCCACAGCACACATGTGGAGGTCAGAGGTCCAATTGTTGTGGGAGTTGGGTCTCACATTCTACCATGCGGGTCCTGTGGATTGAACTCAGGTCGTTCATCTTGGTGGCAAGCACCTTTGCTGGCCGAGTTGCCCTGCCTGGTCCTCTTACTAGTTATTTATTATAGGCTCAAACTGGGCAAGCCTGGATAACCAGTCCCCTACATGAGTCTCCCATCGAAGTCTGTGTGATTTCATGGACTGTTTCTCCAGTACCTGCTCGGAACAAGGCACTCTTGTGAGCTCTGTATGCATTATTTAGCATTCAGAACAGCTGGAGGAAGTTGGCAGTCCTTTCTGCCTTTTCCTCCAGGATGTGGAAACTAGAACTCTTCTAGACTAGAAGCTGGCTGATCTGGGCAGGCGACCTCCTTGGACAGTTGTCCTTGGTTTGTGACTCTGCCATCCCCTCTGCCTGTTGAAATTACTGCAGAATGGATTTCCATCTTGGTCTGAGCCATTAGAAGTAGGAGAACTTGGGGAGTTCTCCTGGCCCACTCCCCATTCCTACTGGTGAATTCTCCACAAGAGGCCGAAGGGCACCAGAGCAGTTCTCCTGAGTTTGGTGGGCTGTGGAGCCTTTGGGTCCCCAGGCCTTATGTGACCAGCTGGTCTGAAATAAGTGTGAGCCTTGAGTAGCTACAGTGAATGGCCTAAGGAAGACTCAGTGCAGGAGGTATGGGGGCTCCAGACTTCCGGGGCTTTCAGTCCTAGTGGCCTCATGTCCCCGGGGGCTGGTAGGGACCTTTGAAACTTAGCCTTTCTAGCTGCCTCCCCTACACCCATGTCTGTAGGTGCGACATTCTGGGGAAGAAGTGCCAATCCTGTCTCACTCCTTCCTTTTTGCACTCGAGCGTGTGCGTGCGTGCGTGCGTGTGTGTGTGTGTGTGTGTGTATGTCTGTGTGTTTCTTTCATTGAACTTGGAGCTAGGCTGATGGCCAAGTGAGCCCCAGTAACCTTCCCCACACAGTGTACTGGGGTTACAGGCATATGTAGCCATGCCTGGATTTTCATTTTTCTCTCCTCCCCTCCCCTCCCCTCCCCTTCCCTCCCCTGTCCCTCACCTCTCCCTCTCCTCTCTCTTTCCCCTTCCCCCTTCCCTTCCCTTCCTTTTCTTCTCTCCCTCCCTCTCTCCTTCCCTTTCTTACTTACATACATACATACATACATACATACATACATACATACATACATACATGTAAGGAATTTGAACTCAGGCCCTTACACTTAGCTCAGGCAAGCACACTTAGCCACTGAGCCGTCTGTCCGGCTGTAGCACACTTTTTCTACAGAGAGGCTTTTGGGCCAGTTAAAGCCATCTCTGTGGTCTTGGCCTTGAAGCACTGAAGCGTTAGAGATTGCACATCACCACGGAGAAGCCTTCGTTATGGACGCTTGAGATTTGGGTTCCGTATAGTTTGACGTCTCACACAATGTTGCTTTGTTATTTTTTTCCCACAACTGTCAGACATGTTGAAGCTGTTCTTCGCCCAGAGGTGGTTTAGAAACAGGTCTCAGTGTTCGGTCTACTCGGTTGCTGTCTATGGACTGCTTGCCACTCATTAAGATAGATAAAATGCTAATAATCACATCGAAAGAGAATTGTGTAAAATTCACGATGTTTTAAAAAATTTAATACATTCAGAATGTTTCTAAACATGTGAGTGAGTGAGTGCCTGGGAGATGTCTAAGTGGGTAAAGGGTTTCAGCCTGGGTTGGAGCCTTGGAGCCTAATTGGTGATGGTGGCGAACGCCTTTAATCCCAGCACTGGGGAGGCAGAGGCAGGAGGATCTCTGAGTTTGAGGCCAGCCTGGTCTACAGAGCTAGTTCCAGGATAGCCTCCAAAGCTACACAGAGAAACCCTGATTTGAAAAACCCAAAACCAAAACAAAACACAACAACAACAAAAAACAACCCCCCCAAAAACAAAACAAACACAAACACCAAAACAAACAAACGCAAAAACCCCCAAACCCCCCCCCCCCATGCAAACAATCCAGGAATTAATATTGATACAGTTTTTATCTCTCCATGCCAGATCTTTGAAACTTATGTGTAGTCCTGCCAGCAGCCCATCCCAGTGTGGACAAAGCCCCATTTGGCAGCCATCTGGGTTCCAGTGGTCAGCATGGTGAGGGGGCCCACCCATGTCAGAATCCCCACTCCACATGGACCTGTACTCACTCTCCTGTTACCTGTTCAAAGCTATTTTGAAATAGCTGGGATGGATTCTGAGGGGTGAAAGTTCTCAAGCCCTATCCTGGGAGACCATATTGCCAGTGCTGTCATCCTGAACACTGAGGGAGACCATGGGGACCCCTCGGGATCTGACCCCCAGGAACTGCCCCACCTGTGTGTACTCTTGGAACACAGCATCTTCTTCTTCTAGACTATGACTGGTGTTTCCTGTACCGTGGCTTCCACCTCTGCCGCAGCATTTGATAAACTGCTGAATTCTAGCGTTATTATTACTCAAAAGGGACTCAGCGTGGTAGGCCCAGTTTTTGTCTTCAGATCCAGTATGTCTCTGGGCATGTGTGAACACCCTTCCCCCATAAGGAAGGGAAAATGCAGATAGCTGGAACCCCTTGCAACTGAGTAGTCATGGAACCCCAAGTCTTAGAAACAGAAGGCCTTCTGGTTCCTCTTGTCCTACTTGTTATCCTATTGAGAGGTGTGGCATGTGTGTCAGCGTGCCTCTGTTCACGGTGAGGGATGGTGTGAACACCAGGGTGACCCTGTTCACTGAGGGATGGTGTGAACACCAGGGTGACCCTGTTCACTGTGAGGGATGGTGTGAACACCAGGGTGACCCTGTTCACTGTGAGGGATGGTGTGAACACCAGGGTGACCCTGTTCACTGTGAGGGATGATGTGAACACCAGGGTGACCCTGTTCACTGAGGGATGGTATGAACACCAAGGTGACCCTGTTCACTGTGAGGGATGGTGTGAACACCAGGTGCCTCTGTTCACTGTGAGGGATGGTGTGAACACCAGGGTGCCTCTGTTCACGGTGAGGGATGGTGTGAACACCAGGGTGACCCTGTTCACTGTGAGGGATGGTGTGAACACCAGGTGCCTCTGTTCACTGTGAGGGATGGTGTGAATACCAGGGTGACCCTGTTCACTGTGAGGGATGGTGTGAGTACCAGGGTGACCCTGTTCACTGAGGGCTGGTGTGAACACCAGGGTGACCCTGTTCACTGTGAGGGATGGTGTGAACACCAGGGTGACCCTGTTCACAGTGAGGGATGGTGTGAACACTAGGGTCACCCTGTTCACTGTGAGGGATGGTGTGAGTACCAGGGTGACCCTGTTCACTGTGAGGGATGATGTGAACACAAGGGTGACCCTGTTCACTGTGAGGGATGGTGTGAACACCAGGGTGACCCTGTTCACTGTGAATGATGGTGTGAACACCAGGGTGCCTCTGTTCACTGTGAGGGATGGTGTGAACACCAGGGTGCCTCTGTTCACTGTGAGGGATGGTGTGAACACCAGGGTGCCTCTGTTCACTGTGAGGGATGGTGTGAACACCAGGGTGCCTCTGTTCACTGTGAGGGATGGTGTGAACACCAGGGTGCTCGTTTGCTGAGAGGTGTAGCATGTTCAACAGGGTGCTCTTGGGCTGTCCCTGAGCACCTACCTCCCATACTCTGAGTGTTGTCTCCTGTATTTAAAGACCCAGAAGGGCCCTGGACCTTCAGATGGTCCCTGTCCACTTAGCTGCTAGATTGAGGAATCCTGAGGGTGATTTTGCAATTTGAAGTGAATCAGTTTTTAATTTGGTATTGTCCAAAGAAGGTGTGGATCAAAGATGAGTATGTGTTCTCTGTCATCCAATGGCAATTTAGCACTCAGTTTAGTATAAACTGTAAGGTGATTCACTTACTGTTTCTCATAGGTTTAAAGATGGCACTTAGCTGGTTAGTTCAGTTCATTAGAGTGTAGTGTGTAACACAAATCTTAAAGGGCTTTATTAATAAAAAGCACAGGAGCCAGATATTGGGATGAACAGCCAACCTCACCTCAACAACTCAGCTGATCTTGTTTCCTCAGATGGAAAGCCTCTGAGTCCTCACTGGAATTGGGTCTTAGCTGAACTGTTGCTTAAATGTTTCTAGTTCCTGGTCCTCATGCCTTATATTCCTTTCTGCTTCCTGCCATCACTTCCTGGGATTAAGGGCGTGTGTCCTTCCCAAGCAAAGACATGAGATCTCAAGTGCTGGAATTAAAGGTGTGTGCTGCCACTGTCTGGCCTCCATGTCTAATCTAGTGACTGGCTTTGTCCTCTGATCCCCAAGAGAAGTTTATTAGGGCACACTGTTAAGGTACACAGTATGCTAGGGTGCGCAATATATCACCAAGTAGTGCTGGTAAAAATGGTACTTGTTTAAGACAGCAGAGAAATGTGACCTCACTCATTTACGTAGATATTATTTATACATTAAACCTTAAACTGGTTCCCCCCTCCCCCACCACAGTTTGGTGTGCTTTTGAGACTCTCACAACACAAGGGAATTTAGAAGATTGATAAACACTGTCTAGGGCCAAGGTAGACCAGATGGAAACCGCAGGAGGGTTGATGTAGGTCTCTGTGAAAACAGTGTCCTGGGAGAAGATGGGCACACTTTCTCCCCAACCAGGGCCTCCCTCCCTTTCCCACGCCAGGTCCTGCCCATTTGAAGCACGGTGGTTGCGTTACAAGCCAGCACTCTCTCAGCTCTGTGAAGATGGTTGTGTTCAGGGGTTTGCTTAGGATGCACTGTGGAGGCAGGCAGACCACTTTGTTTCTTTTCTCAGAAGGAGAAGGGAAGAGCATTTCATCAGTCTTCTACCAAACAGGGCAGGTTCTGTCACATCAGTGCCAGTAGTAATGTCCAGGTAGCGGTTGTGTTAGAAGAGTTGCTGGTCTGGAGAGGACTGGGCAAACAGCGTCAGAGTGAACTGACGTTGCCCGAAGCTCCGCCGCCCTGGTGGTCGTGGTGGTGGGGAATGTGCCAGCATGGCAGGCTCCCAGCCTTCGGATGTGGTTTCTGAGTGTTGTGTCGTTTACTCCTGAGCTGCTGGGAATGAGGATGTCCTAGAGGCCACATGAGAGAGACACCAGGTGGAAGGGAAGGGGCTTAGGAAGAAAGTGAGCAGAGAACTGGTTAGTAAGCACCGGAGTGTTGGGTGCAGCACCGGAGCGTTGGGTGCACATTCCTGCTGGCTGTGTGCACCCAGCAAAGCCTGAAGTGGTTTCCAGGCTCTCTGGTTTGGTGAATACAGTTTTATCCCACTTTCAAGGCAAGATGTGAATTGCTTCCTGGTTCTGGGGCTGGGCCTTGTTCTTGGATGGGAATCTTAGTTACCAGTCCTTCCTGCTTGTAAATGCAGATGTTCTGATCATCAGGTTTATTATTTTGACTGAGGGTCAAGTTCCGTTCCTGGCTGTATCAATCATGGCAGTGCTTGTTTTGATAAGGGAAATACCGCTGAAATGGCCCGGAACTCTGTTTATTATCTCGTGGAATGGCAGTATCAGTGTTCAGAACACTTGCTAGGCTTTTAAACCTGAGATAGGCTTGTGCTCAGGTGGGGTCACCAAGGCCAAGTGTACCTTGCTCAGGGAGGACAGAAAGTGCCCGTCAGCACATATGCTGATGTAGGCAATGGGCATATCTGTTTAACAGAGAACGGTGTCCCAAGGGTCCTCGCTGGTGAGTGGACAGATCTTGTTTGATTGCTCCTTGGGTTCAGAAATCCCTGAGTCTCTGTGACTTGAGGCTTCATCACTGTGTTCTGGTCTTGAAAATGATTTAAGCTGCCAGAGCCAGTCACCCCCTGCTGGCTGCACATCTGGGGGCTCAAGAGCTCAGGCTGTTTCTAACCAGTCATGTGAAATTTATGGTTATTCAATTGCCTTAGGATCTGCTGGTCAGACAGACTTCAGTATCACAATAAATTAGAGTGTTCTGATTATAACATCCCTTTCTTAGGCAAACCCTGCCTGGTTTCAGAGGGTTAGTGGAAAACAGGACTATAGGCTTATAGTTAATCACTTGGGGCAGAATTCTTTCCTATTCATTTGAAAGGCACTTTGTTTAATACACTTTAAGATGTCTGCAGTTGGAGCTAAGAAAATGGGCTGTGTCCTATTTTTAAGTGAAAGGAATTATGGTAGCTAAGGGAGAGCAGGGCCATGTCCCCATAAGGCTCAGATGTGGACTTTTGTCTCTTCCATATAACTTCCTTGCCTGAGGTGATTCGAATGCTGTTGTCAGGGAAGTAGTTGAGGCTACATGTGTGTTTTAATTACTGAACCAGAGAAACTGCTTGACAGGTGTTCTAAGGGTCTTACTGCTTAGGGGCTAAAGCTAGACCACATCTTGAGGATATATAGAAAGTTTTTAAAGGCTAAGTAAGGTTCCTGAAGTTTTCAAGATGACAGGAACACCCCATTCCCCTCTTTCATCAACAACACTGGTTGTAGCAGTCTCTGAAGTTTGTTTTCTAGCCACAGATTTATTTTAGTAACTAAAAAATTGTGTATGAGTGTTTGCCTGCATGTATATATGTATGCCTCGTGCATGCCTGTTGCCTTCAGAGGCCAGAAGAGGCCACTGGATCCCTTGGAACTGGAGTTCCAGATGGTTGTGCAACCACCATGTGGGTGCTGGGAACTGAATCTGAATCCTTCAAGAACAGCACATATTCTTAACTGGTGAGCCATCAGCCCCTATTTTAAAAATATTTTTAGACTTAAAGCAGTTATTATTTCATAGGTATGGATGGATGTTTTGACTGCATGTATGTCTGCCTGTACACCATGTGTGTGCAGTACCCACAGAGACCAGAAGAGGGCATTGGATCCCCTGGAGCTGTAGTTACAGAAGATTGTGAGCCACTGTGTGGTTGCTGGGAATTGAACTCAGGATTCTGCCAGAATAATCAGTGTTCTTAACCACTAAGCTATTCTCTCCAGCCCCCCAGCATCTATCTATCTATCCTAGTAATTTAATAATAGTCAAATGCTTGGGGTGGCATGGTCTATGTCCACATCAAATGATTTATTTTCAAATTGTGTGTTATCTTTGACTATCTGTATTTGTGCTTATGCAAAATGTGTGTTATTGATGACTAGAACGTGATATTGATATTGGACATTTGTAAAGGAGAAATGGCATTTGGGGGAAATTACACACTGTACACATGGATATAATTTTATGCATGCTGTTTATTTTCTCTGTACTAGTCTGATAGACTTCTACATTAGCTTAGTTATGTGTGAGGATTTTCCATATATGTGCTCTCAGTATCACAAATTAAAATGAAATTATGTTACATGACTTTTTCTGCAACCACATTTTTAAGATTAAAAAGTTCTCTGTATACATTTATTAGTATATGCATACACACGTGTGTGGTGTGTGCACTCATAGGTGTGTGCAGGTACATGTGCATTCACAGCCAGAAGAGTACATAGCTCTCATCCTCTATAGAGCTTTCCATCTTAATTTTTGAGACATTCTCACTTAGCCTTTCAGCTAGGCTGGCTGGCCAGTGAGCTGTGTGGAATCAGGTGCAGGCATTCATTAGTCACACATGGATTTTATGTGGGTCCTGGGATTTGAACTCAGGTCTTCTTGATTTCATAGCAAACACCGTTACCTACTAGACCTCCTAATTCTCTTTGTATTTTTTTAATATAAAAATTTAAAGGCATGGCTTGGTCATAGTCCTGTGTGTGTACACCCACTTGAACATGCTCAGTGCCCAGTGTGTGAAGAGCAAAGACTATTTGGTTGGCCTTGATCACAAATATCCCACAGGGGAGTGCTGTGCCCACCAGCTCCATTTCCTGAGTGTGTTGTGTCTGGGAGGTGGACGTTGGACGTTGGGGTTGCCTCTAGAGTTTATAGCATGCAGGCTACTTTCCGGATATACAGTGTATGCCCTTGTGGGAATATTTCTAGGGTAAGTCCCCCAAGATGTGGTATTTGGAACAAAGGGTTATTTTAATGGGCATCACCAGACTTCCCAACAGAGGTACCCAATGGCATGGCTCACTCCCTGTAAGAATCTGTGCTATTGGGTTCCTCTGTCTCTGTTACCAGTCTTTAAAATCTTGGCCAGCCTAAAATACCATTGCATCTTAAGATGATACGTATTTCTTAATGTTTGCAGGTCATTTTATCTCTCTTGAAAATCACTTGACTTCATTTAGTCAGTTTTTCTACTAATAATTTGGGGTTTTTGCTTTGCAAGAACACTTTAGATAATAGCTACTTTCTTAAGTGTTCCGAATATCTTTATGGAACATACTTAAAATTATTTTTTGTTTATGGGTATATGTATGTGAGTATACATGTCTGTGTACCTGCAAACAGAGGCCAGAAGAAGGCATCAAATCCACTGGAGCTGGAGTTACAGTGGGTGTGAACTGATCGTCATGGTTGCTGGGAACTGAAGTTGGGTCCTCTCCAAGAGTTCTATGTTCTTAACTTCTGAACCATCACTCCAGCCTTGGTTTTATCTTTTGAGACAAGAGCTCATTATGTGTTCCAGGCTGGCATTCTCCAGCTCACTATCCCCCTACGTCAGCCTTCCACGTTAACATACATGTGTAATCATGACCTTCTGTGTTCTGTTAATTTTCCTGTGGGGGAGATCATTAGACTCCACCTCCTCCTTCTGTCTAGATGCTTTACTGGGTTCATTAAAAGTCAGTAGGTGATTTTTATCTTCCATTTCACTATATTTTACTGTGTCCATATTACTGTTTCTTTGTGGGTTAGCCTTGGGTATTTATTTTGCTTCTTTCTGTACATTGGACTTGGACCTGTGGGCAGCCTAGTTCCAGCCTCCTCTGTGTCACTCTGAGAATTGAGGCCTCTCATGTGGCCTTTGGTAATCCTGTTTTGGGAGTACGTGTTGACTTTTTGTCATGGTGGTATGTGTGGAGCCCATGCGCGGCTTCTGCTGGCTTCTGAGGTACATGGGGGCACTTTGTGTACAGACTGTAAAGTTAGAGGAAACATCAATGTCCTTCCAGATCTCTTTCTTATGTTTGCTTTAATCATCCAGGGTTATGAGAGATTCATCACATTTCCTGGGTCGTCTTTCCTCTCTGCTGATGTTTTTGTGTCTTCATGAATTGTGCTTTGCATTTATTCTGTTGTTTGTCTTAAAAGTTTAGGTCAGTGATATCTTCATATTTTATAATTCAGTGTTAGTGAGTCATCCCCCACTTTCTTTAGTGCTGGGCAGGGACCAGGGCCTTGTGCACGCTGGACAGGGACCAGGGCCTTGTGCACGCTGGGCAGGGACTGGGCCTTGTGCACGCTGGGCAGGGACCAGGGCCTTGTGCACGCTGGGCAGGGACAGGGCCTTGTGCACGCTGGGCAGGGACAGGGCCTTGTGCACGCTGGGCAGGCGCTCTGCCCCGGGGCTGCAGTCCAGCCCTGAATGAAACTTCACAGGACATCTGAATTTCCACTGTCGGTTTTTGTTTTTCTTCTCGGGTATGTTCTGGTCGACTATTTCTGGTCGACTGTTCAGAGGTCTTTAGTTTTAGGAATGCCTTATAGGGAACAAATAGTTGGATTTAGGCTTTAATCCTATTGTGGATTTTCTTTTGAGTTTATTCCGTTTATTTCTGAAACAGATTTGTCTGTCCTTCCTTTCTTTCCCTGTGATAAACACTCACCTGTAGTCTAGGCTGTGGTCTTCACTGAAGAAGCCTGTGTGGCATGCTTCTTTGAGTTTCCCCGTTATTTCCATCTCTGTATCTATTAATTCCACTTAATTCTTGATCAGAGGCATTTAGAAAGTTAGCTTCCCTACCGATTTACACGTGTAACTTCTGAACCCTGCATGTGCCTACTCAGACCTAAGCTGTCAGAAGATGCCAGGACAGAGGGACTCCTGCTGTCCTGTGTCCTCGGCTCGCCACGTGTCCTGACCTCCACACCACTCCGTGTTCACCTCCTGGTGGTGGCTGTAGTGTAGTCTTGTAGATTTGCTTTTTCATACCTTGCAGGGCTTTTAGTTGAGGCGTGCTGTGATTGAACGTTTCCTGGTGGACTACAGATGTTCAGGATGGGCTCTGTCTTCCCGGTTGACAAGAGCAAGTAATCACTTTGGGATGAGGTGTTTTGTTTTGTTTTTCAGCTTTAACTTTTTATGTCTGTGAGATTACCTTTGTAAGTACACTTGAAGGGCATACTGTTAGGGACTCCAGCTTCTGGGGAGGAGTAGGGAATGGTTCTAGGGGACAGGAAAGTGGCTAGAGCCCAGGACGGGAGGGGAAGTATTAGAATGCTGGAGCTTAGAGGTGTGTGAACACCTGTGCACATTTATGTATGTACACAGAAGCACATGGCCACAGGTGAGCACCTGAATGTTTACACTGCTCTCTCTCTGTGTGTATGTGTGTGTGTGTGTGTGTGTGTGTGTGTGTATGAGTATATACAAGCACACATGTACAGAAGCACACAGTTGTGTAACAGTGAACAATACGTGTGTGAAGGCATGTACTTTCATGCTATAAGTGCACAGTATGCACACACATGCACGTGTGCCATGTATTTACACTCACAAGTGTGGACATGTTTAAGTCACTGTAAGCATACACACCTGTGTGTGTGCACACAGTCTTAACTTGAAACACACACCTGCCTTGTGCACATATGTTTTCATGTGTGTAAGTGTGCATGAGTGCTAAGGACTTCTGGGTGTGCTAGGTCAGTGGTTCAGAGATAGTATGTGTTTTAATTAAAAAATTTAAATTAGAATTTTTACTTTTAAAATTACACTTATGTGCGCATTGTGGTGGAGACCAGAGAATAACTTGCAGGAGTCAGGGATTGAACTCAGGTTTTCAGGCTTGCATGGTGAGCTATTTTTCTCCGAGAGCTGTTACTGGAGAAGTCATCCTGCAACAGCCTTGACGACAGTTGAGGAGTGGGAAGCTGTTTGTGGCGAGACCCGTCCCTTGGCTTGTCAGCAGTGACAGGAAGCGTCAAGGCTGGAGACGCGGAATCAAAGGACCAGCCAGAGAAAAGCCCCTGGGAGAACATGGCCCAGGGAAGAGGGTGGAAGTTGGGCCGATGTGTGAGGAGGTAGAAAGACACGCCATCGGGCTGCTTTGGCTTAGGTTGCAAGGTAGAGCCCCTAAGACATGTTCATCATCTGTTGAGTGTGGTGAGTGGGAGGGATAACTGTCATCTCCCCAGGCAGGAACTACAGGGACAGCGGTGCTGTTAGCAGGACACAAAGTGCTAGAGGGAGTGAGGCAGTGGGGCATGGGGACATGCGGGAAGGAGGCTGAAGACTCCTAGTAAAACTGTCAGCCTGGCTTTGGCCCTAGTATGTGCTAAGATAGGACTGGGTGTCTGATCGCTGGGGCCCAGGCGGGAAGCCCAGGGCTCCCAGATAAGCTCCTGGGCTCTCATCAGCTTCTGTTGTAGAATCTCCTCTTGTGGGGATGGGCTAGTTCAGTTCTGAGCATTTCAACCCGTAGGGTTTCTGTTGCTGGGATGAAACAGTGTGACCGAAGGCAACATGGAGGAGTAAGGGTTTACTTGGCTTCCGCATCCTGCGTCGCAGTCCTTTGAAGGAGGCCAAGGCGGAAACTTGAGGCAGGGGCCCGGAAGCAGGAACTGAGCCGAGAGCCCTTGGAGGGGTCTGCTTACTGGCGTGCTCCTCATAGCTCGCTCAGCCTGCTTTCTTTTTCACCTCATGCCCACCTGTCCAGGGATGGCACTCCCCTTCCCCTCAGTGGACTGGGCCTACCCGCACCCCCGCACCAGTCTTTAATCAGGATGGCTACAGTCTTGCCTTCAGATAGTATGATGGCGGCATCTTCTCAGTCGAGATTCCTCTTCCCATTCAACTCCAGCTTGTGTCAAACTGTGGAAAACAAAACCAACCCTGACAAGCACAGGCCTGTAGATAAAAGAAGTGTGAGCACTAATTGTGCCCTTTGCACCTACCCCGCCTCCCAGAATGCAGAGAGTTGAATTGAAAAACTGTTTTTCCATTATAGGTCCCTCATATCACAATGGAGAAAGTTAGGGGCTGCTTAAGTGCAGGGACAGATTGAACTGCACACCTAGTTAGGGAGACAGAGCAGGCCTGTCAGCCCTCCCCTGACAGTGCGTGCACCTCTCCTGGAGTGTTATGGTGGAGATGCCCTAGCTGTGATTGCTTCCTTCTAGGATGAGTGGAGAAACAGTCTGTGCTGGTGCTGCACCGTGTACGCTACTGCACTGTGTATACTACCCCAGCTGCCCTGCAGTGTCTGCACTGTGTACACTACCCCAGCTGCCCTGCAGTGTCTGCACTGTGTACACTACCCCAGCTGCCCTGCAGTGTCTGCACTGTGTACACTACCCCAGCTGCCCTGCAGTGTCTGCACTGTGTACAGTACCCCAGCTGCCCTGCAGTGTCTATACTGTGTACAGTACCCCAGCTGCCCTGCAGTGTCTGCACCGTGTACACTACCCCAGCTGCCCTGCAGTGTCTGCACTGTGTATACTACCCCAGCTGCCCTGCAGTGTCTGCACTGTGTACACTATCCAAGATCTCCTGCAGTGTTTTCACACCAGTTTTACTTAGGCTTCTTATTTCTTGTGAAGAATGCTACCAGTCTGGAAGGTGTTTTCTGATCAGCTAGCTAACACAGAAACCTTCAGAGAAGGTATGCAAAGGGAAAAGGATAGGAAGGACATTAATTAGTTTTATTTACCTCATGGAATCAGACAGATGCAGACAGAAAATCACAGGAAAGGAGTCCGGGCTCTGAGTTAGTCAGAACTGGAGTGCGTTCAGCCAAGGTGGGTGTTAAATGCTAACAAAAATCAAATGGAGTGGGACTGGAGAGGTGGCTCAGTGGTTAAGAGCACTTAACTGCTCTTGCAGAGAACCTGGGTTTGGATCCCAGCACCCATATCACAACCATCTTTAACTCCAGCTCCAGGTGATCTGGCTGCCTCTTGGCCTCCATGCACACCTGTTCTCAAGTGTATGTGCCCCTCCCTATATTAAAAAGAAAATAAATATTAAAAGGCAGTGATTAATAAGCCTCATCCAAATGTAGAAATACACTGTTTACTTGGTGCTATCTTATAAATTTAGTTCCCGTTTTATGTTGTAGATTGCTGGAGAAGTACATATAGTAGGATTTTACATGAGCTTCTGCTTTTGAAAATCTTTATTTTGTATTTTTTGTGATAATATGAACATAGTATAAAATACACCATTTTAACCAATTAAATGTACAATTTAACGCCTGTCTTAAAAACACAGTTATTCGTGTTAGGTGAAAGCATTTATAAGTGGTGGCTGTGCCAGTGTCTCAGTCAGGGTTTCTACTGCTGTGAAGAGACACCATGGCCACGGCAACACTTATAAAGGAAAACATTTAATTGGGGCTGGCTTACAGTCCAGAGGTTTAGTCCGTTATCGTCAGGGCAAGAAGCATGTAGTCAGACACAGTGCTGAGAAGGAGCTGAGAGTTCCCCGTCTTGATCCACAGGCAACAGGAAGTGAACTGTGTCCCACACTAAGTGCAGCTTGAGCATAGGTGAGACCTCAAAGCCCACCCCTGCAGTGACACACTTCCACCAACAAGGCCACACCTACTCTAACGAGGCCACACCTCCTAATAGTGCCACTCCCTATGAGCCAAGCATTCAAACACAGGAGTCTGTGGGGGCCATTCTTATTCAGATCACCACAGCCTGATTTCCAGGATAGTGGCTTAACATTTAGGGTTCCAAGCTTTCTAATGGAAGAAGATAAAATTAGAAAATGGAGGTTTCTGTTAAATCCCAACGTTGCATTATATTTTTAGAAATGTTGAAGGTTTTGATAGGAAGGACAGAGTTACCATGGCTCCTGAGTTCCTCCCCTTGCCACAGCCCAGAGTTTCTGATTTTCCTTCCATTGAGAGAAACCATTTTTCCCCCAGGCAGTAGTGGAAACTGTTACCAGGTTTTTAGTTATTTTGGAGAAGAAGGGCAGGTTTGTAGTTGAGAATTCTGAGTGTGGTCACTGTGTTGTACAGCCCATACATTCAGAAGTCTCCACTGAAGCCTATTTTTAAGAAGCCCTATAAGTACAAAGATGGAGCTGTGTGGTTTGTTCCAGGAGGAGCAGGACATCAAATTCTTAAGAAGTAGTAGTTTGGAGGTAATTTTGGCCTGGTGATCTCACCCTGCTGTCAGTTTACTAATTTTACATTTTGCTGGGAGAAGGCGCCCAGTTTCTGCCAGGCATCAGAGGTTAGCACGCCCAGGTTCTACTCTACTGGGTGTTTCTGTTCTGGCGTTCAGAGCTAAATCTGGAAGCAGGGGACCTCATGACTTCATTAGAACAAGTGGAATGCTCAGGAGTGAGCTTGAAGCTGATGAGGAGTGGGTGTTGGGCCTCTTCTGGGGCGCTGGCCCCTCAGCCGTTCCCGTTGTTCATACTCTGTTGTTGCTGAGAGGTTTAGGATCTTTCCTCACTAGGAGACAAATATGTGGAAGGTGATGTAGCCCTCACAGCAAAGGCTCCTTGAGGACCAAGCTGTGGAGGGAATGGTAACATGGATGTACATCTTTATCTGTGCCCCTGGAGTTGGGTGGTACGTGGGCGTGCGCGTGCATGCGTGTGTGTGTGTGTGTGTGTGTGTGTGTGTGTGTGTGTGTGTACGTACATGTGCTTGCTGTTTAGGTAAGGTCTCTCACTGGCCTGGGGCTACTGATTGGGTGAGACTGGTTGGCCAGTAGGCCTCAGGATCCTCCCTCCTCTTCCCTTGTACTGGGGGTCCAAGTGTGTACACCACATGGGCTCTGGGGATCGGAATGGGATACCGTGCTGATGAGGTGAGCACTTCAAAGATTTTCTTGCCTCCCCCTAGTTGAGTGGTTTATCTCACCTCACCTGGTGACCATAGACCTGTGCAGGCCACAAAGGATGAAAGATACTACTGGTCTTAGCATCTGTGATTTTAGACAAGTAGAATACACACCTTTTGTTGCATAGGAAGTAGACTTCACCAGTTTCTTGTCCTTTATAGTCCCTTGGATGATCTCCTGGAGACCTCTGCAGGGAACTGTATGCAGCCAGGCTGCTCTGGCTGGCATGCTGACCTGGTGCAGTCTCATAAGAGACCACTGTGCTCTAAGCCAGTTTTGGGTGGATTATACCAGTTTGTGAGGCTGCCCATATGACAAAACTTGTAAACCAGTGGATAAATATTGGAAGTACTGGTTTATATTCTTCACTTATACATTGTATTGGCTGCATAAAGAGGGTAAGATGCATGCTATTGTTTTATACCTGAAAATGAATTTAAAAGAAAATAGGAAACCTGTGTGCTTAAGTTGCATGTTTACAGCTACAAGAAATGGCTACACTACAGTTTAGAAAGTGAAGCTGCCTAGGTAATGTAACAGTATTCCTTGGCTGGAACTTTGGGGAGGTTTTCCTGTCCTATCTTCGTCTGTGCTGTCTCCACGACCACACTGGGAGGGAGCAGAGTATACTGGGACTGTGACCCAGGGCTCCTGGGTAGAGAGTCTTCATGATCCCATCTTCCTTTTCTGGGGAGCAGCTGCAAGTAGCTTTTAGTAGTGACCAGGGAAATGGTGATGCCTTTTCTTTTCTAGAGGTGCCTAGAATCTAGTTAGATGAGGACTTTAGCTTTTATCCAATCATTGAGCCTCTGTGGAGACAATCCTGCAAGGCCTCTCCACACACTGTTGCTCAGAATTACTGCTGCCTTGCTTTATTGCACCTCAAAGGTGCTTCAGGATCCCCATCTCCCCATTACCTCCTGTCCATTGTCTGCTCACAGCCTGATTTGCCATACTCTTCAGGTGCTTTCTGGCTTACCGTGTGCTTTCTAACTAAGGGTATCGCAATCTAACATGAATGGCCTTGGCTTCATCTCTCCCTCAGTTCCTCTGCCTGCCCTGGACCCTGTGTTAGTACTCAGCTGGCTGGTACTGGGGTGACGTCCCTCATACTGCTGTTCTAGGTGTGGAATCCTTGGGTCTCCTGCTATCTGTGCAGTCGTGTCCAGTCAGGTTAGATCGCTGTCTCTTCTCTCTGGGGTGATTATTTTGGGCACACCACAGTGCTTACTGACTGGAGCTGTTTGGAGATGGGTCTGCCTGCCACACACTGGCCAGCACTCATGATCACCAGTAGCTAGCTAGGCTGGGGAAGTCTTGATCCTGCGCTGGAGGTAAATGCTGAGGGAGACCAGTGAGGACAGTTATAAAGGGGGAGCAGTCATGGGACTCAAGAGGGAATGTCATCTCTGGCTACTCTGGCCTCCTTGTTTGCCCTCTAGTTCACGCTCCCCAAATTAGCCCAGAGCATCTGGAAGGTGGGAGTGGAGTGACCCTGGGAGCAGGTCTCCTTTTGAGTGTTTTCCCTCAGGATTCAGAGTCACCAGTGGCTTAAGTGAAGTATCCCACAGAGCTTGGATTCATAATTCTGGGAGAGCTTGGTAGTTTGCACTGGGGCTGGGCTTGGATGAGCCACTGGGTGTGTGAGAAGCAGGAGGAGAGGCGTTGATGTCTGAAGACCTTCAGAGGAATGCATGGGTTTTGTGCCTTTGTGTTTCCTGCGTCTGAGTTGGGCGTGTGTGCTGTATGCGGGTGTGTCTCGGATAGTCATGTCGTTGTAGCCCAGTCTTGCAGAGTTCTGCTCTGGCCCATGTGACTCCTTTCTACCTCAGCCCTTTATTCCCACAGCCTCTTCCTGAGGGGATCACTCAGACGTCTAGGGATGGAACTCCACTCTCACCTCCCCACATCCCATCAGAGTCCCTCTTGGACATTTTGAGCTGGGTGACACAGAGTGGTGTGTGCACCCTCTCTGGGCCTTCTTCCTATATTCACACACTGGCAGAATGGTAGTAATTACTTGAAGGGTGGTGAGTGAGCTCCCTGGGCTGATACACACATAGTGTGTTTATTTTGACAGTTGTGAGTGGCGAACCCAGTGTGTCAGGCAAGCATTCTGTGACTGAAACCCATCCCAGCCCAGTGTGTTTGCAAGAGCTCATATCCCATGTTGCTGGCTGCTGGCTCTTGTGTACTTTAGATGCAGCTTCCTGGAGGGGTTCAGGTCGTGTTGTAAACCTGGGCTGGGTATCCTAGGCAGGAAGTCAGCCTTGGATGCAAACTATTGGGTTCGGGTGCTGGGGCTATTAATGAGCAGGAGGCCCAGCAGGAGGCAGAGCCATTCAAGGACCAAACACTGAAGAGGAGGTGGGGCACAGGGCATGTCATGCATGAAGCTGGAGAGCCTTTGCAGAAGGGAGACAGGCTCTGGCCCGTGTCCGGTCCTTGTGGCTGGCGACTCCTTGGCAGGGGTCTGAGACGAGGAGGCCATGATTGTCCTCTGTGACATGACACACACTTGTAGCTGTGAGTCTGTAGCATAGGCTCTCTCTCTCTTGGTAACACTCAGTTTTGGTTATCCTCTCCTACCTGGTCCTGCCCAACTTCGCAGTATTGAATGACTCAGTGCCAGATCTTAAAAAATACATAGACTATAAATTAAGAAAACAGTCTGTTGAAGCTTGTATGTGAAATGGCCAAGCATAGGGTTCTGGAGAGGCCTTCGAAGCCCAGCTCCTCATACCTTTCTTGGGGGTGGGGGTTACTCTGACATGTTTTATAGCTGTTTGAGGGGATGTTACCTTCTTCTCTGAGACCTTGTAATATCAGGCATAGCTGTCTGAAGCACAGGGCTCACCCAAGAAGAGCGGAAAAGTAGACCCTCAAATCCCTGTGGTTTTGTCATGGTTTACAGTTGAGCTCACATGCCAGCCAACCACGGCCTCCTGCTTCCGCTGTGTGAGTCTGGGGTCTGTAAGCTGTGTGGCCATAGCATGCTTGGTTTATGACCAGAGTGGTGATCAAGTACTGGTGAGGTTCTATATTCAGATCACATCCCATTTGTGGGCCCCAGGCACACTCTTAGGACACCAGAGTGGGTTCATTGTGGGGACACTGGAATTTGGAGATTCTGGAAGGTGGGATGGAATGTTGAGGTGGAAGGGACGCATCCTAGAGAGATGCTTTCAGACTGTCCACTCTCAGCGTTGTCATCTAAACTAGGCACAGTCCCCAGCAGACACGACCCTTGCATTGCATGTTGAGTGCCGGGCACATTTGGTGACAGCAGTGAGGTGGAGTTCTACTTCTGGCAACATGGGGGAGTTTAGCCTCTTGTTGGATTCTCTAGGCACATGAATGGTTGGTGTGACTCAAGCCAAAAGCTCAGCACAGGGCTTTCTAGGCACGATGCTCATTTGTGGGTGAGTGTGTTCCTTGGCTTACACCATTATGTCAGCAGTGGTGAATGGTGATGTTGTAAAGATTCGGAAGTGGCTGTGATGTGTGGACAGTGAGAACCACCTGCAGGAATTCGTCAGGTCTTTTGTAGAACAGACCCCAATTAATGGACGCCGACAGTGCATTCCCCCTCCAGTGGCTGGCCGTGTTACCTGTTGCTGGCATGTGTGGTGGAAGGTGGACCGCTCTCCTAATCTCTGTCTTATGGTGCTACTGCATCTGGCCCCTGGATCACTCCGAGTTGTAATGGGAACCGGTGCTATCCAAGAAGCATACCTGGCTGCCATTCCGACTTCCCTGCTCTCTCCTGCGAGTGCTGTAGAGGCCCCTGGAGAGAGCTGCAGCTGTTTGCAGGTGCTGCTGAAATCATGGCTGGGGGTACATCTCCAACAGAAGGCGCTTCAGCACAAGCATGGTCTTCTGAACATGTTCTGCTGGATGGTGAGGAATTTTGCCCTTCAGGGTCTCAAGTGTGTGCAGATGGGCCGTGCTTGCTAAGAATCCACACTGGGCTGAGCAGCAGCAGGCCTGCCCTGGCTGAGGTGAAGGCCAGACATTCCTTTGTGGTGACCTGAATCTCTGGCTGTGAAGGGACCCACTGCTCTCAGGGACATTTGGACTATGGGGAAGACCATCGGGATGCTCAGGACGACAATGTATCCACTGTCACAGGGGTGAAGCCAGAGCACATTCTGAGCTCTCTGTTGAGGGACAGGACTGGTTATCTCAAAAACAAGGGCCAGTGGCAATAGCTGAGGGGCATGTGTGCGCGTGCGTGTGTGCGTGCGTGTGTGTACGTGTGTGTGCATGTGTGTTGGAAGGCACTGTCATCCTCCCAAAGCCCCCATTAGCGGCTGAGCAGACCCACTAGCATGAGTGAACGTGTGTTCGTCGCCACGTGACATGCTCAGGTTGTGCTAACACTTGTGTTAGAACATGGGGCAAGTGCACATGCTTAAAATGCAGGCGCACTCTGCGGGTACCCACATGTTCCACAGCTTCACATGCCTGCCCACTGGTGGGAGGAGCATGTGTACTCCGTCACAGCTCGGTGCTCACGGCCATTCTTCACAAATGTACAGTTGCTGCTCTCAAGAGCTGTTGATGGGTCCCCAAGTCTCTGTCCTCAGTGGCTCTAGGTCCTGCTTCCCTTCTGGGTTCCTCCAGGGGTGCAGATTCCCCATGGGCCTCGCTCGGTGAGGAAGGTGCACACAAGTGGCTTGGGCGTCTGTGACCCCTGTCATGCTGGCCTTTTGGAAAGTTTCCTTTCAGGGTGGCTTTTCTCTTAAGGATTTGGGCACTTGAGGAAGAACAGCTGCTATGGTGGTATTTGTGTTGTTGGGGGTGACCTTACACATTTAGCCTGGGCCCTACTCTTTGAAAGTGTCTGTGGCACTGCTGACCAGTAGGGTGGTGAGGGGACGGGTGAGCTCTCCGTTGCGTCCTTGGGAAGTCAGCTTGAAGTGTGGAGACAACTTCTTTCTAGATCCCGACTTTGGATTGATGTATTTTGGGAAAGGACATCTTTAGGTGGAAGAGGTTGAATGTTCAGCATCTTTCCATGCACAAGACCCAGGGAGGGGCAGGTTGTAGTGAAACTCTGTGTGTGTGTGTGTGTGTGTGTACACATGTACATGCTGGTATGAGCTCATGTAGAGGCCAGAGGTTAACTTTGATTAATTACTATTTTAATTAACTTGGCCAGGCTCTGTGTGTGGTCAGTGGAATTCATCCACCCTCCTGTCTCTGTCTTCCACTGCTAGGATTGTAGACACACACCACTGAACCCAGGTTTTTCACATGAGTGCTGGGGTGTCTGATCTCAGGTTCTCGTGCTTGTGTGACAAGCCCCCCCCTTTTTTAGGTTTTTGAGACAGGGTTTCTCTGTGTAACTTTGTGCCTTTGGCCTTGAACTCTACAGAGATCTGCCTGGCTCTGCCTCCTGAGTGCTGAGATTAAAGGCGTATGCCGCCGCCACCACCACCACCACCACCACCACCACCACCACCACCACCACCACCACACCACCACCACCACCACCCGGCTGTGACAAAGCCCTTTATTGACTGAGCCATACTCTTAGCCCTTGGCTCTTGTTTTGAAAGTCACTGTCTTAATTAGTTTGCACAGTTTCCCTTAGGAGTTTTGACAACTGATTTAGGGAGCATGTGGTTTGCATGTCTGTAGTGGAGATGTCCAGTGAATGAGGAGAGAATGAGGAATGTCGTTTCCTACCAAGAACTTTCTAGAAGGGAGAGTCTTGTATACCAGGAGCCTGTTCTGGTCTCTGTGTTACGCATACAGTGTCATCCTGGCTCTCCTGTAGGTACTTGAAAATCTTTGTCTGCTACGTGTGGTTACGCTGATGGGCTGTGCCCACCTCTGGTGTCCCGTCAATTTAACTCATCAGGCATCACCTGACACCTGTGGCTTTCCCTTCTGTGGCTTTCCCTTCTGCAGACAGCAGGCAGGACCAAGCCCTGTAGCACTCTCTAATGGACACAGGCTTAGTGCAGCAAAGTGCTTTGATTTTTGCAACGCAAAATAAACTCAGCAGGAAATAAAGCAGGAAACAGAAACCAGCGTCATGCTACATGTGGTCAGGAATGGCTTGACATTGGGGTTTAGGTGCAGAGCCAAGAAGCCCACAGCACCTGCGTGAAGTCACAGTCCCCAGACTGACACATTCATTGAATTGTGTGTCTTGCACAAATGTGAGGTGGCTCAGTTTAAACTTCATCCTCAGTACTGATAGTTCATGAGAATGCACTGTTGGAGCATTCCGGAAGCCTTGCTTGGTAGAGCCACCTAAATATGCTCTGTGTTCATGGCATCTCATTACAGATGGGAGCCCAGGCAGGGATGAGAGTGTGCAGGCAAAGTGGCTTTTCCTCCGGTTACTTCATGTTGACTCCAGAATCGTGTGTGGCAGCTTAAACAGGGACTCAGTTTGGCAGACGCTGGAAGCTGGGTTCTTTTAATCTCCAGTGCCAGGTTCGAGCAGGTTAGCTCTGTATTGCTTCTGTCTTCCATAGAGATGAGCATCTAATATACACAGCCACACAGCATCTCTCTGTTAGACAAGTGGCCGTATTGAATGGTGAGCTTGAATGACTTTCTCTGTTACCAGCCAGGGGCGTATGTGTGGTTGTTTCTATAAACACACATATGTAAGTAATATTCATCAACCACATAGAATCATGTCTGCAAACAGGCATGGCCTGTTATGTGTGGCAGAGGCCCAGTAGCTCCACCTCCAGGCCCCACCTTGCCAGATGCTGGATGCATGCATTTATTAATCTCTGCCTGTCTCCTAGCAGCACCTTGTGCATCTGCTCACAACATTTGCATTGGACAAATTAGAGAAGAGAAATCCAGGGCTGTGTGTGCTCCTGTGTGCAGGGGTGGAGGGTGAAGGGCAGGTGAAGGAAAAGTGGAGTCAGTAGGTGTGTGCACTGTTAAATAACATGTACTTACAGCAGTCCAGACCTTATGGCCAAGGGACTGTCCTTATACAGTCACACAGCTAGCAACATGGTCTTGGGCTTTTGGAAAATGTTCGCAAGCAACTGGCGTGATTGACGTGAGCCAGTGTTATACTAAGACACAAGATCTAACCTTGCTTCCGTGTGTCGGGTCCTGCTGTGAGTCTAAAGAAAGCAGCTCTCTGTAGGGCAGTGGTTCTCAACCTTCCTAAGGCTGCGACCCCTTAATACAGGGTGTTGTGGTGACCCCAACCATAGAACTACTTTCATCGTTCCTTCATAACTATTGTTTTTACTGTTAGGGATTGTAATGTAAATATCTGTGTTTTCCCATGGTCTTAGGTGATCCCATGAAAGGGTTGTTTGACTCCCCAAAGCGTTTGCGACCCACAGGTTGAGAACCAATGCTCTAAGGGCTCAGGGTGGAGCGCCGCAAAGCTGAAGAAATTTTTTTATTTTTATTTTACATTCATTTTCACTGAGAAGCTGTAGCCTCCTAAAGCATGGTCTTATTTTTGCAAGATCAGTCACAACCATTCTGTGTAGAACCTTGCAATAATTTTTGCGACTGGACAACACAACAAAGCCTTCAAGAGAGTTAGGATGGCATTTGGCTTGCTGAGCTTTGTGCTTCCTAGCAAGGGAAGGCTAGGTGGTCTTTGGTCCTCAAGACTACAGCGTGCTGCAGCGTGCCAGTAGACGTGTCTGAAGGTATATTTTTAGACAGGGAAGCAGGGTAAATCCCATGAAATGTGACATCATGCTCTCCTCAGGAGTCAGTCTTTGTAAACATTCTCTGGCTGCTTTGCAGAAGGACCGTGAATGTTAGTGATAAACTGCTCTCAGCAGCCATCAGTCTGGAAGACTCAGATGGGTGTAGTATTAGTACTATATGTATAGTTAAGCATGTTGGGAAGAGCAGTCCTTTTGTGAGTTCAGGGTATGTTGATTGGTGTTTGCATAATAGCCAGCAAAATCTTAAGGCCTGCCGAGATGTGCTTTGCTGCTGTTTTACCGAAATGCACTCAGTTCAGAGCATGGTTTGCATCAGGTGTGTAAGTTCTGGAGTTCAGTAAAACTCATTACCAGAGTGTTTATTTCTCCCATGAGCTGGGAAGGAAGGGATTTGGGGGTGTCTCATAGGTAACAGGTGGCAGGAAGCTCAGCTAGCTTGGGGATGTGGCCTGCCTTGTACCCCAGCCTGTCCTTCCTTCGACGTGATGGTGACTCGGAGGCCGTTCCACACACAAAAAGGCAGAGGCTTGAGCTAAAGTCAGCTCGATCGCATCGGCTGCTGCTGGGTGGTGGTGTCTGGAGTTGGGCTAGCGTCTTTTGCTTGGGGTAAGTGACGTAGTCCATTGTAGAAACAGATTGTAGCCTAAGTGTATTTTACTCTCAACTGATAGGAAATGTGGATTTCAGTGAAGTTGTTTGTTTTCACTGCTGATAATTTCTAAAAGAATTTGGAAAAAAATGTTTCTGTTAGACACCAGGGTGGGGAGGGTTCTCTGATAAGTCAGGCCTGTTGAGAAATCTCTCAGTCGCTTCTAAACTGGACTATTCCTGAAGTTCTGTGAAGGCTTCCTGATTTTTGATGTTGGTTTTGGAAATAGAGGTTTATGAATTTTCATTTTTTTTTCTGGCTTTACACCTCCTCCCCACTGCTCCAGTTTCCAGCTTTCCTGAGTTCTTTGCAACGTTGGTCTTGGTGGTGATGAGGGAGGATGCAAAGTCTGAAATCCTGGCTGGTGTCACAATGGCAACGAGCCCCGCTGTTTTAGGGGCACTGTTGAAAGGTCCTTTGCAGCAGCAGACTCTCCATCCAGGCTGTCCAGATACGGGGTTGTGCAGTTCTCAGAGCCTGGAAGTGGGGCACTTCGTGGAAACCTCTAGAAGATCGTGCTGCTGGGGAGCTGCTTTGCCATCAGACCCCGGTGCTGCTCCGAGTGGCCTGGGAGAGGACAGACACCCATGTACTTATCTGGAGAGCCTCACGGAGCAGCCTGGTGGCGCCTGCTGCCCTGGCCCTTGTTAGCTTTGTGATGTTTACTTTCCTAGTGACAAGTCACTGATACGAGACTCAGAAAATAGCAAATAGTGAACAACAAGTCACAGGAATGTGTTCATTTCAGAGCAGGACAGATAGGTAGGTATCCATACTGGATGATCCTACACTTTGATCCCAAACTCTAACCCTGTATTCTATTAAATCCCCTCTCACCGCCACAGTAGTAGGTAGTGTTAATAACTAGGGAAGAGAGTGCCCATCCTCGTTCATTCTTGAGATTCTCTGGGTGTGACCCTCAGTTTCTCAGCTGTGACTACCCATCTTCATATTAAGGGAAAGGACAAAGAGGGTCTCCCCCCCCCCCCCCTTTTTTAAAAGATTTTATTTATTTGTATGTGTGTGTCCTCAGAGGCCAAAAGAAGGCATTGGATCTCCTGGAGCTACAGACAGTTTTGAGCCGCAATGTGGGTGCTAGAACCTGAACCCGGGTCCTCTGTCAGGGCAGCACATGCTCACACTTGCTGAGCTGTCTCTCCATCCTTCATGCTCTGTTTTGAGAAGTAGACTGCAGTTGCCTTTGTTCTGAGCAAAGGCTTTCTCCTCGGACTCGTCCGGAAGATGGAGTGTCCCTTTTGTTTGGAACAAGGACATTATTTGGCTTTTTGTTTGGTTAAAAGGTAACTTACATGCAGAGGGATCCCATTTAGACCACATTGTATTTTTGCTGTGATTGCATATGGGGGTCCACTGCCCTGGTCTGAGGTGCAGAACTTGTTAGAAAGGCCACAGATTCATGGAAAGTCGTGTGGATGCTTATCTGTAGCTGGCCTGATGGTACTTGGTTTAATTAATTTGGGGTTTGCTAAAATCTAAGGGAAGGTCTTGTGTAAGACAGCTGCAGTCTGTTATCTTCGTTCCCTCCACCCCTTTTTCAGAGGAAGCAAAGCCGAAACGCACTTGCAAAGTGAGTGTTTTTAACAGAAACACCCGGGCTTCTTGTTCTCCGAAGCCCCTAAGCAGGGTGCTGTTGCTCTATCTGCAGTTGGCTGTGGGTCTGTGTCCTTGTGGTGAGTGGAGGAGGTGGGAGGAGGCTTGCATTTAGGTCTTCCCATTAGAGTGGAAAGGACTCCTGTTCATAATGGATTCTTGATGGTCTGAGGACACAGAAGCCCGCAGACCCTGCCCTGTGGCCTGTACACTCTGGAGCAGTGAATACATCCCTTCATGGACCTCTGAGGGACCTTGGTCTGGGGACACTGAACCACAATTGTTAATCCTGTGCAGAATGGTTTGCAAGGAGAGGGACTCTTCATTGTTGTTGGGGAATTTCCCCCATTCGTTCAGATAATACGTGTTTTGTCTACAGAAGTCAGATAAGCTTGTCCAAGATGTTAATGATGTATTTTAATTCATGGCTCATAATTCTGCAGTGTGACTTGCGAGGCCTTTTCATTGTCTCCAGGAGAACAAACTCACAGTGTCCTGCAGTACAGAGCAGCAGCTCCCACATAGTGTGTGGGGTGTGCTGGGCCCTGCACCCACACCAGCTCCCGGAGTTCCCGGAACTGCCCAAAGGCACGCCAAGCTTAGCTCCCCGTCATTTCTGACTTGTCTCCGGAGCCTCTGCGGACAAGCTTATTACTCCTTAGCCTTCTCTCTGGGTTAAGCTGTGTTACAAACGGATAGGTTTGTGGGGGCACTCTTTGTCCTGCTCCTCTGACCCCCTGTAGCTCATGTTCCTGATCCTTTCCCTCTGTTCACAGAGGCAGGAGCACGCGGTCATGTCCCCACAGCAGGCTTCCAGCTCTGGCAGACACTTTACAAACCCAGTTTCTCTCTGGAAGAGGCTTCAAAAGGACTTAGACACAGATAAGTCACCTGGCCTTGGGGAGGCCGGAGCAAGGTAGAGCCGAATAGAGTTAATGAGTGAATCAGAACTGAGCAAGTCTTAGGCTAGACAGAGCTTTGAAGGCAGCAGACTTTGGCTTTACCTCCAAGCCAGCAGATTTAACAGAGTTCCAATCTCACTTCACAGTGAGCAAGTCAGATGGAGTGCTAGTCTCCCCCACCCCCAGCAGGTCAGATGGAGTCCTATTCCCCCTGCCCCGCAGCAGGTCAGATGGGGTCCTAGTCTCCCCCCACCAACAGATCTGATGGCGCTCCTTGGCTTGTGGTTACTCCCCTCCAGACTTTTGTCCCTCCTCCTACTTCGGGAGCAGGCTTGCTTTGGAAATGAGTGGATATCAGAGCATATTTGAAAACTGGCTCTCTCATTTCTTTCTCAGGGTGACATTCTGATAACTAGTGTCAGTTTTGCTGGTTTGGGGGAAAACAGGGAAACCATGCAGCCTTGGTTCTGTACTGGTTCCATTTATAACCAGAGAGCTGAGGTGGACTGTGTGTTATGAAAAATTTTACAAATATTTTGTAAAAATCTGTGTACAAATCCTGGCACGGCTGTATTCAACTAGTCGGAAAAGCATTGTTTAAGATGTCAGAGAAGAACCTCAGGGCTGTCCTTGGGTGTACCCTGCTTCCTTCTTCTCCCTGCCAATTGGCTCTTACTCATTCTGTGTGGGGAGGGCTTTGTGGGTGGGGGTGGACGAGGGGGTCTTCATAGGTCTTGAAGCACTCTTCCCCCACAAAAAAACCCAGAGAGACCACTGTTCATTTGAATAGACCCTAAGTATTGAAAAGTTCTTCAAATTGTAGTTAGGGAAAGGTAATTTCCCAAACTATAGTCCTGAGCACCCGGCTTCTCTGAGCTTGTGTGGAGGGGGTGATGTCGGGGAGGGTGAGGTGGAGGAGGGCCCAGCATAGGGTGGGGGCGCGGAAGGTTCCAGAGTGTTTCCCCTTTCCTTTGTGCTTCTTACCAGAGTGGCGTTGGAGGCGTGCATTTGCCTCTGTGGATAAATTCCAGTTCCATGCACATAGGAGGACTCATAGGTCCTCACTACTAGATCCAGTGTCCCGAGCATCTGGGTAAATTTGTGGAGCATCTTGAGATAGTCCATCATACGTTTGGCTCGGAAGCATGTGTGATAGCGGCAGCACTCATGTACCACTCGATATGGACTCCACACTAAAACTGGGTTTTATAAAGTCATCTGGTATTGCGTGTGTTGGCTGTGTGTTGTGGGTGCTCAAGGCCCCGGTGAGGGCTCTTTAACTGGGTTGAGTAGCCTGGTGTAGGGTAAGTTCAAAGGGCCCGTAAGTGCACTCGTCAGCAGATGCATCTCAAGACTGTCCTTGTTGTTTGGGTCTGCTCTTTCAGGGGGCCTGCCACCCAGCTCCTGAATAAATCACTCATGGAGGCTTGTTCTTAATTACGAATGCCTGGCCTTAGCTTGGCTTGTGTCTTGCCAGCTTTTCTTAACTTAAATTATCTCGTCTGCTTTTTGTCTCTGAGTTTTTCCCGTTCTCTTACTTCTGTAAATCTTACTTTTACTCTGTGGCTGTCTGAGTGGCTGTGTAGCTGGGTGGCTGGGTGGCTGGGCGGCTGGGTGGCTGTGTGGCTGGGCGGCTGGGTGGCTGGGCGGCTGGGTGGCTGTGTGGCTGTGTGGCTGGGTGGCTGGGTGGCTGGGTGGCTGGGTGGCTGGGTGGCTGTGTGGCTGGGTGGCTGGGTGGTTGTGTAGCTGGGTGGCTGGGCGGCTGGGCGGCTGTGTAGCTGTGTAGCTCGTTAGCTGGGTGGCTGTGTGGCTGGGTGGCTGGGTGGCTGTGTAGCTGTGTAGCTGGGTGGCTGTGTAGCTGTGTAGCTCGTTAGCTGGGTGGCTGGCCTCTGGCTCCTGGTGTCCTCTCCTTGTTCTCTTGCTCCTCCTTCTTCCCTCCCAGAATTCTCCTTCTATCTCTCCTCTCTGCCCACCAGCTCCGCCTATCCTATCTCCTGCCTTGCTATTGGCTGTTCAGCTCTTTATTAGACCATCAGGTGTTTTAGACAGTCAAGTAACACAGCTTCCCAGAGGGGAACAAATGCAGCGTACACAAAAGTGACAGACCTTTAAAGTAACACTCTACAACAGCCCCAAGCTGCTGTCCTGTCCCTTTGACTGTATTGAGCCAGTGACCAGGTGTCTTGGGCTACTTCATTGGCATTTTGTTCACAGATTTGGAAGTCACTCACTACAAGTCTCTGAGATGCTGTGCTGAGCATCTGTACTGAGTGCTGGATGTTGCAGCTCACGTGCATTTAAACTTAACCCAGCGAGGCATGTATAGGGTTCACAGCATTTCTGTCACTGCATTTGGAAGATGGAGAAATGACTGAGAGGGGCAGAGGTACTTGTTTGGGGTCATACAGTGGTCTGAGTGAATGGCAGGATCAGGTGTTGATCTCAGTGGTCCAATGTTCCATCACGACCTGTTGTCAGGCAGTGCTGTTCATTTGTGTGTCAGTGGCTGAGGTGGGTCAGGAAGGCTGTACAGTGGGTAGGATAGTTTCAGTCCTGGGAACTTGAGTCTTGGAGGTATTCAGTGCTAGGTGCAGGGTGCAGGGGTATGAGGGTGTGGGGCACAGGGCGCAGGGCACAGCAGGGATCAGACTGTTCCTTGCAAACCAAGCTAAGGTGTTCTGGGCTGGAGAGGCCTGTGGAGGCTGAAAGTCTCCATGAGGTTGGTGGCACTGTATCTGGGGTGGTGCATAGCTGGGGGATGGGGAGACTGTGTACTGTACTCTGGGACAATGCCTTTCCTGGGGAGTGGTTCATGGTTAGCTGTGCACTGTACTCTGGGACAGTGTTTTGGTTGGTGGTGGGGTTCAGAGTTACCTGGGGAGATGCATACTTGTCGTGTATGAAGCTCAGGGAAGGCCCATGTGTGTACTTGATAAAGGGGTCACGGAACTGTCCTGATGTGTAGAGTCCATCCACACTGTTTGGAATCCCACATGCAGTTCCTTCACAGGAACTTGTCAGTTCTCACAAGTGGAGCATCACTCCATCTGGGCCTTCTGGAATCGCCTCTCGGCCCTGCCAGCACATGGCCAGCATGCTACTTGTAACTGGGGTTTGTGGCTTGCAGCTCCTTCTGACCTGGGAGCACCCTCGCTCACCTTCTCTTGTTTGGTTCCAGTCTGTCCCAGCATGCTCAGCCTGCCTAGGACCCGAGCACTGTGAGGCAGCCTCTTCTCATGTGTGCCCTAGATGGGTGCTTGGCAGTAGGGAGCACGTGATTAGTCTTGGGGTGCTGGGAGTGACTCAGTTTATCCCATATGCTCTAACTGGCCTATAGCCCAGCTGCATCACATTTCCTATCCCATGGGCATCTAGGGTTTTACTTTGGGGTCCACTGGTGGCTGATGTCTTATAGTACAAGGATGAGTGGGGAGTGACCTGTCTGTGCTATGGGGTTGTAGGACTTCTCATAAGAAGGCTCTGTGGTTGGCATGGTGCCAGAAGTTAACTCTTTCCATTCTCTGGAGTGTGATACCCAGGCAGTCACTTCATCTGACTAAACCATCTGGGTAACATGGGGAACTGGAAAACTGGGGTGTTGCAGCCTGATCCAGGGAGCCACACGACCTGCCTATGCCATTTGGGTGATCAAGGGTCAGAAGAAGCTGTTCAGGGTGTGACAGCTTTGTGCTATCAGGCCTGGGCTGTGCTGCTCATGTAATTTTTTTCCAAAGTTCAGTCATACATTCCCTTTCTCTTGATCTCTGTTGTATATTTTTATCTAAGACACATTAATATTTTACTTTCCCCATTAAAAAATAAATGTGATTATCCAGATTTATAAAATGAAACACAGTATTTAGAAATTAGACAAAGAACTTTTTTTTTTCTTTTAAAGAGAGGGTTTCTGGGTGTAGTCCTGGCTGTCCTGAACTTGCTCTGTAGACTAGGCTGGCCTCAAACTCAAAGATCCACCTGCCTCTGCCTCCCGAGTGCTTGGATTAAAGGCGTGCACCACCATCACCTGACTACAAAACACTTTCTAAAAAGCAGCTTTGCCCCAGCCCATTCTTTGCCCACACCTTGGAGAAACTTGTGCACAGAGCAGAAACCCATTGGAAATCTATTTTAAAATCTCAGGCAGCCAAAACAATTTGTTAAAGCCTTGCTTGTCTAATCCTGAATTTTCAGCAATGGGAAAAAATTGGTATATGCTCCACAAAGCCCACAAAGTGTTTCATGTGAGCCCTGGTGTCCTCACAGTAGCAGAATGCACCACTCTTGTGCCCCCTCCTCTTGCTTGTGTGGCTCTGGACACCTCTGACATCTTCACTGAGGTAGCAAGCTAGCTAGCATGTATTGCCTGGTTACTTGCATGTGTGTGAGCCAGTGCCTGTCAGGTTAGACTGTGGTAGGTAAGTCACTGGAGACTGTCTTAGCTGCTGAGACCTTGGGCTTTAAGGACAGTAGGTTGGTATGGGTGGTCAGACAGCCCTGCGATTGCTTCATCTAGCCATCAGAGTTCTGCGATCAGTATCTACGGTCAGTTTTGCACATGGGCACCCTTGATTAATAGCAGTTGGTACTTGTAGCCAAAGGAACAAGTACATGGATCTGTTGGTTTGGCCCGAGTGACCCTCTGAGGATCTATGGTGGAATTAGTTTTGGACAAGGCCTTGGTCTCCAGCCTGCATCAGAAGGAGCAGTGGCCCAGCCTCTGGTCAGAGTGGCTAGGTCCCCATGCAGTGTTCCTTTGATAATGGTGTCTGGGCTTGACGGTGGGCACTGTGCACTCTTCACTTCTACATGGCTGTTAGTTTCTCTTCAGTGCCAACAGTGCTCAGAAGTTCAGCTTGGGTGATTCTCCTGGGCTTTATTCAGGGCTGCTTATTGAGGACCTGGTGGGCAGTGGGAAGAAGGCTGTACTGCCTAGGGCACTGAGGCCTTGC
The DNA here is from genome assembly GCF_903995425.1 of Onychomys torridus. Classification (NCBI taxonomy): domain Eukaryota; kingdom Metazoa; phylum Chordata; class Mammalia; order Rodentia; family Cricetidae; genus Onychomys; species Onychomys torridus. The sequence continues at coordinate 71,219,476 of NC_050455.1, forward strand.
CCTGAATGTGAGCCTTCCCATTCATTACAGGACTTGATAGTCTTTGGTAGAGCTGTAAGCTAGTTCTGGGAATGGCTAAGTGGAAAATGGAAGCTCCCTACCTTCTTACCCTCTGGGTAGTGAGGGCAGGTGTCCAGCTGTGACTGGGGTTGGGATGTTGGAGTCAGACCAAGCATTGAGGTGATAGGGAGGAGAGAGATGGGCATGCGTCATGGGTGAGCAGAGCAACACAGAGCTCTTTTAGAAGATCCTCTGGGTACGCATGGCTCTGTCCTGCCCATTCCTTCATTTACAGCAGGTAGGTGTACCAAGGGTGTGACATACAGGGGAGGTGGTGGTGGTGGGGGACAAGGCTGGCTGTACAGTGCTGTCCCAGAGGTGGGATTCACACCAGGCGTCTGTGGCTGAGTGAACAGGTGTCTGCAGAGGGAGTGTTGGCTGTGACCCCTGCAGGCCTTGGTGCTGCAAGTGTTCACTGGCGCTCCTGGCAGGCACCCTATGGGCTGCCTCAGTGGTCCCTGCTTGTCTAGTGGCTGTTTTTCTGAGTCTTTTCTAAGTCTCTGCCATGTGACTGTTTAATTCTCTTGGGCAGCTGAGTGGCGTTGGGCACTCTTGATGGCCACGTGTTAGTATACTGGAGTCTGAAATACCTTCAGGTCCATTCACAGATTTTGCTTCCCTCCCTGTAACTTATTACTATATAATTCTTTAAAGGTACATGATTTTTATACCCTCTTGGGCTCTTAAGTTGCACAAAAATAGCTTTTCATTCATATTTTAATATGTTTCTCATTCAGCATTTTCAGGGATACTAAAGTAATGTTTGGGAAAAGGTGGTACTTCCTAGGTATTTGCCTTTTATATTAAGTCATTGTAAATAACTATACAGCAGTATAAAGCTCCTTGATAAAAATTACTTAAATTAGCTTGTCATTGAGATGTGATCAAGATCACCTTCTTTACCCATTATGAGAAGTTTGTGTTTTGGATTTACTTTTGGAACCAGTGAGCTGTTTGGCTCTGCTACGTAGGGTCTGTGGAGGAGCCAGGAAAGGCACACCTTGCAGGAGGCTGCCCAGCTTGGCCTCTGTATGTTCATTTAGTTGTCCTAGAGACCTATACTAGAGACCTATAGGGGGTCCTGTCCAGCTTGGCCTCTGTATGTTCATTTAGATGTCCTAGAGACCTACAGGGGGCGCTGCCTAGCTTGGCCTGCCTGTGTTCATTAGTTGTCCTAGAGACCTGTAGGGGGCGCTGCCTAGCTTGGCCTGTCTGTGTTCATTTAGGTTGCTTGGGGACCTGTAGGGGGCGCTGCCTAGCTTGGCCTGTCTGTGTTCATTTAGGTTGCTTGGGGACCTGTAGGGGGCGCTGCCTCGCCTTGCCTGCCTGTGTTCATTTAAGTTCCTTCAAGATCTGTAGGGGGCTTCTCCCCTGAATGTTGAGCATGTGCTGTGACAGCAGGCTCTGGAGGGGAAAGCCCTTCCAACAGACGCAGCAGCTGTTCTGTGGCAGGCAGACCCAGTCCATCTCATGGCTCCAGCTGGCCCTGGGTGGTCCGGGTTCTCTCCTCAGCTGCGTCTGTGTTTTAAGGTCACTCTCAGATTTCTACCTTGTAGGGTGTTTGTGGTCAGGCTGCACTCAGAATCCTCAGTCCCTGAGAGCATGCCCGGATGATGCTTGCTGTATCCAGTGGTTCGCAGCCTGTGCTCCCTCTGTTGGTTGATAGTTTCTTTCTGGGCTTATCTCTGCAAATAGGTTCAGGGGATGCCCAGAGAGGCAAGGAACTGGTACCCAAGGCTCTTTGGGGAGAGACCCTTGTGCACCTGAGACAGGTTTGAGCACACCGCTTGACCAAAACAGAAGATAGTCCTGTGGCTGCTCTGTGTTTCTGTGAAATTCTGCAAATGTGAGTGTGTGTGTGTGTGTGTGTGTGTGTGTGTGTGTGTGTGAGAGAGAGAGAGAGAGAGAGAGAGAGAGAGAGAGAGAGAGAGAGAGTGAGTCTCAGCACCATACCCCCAATCTGCACTGGACACAGGCTGCCATTGGGTTGCTGTCATGTAGTGGGTAGGACCCAGGGAGGAACCTGCCTCTCCTCCTCTGGTGGGATACACGTGGAATTGGAGTGAGCACACCATGCGATGATGTGTGGACTCACAAGGGTTGGGCACCCTCTTTTGGTCATTGTTAGGGCCTAGGGTTTGAATCTGACCCGTGAGGACACAGTGAGGCAGGGAGATAGAAGGGGTCCTTCCTGGAGTTAGGACGCAGGGCTGCAGCTTGGGGTTCCTTGGAATACGTGGGAACCAGGAGCCCAGGTTGGGAGGAAAGTGTGGTAGCGTGATCTGTGGTTGTCCTCATAGCCAGCACTTTGCACAGAGCCCGGACAGGGAGATGCTGCAGCAGTGGGTCTGGTTGCTGTGGCCCCGGGAGCCTGGGGGTCCCTGTGTTGTGCCACTGTGTGTTCCTAGCAGAGGGCTTACCTCCCCAGCATTGAAACCACCTGCAGGCTTCCAGCTTCTTTCTGTCAGATGTTAGCCCCTGAGGCTCAGGGACCGAGGGCTCTGGAGCCAGGCAGCTTCTGCTGCCCAGCTTCTTTCATTCCGATTCTCTGTCCTTACTGCCTTACCTCCTCTTGGGCAGCAGCCTGCATGCTCCTGTAAACACTGTTCTGTGGGTGTTCTTAAAGATTTACGGTGGGGGTGTGGTCAGTACTACCTTAGCATGAACTATTAATTTTAGTTACAGGGCATTCACCCGTTTGCAGTTCCATGAGCATCCTCTCCCTTTGGTTTGGATTGGTTGGTCTTCATGGTGGAGGGTGGAGAACTGAGCACAGGCAGTCCTGGGCACTCAGTCCTGTGCCCTGATGACATGGGATGCTCTATTTATAGGGTCTCTGTCTCTGTTGCAGGTGCTTGCTGCTGTGTCTTACATCCCAGAATATGCACCTACTCATCACAAATACCTCTCTCTCCTCTGGGCAGCAGGACCCCCTCTGAAAATGGAGAGATAAGACACACCCTCCGGCCCTCGAGACACAAGGCTGTGCTGTGACACCCCCCCATCGTCCTCATGGATCGCAGCAGAGAGGCTGAGATGGAGCTGAGGAGAGCACCCAGCCCACCCAGGGCTGGCAGGAGCCACGAGGTGGAGGGGGACAAGGCTGCATGCCACAGCTGCTGCATCTGTGGCAAGAGCTTCCCGTTCCAGAGCTCACTGTCGCAGCACATGCGGAAGCACACTGGAGAGAAGCCCTACAAGTGTCCCTACTGTGATCACAGGGCTTCCCAGAAGGGCAACCTCAAGATCCACATCCGCAGCCACCGTACGGGGACTCTGATTCAGGGGCACGAGCCAGAGGTAGGCGAGGCTCAGCTGGGTGAGATGCGTGTCTCTGAGGGCCTGGATGGGTGTGCCAGCCCTACCAAGAGCACCTCAGCCTGCAACCGCATGCTGAACGGGGCCGTGCCGATGGACAACAGCAAGATCCTGCTCAGGAGCAGCCGCAAGGAGGCGGAGGGGGCGGCCACTGCCCAGGAAGACGCCGAGGCCATGGTGCAGTGTTCCTTCTGTAAGAGCCGGTTTGAACGCAAGAAGGACCTGGAGCTGCATGTGCACCAGGCCCACAAGCCATTTAAGTGCAGGCTGTGCAGCTACGTCACCTTGCGGGAAGAGTCTCTGCTGAGCCACATCGAGAGGGACCATATCACCGCACAGGTGCCCAACGGCAGCGAGGCCTGTGTGGAGAACGGCAAACCTGAGCTGAGCCCCGGGGAGTTTCCGTGCGAGGTGTGTGGCCAGGCCTTCAGCCAGACCTGGTTCCTGAAGGCACACATGAAGAAGCATCGGGGCTCCTTTGACCATGGCTGCCACATCTGTGGCCGGAGGTTCAAAGAGCCTTGGTTCCTCAAGAACCACATGAAGGCCCATGGACCCAAGGCAGGAAACAAGAACAGGCCCAAGAGTGAGCTGGACCCCATTGCCACCATCAACAATGTGGTGCAGGAGGAGGTCATCGTTGCTGGCCTGTCCCTCTATGAGGTCTGCACAAAGTGTGGGAACCTGTTTACAAACCTGGACAGCTTGAATGCCCATAATGCCATACACCGCAAAGTTGAAGCCAGCCGGACACAAGCCTCGGCTGAGGAGGGGGACACGGAGGGCCCCCTGGACACCAAGCATTTCTTCTTACAGTGCCTGAACCTGACACCATACGTGGCTGGTGATGTGTCCCCCAGTGGGCAGGCTGGCCGGCGGGTAGCCGAGTTGGACCCCGTCAACAGCTATCAGGCCTGGCAGCTGGCCACCAGGGGCAAGGTGGCTGAGCCGGCTGAGTACCTCAAGTACGGGACCTGGGATGAAGCGCTGGCAGGGGACGTAGCCTTTGACAAGGACAAGCGCGAGTACATACTAGTGAGCCAGGAGAAGCGCAAGCGTGAACAGGATGCCCCTTCTACCCAGGGTCCCCCCCGGAAGAGGGCCAGTGTACCTGGGGACCCCATGCTTCCTGGCCACCTTGACCCCCGGCCAGCTTCACGCCCCAGCCGCAGGGCCACGGCCACGACTGGCCAGGGCAAGTCTTCTGAGTGCTTTGAGTGCGGCAAGATCTTCCGCACCTACCACCAGATGGTGCTCCACTCCCGCGTGCACCGCCGTGCCCGCCGTGACCGGGATCCCGAAGGAGACCGAGCAGTGCGTGCCCGCTGCGGCTCACTCAGCGAGGGTGACTCAGCTTCCCAGCCAAGCAGCCCTGGCTCAGCCTGTGCCATCGCTGACTCCCCAGGCTCTGGCCTGGCCGAAGAGGTGGTGGATGACAGTGGAGAAGAGGCTGTACCTGAACCCGTATCAGGTGAGCAGGTGTCCTTGGGTGGATCAGATTCAAGTAGCCCATGTAACCTTTCACTCAGCTGGCCTTGTATCTGGGCGGTCTTGCTGGACGGACTTGCTCCTCAGTTGGGCCTATGTTTGGATGACCTTGTATCCTATTTCTGGTCTGGCCCAGAGTCCTGTATCCAGGTGGCCATGCATTCGGGGTGGCCATGCATCTGGGCATCCTGCACTTAGTGGGTCCTGGAGTTCACACAGGTGTAACTGATGCTGTCAGTTCCCCGTCTCTCCTGCTGCCACTCACCTACAAATGCTGTAGTCCTGAACATGTTTGGTTTCTCAAGTCTGGTCTCTTCTGGGTGTCTGGAATCTAATGAGTGAGTCCTAGGCTCTTCTGAGATGGCTTTCTCTTCTCCACTTCCAGCAGAACAGAGTTCTCATAGTATGTCACAAATATACATGCTTGTGCATGCTCCACACACACACAGAAAAACACTAAATATAAACCCCCAAAATACATAGACTTGTTCCCATACAAACAAGCACACATGCATATACAAAACATGCACATGCACCTGCACGTGCGTGCACATCACATACATACACGACACACACATTCATGGAAACACGCCATAGGTGGTGTGGCCCCCATAGGCTCACATATTTGATTGTGGCACTATTTGTGGATCAGGAGTGGCTTATTGGAGTAGGTGTGGCTGTGTTGTAGGAATTGTGTAGCGGGTAGGGGGTGGGATCTGAGGTTTCCAAAGCTCATGCCAGGCCCAGGCTCGCTCTCCTGCCTGTGGGTCAGGATGTAACGTTTTCAGCTCCATGCCATGTCTGCCTGGATGTCATCATGCTCCCCGTCACCATGGTAATGGATGAAGCCTTTGAGCTCTAAGGAAGTCTCCAGCAAATGTTTTCTAAGAGTTGCTGTGGTCATGGTGTCTGATAGAACAGTGACTATGACAGACAGACATTGCAAACACATACAGAGGCACATGAGTGTATACATAAGCGTGGATACACATGTACACACCACACATTCAGACACACTGAACATCCACAAATACCTATTCTGCACAAACAAGCATATATGAATATACGTAAGCATGAACATGCATATATCATATAGGCATGGAAACACTACACGTAGACACCTCAAGCACACATTAAAAACACATGTATATACACAAGCATGCATGTGCACACACATGCGTATATCACACAAATGTAAGGAAGCACAAATAGACACAAAAATGTATACTTGCTTATGCACAGACAAGCACACATGCATACACACACATAAACATGCAGACATCACAACACATGCACGAACACACCATGTAGAGATCATAAACACACTTGTTGATGTACAGGCACACTTGTTGATGTACAGTCATATATGTCACGTATTTAGCATGTACCACACTCATGCCATGAGCTTGTACTTGCACACACACACACACACACACACACACACACACACACACACACGCGTGTGTGCGGCCGCACACATACACACTATACATGCTCGTGTACACACACACTCTCCTCTTCCATTCTTCTTTCAATGCAGACATCTGGGTGGAAGACTAACTTAGAGTCTCTGTGTGGTTATAATTAATCTCCTTGGATTCAGGTAACCCTGTGGGCTTAGAGACTGTTAATTGGAACAGATTTCTTTTCAAATAGCAGCCATGGAAATGTTTCCAGATGTTTCTCTGGCCTGACGTTTTCATTATTTCCCCATTTTAGAATAAATTTTGAGCATTTTGGTGTTGCCTTTGTTGTTTTGCCATGGGCAGTTGCCCACGAGTTGCTGTGAGGAGAGGGTGGTGCTTGGAACTCGTGACTGTCCACAGCCCGGGTGCTCTGGTGTGTTGCCGCTGGTGGAGGACGGTGGGTGCTCCCACTCAGAGGAGTCCGTTGTAGACGCTGCTTTCCCTAGTTACTAGATTTATGTGGTGTGCTGCTTGTCTGGCTGCTGCGCTTACATCCACACAGGCATCAGAACTGGGCACATAAGAGGTTTCTCGAGCCCTCTGGGATGTCTGCGTGGAGTCTGAGCACCCGCAGGGACTAGTGAACCAGGACAGCGAGCTGCCTGCCAATCTCATTGTTCCTGGAGCTGGTCACTCTTCTTGGGGTGGGGTAGGGAACAGGTGCTTGGTGAAGGGGGGGGGGCTCATTGCTGAAGCCCCTCTGCAGTCCTCTAGCAGCTTGAGGTGTGAAGTCTGTTAAGCTGATGGCAGCCCCTGGTTGACCTTTTTGAATTTTAGACCCCACCCTTCATTTTGTATACCTGTGTGTTTTACTGGCAGTGTTCAGATAACACTGACTATTTTTGTTATGCGCATCTTGGGGAAGCACTGTGTCTTTTTTTTTTTTTTTTTCCACTCTGAGGGAAAAAAAAATTGTTTTTGTGGTATTAGGGATTGAACATATGGCCTTGTGTGTGTGAGGTGAGCACTCTCCCAGTAAGGGACATTACCAGCGTCTTTATTTTTTGAGACAAGATCTCACTGAGTAGTGGAGACAAGCCTTGAACTCACTCTGTACTCAAGCTGGCTTTAAACTTTTAATCCCCCTGCCTCATCCTTCTGAGTAGCTGAGGTTACAGGATTTTACCACCCCTAGTGGAGAAAAGAACTTCTCAATCTAACTGCCATCTACTGTGAGGATGTGTTCTGTGGCCCCTTCATAGCCAGGCAGCAGCTGAGCTAAGATGAGCTTGGCTTTTAAAAGGCTTTTAAAAATACTTAAAAATTATCTAGGTGTGCCTGCTCGTCTGTATGCACACCATGCCCATGGGGTTCAGAAGAAGGTGTTAGATCTGAAAGGGGCTAGGAGTGGCCGTGAGCTTTTAGGATGCTAAGATGGAGCTCTTGTCCTGTGTACGAAGATCATGTGCTCTTTAGTCCTGAGCCATCTCTGCAGCTCCACTTAGAAGCATTTCCCCTGAGTTTATTAAGTGTGAGAGACCATTGTTTCCTTTGCACAGGACTGTGAGACTTGTCTCTAGAAAGGTATCTTTTTTTTTGAGTCAACAGCTCATGCTGGCCCTGAACTTACCATGTGAATGAGGATGAGCCTGAGCTCCTAATTCTCCTGCCTCCATCTGCTCAGCGCTGGGATGGGAGTTATGCATCTCCACAGCAGTTTGTGCATCACTGGGTATCGAACCCCAAGGGTCTGTGCATGCCAGGCAAACACTCTCCCACCGAGCCACATTTCCATCCAATCCATCCAAATCTTACTTTAAAAAATCTATCTATCTATCTATCTATCTATCTATCTATCTATCTATCTATCATCTACCTATCTGTCTATCTATCTGTATGTATGTATGTATGTATCTGTCTGTGTATGTATGTATGTATGTATGTATGTATGTATGTGTCTATGTATGTATGTATGTATGTATGTATCTATCTATCTATCTATGTATCTATCTGTCTATGTATCTATGTATCTATCTATGTATCTGTGTATCTATGTATCTATGTATCTATATATCTATCTATCTATGTATCTATCTGTCTGTCTGTCTATCAATAAAGATAGATATGCATATTTTCACAGTGTCTATAAATAACTTGCTGTATTTGTATTTAACTATGGGAACAGAGAGATGAGGTTTACAACTTAGTAAGAAAGAAGAGAGATTTGTGTCACTGTCACTGTGGGTTGCAGAGCCCTGTGGTTGTCTGCTGACGTCACTTCCTGTGGTTCCCAAGGACAGTGTCTTCCCACCTGAACGCCCAGGCTTTCTGATCATAGTGGCACTCAGTGTGTAACTGAGTTATAGGACTTGGCTGTTTCTGAAGGAGACAGGCATGTCACATGGCCTTATCATGTGACTGCTCTCACCCTGTTTGGAAGGTCTGCTGCGGCTTTTGGACCAGCTCTTTTAAAAAGAAACCTTTGAATGCTGGGATCTGCACAGTGCCCCTTTTTCCTCTTTTTTCCCCTCTCTTTTCTTTAGATATGCACAGGGCTTTGGAAAATGCTTACCTATCTTGCTATTCAGATTGCAAGTCTTAAATAAGACATTTTATATTCCCATAAGCCATGGATGGAATGTCCAGGAGCAGGTTTTCAGAAATCAGGGATGAAGAGAATGAAACTTTTAATGAGAGCCAGCCTAACAGGGCTGTGTTGAAATTGGCATTCAGATCTCTCCATTAAATACCATTTGGGCTATAATTTTACCTGAACAACAGTTTTGACATCTGGAGTTTATGTGGATGCTGTTTTCTGGATCTGCCTGTAGGGGCTGTCTTGCTCATAATGTTGTCTCAGGAACTTGAGCTGGACCAGGCAGCCATCATCCCTGACACATTGATCACTGTGATACTGAGGATAAGAGCGATGGAAAGCTACTGAGCTGGAGTTGTTGAAAAACAACTTGGCACAGGTAGAAACTGTACACCTGAAGATTGCAAAAGTTTATATTTTAATAAAGAGAGGAATAGGATACATAATTGTGTAGAACCCCAACTTTAGTGTACACAAGCACAGCCAGGAGCTCAGAAAACCCCCACTTTGGATGATAGGCCTCAAGTCAGTAGGTTAGGAGGACACTGTTCAGAGTGTGTTGAAATGACGAGTGACTGGCTGCACCAGAAGGAGGTGAGGGGTTCCAAAGGTCGTTTCTTCAGGTGCTTTTGGAGTTTGTTGTCCTAGTCGGAAGTCCCCGAGCTGAGAAGCTGGGCCTGCGTGGGCCGGTGTGGGTGGTCACAGGTAGTCAGCGTGCTTTTCCTGAGAAGCAGCTATGACCCTGCTCTGCTGTTTAGGGATTACTACAACTCATTGGACCCCCCTAGTTCTTGTCCACTTCTGTTGCTGGACACGTGTATGGCACCTGCCTGGAGCACCTGTCTCTGGATTGTCATGGGACTGTCGCAGGGTTGGATATGTGATAGTGTGGACTTTAGTTAGAAACAGACAGTTGAAAACTCTCCTGTTAATTCCTTAGTTGACATTAAAATGCAGCCATGTTCTCCCCCGATCCCCATGTACCATCCACCCCTGCCTACCAGTTTATGTAGACTGGGATTACACATGCTTAAGCCACTGCATCTGGCTTTTTTGGGGGACCTGGGGACCTGAACTCAGGTCATCAGTCTTGTGTGGCTCGTGCACCCTTGAACTGTCTTCCTGTTCTTTAAGGGAAATCCACTGCTGTCCCTGGGAGCGTCAGGAGGATGTCTGTGAGCCTAAGGCCTGTTCCTGTCAGGTAGAGTCATCTCTTGGGTGGGGCCACATGCTGCCAGAGACAATGGAAAGCCTACATGTTCACTTTGTCCCTTGGTATCATGTGTTGTTCAGAGAAGCCCCTCCATCTTCATCAGAACCAAGGTGAGCCTACTGGCTCTAGGGCACAGGGGCAAGGTTCCTGGCTTACCTCCCTTCCTCCAGGGTGTGACACTCTTCATGGGCGTGGCTTGGGCCCTGTTCCTCAGCTCTTGCAGGAACTAGTGGTGTGCACTTTGACTGTGGTGTGTGTTTATGTGGGGATTCTGAATTATTTATTAGGTTTGGATTTTGAATGCTGGGACATTAAATCTCACTTGGTAAGTGTTATGTGCTCATCTCTAAGTTCTTAGCTTTTTATTTGTAAGTTTAGAGTTTTTGGGGTAGGAGGAGCACTTCTAAAGTAATTTCCTATGTGCTGGATCTAATCCGAGGCTGACTTTCCACAAGAGCCTGTAGGATGCACCCTTTGTTTATACAATTTGCATGTGTTAAGAAGATTGACAAGCCAGTGGTGGCACATACCTTTAGTCCCAGCATTTGGGAGGCAGACACACATGGATGTCTATGAATCTGAGGCCAACCTGGTCTACAAAGTGAGTTCCAGGCCAGCAAAGCTATACAATGAGCCCCTGTGTTTTATCAAGATTGAAAAAGGGACTAATTATAAGATTAGAAAGTAGTACTTTTTTTTTTCTGGCCTCTCCTCGATTCTGTGTGCGTAGTTAATGTATTAATATACTGTTAGAGGAGGCTCTGTATTCTGCGTTATTTACAGAGGGAAGCCATTGATTTGAAAGAAGTATTTTCACAGATTAGTGAGACATTTGGGCTGGCTGTTAGCTGCCAAATATGCTCATGCAAAGACGTGCCAAGTCTGGGTGTTACTCACACGCTCGCTCTAGCTCTAGAATGATTACTTCAGCAGTTATGAATAAGCTGTATTCCAAATCTAACGTGGTTTCACTTAACAGCCTAATTGGTTATTGAAATGTGGTGCATGAATGGCAATTCAGGGGTGTTGTCTGCGAGGTTGCCTACTGTAGAAATCTGCATATGCGCAGGAATCTGACACCAAAGCCCAGAGGAGAGTGGCAGATACCTTCCATCGTAATACAATCTAGTTTTCCATGCATGGGACCGACTGCCCAGTGATGGAGTCCAGTGTGAATGCCATAGGAATAGCTCACAAAGGGACTGGGCATTTGGAGAGTATCTTTGGTATTGAAGTAATGGCCAGATGTCCAGTCCAACTTGGGTTCAATTTATTTCCTCTGACATACAAAGGGATTTAGGGCCAGTGAGGTGGCTGAGTGCATAAAGGCCCTTGCTACCAAGCCTGACAGCCTGAGCTGGGTCCCTCTAACCCACATGGTGGAAGGAGAGAACTGACTCCTACAAGCTGTCCTCTGACTTCCGCACATGCGCTGTGAGGAGCATGTACATGGACACACACTGAGTAAACAAGAGTTAGAGAAGACTACGGAGACTGTTGGCTTCTGAGAACTGACAGCTTTAGGGTTCACAAGAACACGTTCTGACAGAGCATCATGGCGTTGAACTTGAAAATGGTAGGAGCATGGTGGGAATTTCTCATTTTAAGAAATGTCAGTGGGCATTCCCTTTTCCAAACTAATGTAGCATTGCAGGAGAAGGCTCCTAGGTCAAGTTGAACCCTAGCTTCATGGGCCTCGACTGCTGAGAAGAAGCAGAAAGTTGACTGATGAGCAGGGTAGGAAGTTTTACATTTCAGTCGTGAGGACAGTAGTCTGAAAGGATTGGCTGGATGGGGAGAAAAGAAGCCAGAGGCACCAGTGGTTTCTATGGCAACAGCTAATGTGCCACTGCTTGAGGCTCCCTCCGTTGGTGTGAAGGTCTGTGCTCCTGGAGTAGAGGGGGCGATGCCTTGGGTCTGGACAGCTCTGGCTTCCGAGGCCCTCTGGACACTTTTCTCTTGGCAGCCTGTTGTCCTGGGTGAGGTCCTGGTTTGTGGAAATAGTTTTGTTTCAGTGTGAAGGCCCAATAATGTTCGGGTGGTGCTGTTGGTGTTTGAGCAGGTTTGAGTCAGGAGCCCAGCAGGTGTCTCTATAGAGGCCAGAGGCTGGTCCTTCCTGTTGCCTCTGGCCTTCACCTACACAGTGACTAGAACATGACCCAGCTGCAGATCGTCACTGTGTCACTTCCTGCTGTCCTGTGCATCTGCTGTCGCTGTTCTCATCCTTGCCTGCTCCACACACTTCACCTTCTGCCTGGGTCCTGTCCTAACTGCTGTCTTCTCACTTTGATGTCTTGCTGTTCTGTGGTGGGAGAGGTTCTTCTCGGTCAAGATTAGGGTCTTCAAGCCCATCCTCTTCACTGAAGGCTCTGCACCCCTCACCAGGCGTGCCTGAACCTGACCACCCCAGAGATGAAGAGGAGGACAAGGGAGAGCATAGTTCTCTCTCTCTCTTTTATTTATTTTTATGTGCATTGGTGTTTTGCCTGTGTGTATGTCTATGTCATGGTTCCCTAGGACTGGAGCTACAGACAGTTGTCAGCTGCCCTGTGGGTGCTGGGAATTGAACATGGGGCCTCTGGAAGAGCAGTCAGTGCTCTCAACTGCTGAGCCATCTCTGCAGCCCTGAGGCTGTCTCTTTTACCCAGGCTGCCTTGGGTGTGTTGGGAAAGCTAGGAGGACATCAAGGCTGGATCCGTCTCCGGTACTACAGCGGCTTCTAGAATTCTGCTCAGTCCTTCTTTAATTTTACAAGTTGTTCGTGAATGTGCGCTGTTTCTGAACAGTCTAAATGATGTTCATGTTCTCAGGTGGGGGCCTGTCACGCTCTCTGACTTCCTTCACCTCCTTCACCAAGTTTCATGACCGCCACCCCAGGTCTTCAGAAGGCAGTCGTGTAAGAATATATTTATGTGGATTCTGTGTGTAGGCTTTGATACTTCAGGAGACTGGTCTGTCTTGCTCCTGAGCTTATGTTTTCAGCCTAAGGGAATTTTCCATGTGGGTAGGATGACCTCTGTCTCACTTGCTCAATGGTGTAACAAGAGGGCTGAGGACATGATCGTGCACTGGTGTGATGTCTAAGAGTTCCAATAAAAGCTGCCTGGGCTTGGTGGCCACCTGTCACCCCAGGCTTCAAGAGGCAGACACACTGAGCCTGACGGTGCACACCACCAATCCCAGCACTGGGTGGGGGGGGGCAGAGGCTGACAGATCTCTGTGAGTTGGAGACCAGGACCATATTCCTGAGTCTGTCTCAAACAACAACCAATAGAGGTGGAGCCAGGGTCCCAGGGGCAAGCTGGTAGCAAGAGTAGTCAATCCATGAGCTCTGGGCTCAATGAGAGAGACTGCCTCCGAAAATAAAGTGGAGAGAGATGGTGCTCCAGATGCAGCTCGTGAGGACACTCAGGAGTCTTCCATGGTTAATGCCTTTTAGTAAAGTTTCTGCTTCCTGGTATTGGCACCTTTTGTGTTGGGACAAACACTACCACTTGAACTTGGTAATTCTCACATGCAACATCCGGGCCACCTGTCTCATGTCTGTAACGCTCTGACGAAAACAGTTGAAGAAGTGTTTCCTTGGGTCCATAGTTTAAGGCACAGCTCATGATGGCCAGCTAGTCACGGCAGCAGGCTCCTGAAGCAGCTGGTCACATCATGTCCACAGCCAGGGAAAGAGCAGTGAATGCTGGTGCTCACCCTGCTCCCTCCTTTCTTTGCAGTCTGGGACCCAAGCCCATGTTTTCAAATGGTGTCCTGCGTAGGGGATGGCGCTGCCCACTTTCTGGGTAGGTCTTTTCATCTCAGTGAACCTAAACAAATAATCCCTCATAAGCATGCCTGGAGTTCACCCAGTCCACATTCTCCCTCTCAGGGATGCATGGAAGCTTGCCTGAGAGGCGATTGTGCAGACTGTCAAGTTGACAGTCAACATTAACTGTCACCCCCGCCGTAAACATCTCCATATACACCATCATGGACATGTATTTGCCCAAGAACTCAGAATCTGTTAATATTTCTTAAGTTGCCCATCTGAAAAGAGAGAAGTGATATATTATATTGCTTTTAATTTTAATTTTTCTGATTTTTGTGAACATGCTTTTATGCTCACTGGCCCTTTATATTCCTTAAAGGATTTCCTTTTTCATAGACTTGGAGTTGGTATACTTTTCTAGTGTGTGTGTTGAGCTAGGAATTGAACTTAGGGCCTCACACATGCTGGGCAAAGTGCTCCACTGAGCTATATCCTGGCCCTGGTCTTTTGCCTTTTAACTTTCAGTAACTTTATTAGAGATTTGAATATTTTATTTAGTATGTTTCAAGTACTTCCTTCAAGTTTCTTTTTTGTTTAAAATTTTATTTATGAAGTGTTTTATTGGGGGAGTTCTAAAAAAACAGAGTTATTCAATTTCCTTTTATCGTTTTTGAATTTTTGCATACAACTTAGAGAGTCATCTTTATCCAGCCACGAAAATGTTTTCATTGAGTAAGTCAAACTTGGATTACTGCATTTTCTTCATTCCACACAGTGTTAACCCAGTTGAACTTTATATGCATCATGTGAGGAGTTCCTAAATTTCCCATGTTGTTCGCTGGTGTTTCCAGCCTTTCTTATCCTGTATCAACCTTTCTCTACTTCTCTGAGCTGTTGACGGCTTCCTACAGCATGCTCCCATTGGTAGGTACTTTATGGATAGTGCTTGAGCATGTCTGAGGCTGAGAGGGTTAGATCGAGTTTCTCAAGTCATGAGTGGGAACCAAGACATACTGGTGACCTTCGTCAGTGCTTCAGGCCCCCACGGGCTGGAGCGTGGGGGCGGGGAAGACAGAAAGGAAGTGGGTTGGCCTGTGGCCTTGCGCAGCCATCCTAGGGGCTCTCTGCGCTGAATCCCAGCTCTCTTTCCACTTTCACTCTAGCGAGGCAGATCTCACCTTTATACACAGTGTTCCTGTGTCCACAGCAGCTTTGCATGCTTCCGACCTGGGTGTGGAACGCATGCACACACGAAGTGCCTCTTGCTCGAAGTCATTTATCCAGACAATGTGTTTGTCTTTGGAAGTTGAGGTTGCCAGATTTGTTAAGTGAACATACAGCATGCTTGATTAAATTTGGAGTTTAGATGAACAGAACTACTTTGAAAAGGCGTGAGTATATCCCATGTGGTATTTGGGTGTAAGAGCAGGGTTTCTGCGGCCGCATGTTCTCCCAGAAGGAAGTGGGTCAGCTTCAGGCAGTAAGTACAGTGGCTGCTCCCCAAGCTTCCCCGTGTCAGCTTGTCCCAGAAACTGTGTCTTCCTATTTGTCTTCTTTTGGGAATCATGACAACTAGAGTCCTTTGTTTTTGGGGTGGTGGTGTTATCATTGTTTTCAACTGCTCTCATGTTATGTGGCATTCGTATACATTAATCACATGACTCAGGTCTCCACTTGGACCTAGTTGGGTAACACACCCGTGCCGTATTACGTTTTTCTGGTGAGAATGCGCTTTTGGTTTGAGTAGTTTGTGCCGAGTGGATGAGGCCTGGGGTGAGGCCTCCTGCCTGTGAAGACATGAGGAAGTGTCACCTTCCCTGTCTGGGGCTGAGGAAGGAATTACTTCCTCTGCTCACAATTTCTTTGATCATCTCTTGTATTTAGGATTTCCTGGAAGTATCTGCCACGTGCTGTGAAGTAGAACTCACCCTCTTTTCTGTGTTGGAAGAGCTCATCAAAGCTAGTGTAAACTTACCTGTGAAATGTGTCTTTGGCCATAGGTTCCCCCCAGCGGGGTGTGTGTGTGTGTGTGTGTGTGTGTGTGTGTGTGTGTGTGTTCTCTTCTGTGCAGTTTTACTGATGTCGAACCTGACATCACTTTTCTAGGCAGTGGGTACAAAGCAAAACAAGGCTAGTGATGCTTCATTATGTCTTTGCTGATGGACAGCTCAGAAGTCAGTGCATTTTACCCTTCTGTTATTACCCTGTTTCTGCTTTAATACAGTTGTATTAAATTGGAGACAACGCAGCTTGGGTCAAAAGGAGGATGCTCCTGTTTAGAAAATGACTGCTGATATTTTTGTGTGGTGTGCATGCACCTGTGTGCACATACCTGCGTGCATTTTCTTGTGGAAGTCTGAGTTCAGTGCTCAGTGGCTTCCTCTGTCACTCTCCACATCGATTTAGTCTTCTTGTTGTTTGAGAATTTTATATATGAATACTTTTTATACCTCTTGTCCCATCCTTTCCAACTCCTCCTGTGCCTCCCTAACTCCTCCTCAAGTTCATGGCCTCCTGTTCTTTAATGGATTTTACAGGAACCCATGGGTGAGAGACTTTGAACTTTTGTCTTTGGGTGTATTTGAAAAAGTCTGAACTTTTAAAGTGTTTGCATTTTCAAAGACTGAGACTTTTAAAGTTATTTATGTTCTATATTGTGACAGTGATATTAATATGAGATCTTGGGGGCAAATAAGAATTGTAAGTTATTGGTTTAATAGTGATGTGTTTGGATGTTAACTTGATGAGGGGGCAGTTGAGTTGGTGAGTTTTATATCAACTTGACACAAGCCGGAGTCATTTGGAAAGGATTCTTGATTGGCAAAACGCCTCACTAAGATTGCCTGTAGGACATTTTCTTGTTGATTGATGTGGAAGGGCCCAACCCGTTAGGGGCAGTGCCACCCCTAAGCCAGTGGTCCTGATGATATAAGAAAGCAGGCTGAGCAAGCAGCAGATGGACAGCCAGCCAGTGTCATTCCTCATGGCCTCTGTGTGCCGTGGGTATAGACTTATATATACCAGACAGAATTCCATGGCATACAGAACGTGCAGCATAGCTCATTTTAGGCAGTTGGAAGCGTGCATTTCTAGGGCGAGCCTGGCTGTGACTTACAGTGTCTTGTAACTGATGTGCTTTATTGGTGAGACATCACAAGATGAAAGTGAACCCTGTTGTTTGGGAGATGAGATGCTCGGGCACAGGCCCTGATGCCACTGCAGGCCTCTCTGCTTGCTCACTGCCCTTTCTCCCACGAGCTGTGGCCGAGGAGCTGCCGCCATAGTGGATGTAGACTAGTGCACCATACAGTGGAAGCCATTCTCCTCACTCACAGCAGGCTGGTTCTGGCATCGTCTGTTAGCCTTGCTGTGGCCACCAAAGTTGCCATGTACTTTAAAGCCATTGCTCCTTGGTCTCTTGGGCTAGCACTGTGCTGCATGCGTTTAAAGGGGAAACAGATTATAATCACACGTGAAATGAAGTTATTGTTAAGCGGTTTTCTACTTTCATCCTTTTTGAATTTGAGGCTGGTCTGGGAAATGCAGTCCTTTTCTTCTTCTTGCAGGTCTCAGGCCAGCCTGTTTCAGTGTGTGATCCATCAGGCTGCACAGGAGGGAGTGTGTTACATGCCTGGAACTGAAAGAGCATGTACTGGGCGGGTACTGGGGAGCAAATCAAGAAGGAGAAAACTAAAAACACTCTTTGATGGACATAATTACTTTCCAACACCTGCTTATTCCTCACTGTAAAGATTCCCAGCTGTAGCTGACACAGACCAAGAAAACTCACCAGATTGGTAACTAGTAAGATGGTGAATTTTCACGTCGAGTCGATGGGCACTCTGACCCTTTGAATACTTAAATACTGCTTCCTGTCTGGGTTTGAGGTGGTTGGTGCACACGCTCATTAGCTCGGGCTTCCTGGAACTTCTGTGTGGAGGCTGGACGGCAGCAGCCCTTCTGCAAAGGGAGCGGTAGCTGTGCTGGTGTAGGGCGTGCGTTGCGTGGGTCTGGGTGAGCAAGACTCCCGCACGCTGGTTCCTGTCATTGGAAGCTTGACATCACAAGTGGAAGCGGGAAAAAAAAGTCCTTTCAAGTTTTGTTATTTCTGAGCTTTAAGCGGCTGAGGCCATGTCAGGTGTGAATTCGGACAGGTTTTTGTGGAGGATTCCTTCATATGATGTTAAAGCAAAAGAAAATAATCTTGGTTTGTTCCCAGTGAACTGTGCTATGAGGGATGTTAGGAAATTGGACTCATGTCTTACAAAACTCCTTGATAAAGACAGACTAGGCCCTTAGACTCGGGGACGGCAGATGGGTTGTCTTCTACTTCTTAAACATTCTGGAGATTCCTGGTGGAACTCTGAGGACCGCAGCTTCCACGTCTTCATGGGTTCATAAAATGTTGAAAGAGTTGGGCGGAGCACAGAACATGCCATTTCAGGCTGTGACTGTGACTGTGCTCTCCCGTCTCTCCCTCTTCAGGACAGGGGGAGCCTGTTCTTTGAAGTGGGGCCAAGGGACTGTGGAACCCTTGGTGGCTGCTGCAGCCCGCCCGGCCTTCCCAGTTCAAAGCAGTGCCTTGCTGCTTCCTGCCAAGTGTCAAGTCAGAACTCTACAGCAGTCTCCATGGCTGCAGGCTGGGCTGCACTGTGAGCCTCTGTTCATTTCTCGGGGCTGCCGTCCTCCTGACCCCAGGTTCTCCTATTTATGGAAGGCTTGCAGGTTGTGTTTGCCAAACCTGAGAAGGGTTAAGTATTTCTGAATCCATTTTTCTTCCTCCTCTCTGTGCTTATTAACAACAGCCATAATTATAATTGAGATTAAAGCCACTCTGCCCCTTTACTGTGGAGGAGGGAGCCCTGGGGAAGCGGGGGCTGCGCTTTATTTGGGATCCACCAAGAAGAGGGCAGTAAGAGGAAGGGTAACGTGTATTATGATTGATTGATGGATTGATTTACTGGTTTACTTATTTTACCAATCCTTGAGCCTTGGCTTGGGTACCTTAAAGGTCAGATGCCGGGCATTCTACTTAGACCTTCAAATGAGGCTGAGAAACTGTTCCTGTTTCTTTCTAGAGACCCACAGGAAAATCACAGTCATGATTTCCTGACCTAATACTGGGCCTTGGGTGACACTTCGTCGTTTGAAGCAGGGCTAACTATTTGATTATAAGCACACACATCCCCATCCAGTAGTAAGTGCATCTGGCGGTCACCCCTGTGGTCAGTGGGAAGTGCTGGCGTGCTGGCCTGGGGAGTCTGCCCAGGTCACGACACAGTCATGGTGACTCCGGAACATTGCCAGTCCTGCAAGAGAGATGAAGAGGCCAGCATGACACAGAACGGGTGCTTTGAAACTGGGAAGTGGCTTCCTTCCAGTGCCGCAACTTTGATCATTTCCTTACAGTGCCTTGCTGCACAGGGGCTTGTGTTGCTGAGGTAAAATTTGTCTTTCCCAGGATCCTTTCTTCCCTTTGGTGAGGCCTAGGATTCAGTTCACTACAGTAGAACTCCAGCTTTCATTCCGAGTCATTGTGCAGTTGGTATAGGATCCATTGTTATGAACTCAATGTTAGTACAACTAACAAATTCAGGGTTCACTTGGGAAATGGTTACAATAGCATGTTGACTGTAGCCAGACAGATTGGCAGTGGGACCAGAATTGTCCACTAAAGGCATCATGCTGTGGGTAAGATAGATGTTGGCTTTGGGAGAGCCACTCTGGTGAAGAAGGCCCTAGGCTCCATCGCTGCCCTGGGGCCGAGCCAGGCATCCGAGATCAGAGCAGAAGCACCAAAGTTGCCAGCCTTCATCACAGACAGACTGACTTCTTGGTCTGTGCTCACCTCTGCACATTTGAAATGGAGGAGTGCGCATGATACCCTGAGCTCCATCCTTCTTTCGGGCCAGGTGCAGGGTGTGAGAGCACCCAGGTCCTTCTGCATGAGGCTCCTGCACAGCATAGGGCAGGCTGAGCCATGGAGGGATGGAGCTAGGGTTGCTGAGACCCACGTACTGATGAACTGTGTGCACAGGTCTGGTCTGTTACAACGTGGTGGTCAAGAACAACTCCTTCAGTGGGAGGAACGTGGGCATGGAGTGAAGTTTGCCAGGTGCCAGAACCGGGACCAGTTCTGCCGTGGTGCGGTTGTCATCTGCTGTGGCGATCTCCACAGGATGGGTGTGGCCTGGCCAGAGTGGTGGGTTGGATGTTCCCTTGTCAGAAGTGCTCTCAGTTGCTTTTGTCCTGTGGCAGCTCTGCTTGGTTGACGCTTAGTTTTCATAGTAGGCCAGAGCTGACCCAGTGTGGGTGGTTTCATCTCTAGTTAAGCTAGTTACCCTAGTGCTCTTAACTGCCAAGCCGTCTCTCTAGCCCCTTCAAGTACTTTTAAAAAAATTGTTTTGGCAGCGTCGGAGTGGTTGGGTTAGTTAATGAAAGGAGTGTGAATTTGGTTTCATTCATTAATTCATTAGTTTGTTGTAGTGATGAAGATTGGACCCAGGGGCTCTGGGATGCTAGGCAGAGCCTCATCTCCAGCCAAGTTTAGCCAATTTTAAAGGTACACAGATGCTCTTCCTCTGAACTTGAGTAAGTCATGTGGCATTTTAAGCAGCCTGTAGCATTTCTGAATGCTGGTTCTGGTGTCTGCTGTCACACAGTCTGGTTTCCCACAGGATCACAGTTGCAGATCTTCTTCCTAGGGGAAACTTGCTAGTCAGGGACTTGAGACTTACCTACCAGTGATTTCTTTGATTCTAAAAGTGAACTTCTCAGAGGACTCTTTCCATTCTACCAAAATTAATTAGGGTTTTCTCTCTGCTGAGTTTCTCTGTCTCAGCTCAGGTCAGAATTAGGTACCTCTTATGTGTTTCCCCAGGAAAGCCTACCATGCAGAGATGGCCATCCCGAGCAGATAGTGTGGCCTGCTTCATCCTTATGTCAGGGTTGAAAGGAGGCAGCCATTATTAACCAAAGTGGTCTGGACATGATCAGGAGGGGCACACTTGTCTACCAGGGGCTCTACTGTGCAGCTTTGGCACCAGGGGCTGGAGGGGACATTGGGACCCTTGGGCTTGTGCTGGTGGCCTGAAGCCATCCTAGCCTGAGGTCTCCTCAGTGAAGGAATTCCCACACACAGGATGCAGGGCAGGGTGGTTGAGGCAGGTCTCCTCCTGCAAGCACTGAAGGCATAGGTCTGGAGAACCCGGCTGCCCTGCCTGGAAGCATCTCTGTTGCTAGCCAGGGTGTGTATTTTTGGTGTCATATTTGGTATTAATTCCTGGGGAGAACAATACCAGGAGAAAATTTAGGACCCCATCCACATTAGTGTTTCATTTCTAATTAAATGAAACTCGAGTGGTCCTCCTCAATTTGAAATTTCTGTCAGTTTCAAATTTAACTTCTTAAGTTTTTAAAATTTCAGTTGGGAAATTAAGTGTGCCAGGGCTGGCATTTCCTGTAGGGCTTGTGTTGTGTGTGTGTCTGTGGGTGTGGGTGTGTGTGTCTGTGGGTTGTGGGTATGTGTGTTTGTGTATGTGTGTGTGGGTGTGTGATGTATGTACTTGTTATATGGATGTGTGCATGCATGCATGTGGTGTGTGTGTGTGTGTGTGTGTGTGTGTGTGTGTGTATGTGTGTGTGGTGTATTTTCTTGTTATATGGGTGTGTGCATGTGTGCGTGCGTTCGTGTGTGTGTGTGTGTGTGTGTGTGTGTGTGTGTGTGTGTTTACATGTGGAAGCCAGAGGTTGATGTTAGGTGTCTCTCCTGCTCCAGCTCCACCTTTTCTGTTGGAGACAGGGTCTCTTTGATCCTGAAGCTCACGGATGCAGTTACACTGGCTGGCTGCTGAGCCTGTCTCTTGCATTCTTTCCTGTACAGCACTAACTTTTGTGGGTGCTAGGGATCCGAACTGAGGTCCTCATTTAGGAATTTAACCAACCCAGATAATCGTTTTGATGGTAAAAATGTAGAATGTTATTAACTTAGAAATATATTTAATTAAATATTAGAAATATATTTAATTAAATATTAGAAATAATTTAATCTAAATATATTTAAATTAATTTTGATAATGAAACTCCATGTCATGTGTTTTATAATGGAAATGATCATCAGAGTCACCCAGTGTCTAGGACCAGTGTATCTGAGCAGAGGAAGTGGAGCATAGAGCCTCCCTGAGGTTCGTTTGACCTTGGTATTCTGAAACCCTTTCTGTTGGTGTTACTCTATTCGGATGGATGGATGGATGGATATGTACCACACATGTACATGTGTATGCATGTGCACACACATACACACACAATTGTGCACACACACATTTGTGGTGTGTGACTCTTTGTTTTTAATTTTGATGGTGTTTTCATGGTTCTGCTGTCTCCTGGAGGCCATGTAGTTCTGGGATTGCTTAACTTTGTGTGTCTGTTTTGGGCACATGAATAGGGTAGGACTCAGCCAGCAGTGTTGTGGTGATTGTCTTGATTCCCCTTCTCTATGGCCTCTGGGGTCTCCTGACACTGCAGCTAGGCCAGCACCATGTGAACTCCACATTCTGC
The DNA here is from genome assembly GCF_903995425.1 of Onychomys torridus. NCBI lineage: Eukaryota > Metazoa > Chordata > Mammalia > Rodentia > Cricetidae > Onychomys > Onychomys torridus. Next base: position 71,241,870 of record NC_050455.1, read on the forward strand.
GGTAATCCTTGTCTCTTCACCTCCACAGAAGTCCTGCTGAATAGTTTTGGGAACTTCTAGAGCAGGCTACCTTTCTCTGCCTCCTGGGAAGGGCCAGGGGTGCGTGGGCTAATACCTGATAGGAATGGATGGAACCGACTTCTCCTGGAAACGTATGCTAGATCGGGACTCCTGATTGACCATTGATCTCTGGGAAACCATCACAGAGACCAGTGCCTACACAGAGCAGATTAAAGTAAAGGGTGGAGAGGTCTCCAGTGATTGCAGCTTTCCTAGGCTGTTCTGAGGCATTGTGGGAATCTAGTGTCTGTGGTTTTGACTTGCAAAATTTAGATAATCAAAAGTGGGCTACCAACTGGAATAAAGATATGAAAGGAAGGAGAGCTGGCTGTCTTCGTTAAAGCAGAAGAGTCAGGAAGGGGGTTACACTCAAATGAAGAACCCTGCAGTTGGCTCCGTGGTGTGTCTCTGGAGCCCTTTGCTGGAGTCCAGAAACAGTCTAGGGCTGTGACTTGGGAAGAACTAAGCTTAAAGCGGACATGATAGTTTAGTCTCTGAACAGTGACACGGAGCTCCAGAGATCTAATCTTTGGATGAGAGCGGACCTCTGCTCTTGGGAGACGGGTTGAGTCTGCTGACAGTTGCTTCTGTGTGCACAGTGTCCTGCTTCCCTGAACAGGGTAGGCTCCTAGTCAGACGGGCTCTTGAGCCTGTGTGGCTACTAAGGCCTGGCCACTCTGCTTACAGCCCTGTAATCCACCCTAGCCAAGAGCTAGTTCATTTCTCAGGAACTCCCTACACCTGAGGAGAAGCTGACCTGCATGGGTCAGGGAGCATGGGGAGAAGCAGAGCTGAATGGGTCAGGGAGCATGGGGAGAAGCAGAGCTGAATGGGCAAGATGCATGGGGAGAAGCAGAGCTGCATGGGGCAGGGTGCATGGGGAGAAGCAGAGCTGAATGGGTCAGGGAGCATGGGGAGAAGCAGAGCTGAATGGGCAAGATGCATGGGGAGAAGCAGAGCTGCATGGGGCAGGGAGCATGGGGAGAAGCGGAGCTGCATGGGGAGAAGCAGAGCTGGCATGGGGCAGGGTGCAGGAGAGAAGCAGAGCTGCATGGGCAGTGAGTGGGAGAAGCAGAGCTGCATGGGGCAGGGAGCATGGGGAGAAGCGGAGCTGCATGGGGAGAAGCAGAGCTGCATGGGGCAGGGTGCAGGAGGAGAAGCAGAGCTGCATGGGGCAGGGTGCGTGGGGAGAAGCAGAGCTGCATGGGGCAGGGTGCGTGGGGAGAAGCAGAGCTGCATGGGGCAGGGAGCATGGGGAGAAGCAGAGCTGCATGGGGCAGGGAGCATGGGGAGAAGCAGAGCTGCATGGGGCAGGGTGCAGGAGGAGAAGCAGAGCTGCATGGGGCAGGGAGCATGGGGAGAAGCAGAGCTGCATGGGGAGAAGCAGAGCTGCATGGGGCAGGGTGCTTAGGCAGAAGCAGAGCTGCATGGGGCAGGGTGGAGTATTGATGTCTTTTGCTCTAAGAGTGTTAACCACAGTGGTGGTGGTGGGGAATTTAGGTAGCAAGTGCTCAGGAGCGTGGTTCCCAGAACAACTCAGGCCCTTTACAGCTAACGAGAATACACAGTACCCAAAGAATAAAGTCAGTCTAACACAGAGCAAGTTATGTGGGAATGGACTGGGAGAACTCTGGCATATCCTGAGTGGTGTGAGTCCCCTAGCATCCTTCGGTGAGGCTGGGTGGCATGGATGAGGTGTCCCCTGCTCTGCAGCATTGGCATTTGGATCTTTGTAGCTGAGTTTACAGGCCAAGAGAATCTTGGTCTCTGGTCAGTCAGGACGGCTCTGGCATACCCATGCTCTAACTTCCTAAGGAATTGTGTTGAAGTCAGGGTGCTAATACCTGATGGACACATCTTCAGTCAGTTACCGAATTATTTGGGTATTTAAAGCAGGATGCCACCTCATCAAATTGGATGCATTAAAAAAAAAAAAAAAAAAAAAAAAAAAGCATACATCTTTGAGGCTAAATGTGCAGCCTGTAACCTAAGTCTTATGCATGTGGATATATTATTTTGCTTAGATTAATTTTGTCAGATAGTTCAAGTACATGACTAAAGTCCCCTGTGTTTAATGTTTAATAATATTGATGAATATTGAAACCAAGACTAAGATGTTTTAAGTCCTTTGGTTGAAAGTCCACACAGTGCATTGCAGAGTCTGCAGATCTGTTTCAAAAGAAATAATCCTGTATGATGACCTTATAACACAAGCACTTGGTGTGTTTTCTGTTAATGAATACCTGCTTAGAAGTAGTCTGTCCTGTGGTATTCTAAAATAGCAGACCACACATGGAGCCTAGGGCTAGGGAATGGATCATAAATTGGTCACAGGCACCACCTAGTGGCCATGCCCACACACTGCGCTGGCTGCTGTTAAGTCAAGCACTGTCTGCCTCTATTTCCAGAACACAGAAACCTTGTGTTATGAAATGGCCTTTGCCTGCCAGTAAGACACATGCTGGATTTTAAGCCCCAAGGTTTTGCAGATGCATAATTTGGATCCGTTTTTTATTTTTAAAAGAAGGATCATTATAGTTTTTTTACACAGTCTACAGACTTTGGATTTTGTGTTTGGATAAGTATGCATTGTTACAGGAAACCCCTCCTGCCACATAGATGCCAGGCTGTGGCTGTGTTACCCGTATTGGTGAGAGTGTATAGCAACGCCTCTCCTTTGAAGTCTTGACCTCCTCTTCCTCTTTTTCCTAAAACATTCTGTGCAAGTGCGCAGGTGAGTGGTTTATTTATAGTGTATTTTTTGTAGTTGGCCGACTCCTTCCTGTGCAGTATGGTGGTCAGGGGTGGTGCCGGGGTGGCAGGCTTAAGTTTTCCCTGGGATTTTCTGCTCACCCTTATTGACACTTCTCCATTCTTTCCAGCAGTGACTGGGAGAGTCCTCTCTGTCTGCTTCCTCCATTTAAGGAATAACAACACCCAGAGCCAGCTTAGCATGCGTTTAGAAGTGAGAACATCTGTGTGATCAGGAAATGATCAACTTTCTCCAGTTTCTTCTTAGTTTCGTGTCTTCAGACATAGGTGGAGTTGGCCATTAGGGTTAGGAGACCCAGGAAGGCACTGAAGACATGGGATAGCAGAAAAAGAGACACATTCTGTTCACTTTAGTGTGGGTCCAATTTAAAACAAAGCTGTGTGAGGTTTTCATGCTGAGTGACAAGGACTCAGGAAGTTCTAGGTTGCTGGGATGGGACTGTATTCTGTGGGTAATGAGCTGCTGGTTTGCAGAGGAAGCCTCGCCGCTGAGGCCAGGAGCCTTTGATTAACCTTCAAAGTGTTGCTGATTCTGCCTTCACGAGAAACATCTCTAAAAAGTTTTCTCAGACTTTAAACTTTTCTGTGGCAAACATGTCTATTCAGAGACCCTACATTTCCTTGGGGCTGGTTTTTCTCTTTACTACAGGTCGGGGCTTCCAAAAGTGCTAAGATAGTTAATGTACTTTTCCGTCAGCTTTCACACAGGTGACTCATGTTAATAGGTTCATATTAGGTCAAAGTGTGTTCAAACATAACTGGAAAAGTGTGATGTGTGCATGTATGTGTGTGTGGTATAGTTCTTACTGCGTGCACAGCCCCAGTGGGGAGAGAGCTTCCATGGGCTCGGAAGCAGATCTTCTGACCCAGGCCTGGGCGCGGCTCAAGAAGCAGGCTTTTAGTTTGTGTGCCCTGCTCGTTTTTCTGTCCACTTGACACAAGTGGCAGTCACCTTACGGGGGCATTCTCATCCAAATCGCTACAGTACCCAGGGTCTAAGGTCCACCAGCTTAAAATCCCGAGTCACCTAACTGCCATCTTCTGGGACAGAGCTCTCTGAGGTTCAGGAACCAAGTTCTGGAGCAGCATCAGCTGTTTGGGCAGCTTGAGGAGCAGCTGTGTAATGTGAGGTGGGACCAGTACTTCCTGATGGGAGATGAAATTCTTATCAGAATTTCAAAAAGAGAAACTCATGTAATTGTAGTGGTTGAGCAGGGCCAGGCTCCAGACGGCCCACACCTGCTCTGGAAATCTGTGACTACAGCCAGTGTCTAGGTGTGAACACAGAGTTTGGGGAGTGGAATCAGAGAAGAGCCCCTGAGACAAAAACCCGAAGGCCTGCAGAGCTAGTGGCAGGTCATTCAGGGCTATACAGAGAAAACCCTGTCTCGACAAACAAAAGACAAACCCACAGAGAAGGCACAAGGACCTGACCCGGCAGAGGACGGTTACTTCTCTGCATGTCTGCCTATTCACTATTACAGATCACCTCAACAGATGTGCATTACCTGAGAATAGGAGTACCAGTGACCTCCGGAAGCAAAGGCAGGGGCAGCACACCATTGGCCCCAGACGGTGTAGAGGGCGGGCTGGAGGGCAGAGCGCCTGCCAGCTGTCATCAAACCATGGTGATTCCAGAAAAGGCTGAGTAGTGTATCTGTGAGTCTGCCTTCTGAGATTAGCCGTGATCTTGAAGTGAAAGTACCCCCTATGGACACTCAAGAGTCAGATATGGTAGGAATTGGCCAGCTTTTCATGACTCTGGTGGACCACTCAGAATCCACTCCACTGATTTATAGATTAGATTTTTTCTTTAGCATTTTTTCTTTTTTAGTTTTTCTCTTGCAATTTTGTCAACCTTATTTTTAAGCAATTCACCACACTGTTGTGTATGTGTTTTATCTTCACATCATTTCCATTACTGGATACATAAATCATACGAAGACCTTTATCGAGTTTCTGTTTGTTTTATGCAGTTTTGCAAAGTTGGCAAAACTCATTTGTGTACACATCGGGGCATGCATGAAGGATCTTGGATGCTTCTTGGTGAGTGAGGAAATGGCCGCACGTTGGTCTGTTTCATTAGAGCCGCTGTCTGTCCAGACATGTTTGTTGACAACTGCTCATGCGGTGGTGACCATAGTGGGGAGCATAGGTTGTACTTGTGGATTTGCGTCTTAGTGAACATGGTCTAACTGCTCATAACTTCTGCCTCAGTGGACCTCCATGTTTATGCTCACGAACATACATATATATTCTCATGACTTGAGATAGTGTGTAAAGTCGTCTACGAAGTGTGCCCTCATGTTTTTAGATGTCACAAATAAATCCTCCTTTAAGGGTGTAAATAAATGTCTTTTGGGCAGTTTTGTTTGTTTTTAGAATTTGTGTGTATGTGTGTGTGTGTGTGTGTGTGTGTGTGTGTGTGTGTTCGTTTGCTTGCTCATATGCACCTGTGCTCATGCTGTGAAGCTCACATGTGGAGGTCAGAGAACTACTTTATTGAGTAGGTTCTCTCCTTCCACTGTAGGGGGCCCTGGGGATTGAACTCAACGTATCATGCTTGACTGCAAGCACCTTTACCTTACACTGAGCTATCTCATTGGACATTTGTATTTTTAACCCAGAATTAGAAGTTTTACGATTTCGATATTTCATAATTTTAAGGAGTTAGGAGTTTTATATCTGAGAGATTCTGATACTTGGATTTCACTGTTTGATATTTTGGTGTTTGGGATTGTGTCCTCCAGGATTGTGGCCCAAATGGCTTTTGTTTGATCTGAACCTCTCAGGGTTCCCGATTTTCCGCTGGAAGGGGAAGAATTGAAACATTTAGAACTACATCATTCTGGATTCTCTTCAGATGCTGTGGTAAAACACCCCGATGGAAAGCAACTTAGAGAAGAAAGGTTATATTTGGCTTACAGGAGGCCATCTTTCAGTTCAGTGTAATGTAATGAAATGGTTAAAGGATCTCTTCATGGTCCTGTTTCCAGAGCCCCCACTGAGGAGCCGTGATTCTGGTGTCCCCGAGAACTGTGGTTTCTGAATGTCAGTTTCCTCCCAGTGCAGTTCAGAGGTGTGAGTCTTTACCCTCACTTCTGAGGAGCACAGTCCCCCAATCATGTTCCCTTTCCTCCTGTTTGCCTAGAGTCTGACAGTGTCACATTCGAGCTGTGACCCTGGTGTCTGCAGTGTGGTTTCCAAGGCACTCTAGCATGGGCTCAGAACGATGGGCCCCTCACTCTCAGTCACCTTCAGTTAGCTTTTCGGAGCTGACTAGAGTGAGGATGTGGAAACCCGACCCCCAGCTTACCAACTCCCAGCTCTGCTGACATTCCATCCCGGTATTTAGGAGACTGTACTTCACAATCAAGCCTGAGTGCCCGCTAACCCCCCTCTCCTCAGAAAGGAGCATTACCTCTGCATCTCCTCTTGGGATTGCCGTCTGTGATAGGTGCTTTCTTGCCCTGACAAAGAGTCCTTTGAAATAGTTTTCTGATAACATTCCCAAGTCCTATCTCTAAACACATAGAACATTTTAGAAGAACCGAGTAAGTCAATACCTGGATTCCACCAGATATTCCAGTCTTGGGAAACGGTTGTCCTTCTCACACGTGACTCCTGACATGTCAGTCTGCGCTAAGGGTCAGGGTTGTGAGCCGAAGGCCACTGTGGTTTCATCAGTGGTGAAGGCCTTAGTGTGCTCCAGTGAGGATTTGGGCATCTCCAGGGCACCTTCTGCAGATTCAGACCCAAGTGTGAATAGATCCAAGACATAGTAAAAATTGTAGGCAGACTTTCCCAGAGTGTGTCCTGTCCCAGGTTCAGACCCAGGTGTGAATAAGGCCGGGATGTGAGTACAAATTTAAAGGAGACTTTGCTGAGCTGTGTCCTGTCCTCTGTAGTACTGACTGCGGAGTCTAGCCCTGATTACAGCTGTGGCACAGCCAGTGTGTGCTGGGTGTGGAACCCGCAGACTACCCTCCCATCTACACCCACCTCCAGTACACTGAGCTCCCCCACCCCCAGGTTTAAGAGCCCAAGGTTAGTGCTACACACAGGATTTACAAAGTTGTCTGGTGACCATAGGTGACATTGTAGAGACACATAGAGTAACAGCTGGTGTGCATGTGCACAGGCCTTTGAAGAGAACTTAGTATCAAGATTTGAGAGTTGAAAACCGGCCTTCGGGTTGAGAAGGTTGAAGTTACTCCGTAGCCTGCAGTGTCTGAGGGAAGCACTGGGGTCCTGGGGATCATCTGTTTCCATACTGATCACGCTGGCTTTTTACCACAAAATGCTCTGTGGTGACTACAGATTGCACGAATGCCTTGCAGAGAGTTCTAGAGCATGTAAAGTACCATGTGGTTACAGTTAAGCTCTTTTCCCAATTTCTTTTAAAAATTTTATTTTATTATTGTTGTTTATTTGTGTGTGTGTATGGGACTGCATTGCAGGCTACAGTATGCACATGGAAATCAGAGGATAACTTGGGGAAGTCAGAGGCCCCCTCCGGTTTACCATGTGGGATCCAGGGATCAAACTCAGGTCTTCAGGCTGGGCAGCAAGCAGCAAGTGCCTTTACCCAGTGGGCCGTCTTGATAGCCCTCAGTTTCTAATTATAATAACCAGCCACCTTCTCTCTAATCAGTAGTGTAGTTACATTTAACAAGATAGTGTGGTTTCTTCACCCACCTTCTGGGTCACTTCAGTTAGTTGAAAACTGACACCCTGCCTAGGGTATAGTATTACCTGTCTCTGTGGTGGTTCATTCCTGGCCGATCTGTTGAGAGTAAACCCAGTCCCAGAACTGCCTTCTTGCTGATGCCAAGTCCTCGTCCTGACGTGAGGCGTGTCCTGCCTGGAATGCATGCCTGTCTAGCTGCTCCATGCTGCCCTATGCCTTACTCTGTTCTGATGAGAAGTGGTTAACGTCCCTTTTCACATTTTACATCCCGCAGGGGGCCAGCCACGGCACTGCTGCTCTTCTGGAGAGGTGGCACCCACCGAGCTCTCCAACGGAGACCAGAGTCACAAACTTGGACATATCCTGCCAGAGAAAGACGTCAGCGAGCCCAAGGTGGGGATCGCCACGCCATCCGTGTCCATACTTGAAAACAGCAGCAGAGAGACTGCCGAGGGTCCCGAGCAGCATAGATTTTCACTTGACTTAAAGATGCCAGCATTTCACCCCAAGCAGGAGGTGCCCAGCACTGCTGACCGGGTAGACTTCCCTTCGAGCATGGAAATAGCTAGCCTGCAGCTCGCCTTGGACAGCCAGGCTGGGCATTCGAAAGAAAAGCTGTCTGATTTGCACAAGGAACACTATGGGGCAGGAAAGCGGGCATCCGCCCCTGACCTGGTTCCACTGGACTTGAGTATGAGGTCAAGCCGGGATGACCCCAGCAGTAAGGACGCATGCTCCCTGCAGGCGGCCCTGGTCATTCACCCGTGTCCTTACTGTAACCACAAGACCTACTACCCCGAGGTCCTGTGGATGCACAAACGCATCTGGCACAGGGTCAGCTGCAGTTCTGTAGCACCCCCTTGGACTCAGCCTAATGGCCACAAGAGCATCCGCAGCAGCCTGGTTTTCCTTGCTCGCAGTGGGCGTACAGGCCCTCCGCCTGCTCTTGGGGGCAAGGAGTGCCAGCCCCTGCTCCTTGCTCGCTTTACCCGCACCCAGGTGCCAGGTGGGGTACCAGGATCAAAGGGCAGCTCTTCCCCCCTTGGGGTGACCACAAAAGCCGCTAGCATGCCTAAGAATAAGGAGAGCCATTCTGGGGGCCCCTGTGCTCTGTGGGCCTCTGGCCCCGATGGATATCGACAGGCCAGAGCTGGCCATGGCCAGGAGCCTTCCAGTGCAGTTGTACAGGGACCCCTGGCCAAACCCAAACAGGAGGCCAGTTCCAAGCTGGCACCTTCCCCAGGCAGTGGGGGCCTCAGCCGAAGTGCCACCCCTACACCCTCGGTTATAACCCGTGTTGGTGCCCAGCCCTCAGCCAATAGCAAGCCGGTGGAGAAACTCGGGGTCCCTGCAGTGGGGGCTGGCTTTGTCCCTCCGAATAAGCACAGTGCCCCAGACTCTCTGAAAGCCAAATTCAGTCCTCAGCCTCAGGGTCAGCCTCCCACGAAAGGCGAAGGAGGCTCCCCTCTACCTCCCCGAGAACCCCCTGTGAAGGCGGCCCAGGAGCTGAGAACGCTAGCCACCTGTGCAGCGGGGTCCAGAGGGGATGCAGCCTTGCAGGCCCCACCTGGTGCGCCCCCCATCTTACACTCCATCAAGCAGGAACCGGCAGCTGAGGGGCAGGAGAAACGCTTGGACATCCTCAGTATCTTTAAGACGTACATTCCAAAGGACTTCGCCACACTCTACCAGGGCTGGGGTGTCAACAGCCCCGGGCCTGAGCACAGAGGTAAGAAGGGTGGGCTCCCTCCTCCCTGGCTGCTCTGAAGGTCATGGGTCTGCATACCTTCCTGCCTGAGGCTTCAAGGCAAAGACCAGCAAGTTGCTGCCTCTTCTTGACCCGGCTACCCTGGAGCGCAACAATTCTCCCTTGGGACTGTGTGTCTGGGTCAGTAGTCAGCAGTCTTTGCCTGTCCCCTTACTGTGGACACAAAATTAGAAACCTGTTTGTTAACTCTGTAATACCGCAGCTTAACAGGAGCAGATGGGCAGAGACCACACTTCACGTTGTCACTTTAAACAAAGCGTTGGTCCACATCGTGTTTGGTTCATAAAAGAGAAACGGTCCATTTGAAGTGATCATTAAGTCTGTATCTGTGTATGAATAAAACGGAAGATGCATGAGCAAGACCCTGTGGGCAGGGTCTTGCTGGAGATGGATGTATGCACGAAGACTGCAGGGTTTCCTCTGGTCCTCAAGCAGTGCTCCATGGTGTTTCCATCCCTAAGCTGTGTCCTGCTTGCCAGCTCATAGCAATGCTGGTCAAGGATCTCATGTGCTTGGGGTCGGGGGTGGTGTGGATTTTGGATCTTTTGAGATTTCGGAATAATTCCCTATACACAGTCTCTTGGAAATGGGGTCCAGGTCTAAAGACAACATTCGTGCAGTCTGGAGGTGGTTGTGGGGTGGGGGGCAGTGATTTTTAATACTCTTGTTCATGAACTGAGGAGTGGTGTGAGAAGGACTTGGGTTTTTTGTTTTTTTGTTGTTTTTTTTTTAGCTGAGGATCGAACCCAGGGCTTTGTGCTTGCTAGGCAGGCGCTCTACCACTGACCTAAATCCCCAGCTGACATTAAGTTTTGGAGCATGGTCACATGGATGTTTGGAGTATCAGTAGCCAGTAGTGCTCATGAGACCCTGCCTAAAGATTTCCCCTGCCGGTTGGCTGTGCCTTGGGTACGGTGGCCCTGAATGATGGCCCTGTTCTTGAATGTAAACCAAAGGTCACTTTCATTTTAACATGCATAGCACCAGGGGCATGTAGAGCCTGTTCACAACAACAAGAAGACAGGAAGATTGCAAATTCAAGGCCAGCCTCAGTACTTAAGTGAGACACGGCGTCCAAAAACGAATCCACTTCACGCCAGTTAATTCCTGGCGGTCCTACTCTTATCCTTGAGTAGCGTCATTTGTTGGGAGCCTATAGCTTCTCGGAGCAGTTACTCCTTGAAGTAGCTGTCTTGGTAATCTGGTGCCTCAGACCTAGGCCATTTGCAGTGCTGTTAGGGAGGTGTGCTGCCAGGCTGTGGCACCTGTGGGAACCTGGCTTGGCCGTCTAGTGCTCTATGGTTGTGGATTTCTGGTGAGGTTGTTGGTTTTTACTTGATTTGGCGGCGGTGTCTGTGGCTGGTGAGGTTCTCCTTTCTCTGTCTCAGTTTTGGGCGCTTGAGTGGTTCTTGGCCCACAGTCCTGTGCTGTTTGTAGATCGCCCTGTGGTGTGAGGTGCTGTCCTCCATTCTTCCAGAGAGTGTTTTCTTGGAGTCCACAGTGGGACAAGCACCTGTTATGGATGTCTGGTCCTTGGCATCTCTTTGCCCTGTCGTCCTGACCTTTTGCAGCTGACCTGGATGTTTACACTATGTTCTAGCGACTGACCCAGACTCATTCTTTAAACTAGTCACTGCTGGTAGCCTCTGTGATGTGTCTGGCTCTTTACCTGCCACTGTATACCTTGGTGAGCTAGGCAGCCAGTGATACCACATTTAGGCCACTATAAAATTCTGAGTCACTCAGAACTGTCTCCTGTTTAAACGGAAGACTACTGTGGGAGCAAACAGCTTCAGTGCGAAAGCGGACAGGCTCTCCGCAGTGAGAAAATGGCCTGCTTTGGAAGTCCTAACCCCCCACTCCTGACCCATGCTGCCACTGCCCTGGGGGTCTTGGCAGTAGCTGTTGATTGGGCTAGTCTGGGTGATACTTTCGTAGGAATGTATTGTGGAGCCCCATTTCTCCCGCAGAACATAGAAGAACAACTCTTGTTGCCGTAGGGGCCGGGATGCAGGTTAAACCGCGCTGCGTTCACTCTTTCTATAAAGCGACTGTGGAGTCCAGAAACGCAGGCTGTAACATACATGGTTTGTTAATACAGGAGTCATGGAAAGTCACTGTGTCTCCAGTCTCCCCTGCCTGTATTACACAGTGATATGGATTTCAGACAGGGAAAGGAGATAATTCTAGATAAACTAGTATGCGCGGGCTTCCTTATTAGAGCTTAGAAAAAAATCACGTCTCATTGTTTCGAGTAGCTTCTAGCCTCGGCTTTCTCTCTACAGATCACACAACACAAGGTAACGATGAGAAACACTGCCGTGCTGTCCCCACACATCTCTCTGTGCATGGCCAGAGCAGTTTTCTCACTGTGGGGAGCCTGTCTCTGCAGCCTGAGACTCTTGGGAAGCATGTTGGAGTGGTTTGCTCCCAAGGTAGTCTTCCGTTCACATAGAAGATAGTTTTGAGTAACTTGGAATTTTACAGCAGCCTGGGCATGGTATCGTTGGCTGTAATCGGCACATTTTCTTTCTTAAAAAGTAAATGAAAGTGTTGTGGTAGATGTGTGGGGACTGTGTGTCAGTTCATGAATGGGTAGAGTGGGTTGGACAGGAGGTTGACAGTAGTCAGAGCAAGCGATAGTGACTTAGAGGTGGGGGAACCGCTGCCATTGCTGGTGTCTCTGGTGTGGTTGGATGAAGTGTTTTGACACCATAGAAGTCTACCAGGGAAGGTTCTAGAAGAACTGTGAGTGGAACTTTGCTAGGCAGTCAGCTCAGTAGAAACTGAAGGGGACGGATCACTTTTCAGATGGAGCATTCCTAGAAAGGAGCATCATTCTCCTCGGGCTTCCTGTCAGCCGCTTGGCTCAAGTGGAAGTGGAACCCTAAGCTTGCGGAACCCAGGGCATCTAATTGGGTGGCTGGGCTCTGCTGGCACCAGACTCCTCCATGCTCAGAAAGGCCTGGTTCTGTCTGTTGTGAGGTGTGGGCCACACCCCTCTGCAGGCAGCACAGTCACCTTGTGGGTTGCTTTCCCGTTGTCTGGCTTGGTGAGGCCTGAGGGTTTTACCTTTCTTCCCTGTACTTGTAGGCTCACACCAGTTCTCCAAATCAAGTGTTAGAAAGAGGCCGTGTGACCGTCCTGGTCACTCAAGACCTGTGATCTTTCCCACAGGGTCATCTTCACCTTCCACCATGAGTGTTAAACCAGGAGCATTAGTTAGTTGGTGGCTTCTCATTAAATCTTAGTATTCTATGTGTGTCCTGAGTAAGTCTACAGGAAATGAAGTGCCTTAGTCTGCAGGGTCTCACCGTGCAGGCTCATTTTCTTCATCTGCCCAATATGGAATGTGACACAGTTTTATCTAGTTGCTGGGCACGGGGACTTAGGGGACAGTCCTGGAGGTGTGTATCCTCTGGCTGTCCTTTCTGTTTGCCTTATGCGTTACCTCGCAGATGTTAGGGATGTCAGTGTCCAGGTAAATGAGACAGTGGAGGTGCTGTGGGGAAGGACCCAGTGGAGAAAGGCTCTTTGCAGCAGGTGTTCCCGGAAAAGCGAGAAGGAACCAAGGGTGGAGGAAGTCCCTTTTCCTGGCAGGGCTGCACGATTGCTCCTGGCTCTGAGGAGAGCCCAGAACTTAGGCTTGGGGTGTATAGATGTCTATTGCTCTGTCCTGCCTTGCTGATGGTACAGGCTACACTGGAGGCTACCGCCTGCTTGTTGTCAAGAGCTCCAGAGGCAGACAGGTGGGAGGCCATCGCTGGGGTGGCTGTTGATGGTCACCGCTCTGCATCTGTCTCCATGGATTGCAGCTGTGGGCACAGTGGGCTCTGTTCCTAGTCACTTCCTGTTACTTCCAGGCTTTGTCTCTGTCACACTGGTGTCCTCTCATTTGTTTATTTTAGGGCTTGGTAGAGCCCGGGTGACATCTGGGTGGTGTATCCAGCTGCTTGGAACCACATGCCCACCACAGTCTGGCCGTGCCGCCGCCTTGTGCCTGTCCTGTCCCCGGAGCATTTGCTTAATTCACCGTAGTTTTGTGCATCCTTGCAGCCTTGTGTGTGCCAAGGCTGGCAGTTATCACCCAGCCCAGCGGTGGCTCCTCACGTCCATATGTCAGACAGACTAACGATGTCTTCCTCTCTCCCTCCCTCCCCTCTTCTCTCTTCATCTCCATGTTATGCCACGTCACTAACAGGGACACCGCGGACACAGGCCCGCCAGGGAGACTTTGTCTGTGTGGAGTGCGGCAAGAGTTTCCACCAGCCCAGCCAACTCAGGGCCCACCTTCGGGCACACACAGGTATCACAGCCCTGTGCCGTGTGACTGGCCAGTGCCAAGTATATGCATGTTTGTGTACAGGGGTGGGGGCGGTTCCAGTTACATTTTGGTGTCATGGCAAATGCCATAACCAAAATCAACTTGAAGAGGAAAGGGTTTATTTGGCGTATACTTCCAGGTCAGGATCTGTCAGTGAGGGAAGTCAGGGCAGAAGCACAAGGCAGGAATCATGAAGGACTGCTCCTTGCTGGCATGCTTTCTGACTCACTAACTCACAGACTCATGCTTAGCTAGTTTTCTTAGACAACCCTAGACCAACTGTCCAGGATGGTGCTGCCCACAATAGACTGGGTCCTCCTGTATCACTTAGCAATCAAGATATATTAGCTTTCTTAGACAACTCCAGACCAACTGTCCATGTGTGGTGCTGCCCACAATAGACGGGGTCCTCCTGTATCAGTAATAAAGATCCTCCCTTACAGACATGCCCACAGGTCTGTCTGCCCCAGGCATTTCCTCAATGAGATTCTTTCTTCCAGGTGACTAAGTTGAGGTTGACTTCCTAACACAGACCCTTTTCTGCTAGTCACTCACTGTCACGGTGGGCATGTTTGAGTTTCAGGTTTCCAGAGCTGTCACTGTGCCATCCACCTCTCAATTGCCCTTATTTGCCTGTTCAGGATGTGGCGTGGCTTTCTTTCTTTCTTTCTTTAGCATCCGTGTGCCATGTAGTTTAGTTTGAGAAAGATTCATTTGCATATGTTCCCTTTAACTAGAGTAGATCTTCAGAAATGAGATGCTAATGAGTTACAGTGTCACCACCATCAGTGACAGCCAGGGCATTAGTCTTCCAGCCCCAAACCTGATGACTTCCATCCTGATGGGTAGAGCTGGTTTGTAGATATGTACAAGACCCCCTTGGCTGATCAGTGGTGACCCGAAGCACTTCCAGCCCCTTATACAAATCTGGCCTGAGACCTGCTTGGGCTACCTGTGTGTCACAATAGAGCAGGAGCCTTAGGGAAATGGGTACACTGTCTAGCAGCGTGACACACACATACACAGAAGCCAGCCTGATGCTCAGTGACACAGGCCAGGTGGTCAGCAGAGCAGAAAACAGGTCCCTTTACCCCCACACTGGTAATTCAAGTTGCTTGTGATTGCTTTCCACAGTGTGGAGTCTGACTTCGGAAGGGTAGCGGCCCCAGGCATCTGATACTGAGGTTTCTCACCGTAAGCGTTACGGGGAGTTGCAGGCCGGGTGCTGGTGTCTTTCTGTGAAAGTGCTTCATCCTCGGCGGCCGCTTTGATTTGTACTCACGCATCTCACCAGCCCTCTGCTAACAGACCCTTTTCCCCACAGTGGTGTTTGAGTGTGATGGTCCACGAGGTTCTGAAGTGCACACAGCCTCCACGGATGCCCCCAAACAAGTATGTCCTATGATGCATGTCTGGGTGTCAGTGTGCCTGCAAAGACTTGGGACATAGGGCACCTGTGCGTAATGTGCGCTGTGGAATAATTCCATGTCATTGGAGCCCACCCAGCCAGGACTGTCTGGGGGTGAACAGAGAGCAGGAGGCCACATAGCTACCGGCTACTGCAGACTTGCCCATGATAGCTGGTGCTAAGGAGGAGACGGAGTGGCCAGTGAAGGAACCATCGGAAGTTCTTAGTCTGGGTCTGAGTCGGCCCGCAGATAAATCACATCTTGTCTCCTTTAAGAGCACTACTTTCGAATTTCTCTGTAAGAGATGCCTGTCAGAGATGTTGGTCTGGTGTTTTCCAGCTGTAGAAACACCTGGTAAAACAAGGCTCTTGTGCATTGGCACGCCTGTGTACCTCTAGCACCTTTCCTGTGGGAGTGTGACTGTCTCACACATGCCATTTGATGTGCAGGGTTGTGGCAAAGCTCTGTGCCATGCTTGTTTGTAGTATGGGTCTGAGGGGTATAAGTGCTCAGGGTTGCTTTTCTGTTATCTTGGGTTGAAAGCATGTGGCATCAGTCACCCGCTCCCCGCCCTCTACCCCCTCCCCCACTGTCTTAGTCTCTTCATATCACTTGGGTTATCCACTGTTCTAGGAAACTTCCTAGCTGCAGAGACTCTCCTCTTTGCCCAAGTCCTGGCTGGCTGGTTGGATTTAGGTCTGTGTGTCTGGCCCTACAGTGTCCCATGCCCTGTGATGACAGGATTAAGGCCTCCACTGTGATCCCACAGTAGTGAGATCTCAAGGAACTTGTAGCTCATTTCAGTAAAACCTGTGGTTTAAAAGTATCCAGCAGTTCCTTTGTGGTGGTGAGACAATTTTTAAAAAAATAAATATAACCTCTCCTGAATACTGAATAGAAAGATTTCCCAGCACAGGGCCTGTTCCTGAATCAGCTTAGTGCTGGTTGTTGTATCAGAACCAAAGGCTGCTTGCTACTGAAGAGCCCTTGTGTGGAATGCCTGGGATGCAGTGATAGGAAGGCCATGTTGTGCCCAGAGGCTTAACATTTGGGTATCACAGCTAGAATGAGTCCCAGGCTCTCCTGCTCACAGGCCACCTCCAAGACCACCAAAGACCCGCTTTTCCTCAGTGTGTCTGATGGAGAGGGATGCATGAGGTCGGTCTGCCAATAGCCCCGAGTTTCCTAGCACTGGTGAGCCTGCATCCTGTGAGTCATTCTTGCCTAGCTTGTTCCCATGCTTCCGTCACATGGAAACAGAAGTTGAACGTGGAAGTCACTAAGACTTTGGGCTGGATTATTCTTGGGTTGCTTTTACTTACACTAGGTGTTTATGGTAATTATTGCTCGTCTGTGGCTCTGACAGAGAAAGACATCAATGTGTCTTTTCTGTTGCTAAACTTAATGCTGTCCTGTTAGACTTACTGCCACCTTCCTCTGTCACACTTGGGACCGTCCAGGACTGACATCTTGTTAGCGTGGATCCAGCCCTGAGGCATGCATTTGCTTTGCCATGAGGCCTCAGAGCATCGACTCTCATTTGTCTGGAAGGGCAGTTGTAGCTCAGACCTTAGTGTTTAGTCCCAGCTTGACTCATCCTTCTTTTATAACAGCTGGTTGGTTTAATTCCCAGTATAAGGTCATGTGCTCCATTGGCCCCTTTGCCCTCCCTTACCTTGAAAAGTATCTTTTGTTGATTCATCATAGAAAGTTCAGGGTCTTTATGAAAATTCCATTTTTTGTTAATGTATTTTGGAACTGTAAGAATCTAAAAGAAGTGTGTTGTCAGAAAACAACATCTATAATAGGTTGGGGCATAACCTGTGTTCTTCCTTCTTCCTGATTCTTGTAGTTTGGTCTTGATTACAATGGCAAATTTAGGAGATGTTAACTTAGAACTAGTTTACATCATCGATGCCAGGAATGTATCTTGTTAGGCCTATCAAGGTGCTTTCCTACCATTAGTTAGTTAATATTCACATTGGGTTATTTTCCTTTGGGCTTTAGAGGCTCTGGGCTCTGGACTTTTTTTTTTTTTTTTAAGCTCATACAACACTGTTTATTCATGCTAAAATCACTCCAGGTGATAGTCAAAAGCTGATGGAGTTTTATATATGTATGTAAAAGATGCTAAATTAGCCAGTTGAGGCAGTATTTGAAAATTGAGTTTTATAATCATTTCACTTATTGACAGAATGTATTGGCAGCTCCCCTGTGCCAGGCCCTGCATGGGTTGGCAAAGATGGAAGCTATGGTTAAGCCTGGTGGGTGGTTTAGATGAGGGAATGGGAATGATGCCATTAGGGAGCTCCTTCTGGGGCAGAGGACTTCAGCTCAGCAGGGGGACAGAATCCAGGAGGAAGAACATGAGGAAGAATGTGGAAATCAGCTGGCTGGAGAGGGCTTAGTGACATGGGAGGCAGAATTGTGGGTATGTGTTTGGAGAGTTGGGAGCATCTGGTTACCACTTGAGATTGGCATCCAGAAGAAAACAGAGCTTGAAGCAGAGAGGTGACATCCAGAATTCAGCTCAGAGGTTGGACTTGTGCACAACCAGGGCGATGATCCCAGTGAGATTGTGTAGCCTGGTCAGTATGGGCATGGAGGAGAGTGGGGTCTAAGATGTTTGAGAGGACTCAGGAAGGATGTAGGGAGTAGATGAGGAAAGACAGGGATGTGAGTTGGACTGGGTTCTGTCCTATCCCTAGACCTGGGTAGGGGAGCAGGGTAAAACCATTTCCAGAGTAAATTCAGGTTGTTTAAGAAGCCTTTTTATCAGTACTGGTGCAAATGCCTAGTAAGCAGGCAACTTGGATAAAAAAAGATCTTGGCAGCAATCTTTATGTTTAACAGGTATCAGCATTCAGTTTACTCAGGGTCAGCTAACTCGACTCTGAGATGTGAATAATTGTAGTTGTTGGAGAAGAAGGCTCTAATCTTAATGGGAAATGCATTTCCTATCCTGTGTAGTTGTGACACAGTTGTCCCCAGGAGTTGCCTCACACCTGGCATGGAGCACACACACTGTGAGGGAGCCACTGTTGCCTGATACTCTAGTGAACAGCTGTCTTAAGAAAACTCTGGCGCAATGTGAGTGTGCGCAGAGACCTAGAGCATGTTGCTTGTGTCTCTCTGGTGTGGACAGGCCCATTCCCACAGGGGACGGTCAGTAGTAGCTTATGCTAGGGAACAGCCTTGGGGCTTCTGGTCTTCACTCACCCAGCCTTTGCGAGGTGTGCTGATGGGCTCGTGTGTGTTTGGATTTGACTGTGCTTGAGAAACTAGTCGCTCCTTCTTTATAAAAGGGGGACCCAGGAGAACCGCTGGTTCGAGGAGTCTTGCCAACACGGAGTTTCCCAGTAGTTCTTGTTGCCAATTGGTTGAGGTTTTTGCATTGACAGCCACAGAACAACTGTCACGGCTAAGACCGTCAACTTCCAGTATCTGCAATCACCCGGGAGACCAGCCTTTGGGTCTGTCGGGGGGAGTTTCTAGATGAGGCTGGCTGTGGTGGGAAGACATTACTGTGGTTAGCGCTGTTCGTGGACTGGGATCCTGAACTGAATGGAAGGGGTAAAGCAGGCTGAGCGCAGGCATTTCTTGTGGCCAGCTCTTCCCTCTCTTTCCCTCTCCCTCCTCTCTCTTCCTGATGGAGGATGCGATGTAACAGCTGTCTGAAACTCCTCCTAACGACACTTCCCTGAGATGAGAGACTTGAGCTGAAAGTTCCCTTTCTTCACTAAGTTACTTCTGGGATTTTTGACATAGCCACTGAAAAAGTAACTAATGCACACTTATTTTGCATATCAACATTTCAAAATTTAGAAAATCAAAATATGCTGCACTTTCTGGTGATGCGACTGATTGGCTTAACACTGTCCTCTCTCAGGACTTTTCCGTAATGAACTCAGATGAGCAAGAGAGCTAACTTGCTGCTGTGTCTGAGGGTAATCTTTTCCTGTACACGTCCTGTGATGTACAGATCACAGGTGTATGGTCGTAAGAGCCCAGGACCTTCAGAAAACAGGTCACCAACCTCTCCTTTGTGATGTCCACATGTCTCTATCAGGAAGTGAGAGGCTTGGAAGTTCCAGGTTAGTTTATGGTGTGAGTTTGCAGACGGTAGCTCTGGCCACATGACATGTTGTGTGAACCGCTTGTTATCTCCCGATTATTGTAAAAACCCAAATAAAACACACACTTGGGGAGCCATGAAGGGTCTTGGCCTTGAGCTGAGAAGCCATTTCTTCCTCCTGGTGGGAGGGCAGGCCCTCGCAGGACCCTGTCCCATCCTGGTTGAACACTCTCCATCACAAGCGTGGGCAGGATACCAAACCAAGTTTCCAAGGAGAGTTTCTATTTAAGGTTGGCGTATCTTGTCCATGTTTAGGTTCTGGTAATCCTCAGCATTTGTCATTAGGAAAAAAAACAAACAAACCACTTTTTGAAAATTACATGCTGAAGTGTGGGTGTTACTAATCCATGGTGAAACTATCTAATATTTCAGAAAAACTGTGTTTTATCATTATTTTATTGTTCAACAATTAGAAATTAAACTAGTAGCTGGTGAGATGGCTTAGTGGGCAAATTGCTTGCTGCCTAGCCTGAGGACCTGAGTCAGGTATGAAGCATGGAAGGAGCCGTCTCCTGCACATTGTCCTCTGACCTCCACACGCACCGTAGTGTGCATGCCCACAGGTACACACACTGGGACTACATAAATGTAGTACAATATTTTAAAAAGAAGTTAGAAGAACTTTTGAAACCAACCCAACCCCCCATCTCACCCCCCAGTTTAGAGTTTTGCTGTAATGTGAAATATAGTGTTTTGATTTGTTTGGATTTATTGTCAGAATTCAAAGATGATGATTAATAGTTTTTTCTTTATTATTCTAAATGCTAGTTTAAAATAGTTAAGCTGGAGAAATAATTCCATTAATCAAACTAACAAGAAATGTTAAAAAAAAAAAAAAGGCAACCCACCCTGCCTCATTTTCATCCTGTGCAGTTGAGCAGTAGAGATGGTGTTTTGGGGACAGGGTCTGTGAATCTGCATCCTGTGCAGTTGAGCAGCAGAGACGGTGTGTTTGGGGAGGTCTGTGAATCTGCATGCTGTGCAGTTGAGCAGCAGAGATGGTGTGTTTGGGGAGGTCTGTGAATCTTCATTGTTGGCCCATATTCTCACCAGTGCACTTGTAGATTTTTGGCATCACAGATCTGATAGCTAATGCAAGCTGAAGTTTTTATTCACAAAATCAAACAAGCATCTTCCAAACATCATCTGTTTTCTCCAAGTATAATACTCCACCAAATGTAAGTGTAGCTGCAGACTTAACCAAAATCACTTCACCTTGTCACTGCTGACTGACTCCTGGCTGGGCAAAGGCCAGGGTCCCTGAGGTCCGATGCACAGTTGTGGGTTAGCACCAACGAGCCTTGCTCTGTGGCGTTTCTTGTGTGCCCATTGTGGCATTTTGGCTTGAGTGCATATTTTGAAGACAGACCCCCAAGACTGTACAGTTTGGTCCCTTGTCTTATAAAGAAGGGGAAAATCGATCTCATCTGGTTCCAGAGTCAATGTCTAGCCCCAGAACACTGAAACAGTGATAGCCAGTATTCATTTCGGCTCAACCTCATCTCGCAGTTCACAGCTATGAGAAACAAAATCCAGTGACCCAAAAGCCAGCTCCTGTGTCCTGGCTGCTGCCTCCCTGGAAGAGGAAGCAATTTGTGCATATTCAGATTACTACTGTAGATCTCTTTTCCCTGTTTAACTCATTATTTTTAGATCCCTGCAAGGGATACTGTATTAATGGTCCCATCATTGATGGTCCTAATGAATCAGTGATCTAAAATGAATTCTTCAGAAGTGAGGCATGTGAACTCTTCCAGTACAAAGGGGAAATGCCAGTCCTGCAATGATTTGTGGATTCATCATAGCAAGTGCCTTATTCTAGATTTTCAGGCTTTGCAAAGCTGGGATAAATGCTTGAAAAGCTTTCTGAGCTGTGCAGTGTTTGCCCTTTGTTGGTGGAGGGCTATCCCTGTTCTCTCTGCCCTGACCCAGGGGCAGTTTGTGGGGTCTGTCCAAAGATAGAAGCCACAGGTAGGTGTGTACCAGGGCTGTAGGGCAGCAGTCCATGCAGACTCCAGATTTGCACACCACCACAGCCTTGTTCATGACACCTCAGCCTTGCACAGCGCCCCCTGTCCTGGAACCTCTGGCAGTGTGTTTGCTGTAGACAGGTGTTCATGAGTAATATTCAAGGCCAAACACCCAGAATCACAGCTCTTTTTTTCTGTGGGAGTCAGAGCCCCCTGTTCCTTGGTAAACTTGCCCAGAACTAGGTCCCAGTGAGCCCCACTGCAGCTTGGTGTCCACAGAGACTGCTGCCATGCAGCAATGTCAGCCATCCCTCCTGGTCTACAGCAGGAAGTCTACCATCTCCCTAAGAGGGGCTTGTCACATCTTTAATTGAGGTTACTTCCAGGGCTTCAGACCAGCCACTGGCTACAGCTCTGCCCTTGCCTTGCCTCTCAGACATTCTCTGAATATCTTTCTGGTTTCTACTATGTGTTGACCAGTAGACATTGTGTGCGAGACCAGCTTTTAGTGTTTTTCTGAAAATCTTAGCTAAAGATTTGAAACATTAGATTCATGATGGCAATGAGCTCATTTCCCATGTGTTTCTAGGGTCCCCATAAACTTAGCTAGAGATTAGCGTTTCCCATGAGCTGTGTGGTTGGTGGGTGCATGTTGATTTCAGGTGGTTGGTTGGTGTCTTCATTAGGGTTTCTATTGCTGTGAAGAGACACCATGACTCCAGCAACTCTTATAAAGGAAAACATTTAATTGGGGCTGGCTTACAGTTTCAGAGGTTTAGAACATTATCTTCATGGCCGTGCGCAGGCAGACGTGGTGCTAGAGAAGGAGCTGAGAGTTCTACATCTTGGTCCACAGGCAGCAGAAGCAGCTGTGAGCCACACTGGGTACAGCTTGAGCATTGATGAGTCCTCACAGCCCACCCCCACAGTGACACGCTTCCTCCAATAAGGCCACACCTCCCAACAGTGCCACTCCCTGTGGCCAAGCATGCAAACACATGAGTCTGTGTGGGTCATACCTATTCAAACCACCACAGAAAGTTTTATCTTGATACCCTATCTTGTCCTCTGTTGGAACATGACCACTGTTCGAACACCAGTGCTCCTGCTTACTGGGGGGTACTGTACAGGCTCATGTCTGTGCTCTTAGCTGTCTGTTCATCAGACTCAAAGCACAGCTCTTCTGCCTCTCCACTGAGGGAAGCACCGTCTTCAGAGGTGGTTTGTGTGGCTCCGTGTTCACCCGTAAGCACTGCCGTTCACCTGGGAATCGTCTCCATACCACAGACTTGTGCTTTTCAAACCTCCGTTCCTCCTGCCTTGCTGATTTTTAGCCTCTGCTCGGAGCCAAGCCCACCATTGCCGCTTGCTGCCTGAAGCCGGAGACGCTTTCCAACACTGGTTTTCCAGAGCTGCCCCCACGGAAGGCAGCAAGGTGACAGCCAAGTGTCCCTGCTGGTATAAAGTGGGCTGCCCCTAAAACCAGAGGCCTCTGGTGCCTCTGCCACTTGGCTGTGAAGGGCACCTGTGTTTCTGGGTCTTGCTAAGAAAACTGATACCGTAAATGCTCTTGTGACTGGAAGACAATTGAGCTTGCCTGCTATTTTCTTTCTCTTGCAGGGGAGAGACCATACTACCCCAGGGACTGTGCCAGCGGGGCCTCTCCGAAAGGGGACCTAGAGACACGCCTCCAGCGCTCAGCCCGTGATGGTGTTGATAGTGGCCTCACGGGCGATTGGAAGGCTCCCAGCAGTGACCATGGCCACCTTGGGGAAGAAGAGCCAGGGTCTCCTGACCAGATACCTTAGACCTGGGAGCCGCTGTGCTAGAGCAGACCAAGGGAGATGCCTCCCTTGGTACCATTTAGGGACAGTGAAGATGCTCTGCCTAGAATCCCGTGTAGCTTTCACACATATGTATGTGCTCATCCACCATGGCCTGTGTGTCCTCATGATAAGCAGTGGTATTTGCAGGCACAGTGGGAGCTCAAGGCATCTGTATTACTCAAGACAAGCGTGAGACACTGGAAAAAAGATACTGGTGTGTTTGGATGGAGTGGAGAGCTAAGCACTGTGGGAGGTGTCCAGTGCTTAGAGGTGATGCTGTCAGGACGTGGGGAGTAGAGGCTGCTGAGGGCCCACACTCCCGCCTCTCCCTGCCTCAGTGGGTTTTTAGTAGCAGGTAAGATGGAGGGTGTATTCAGGAGCTGTAAGGCTTGGTGGTGCTCAGGCTCGGTAAGGCAGGGTGATGGCGGATTCTCACAGTTCAGAGGTCTGGCCGTGACCCCCTCTGAGCCGTCCATGTCACCCTTATGTTCTCTGTGTTTTCACCATTTGGGCTGCGTCTGGCACAGGAAACACGGCAGAGATGGGAACACTTAGAAATCGGCTTTGGAAAAGAGAGTTAGTTGAACACTAAGAAGAGCAGGCGTCTTTGTTTATTCTCAGGACCTTTTTGTAACAGGGCTACATTCTGCAAACTGCTCACAGAAGAAGACTATGCGTCTTAACAGATTAAGCCACTGAATCCTCCCCATTTGGGCCTGTTTTAGTGATGGCAGAAGGATCCTTGAGCAGTTTGGGGGCCCTAGATCATTAGGGTGCTACTGCTCTGGAACCTTCTGTTCCCTCCTCCCCATCCCAGCCTCTCCCCTGCACCACCCCAGCAAATAGATGTCTTTCCCTCTTGGGCCTGGTGACCACCATTGGACTAGTGGCTTTGTCCGTAGGTTGGTGGGAGGGCACCAGGCCTGAGGGTGAGGACGGCTTTATATACCTCTTCCTTAGTCACGCACGCACGCACGCACGTACGCACGCACGTTCACGTTTCTGCGGTGGGGTGAAGGCCCTGGCAGAGGCTCTGAACCCACGCGGCGTGTGCGTCCGGAACTGTATTCCGCAGGTAGCAGCGTTTCCCTTCCCCATTGCTGTGACACTGTGTGTGATGGCGATACTTCTGCAAGTTCCAGATGTTTGCACATATGATTTTATGCATTATCAGAAGTTACTGCTGCCTTGAATGAAACGTTCTGTGAAATTTTTTGCAAAAGCTTTACTAGTTTTTTTTTATTGTGAAATTTTGTAAAGGCAGGAAATGGATTAAGACGAGCATGCAAAATATATTTTTCAAAAAAAGCAATAATTTTACATGTACAGAAATTATCCTAACCTTTAATATACTGGTGAGAGCGACAGTTTACTTAACACAGTAATGGATCAGTGCAGTTTTTGTAGGAAATGGGCTTCTGATACAAAGACTTGTTTAAACACACATGTATACATGAACCCTGGCGTGTGGTTTCTCTGTTCTAATGTTGTTGGATTATTATTATATTATTATTATTATTATTGTTATTGTTATTGTTAGCTAATGTTTGATTCTGGATTCTACTTGTTGCTGTTTTAATTACTTGACCGTTCAGGTGACTATGACACTTGCAAACAATGCAATGTTAACTGGCTAGCAGATACATATATACATGTCTATGTATATATATAATTATTTTTTTTACTTATTTTTTTCCCCAATACGCCTACACCAGGTATGTATGAAAACGGCTTGCCATGTCCGAGTGCTTGGGAATATTGACCGTTCTGAGACATTACCTTTAGCAGGTCGCAGAGACACATTCCTCTCTCCACCTGAGGCAGCAGCAGAGTACTGTTCTGTTGATTCGTGTTTGATCATCTTGATAGTTTGCCCCGCCATTTCTGCATTCTCTGGCTTTTTGTCTTCTTGGCTGAAAGTAAAGGTGACAGTTAGGAATGTGTGGGGCCTGTGATTTGGGCCCCATCTCTTTCTGTGTTTTAGTTATTAAAAAATTCTGTACACAAAGGGACACAAAGGTGTCGTCTGCGTTTTTACTGTGTCCGAAACTGCACTTGGCATTGGAACTGGAAGGGTCTGTCTTCCAGTGGGGCCTCCTTCCCAGCTGGTCTAGGGAAAGAGGGGTGCATGGGGTCCCTGCAGTTGAGAGTCTGTCTGAAGAGCAGCCAGGAGAACAGCCAATCCCAGGATACCCTGCTCCTCAAAGCACAGAGAGACAGTTTTCATGTAGCCACAAGGCCTTGAGCAACCCCCCCTCCCCCCAGCTTACACTCCCTCTGGGACCAGCTATGTGCTGGCCTGGGTGTATGGCCTCTTTGTCCCACTGACCATCAGTATTGGACCGGTTTGTTAATTCACTTATGTCAGCTCAACCCTAGTATTTAATATGATTTGTGTTTTCTTATTTATTTAGCCAGTCTGTTTTGATTTGCTCCCTCTGCGATAATTTCCACATTTCTGACTGTTACAGACTTCCTACTACCTCTATGAATCTGCTGTCTCCTTGTTTCCTCACGGGACTTTTACAGTGTTGTGTCTAATGTGACTTAGACAATAAAGGGTTTGGTTGTCTACACTGCAGCCGCTCTGTGTGTCTCCCCTGCCTTGCGCCTTGCGCTCCTCCTGGTTCCTGCCTCCCTCCCTGCCTCGCTCAGTCCGCCTTTCACCTCTCTCTTGTCTTTCTCTTACCTCCTCTCTTAGCACATCTTCCTCACTTCAAAGGCAAATAAACACATTTCTCAAACCCTTTCTTAATTCAGAGGATGAAGATTTAAATTCACAAATAATAAACAAATCGTGGATTCTGTCTCCCCTGGGGAGTTGCCCAGTGTACCTGTCCACACTTCTGCTGGCTCTTGGAAGTCTCTTCCACCTTAGGTGGAGACAGTTCAGCCTCCCCTGCACAATACAGTGTCCAGGTCAAGTGGACTTCACCTTTTTGGTTCTGAAAAGTAGTAGATATTTTAAGAAGTTTTCCCCAATATTTACTTATTTATTTTTTAAGTCCAGAAAGACACTGGTTTCTGAAAATTAGGTGCTCCGGCAGCACAAGGTCACTTCATACAAGTAAGAGTGCCCGTGTTCCGTAGGCTGCAGGGATGCCTCTTCAGATTGGCTGCTGGGAGGCCCTGGGACAGGCATCACAGGCCTTTCGGGTGCCCTGTTGAGCACAGCAGGGGGCCAGTTCTACCTTGGCCTCTCCAGGTCCGGTAGCTGTGATCCTTTTACCTCCTTGGAGCCAGGAGGATGGCTACTCTGGGCAGATGAAGGTGTCTTCCAAGCCGCACAGTGGGTACAGTTCTCTAGGAAGGAAGCACCCCTGCCCTCGCAAGAAACTTTTGACCAACCTCTGTAAGACAAGACCCCTCCCTGCCACCACCTGCAGAACGTGATTGGCTTGTAATGCTTACAAATCTAGCAACTTCTAACAGTAACTTTTATTTGCTGAGGAAAAAAGAACAAAAAGAGAGAGGCCCTGCAGACAAGGCCTTCCCCACCACTGGTGATGCTGCAGACCGCAGAGCCTCCGGGACGTGCCGGCATGAAGTGACCACCAAGCAAATGTTCCTCCTTCACTAATTTCGCTAGTTATTCTTTGAGGTGGGAAGATGCAGAAGACCATAGAGTTTGTATTTCTTTTTAAAAATACAATTTATAATGCTATATTTTGTACTCTTTATATTAGAATTTGTAACTAGATTGATGTATTTAACTACTTCTGAGAAAAAAATTCAATGTTACAGCTGTGTGATAAAAGATATTTAGATAAAACATATTCACGCTATTGGAATTTGAAATAAATAAAAACATCTTGGAGTTGTAAGATATTTGCCCTCCTTTCAAAGGTGGCTTCATCATTTGACAGCCTGTCTTGACCTATGGTTATTTCTTTTTATTGGCTGGACATAAGCCCAAATGTTACCATTCTTTATTTGTACAGTTTTACAAGGCACACGGGATGATTCACCTAAAAAGATGCTAAATGGACAGCCTCCCCTCCCCCCAATCTTTTGTGAATTCCAGGATTTGCCTTTTTCCGCTTCGTTTTTAGTGAAAAGCCCCCCCCTTTTTTTCCATTTTTTTGCTACACACCTCTTCTACTTCATGAACATTATGCTTTAATATTTGCAGCAAAATTAGACAGTTCCTTGGTGCGGCGGGAGTCATAGTAGAGTGTGGGGAGGGGATCTGGGTGCTGCAGCCATGGCTGGTCTCTGTACCAGACTTTGGGCATCTGGTGGCCTAGGGCCTTTGACCCTCCCATTATGTAACAAACATGGGATCTGGCCATTAGCTGCCTAACTAAAAAGTACGTCTTAAAGGTAACAGATGTACCTGTATGTCCGTGTGCCCCTGAAAAGGGGTGATGAGTAAGTACTTGGATGTGGCTTTTGACGGCATGAAAGTGGCCATCGCTGCGCTCAGTTCCTCTACCCACAGAGCCATGGGTGGCTTCACTCCCACCCTCCTGCTGTGCGTTACAGTGAATTGCCATTTTTGAGGGGTTTCCTAAGGCCTCAGGGTTAAGCAGAGGGAATATAGCCAGCTCTGACTCAGGTGAGAGGTGTGGCTGTTCTGGACCTCTCTGCCATTGGATGGCTGGTTCCTAAAAGGACCAGACGAGGAGAGAGAAGATGGGAATACCAAGTTGTCAAAGGGCAGCTGAGGCTGAACTGAACTGAACTGCAACAGCCCCCGAGATGTGAGAGCCAAGCTCAGCCCAGGTCCCCATGACCAGCTCATAGACTTGATGCTTCAGTGTTCACATCCCAAATACACATTTCCCCTTATTCTTCATGGAAACATGTTTTTGGAAACGTAGCCTGGCGTTCTCCGTCACTGTCTCTTGTGTAACAGCAAGGACATGCATGCTGCCTGGAGCACTGCCTTGGCTGTTTGGGGTTACGGGAGAAGACCAGCCAATGATCACCATGTCCCTGATCTGACACAAAGCAAGAGCTGACCATGCTCGCGTCACACACCTACACACAACTGATGACGCTGAAGTGGCGAAATTGATGGTCCCAGTTAACCTAAGTTGCTAATTTGTGGTCAGTCTTTGTGTTTTTCTTTCTTTTAAGGTAAAGACTACTAGAGGGGCTAGCAGATTGAAGTATGAATCGTGGCTTTCGCTTGTGGCTTGTGGCCGGTATGTTCAGTGCATACTCTGAACTGATAGAAGGTCTAGAATGACTTCCAGAGAGTCCTCTAGGGATGTAGGAGCACGTGATTACACAGTCCACTAGATTTCCCCTGTTGAGAGAGGAAGACATAACGGACAGGTCTTCCTTCTGGGACCCTATAATAAAATACCTTAGTTCAGGTCATTTTTAAGCAGCGGATTCATGGTGCTCAGTTCTGGGTAGCGGAAAATCCAGGAGCAAGGCACTAGAGGCTTGGCATCTGGCTGGAGCCAGCTCTACCTCACTGCTGCACTTTGTGGCATCATCCCCGGGTAGGAGGGAAAAACTTGCCACCTCTTTCATAAGGGCACTGATGCCTTTGTAACTCAAGAGGTTTCGTGCTCTGGAGACTGGGCTCCTAGAGGTCCCACCACTTCAGGTCACCATAGTGGGTGACACATTTCAGCGTGTCTGTCCTGGAAGTGTACAAACCCTCAGACAATAGCAATGGCTCTTTTCTCCCAAGAAAGATGTGTGGGATCCCACATTAAGTCCTTGGCTTGCCGGGCGGTGGTGGTGCATGCCTTTAATCCCAGCACTCGGGAGGCAGAGTCAGGTGGGTCACTGTGAGTTCGAGGCCAGCCTGGATTACAGAGTGAGTTCCAGGAAAGGTGCAAAGCTACACGGAGAAACTCTGTCTTGAAAAACAAAGCAAAACAAAAAAGTCCTTGGCTTGGCAAAAGTGGTGCATCAGAGTGAACTGGTGCCAACTTCTAAAGGGCAGGGCATTTGATCACTTGGAAGTAGGGCAATGCATAGATCCCAAAGACTCATAAGCCACCCTCCACCTTTTTCTGAACTCTTCCAGGGAAAGGGTGGGACTTAGGGAGCCAGAGGAGAGGGCTATGTCCACAAAGCTGGCCCAAATGGATGCTTGAAAGGTTTGGAGCTTAGCCTTGAGGTTAGGATGTCTTCTGAGATGAGTGCAGCCCAGGCGCAGTATCAAGAGTCACCGGGAGGGTAGCCATGGGACAGTGAATGACTTGCCTCTGGAGGAGCTAGTTCCCTGAGCTGCTCTGGTTTGTTTTTGAGGAATGCTGTATAACCTTATGCAGAGAGCCAGGGCAGCATTGTGTCTCACCCTATCAAGAGTTCTGGCTCCACTAAAATTGTAGGATGTCTATAGAAATGGGGGCTAGAAGTTCGCCAAACTCCTTGGCTGCCATGAGCCAATTGTGTTAGATGCTGACACAGGAAAAGGCCTGTACCCTGGGCTCACAGTGGAGCAAGAACGACAATACCTAGAGGCAATGGGGTCCAGTCCAGGGGCCTGTTATGTGTGTAAGGATGTTCGTGGACGGGATAGAGGTCACTTGGAGGTCAGGGGTCCAAAGTTACATGCCCACCTATACCTAGGACTGGGTCACTTCACATTCTGGGGGCAGTGATGAAATTCAGAGCTCTGTTGATAAGATGGATATTGAAGATGGAAAACAACACTAACGCTCTGAGGAAAGCTCAAGGAAGTCAATTTGGGTGGGGCAGTGCATCAAGAACATATTTTAATTGTCAGATCTGCCAGAGGGAAGGTAAGCTTCAGGAAGAAAAGGTGTCCACCAGCTGCCGTGATCCTGAGAGAAGAGGGTTGGCTCAGCGCAAAGGTGGTCTGTGTTTCTGAGTCTCTGGCCAAAGTCAAGGACATGGGCAATAGATTTGAGAAACATTACTCGGAAGCTGTCTCAGGCTAGGTAAAGGGTCAAGAGAGGACCAGGCTGGGGGAAACCTGTGGAAGGAAGATCCTGGGTCTGAGGCACAGGGATGGGTAGTGGTCATCTTCACCTGGACCTTCTGACTGGTCCTGAAAGAGGGGTGACAAACGGCGACAGACATGCTGTCATTTCCAGGCTACTCTCCTGGGAACATGGCTGTCGTCTCAGCACTGACACGATCTTACGGTGTGGAAAGCTGAAGTGGAGGACCGCAAGAACCAGCTTGTACTTTCAGAAATCAGACCCTGGGGTGTAGGCTCAGATCTTCTGTGGTTTGCATGTCCCTAGCCTGTGTGCTATGGGATGCCACACCCATGGGGCAAGAACATCTCTCATGGATCTGTAAATCACCCAGTGAAGTAGGAAGTGTGGGATGCTGCCAGTCCTATAGGGAGACCTGGTGCTTTGGCTCTCTAAGCCTTTCCCTCAGAGGCTGGCTTTGTATCTCTCAGGAACAGAAAAGCAGAGGTGAACTCAGATTCATTCTGAAGATAGGGTATGAGTTTTATGACTATCATATTGCCTGCAGAACCCAGCATCCACTAGCTTCTTCCTCTCTTCAATGGGTTGGGTCTTCCCTTGCTCATGTTGGTGCATTCAAGCCACCCCCTTGTCACAAAGTTGGTGCTGATGGATGGTGTCTTCTTCCACAACACACTTATTCCAATTCTCCACATTTCAAATCCAGCTTCCTGAGGTGTCTGGCATCGCTCCATTTTCCCTATCTCTTGTTGAGGTTGTCAGGGACCATGTAGTTAGTAAATGTAATGACTACTCTGTTCTAGCCTTTTCAATGGGAAATTATATACACTCAGATACTCCTGATCATTCAGGTTCTGTCCCTTCTCCTTCCCTCTACTGCTTGGCCTGGATATTTCAAATGACCCTAGCTCTTGTGACCTTTCAGTTGGAATGCCCTTTTTCTTCTGGTGAAACAGTTCTTAGCCCAGGCTGGCTTCAAACTCCAAATGTAGCTTAGGCTGGTCTCAAACTCCCTAGCAAGTCAAGGATGACCTTGAATTTCCTTTATTTCTGCCTACATGTCCCCAGTGCTGGAATTACAGACTTTTGCCGCCATGTCTGGCTTATGCTGACCTAGGGCTCACGTGTGCCAGGCAAGCACTCTGTCAACTGAGTCTCATTCCCAGCCCTCAAGTGTAAACACTTATTCCAGTGACTCCATCCTGTGAAGGATGTTATGAGCAGCATTTTTCAAACTTTATTATGATACACAAAATGTGAGACATTTAGTTGAGTTTCTATATTTTTTTCAAGTCTCATTCAGTTGTCGCCAAGTAGATTTTTATATTACCCATCCCTCACCTTTTATAAACCTGCATTTATACAGGAGAAAATGCGTATTTTATTTTTATGTGACACTCAAGAAATTAGGCCATTGTCCCATGTTCAATGCTTTTATTTTACTTTATTTTTATTTTTGAACAGGGTCTCATGTTGCCCAGGGTGACCTCAAATTGTCTTCAGCCAAAGATGACTTTGAACTTCTGTCCCCACAGCTCAGGTGCTGGCATTACAGGAGTGTGCCACTCTGCCTGGTTTCTGTCCTGTTGTTCTGGGGATCAAACCCAGGGCTTCACTCATGCTAGGCAGGCACTCTACCAACTGGGGGTCTCTTTGTTTTTGTTTGGCCAAATATAACTAGAATTTGTTTCCTACCCACAGAGGTGTAGACCTCAGTTAGACTGTGAACAAGCTGACTGTGGTTGAAACAGAATTGTTTGACCTGCTAAAGGGCTGATGGATTGGTTTTGGAAGAACCATCTTTTATAAAAGCCATCTGAGCAACATGGGGTGCTCAGATCCACTTTTTGGTGGCTAGGCCTTTTGTAGGCAGTTGGGGGCAGGGTTTTTGTTGGTTATTTTCTGCCTATGCAGGCCAGGCTGTTCCAGAAATCATGTTCCTTCTGCCTCCATCTCCAGAGTGCTAGGAACATAGGTTTTTCTCAGGAATGGGCTTGAGAGCTGATGATCCAGGACCATTAAAGGGCTCTTGAATGTACCTTGAATGTGAGGCAGAGGTGTGGAGGTAGCAATCTGGTTTAGTCAGGCCTGGCTCTACAATCCCATCACCACACAGGCATGGCATCTGGAGTTTGGGCACACCAAGAGCAAGGAATCATGGCTGCTGCCTCCTGCTGATTTTCAGATAAGACAGCTGGCTTCCCCCATAACCATCTCTGTAGTCAGAAGTCAAGCAGGCACTTAGGGTTCGTGGAAGCTCCCAGGCATTCATCTGATGTCCTGGGTGGCTTTATGGTTTAGTACATACCTGTGGGCCAGGGTTGCTTTGTGCCAGGAAGGCCTTGGGCCTCACATACCTTATCAGGGTAAGCTTTCAATGTCTATTCTCCAGGATTACTGAATCCTCTTAGCTCCCTAGAAGTATGTTAGCCAAGTCACAGACTGAAGTACTGATCATGGCACCTTTGATAGAGGACTTCCACCCTTCGGGGTAAGATCACCCCCATCAGTATGATTACTCAAGGAAAATCCCCCAATCCATGTGCTTGTTATTAACACAGCTTTTTATGGGGGTGAGGGTGGGAGTGGAAGACCTTAAGTTAACTCAAAATCAGAGCTCAAAGGTAGGAGTTAAGTGAACCTTTGAGGAATGATTGGTTCCCAAGTTGTCTTCAGGACATGTCATGTCAGCTTCATTTTATTTCCTTACTATTGCACATTGAATATTCTACTTGTCTTTAGAGTTTTCGCATGCTGGACATCTTTTCTATTTTCTCCACTAGTACCCTCAACTTTACATTCTTTTCAATTTCTTTTAACTTATCCCCAATTCTCTACCAAGTTGGCTCAGGAAATATGAAATATGAAGATCCCATGTCCCCTAGTGAAAGCTTGCACACACATCTGGCCCCTGGGGCCACAGAGGATCTGCCTGGATTATCCCATCTGACCAGGTGGACGATCTCTCTCATAGGTCATCCCACTAGATGGATGCACAGCTCTCATTCCTAACAGGATCCCCCACCCCTCCGTGTTGATGTTTATCTCCCCAATGTATGATATGGCTGCACAGTGGAATACCTGTTCTAGGGAACAAAGGTTGGCGTCTACAGGACAACAGTGGATGTCCTTCTGGACCTGGATGCCCAGCTCCTTTGCAGCTACCAGACTGTCTTGGGAAAGCATGCTGTCATGAAGTTTCCTTCTTTCACCACTAGATGGTGGATGGAGGTCACACATGAACACGAATGCCAAGGTCAGATTTATCCACTTGGTTATTTTGTTTTTGTTTGTTCCAAAAGCACTGAGCACCTACAGCAGCCCCATGCTGAGGGGCCGCCTGAATGAAGATGATGCAGTAGTCTGTAGGGATGTGGGAAGCCTGCAATGAAGGTAGCAGGTATCACTTCCTTCCAAACTCCTAGTGATTTGGTCAGAAGAACCAGGTACCGGGGAGAGGGTGATGGTAGAAGTTCTGCTTCTGAGACTCTTATGTCTGGGGGCGCATAAACCACCCATGTAGACATCTCAGCAGGAAACCAGGGTGGGAAGCAAAGAGGCTGTGGGCTCCCAGAGAAGGAGGATGTCAAGGACCACAGGCCTGTGTGGCAACATCTTCCTCATTCTGGAGACACTGTCCCCAGTGTGAGACAGGCCAGGCAAAGGGAGAACAATGGGATGAAGGGGACCTCTCATTCCGAGCATGTCAGAGGGCAGTGAGGACCACAGGGAGGCGTGTGACGCTTCAGGGGCACAGAGCAGTGGAGGAAATAAATGTTTATGTTTGTCAGAGATGGCTTACCTAGGGAGAGGTTTGCTTAGTATACTCCAGGCCCCAGGCTCCATTCCTAACAGTGTTATAAAACAAAAACCAAAAACCCGAGTACAAAAACCAAAAAACAAACAAACAAACAAACAAGCAAACAAAAAAGCAAGAAACCAGAAAAATTCCACTTGTGTGCTCTTGGTAGAATGGGTTTTTATTTGGGAAATGAAAACTCTTGTCCACCAGCTCTGGAGGCAGGGCTGCTGAAGTGGATGGAGCCCCCCACTGGCTGGGGAGGACAGGGGGATGTGTGTCTGTCATGGTATAGGGTCTGAAGTTGTCAGATGGTTGAGGGATGAGTGCCCGCTCTGCATCTGTGTCTGCACCAGGTGAAGGTGGGCAGAGGCTGGGGATGGCAGTTGAGTGATGGGCACATAAGGTGCCCCTCTCACCTTGAACCTGGGTCCTTCTGCAGGAGAGGAGTAAAGCTCATGGAAATGAGAGAGGGAAGGAGGATTGGAGCCCAAGAGGTCACGGGCAACAAACCTGAGCCCCGCCAGTCCATTTATGCCCAGGATGAGAGGCACATGGTCTCTTACACTCTCTGTGACCGAATGTTGATGAGCTCAGTCTTGTGCAGGTCTTGTGTGGCTAATCACAGCTACTGAGGGTTCAAGAGTGCAGTGGCCTGGTCAACATCTGGAAGAAAGCATCCTATGACATTTCCCTTCTTCCAGCTCTTACAGTCTTTCTATTCTCTCTTCTTCGATGTTCCCTGAGTATGATGGTGTGTGTGTGTGTGTGTGTGTGTGTGTGTGTGAGAGAGAGAGAGAGAGAGAGAGAGAGAGAGAGAGAGAGAGAGAGAGAGAGAGAGAGAGAGAGAGAGAGAGAGAGAGAGAGAGAGAGAGAGAGAGAGAGAGAGAGAGGGAGAGGAGAGATATGTCCCATTTAGGGCTCAGTTCAGCAGTCAGTTGTTCTCGGCCCTTTGAGAACTTATATAATTGTCACTGCCCCCCCCCCCCATCGCTACAATAACCATTGTTCATTGCCACAATGTCAGTCTCCTCACCACCACTGCGGTCATTCTCACCACCATCATCTCCCTTCACCATTATCAATGCCATCATCATCCTGAATGTCACCACCATCATCATCACCACTGGATAGTTTTTATGCCAGCTTGACATAAGTGACCGTCGTCAGAGAGGACTGAGCAAAGGCCTCTATAAGATGAGGCTGCAGGCAAGTCTATACAGCGTCTCCTTCATTAGTGATTGATGGGGGCGGGTCCAGCCCATGGTGGGTGGGGCCATCCCTGAGCTGGTGGTCCTGGTTCTGTAAGAAAGCAGACTGAGCAAGCCATGAGGAGCAAGCCAGTAAGCAGCACCCCTCCATGGGCTCTGCCCCTGTTCCTGCCTCCAGGTTCCTGCCTTGAGTTTCTTCCTTGGCTTCCCTTAATTGACTGTGATTTACGGTATGTAAGGCAAGCAAACCCTTCCCTCCCCCAAGTTGCTTTGGGTCATTGTGTTTTATCACATCAACTGTATCCCAGATTAAGACAACCGTAGTTATCACATCATCATCCTCGTTACTGGAACATCACTGTCATCATCACCACAACTATTGTCCCCATCACCGTTGCCGTCAAATCCATCATTACCGTTATCACTGTATGTGAATAACATTACCCCAGATGGAAACACAGACCAGAGGATTTGAGAGAAGGTGGAACATAAAGACTTCTGTGTAGTTAATTAGTCTTATGGCTAAAGCCAGGAAAATGTGCGAGCTTTCTAAAGAAAAGTAATATAAGAAGGAGTTCATAGGGTTGGGGATTTAGCTCAGTGGTAGAGCGCTTGCCTAGCAAGTGCAAGGCCCTGGGTTTGATCCTCAGCTCCAAAAAAAAAAAAAAAAAGAATTCATGTATCAAAGGGCGATAATACTCATATGGGAAGGAGAGAAGGAAATGTACCTAGCAGCAGGTAGAATTTGGTGCTGCTGTGGACCAGCTGATGCAAGTGCATGGCTAGCCTAGGCCAAATGCTTTCCACAGAGTCTAGGCCAGATTGGTGTGGGAAGGCAGCGTCTCCCTGAGTGGTGGATGGAATTCTTACGGTGGGAGATCGTGCCATACCCTGGAGAAGCAGGCATCAGCAGTGTCATCACTTTGCTGCCCTAGCACCTCAGGGGAGCCCAAAGACACCATCCCTTTGCCAGATACCAGCTGGGTTTGCAATGAACCAAAATAAGGAGTCCTTTTCTGGAATGTTCGCTCGGAGAATTAGAATTTAAATCTGCACTATTAATAGACAGGGTCTAGCAGCCACTGTAAATCAGTTACATAATTTTAAATGGTTTCTTGGAAGAAAGTTGTCTCTGGGGATTCCCAGTCTGTTTCTCATAATATCACTACTTTGGAAAATGAGGAAGCTTCTGTTATAATGTAAGATTGGGGTGGAGAAGAATGAGTGCCTTCCTTTCGGGAACTGTGATAAGCTCACAACATCACTGAAGTATTTTCTTAGAATTGCCAGGCAAATAAATGCTCTCACGTGGTATCTAGAATTAGTAAGACTGTTTATGGCTTTAGCTGCATACTACACTGTATCACTTTGAGCTGGTTTGTTGGACAACCCTTCTTGAAGGAAGGACCACACTGTATATACCCCGAACCTGACTCTAAGACTGGCACTCAGCTGGGGGCTGGGAGCACTGAGGAGGAGTGGGGGGGGAGGGCAGGAAGGCAAGAAATTGAGGGTACATCTTCAACACGTGCAGTGTTGGTTCAGGTGTGTTCTGCCCGCTCACTTTTACCTGAAGACAAACTACCTGTAGGTAAGAGTGGTATCACTAGTGGTCTTTGAGAAATTGGGGAAACAGAGGAAGGACAAGCCACAGACAAGCATAGTTGTAGTTTAAAAAAAAAAATCCTGCGCGTTGGTGGATTTACATAAGGTCTGCCCAGAGACGTCACTGAGGAGGCAAGTGGAGCTCTCAGGAGAGACGGAAGATCCCCAAGAATGAGGCCAGTGACCCCCGACTTTTTGTCTCCCAGCCTAAGGCTCATCCATCATTGTGTTCTGGAAATGGCCATTGAATAAATAAAAAGTATTGCCAGTCTAAGTGCATTTTCTCCTTTGGAAGTTTTGAAAAATTGGTGAGAGACACAGCCCAACAGAAGACTGATGCATCTGGATGGTAGCAAGGGTCTGATGGGCTGTGCATGGGGAAGAGGGGGGCCAGGAGCCGGAGTTAGCGGGGCCAGTTCCCTACATGCTTGCATGTTTGCTCAGAAGATATTTAACAAGCATTAACAAGCGTGTAACAACATAGTCACATTTCTAAAACAGGGTATGGGGACAGAGAGAAGAGGGTCAGGCGGGTCAACCAAAACCAAACAGGTATGAAAATGCCATGGGAAACCTTCTACTTCCATGCTAAAAATAAAAAAGGGAGTCCCAATTTAGTGACAGTGGCAAGGACTCGAGAATTCTCGCCTGAATAACTGAAGCCCAAGGTAGCAGGGTGGGGGTGGGTGGGTAGGAGCGGCGGGGGTGTGGGGTGGTGGATGACAGAAACTTGGCTCTTGGGTGACACTATTTATGGAGAGATCGGAACAAATGTCTACTCACACTAGATAGGGAACCGATGACAGACCAAAGTATGAAAGCCATGGAAATCCAACTCGGTTTGAGTTTTCCTGAGGTAACTGACAGGAGCAGACATAGCTTAGGGGCAGCTGCGCTGTATCACCAGAAGCCCACCCCAGCATGGGTGAGGGAGGGCTCACTAAAGCTGGAGATCCAACCACACTGTGCAACCTGCAGACAGCTGGACACATCGGGGAGTGTCCTGTCCACGCAGCTCAGCTGGTCTCTGCTTCTGTCAGGCACCTCAGTGGGTCCTTACTCCTGAGGTCCACAGGAGGGCCCTGGGGAATCCGGTCATTTTCAGTGACTTCCAGATGCCACTCTGAGTTGTTTGCATCCTAAGCTTAAGGAGCATCCCTTCAGCATGGAATGTCTCCCCTCCCCTTAGAACATCCTTCCATTTATTCTCTCTGCCTGCCAGCTCTACCTATCCTTTCTCTTGTCTCATTATTGGTCATTCAGCTCTTTATTAGACAAATCAGTTGTTTTAGACAGGCAAGAAACACAGCTTCACAGAGTTAAACAAATGCAACATAAAAGAATGCAGCACATCTTTGATCACTAAACAAATGTTCCACAGCATAAACAAATGTAACACATCTTTAACTAATACTCTGCAACAGCTCCCACCCTCTGTGGAAGTTGCTAATGATGTCCAGCATGAAACCAAAAATACCTAGAGGCTTGTCTCTGGGCACTCAAGACATCACAGCAAGATTCTTTAAGAGCAGATAAACAGACTCTGTCACTTGGAGGGGCCCTGGAGACCTGTGTGGTTCAGGTACAGTTAATTTTGAGTAGATGTGCCCACCAGATACATTAATTTGGCTATTGTTCTAATATCACAGGATGAGGGTTTAGCTATACTGGTATACAGCAGTGAGTTTGTGCTATTTATTTATATATACTGGCTATAAATCCTTATTTCTCACTAACTTTCTGAATTTGCCTGGATGTATCTAATCTTGGCTTACACTCAGGCTGTGGAATATTACACACATGTGACCTGTGGGTCTCTTACCTAATAAATGAGTCCTAGGGGTTGTAATGCAGTTGGTAGAGTGTTTGTCTTGTATGCATGAGGCCCTGGGTTCAATACCCAGAATCACATAAAACAGCCCTGGTGCTCCATGTCTGTAATCCTAACACTTGAGAGCAGGAGAAAAAGGCCACATAGTGAGTTTGAATCTATCCTGGGATACAGGACATTGTCTAAAAAAAACCCCACACATTAATAGTTGAAATGTTATATCTGGGGGTCATTTGAAATATTCTGGGCCAGGCAGTGAAGTAAAGGAACAGAGACAGAACTTACCGCTTGGTAAAATGTTGATGTTGTTGAACTTGTATAAGGAAGATGTCGTTGCTGTATCCTAAACAGATTGGTCCTGGAAACCTGACTGAGGTGCTGAGGGAATGAAGGATAGACACATGTACAGAAAAGCTGGGGTCAGATGGGCCATTTGCTCTCTGATGCTTATGCACAAACAGTAACAGCGACCCAGCATCTCAGCATGTCTCTTTGCACATCTGAACTGGGGAGGTAAGTTTATTGTATATAGCCGAAGAAGGAGGCAGATTTAGCTAACCTTGGTAGGAGGTCTCTTAGCTCAGGCTGCATTCATCCTGGAGGTGGAAGCCGTGGTTGGTTGCTTCTGCATTCTCTGCATATACTCACACTTTGACCAGAGGAAGGCTTTGTCAATTCCCACGTGTCTGAGGCATTTAGGTCCTTGACCTGGCTGTGCTCACGTCAATGACGCTCGTCCAGGACTTCATCCACTCCTTACACATCCACCCAGAGCTTCCTCCATTTTCCACAAGTAATTTCCAGTAGTTAAGGCTAGAACAAAATATAGAATGAAATAATAAACAATAATTGCGTTTAATAACTCTGTGGTCTTTGGTAACCTTGACAGGAGATTGTCAGTGAAGGGGGAGATGGCAGGGAGTTCTGGGGAGCAGAGATGTGGAACCTGTGGGACCCTCAGAAGATTCCCGACTACCCACTTGTGCTCTCACTGACAGTTTTGTCCCTCAGTGTGTGGACAGCACCCTGTGCAGAGCACACCTTCAGTAACTGGGCTAGAAGCCAGCTGTTTCATGTATTTTCCTGTCCTAGGCCTAAGGGGCTGATGCTGGCTCCTGGTCTATGCTTGTTCAAGGCTCCAAGAAGAGACAATGAAGGGGCTCAACCCTTGGCTGGAATCTTCACTGCACCCTGTACAAAGTCTGACCTGCATATGCCCTTTCCTCTGTGGTCTTTGGACAACCTCTGGTGTACTAGAGTGTGATAAGTCACACAACACACAAGCAAAGGTGTGTGTGTGTGTGTGTGTGTGTGTGTCACTGTTTCGATGTTGTGCACGGGAAAAGGAAAGGTTAATATTTACATGCATTACTTAACATTAGCTTCTGCCCCTCTCTCCCATACGAAGGGGGATTTCTGTGAAGAACAGTGTGCAGCGAGGCTCTCTAAAGCTGTGGGTGATGTGTATGATTTGGAGATTGCTTGTAAGGCAGAAATGATCTACCCTAGTTCCATTTCCATTGCTGTCACAAAAGCCTCAGCAGGAGACTACTTAAGGGAGAAAGTATTTGTTTTAGCTCACAATTCCAGGTTACACAGTCCATTGCTGTGAAGAAGCAGGTGAAGAGTAGAGAGAAATGCCCCCTTGTTCCTATGTAGTTCATAGTCCGTCTAGGGAATAATGCTGCCCACAGTGGGCTGGGTCTTTCTCTATCAATTAACAATCAAGACAATTCCCCATAGACATGCCCACAATCCAGTTTGATCAAGATAATCCCACATTAAGACTCCCTGGGTCTTTCTACCAACACACAATCTATAACAACCCAAAGTTCCAGGCATACCCCACCCTTTGACAGTGTGATAGGATGTTGTCATATACAGAGTTTGTGCATGAGAACTGTGGGCAACCAGGTTACAAAAATTGAAAAAAGCAGTGTTTTAAGTAGGTTTATCATTTTTGGTTTGGGCCACATTCATAGATATTTGGGGGTTCATGCAGTCTGTGGGTTACAAGTAGATATGTCTGACCTGACAGCAGTCACTGTGACTTGTCCTACTTCCTTCCTATTGAAACCAGACATATCTTCACATGTCAGAAATCACTCGATTTTCTTCTTAATGATTAAGAGCCGTGTGTGTTATCGGGAGTTCCCCAGCATTAGGTTCGGTAAAAAGCCATTCTGAGTTTTCAGGGTTGTTGTGGGGTTCCTGCTGATACCCACTAGGGCTCTAAGACATGGAAATGGTATGAAGAGGCCCCATCTTGTGTTATGAAGTCCCCTTGTGGGAAGCCAGTACAGATAGTGAGCATCCCTTGGGAAGTTAATTCTAGCCTGTTCTGTCTATGGCAGGTTCTTTTCCAGCAATAGTCAACCACGCACATGATATTGGAAAGAGTGAGTGTTGTCAGTAGTCTGAGGTATGGACAGTAGTTACACTCAGCTTGCATCCATGGGGCCTGGTGTCCCTGTAGAAACAAGGTTAATGAAGGAAGTCCTCAAGGAGAGAATGACTGCCAAATGCCCTTTGTATTGGTGAAGTGTGAGTGCTGGGCAGCCCCAGTGATGGGTCTATTGGAGCACAGGCACTATGTGGAGAATAGGGCTGGGTCTTCTGTCTGATGCCCATAATCCAGGCCTTGTGATGGAGGAGACACTGCTCCTAAGTGATGGGGACATTGTTTGGTGTCACCCCATGAATAATGCCTGTTTCCATTGCCCAGTCTCACCCCAGAGACAGTCTAATTACAGGTCCTGTCTCCTCCCTGTCCTGACTTTAAGTATATATTGTGGCATTGGGTCCAGCCTGGCTAATGAATGACTACCATCCAAGCAAGCTCGCTTCATTTCAGATTTAGCAACACCATTCTTTTAAATGCATTGGTGGGAGGGGAAATCAATGGGCATCATATTATGTGTCCTGCCTCTAGCTAATGATGAGCTATGAATGCTGAGCTTCTCCACGGCCATCCACAGGCCAAGCTGCTCAGGGGTTTAAGTTTGTTTCTTTTGTTTAGAAACAGAGAAGGAGGCTGTGGCCAGGACTGGCTTTCTTTCTCAGAAATTAAGACAGTTTTTGAGAGACGGAAGGAAGAAAACCTGTTCCTGCCTGTGCTCCCTGCTTCAGGTCATGGGCTTCCACCTGCTGGCGTCCACATCTGCTCCTGCTCCTCCTGCTCCTCCTGTCCTTCAGTTTGTAGAGGGATCGGGTCTTTCTTCCAGTTCACTAATTTTTAAATTTCCAAAGGATTTTCTTTTGCATGTTTGTATAGCACATGTGTTTGCACACATGTGCAGGGGCTCTCCCTGGCGCCTACTGTTCCAACTAAACTGATTGACCAGCGAGCCTCCAGACCTCTCCTGTAGCCCATCTCCCCAGCAATGGGTGTGAACACGTCACTGTGCTCAGCTTTCTACATGGGTGCTGGGTGTCTAAACTCAGGTCCTCAAGCACTTTACTCAGTGATCCATCTCCCTAGCCCCCAAATGATTTCCTTTGTTGTTAGACTAAATATGATGATTTATTTAGTTGCTTTTAATTTATTTTATTATTTATGTGTCTTATCTGTATGTATGTATGTATACCATGTGCATGCCTGGTGCTCACAGGGGCCAGACGAGGGTGCTGGATTTACTAAATTTTTAAATTACCAAACAAAGTGATGGTAACATGTTAATTTTTTTCCTTAGAAAAAACAGGTAAGCAAAAAGAAAAATTAATAGTCTGAGGGCATGTGACAAAGAGGTACCCACTATTAATATTTGGTAAGTATGATTCAAAGTAGTTTCTTATATATGTTTCTGCTATGCTGTAGCACAGCAAAGGCTCTAACAGGCTCTGCTTCCCCAAATGAGGTTATTTCTTGTTTATTTGACTTTGGGAATTGAGGGGGATCCTGCAGGTGGTCACAGCAGACAGGGACATGAACCACAAAGAGGTGAAAATGAAAACTTGATTCAGATTGTATAGTGACATATTGTGTACCCTAATAAACTTGCCTGGGCATGGGAGGACAGAGCCACTAGATCAGACATGGAGGCCAGACAGTGGTGGCACACACCTATAATCCCAACACTTGAGATCTCATGTCTTTGCTACCAAGTATTTGGGAAGCATACACGCCTGTAATCCCAGCACTAGGATTACAGGAAGGAAGATGGCAGGGCACAGAAAGGTATATAAGGCGTGAGTAAACAGGAAGTCTCGGTCTTTAGACTGAGGATTTCATAGAGGTAAGAACGTGGCTGGCTTGTTCTATTTCTGATCTTTCAGCTTTCACCCCAATATCTGGCTCCGTTTTTTTCATTATTAATAAGACCGTTTAGCAATTCATGTTAGAAGATTGATTTTGTCAACCTCAGGGACTCTGATGCCAGGGGGTTTACTGCCAGTAATATAATCAGTATAACCTGGGGGGGGGGGCTTCCTGGTGTAATACAATCCCTGGTGCACAAGAAAGCATAACTACTTCAAAACTCAACTCGGATACATGTCATTTCTTCGAAGAAAATGGGCTCTAGAGATATGCTACCTGAACTAGCTCAAGGAAAGGTATGACCTGGTGTCAGTTACACAGATAACATAGAAGTCATTTAGGCTATTAGCCACCTCTGGACCTGGTGGTGGGAGCTTGGGGAGCCCCTGGCTGTAAGGGTCATTTACATTACTAGCCACCTCCAGTCTTGGTTATAGGAGCTTGATATGGCCTGGCCCAACAGATAATGCAGATCACCAGGCTATTAATGACCTCCAATTCCCAGCATTCTGGATGAAGAACAGATTTTACATTCATTCCTTTGGGAAGACCATCCTGTGTGCTTAACATTCCTGATTTCTCTGGAGATCCAGGGGTGCAGGGACCTTTGTGATGTTCTCCCAACAATGAATATCTTCCATGTTAATAAACATGACTTTTAATGGTTCCAAAGCAGTTCATTTTGCATTATTTGTGTAGCCAATTCTGCCTCAATGGGCCTGTAGATTGTTTCCTGTTGTCCCAATATTCTAAGGAGCCTCATTTGCTCCCCTCCCTGCAGGCTTGTATTGGGTTCTTCTGACTCTCATGGTGAGGTGTAAGATGGCTACTTGTCATGTAGCAGTTTCCTCTGTGATTGAAACATCCCATCTCCCAGGGAAGCCCCTCCTTAAGACAGAAGGCAAACAAGTCAAAATAGCTTCTGGAAGTCCCTGAAAGTGGTCAGGTTCACAAGGTCCCTCTGTCTTAGGGTTTCTATTGCTGTGACAAAACACCATGACCAAAAAGCAAGTTGCGGAGGAAAGGGTTTATTCAGCTTACACTTCTACACTGCTGTTCATCTTCAAAGGAAATCAGGAACTTGAACAGGGCAAAAATCTGGAGGCAGAAGCTGATGCAAAGGCCGTAGAGGGACATTGCTTCCTGGCTTGCTCCCCATGGCTTGCCCAGCCTGCTTTCTTATATAACCCAGGACCACCAGCCCAGGGATGGCACCACCCACCATGGTCTGGGCCCTCCCCCATCAATCAGTATTTAAGAAAATGCCATGCAGCTGGATATCATGGAGGCATTTCCTCAACTGAGGTTCCCTCCTTTCAGATAAATAGCTTGTGTCAAGTTGACATAAGACTAGTCAGCACACCCTCCCCCTGGCAATACTATATAAACAGAAAAGACTAACGAAAGTCACTCTGAGACAAGACAAGCTGCAAAGGAGCCCCTGTGACTGAGTTAGCTCCTGAAAGAAGCAGTAACCAGCTGAGCTGCCTAGAAGAGGCTTTCACTGAGGCACCTGGAATGGGCACTCTCCAGCCTGTTGAGATGCCTGGAGGCAGTGCAGTGTGCTCTAGGTTCCCAGCTTTTGTGAGCTGCTGGGTTTTGATGATACAGCTGTCTTCGAGTCATTTCTGCTCCTGTAAGTAACCCCTATTCCAGTAAGTTATGCCCCCAAAGCTCAATGGTTCACCAAGTTGGACTTCAGTGGTGGCCATACTTTGTTCTGTTGTGAGCTCCCTATCTGAGGTGTGTGTTGTATCTTCCAAGGAAAAGTATTGTCACGCAG
Organism: Onychomys torridus; assembly: GCF_903995425.1. Lineage (NCBI taxonomy): Eukaryota > Metazoa > Chordata > Mammalia > Rodentia > Cricetidae > Onychomys > Onychomys torridus. The sequence goes on from NC_050455.1 coordinate 71,286,186, forward strand.
CAATGCCCTTCCAGAGCATTGGTCACTGATTGTCATGTGACACCCAAAAAGCTGGTATGTTTTTAAGGGTTCAAAACCACTCCGTGTCCATGCTGTGTTTCCCTGCATACTTCCAACCATGTTCTTTAAAGCTGTCTGTCTCCTTACCAGACCTATCTCTTTAATGCCAATCAACAACCTCAGCTGTGAATCAGTTGCCATACTGGATTAGTACCAAGCCCCACATCTCTGCTTAGAAATGAGGGAAAGAAGCATTTGGATGCTATCCAAGACTGCATGTTGGTGGCCATTGAGAGGACCAAGCAGACACCATAACAGGCTGCTAAATCTTCTCTCAGAGATCAGGCCTCAATTTCAGTTTCCCAAGAATGAACGAGTATTTTCTGAAAGAGCTACAAACAAAGGACAATCAATCTCTACCACCACTGGCAGCAAGGACAAGAGGCCTGGTACATGCAGTATCAGGCCAGGCCAAGCTTGAGTCACAGTCAGCAAGCTCAAGGTAATAACCAAATAAGGACAAATGGAAAGCTGTAGCCCTGACCAGCCCCTAACTAGCCTTAGCCAATTAGAAAGTACTAATGTGATTGCCACTTGTTTAAGCCAATCATATCCAAGATGACCTAATTGCTCTAGAACCTCTCCTTGGCTATGTTTAAAAGGAGCCTGCAAGCTCCTCTTAGGGTAGTCACTATTTTGCCTTTCTGTGGAATGGATGGCCCCAGCATGCTGGAATAAAAGACACTCATGCTGATGGCATACATGGATGGTGGTCTTTTGTGGGACTTCTCCAGGACCCTAACAGCCATGAGTGAGTCCACATAAATAGCCTGGGGACAACTTCCCTATCCCTGCTCTGAACCACATGGCTTTGGCATCTCTTCTGAGAGATGTACAGCCAGGTGCAGTACAGATAGTATTTTCACATGGTGCTGTGCCCCAGATCTGTGACCACATCATTTGATGCCCTTCATCATAACGTGGCTTTCTCTTGGTGCTCAATAGTTCCCAGTTAATTCTAGAAGGCTTCCTGGGTTATTCTGATGTGGTTCAGCTGATATGGTAGACATTTGCTTCTATCCCATAATTTGTTTAGCTCTTTATGCAGTAGATTTCATTGTGTATATATTTTAAGGGGGTTATTTGTTTTGACAGGTTCATATGCTGCCATTGTACTGTGTCACAAGCATATCCTAATATAAAATAGTCCCTGCAATTAACTTGGTGGTGGTGGTATGACTTCAAAGTGGTTGCTTCGGAGTTTTTTGACAGTCTGAACGAAGTGTTCCCGGTAAACACTGTCACCTGGGGATGGCTATATTTGTGGTGTCCACTGGTCAGGAAGTGAGGTAAGATGGCCATGTCTCCCTTTAGAACCTGCCCCTCCTTGAGTTTGGACACTGAGGACAGTTGGAAAAGGCCACACCCTCCTGTCATTTGTTGAGAGCACTAATGACTGGACATGCTTTTGAACTTGTATCTCTTCTACCCCTGAACTTGGGTTTATATTGCAAGTATATTCCTACTGGAATGTCTTAGTCAGTGTTGTTCTATCGCTGTGAAGAGACACCGTGACCATGCCAATGCTTATAAAAGAAAACATTGAAATGGGGCTGGCTTACAGTTTCGGAGGTTTAGTCCATTATCACTATGGTTGGAGCATGGCGACGTGCAGGCAGATGTGGTACTGGAGAAGGAGCTGAGAGTTCTACATCCAAATCCACAGGCAACAGAAAGAGAGAGACTTTTGACCTGACATGAGATTTTGAAACCTCAAAGCCCACCCCCAGTGACACAGTTCCTCCAACAGGGCCACACCTCCAGATTCTTTCAAAGAGTGCCACTCCTTAAATATTCAAATATATGTTTAACCTATGGGGGAACATTCTTATTCAAATCACCACATGATAATTCTAGCAATTTCTTGCAGATTATGTATTACTTTCTGTATTTCTTGACATTTCTGGTGCCTTCCAAATTTTTATCAAAATTGCCATTTTAACTTCGGTTGGAATCTTTCTTCTTTCTTTAAGGTTATAGGATAAGTTGTTGCCAATGTCAAGTCCCTTCTCTTTCTTCTGAATATTTTCTCAGGTTTGAGAGGCTGTGTGTGATAACATACTCCACCAACACAAATAACATGGGGGCAAGAACAATATTAATACAAATTTGTTTCCTTTAAAACAAAATGAGGCATCTTTGTCAGAGCCCTTGGAGACTTGTTTATGTTTTCCTGGTTGTTAAGTAAAAATAGTGACCATATTTGTCTGTGCCTGGCAAAATGTCTTACTCACTATACAAGTGTTATAAATAATAATGTTAATAAAGGTGCACTGAACTATGAAACCTATTCCAAGAGTTTTTTTTTTTTTTTAAAATCTCCTACCAGTTTCAAAGTTTCCCACTCTGCCTTGTGCTTCTTGGCATTTTCATTGAGTTTTGCTTTAAATGACATTGTTGTTCTCTTCATGTACAATGTATTTACATCTACTGATGACCTTTTCCAGATGTCATTACCTGGGCTGTGGAGACTTGGACAGACGTGCTACTGTTGTTGCTCTGGACTGAGAGTGTGACAGTTACTGTTGATTATCAGCTTGACAGGGAGCCATGCAGAGACAAACCTCTAGCATACCTGTGAGGAGTTATCCTGACTGGTCTAACTGAGGTAGGAACAGCTACCCTAAAAGTGGGTGGTACTGCTCCTCAGGATTGGACTCACAGACGGAATCCAAAGGAGAGCACAAGCTTTGTTCAAGCATTCATTGTTTTTTTTTCTCAACTGCGGACAGACACAGTATGACCTGTTGTCTCAAGCGCCTGCTGCCGGAAGTCCCTGCCTTGATGGCCTGTACCTTGAACTGTGAGCCCAAGGAACCCCGCCCTCCCTTCTTCCTGAAGTTGCTTTTGTTAGATACTTTTGTGACAGCAGTGAGAAAAGTAACTGAGACAGAATACTTTGTAATTAACTTACGGGAGGCTGCACAACTAAGAAATGGAAGAACTGGAATTTGAATGTGGGCATGTGGCTTCAGAGTCTGACTGTCTCCCCCTCCTTTCCTCTCCCCTCCTCTCCTCCTTCACTTCTCTTTTTCCTTCATCTCTTCTTTTTTCTCTTCGGTCTTCTCTTTCCTTTGACTTTATTTCCCCCTTCCTCTCTTTCTTCCTTTTGAGGTAGAATCTTGCTCTGCAGTCCAGGCTGGCCTGGAACTTGGCTTCCTCCTACAGCAGCCTCCCCGGAGCTGGGATTACTGGCCTGCCCACAATGCCTTAACACATAGCTTTTTTTCAGACTCAACACCACTGAGTTTTCTGTCTAGGCCCAAGTCCAGCTGACTGCCTCTGCTGCAGGTTCCTATTCCCACCTGCTAGAGGCCATCACCCTCAGTGTGCCCCTCTGGCTACCGAGTAAAATGAAGCCACTGTCCCTCTGAAAGCAGATGACCATGACCAATCTTCCAGTCTAGTCTTGGGCCTGTGAGATATCCTGGCCCTGCCCACAAGGTAGCCCTGATTCCATCTGTGGTGTGTGGATGAAGCCTTATTTCCTAAACCATCTTGTATCAGAGAACTGGCATTATTGAAATAATAAATCATACTCAAAATCTATCATTTGGGCCTAAAATGAGCATGTGTGCACAAGGATTTTGCCACTTAAAGTCGACCTTGGGTTGTGTTCTTCTTTTGTGAGTCAGAATGGAGTCACATGCCTACAAATCTCAGGGCCTGATGCTGTTCCCAGCATATGGGACAGACCATCCATATGGACGTTCCTGTCACCTGTCAGACACCTCAGGAAATGCAGAGCAGACAGGGCTATGGAGGTACTGTCAGGAGTACCATAGCAGGGATTTTTATAGGATAATATTTTGCTCTAGGAATTTTTAAAGTTTTTCAATTTTTTGTGGGTATTGATGTTTTGGTGGTGGTATGCCTGCACCAAGTGCATGCCTGGTACCCTGGAAGTCCAGAAGCTCATCAGAGTGTCTGGACCTAGAATTACAGATGGTTGTGAGCACCATGTGGGTGCTGGGAATTGATCCTGGGTCCTCTGGAAGAGCAGCCAGTGCTCTTAACTGATGATCCATCTCTCCAGTAGCCCTGACTGCCTTAAAACTCACTCTGTTAGACCAGACAGGCCTCAAACCACAGAGACCCACCTCTTGCTGGGATTAAGGGTGTACACAACAACCCAGCTGCACTGGGACTCTTATTTGGTCTAAACTTGGTTTGCTATTGTGGTACAGGCATTTAAATTGTTATCTGTAAAGGAAGTTAAACAGATAATCTACATCTATACACTTCTAACACAAACCTGTAGGTAAATCCTTCCCTACGCCAGCATTTCTAATGATACCCAAACCTATATGTGCATCTATAGGAATGCCAATGTAGAAACAGGGTGTTTTATTTGAGAATAGAAAAAACAGGGCGGGTCAGGGCGGACTCAAATGTCCAGCTTGAGATTGTGTTCACTGTTTGAAATGAAGCTGAATCTTGGGTCCTTACCATCCCTCGAGGCAGAAATAGGTGTCTGTAAATCCACAGTGATTATGGTAGTCTGCTTTTACAAACAGTGAACTTAGGAGAGTCATTTGTAGGCCCGGGCATCCTGTCTCCGTGTGTTCTCACCTTGACGAATTTGGTGAGTTAAAAGAATTTCCCGGTAGTCTTGGTCAAAGGAAGCCAAGTGCTCTGGAATGTGCATTGTCTTCCTGTTGAAGCTCATTCTTGTCAGCTCCCCCAACCCAGACATTCTGCCAGAGCATGTACAACCAAGGTGGACGACGCTGGCCCATTCTCTGTTTTGATTCCTGGTGTGACAGGGAGTAGGGCTATGGATGGACAGGGGGACACCACACACACACACACACACACACACACACACACACACACACAGGTGTGTGACAATCCTTCTCCATTTGAACTACATGGGGTTGACATAGAAAAAATAGCCTGCTTAACACATGGGATAGAAGGTGGGTGACCTAGGAAGGGTCTTGAGACGTGTGGTCTGGCACTTTGACCCTCTCACACTTCCCTTATTCACTAGCCACTCCCAAGTTCAGGAGCATCTCTCTTGTTTTCAATAAACAGTCTCTATTCCTGTTACAGTTGTGTATGTCTGGTGCAGTCTGTTGGCCTTGGCTGGACAGAAGAATGTGGAAATCTCAGTGGGTGCCCCTGGACTGAGATGTGCACGTGTGACACTGGTGTCTTTGTGAATGCCCTTTTCCTCTGTGGAAAGCACTTTGCTACACAAAAGGACTTAGGAGGGAAAAGGAGGGATACCTCTGGCCTTCAGGCATAGAGTAGCATGAAGCCCTGAACACTGTGTCCTTCCTGCTCAAGGACAACTGTGACTCAGAAGTTTGTGTGCAGAGGGGATGGGACAGGAAAGCTGGCTTGTGAATCTGCAAGTGGACACAATGGGCACACTGTACTATGATGATGAGTACAGATGCATTTGGACAGCTTGGTTCTCCCCTGCGTACACAGAAGGGGCAGTGAGCAATGATGTCAGTTGGAAGTGGGGCTGGCTAGCTCTGCTGCTTCCTGTCATGACTTCAATTGCTCTCCGTGCTTGATTCCATACACTAGAGGCTCCCCAGATCTCTCCTTTCCTCTCTGTGGTAGTGGCGTGATAGTCTCCCCTACTGTCCTTTCTGCTAAGGAAGTACAAAGCTTGAATATTCACCTTGTCTTGGGAACAGATTAGGCCTCCATGTCTCAAGAACTATGTGACTTTTGACCACCTGAAAGAGGTTCTACAAAAGGTGGAACTGCCTTGTGATTTTTTTTTTTCAGAGTTTAAGCGGTGCAGCTCAAGCAGGAGCTTTTAGACGTACAGAGTCCTGTGGTCCAATCCCCCTAGCCCCTCAGCCCCTATTGAACTGGTCACTGGGCAATTGTCCTTCAAGAATGTGATTCAGGTTTGCCCCAGAGATGCATTCAAGGAAACGAAGGAGATTGGGTGAGGAGTCACGGCCGGGAGTGGAGTTCAGACACAGGCATGAGAACCAGCCACACAGGACCTTAAATACTGAAGGAGATGAGATGTCCGTGCTACCATATCCTGCAGGAAAGCCGTCATTCAGCTTTCTGAGGTGGAGCAGGGGTAGCTGAGCACAGGGGAGGTCAGCAGCAGGTTGTATTCTTAAACTCAGTGGAGGGCAGAATTCTCTCTTATTTTTTATTGTAGTTCTTTGTATTTAATATACAAGAATTTGACAAAGTACTACAGTATAATCATCTAATAATATCCATTTTACCCCATAAAATTATTATATCCAGTCTTAAAATGTTAAATATGTCACTATTAGAAGACAGCCATATAAAACTCAGTTTATAATATTAAAAATCGTAACATGACACAATGTTATCAATCACATTCTCTGGCAATATTAAACTTTCCTCCTTTTTCTTTAATTTTGAATTTTTAGTGTAACAAATTGAGAGTAAAGCAGCAGGCTTTTGTTCCCAATCTCTTGGCAGTGAGTGGCAGGAAAGAGAACAGAGCTGTGGCAATAACGCACCCCAGGAATCTGGGATGCTCATGACGCCTGAAAGAGATGATTGAGATCTGAGACCTGCACATAAGCAGAGAGCGACTGGCATCTCTGGGAAGAGCACCCCTCCGGAAAGACCCTGTCTTCTCTCTGTGGCTTTTGAGGAACTCTCAGAATATTTTACTTTAAAGGCAGAGCAACCTGTCAAATGTGGAGTTATTATTATTTTTTAAATGAGCATGTAATATAGCCTAACACAAATGACTCTCCCTGAATTGTCCCCTGGAAAATTTAAATGGCAACAATGTTTCCCTGGGAGTGTTGGGAATGTCTTGGTGTGATTATTCATTGTGTTTCCTAAAAAAACAGAGCTGTGAAAGCCACGTCTTTTGTTTTGCTAATAAGCAAAGGGATATCTTTTTTAATTTTAAGAATCTTTATGATTAGGTATAAAGGGAAGATTTCACAATAAAGTTTAAAAGTCCCATAGCTTTATCTTACCAGGCTCTCCTTCAGCCTGTAGGTGCCTGCTACATAGCCTCACTGTGTCAAGCCGCACCGCGAACATGGTTAATCATAATGGGCTTCCTGGCCGTTCCTGGATTCTGCTGCCTCAGCACTGAATCATTTGCACAGAGTAGCACACAGGTTCTCTGGAGAGGCACCTCTTCAGGAGCCTGGGAGATTTTTGTGTAGGTGTGGGAGATGGTGCCTCATTTGCTGACCTCATGAAATGCCTGTCAGATCTCCATGCGAACAAGGTCCTTTTGTATCTTGAGAGTATTCATGTTGCTTGAATGGCAAGCCTTTTTAGTGTCATTGAAATCCACAATAGGCATTTGCAGGTCTCTTCAAGTTTTTGTGTCTGAGAACAGTGTTTTGAGAGGCCTTGGCAATCTTCCTCGAGATGAGCGAGTCCGTTCTTGCCAAAGAAGAGGCTATGTGACAGAAACTCAGGGGGCGGTGCACAGCTGCTCAGGGCTTGCTCTGTGTCTCCAGGCTGAGAAGTCGCAGAGCCAACACAGGCACCCACCTCTGTGGAGAAAGTGGCCTGAAGGACACAGACGGGCCTCATACAAGTTCACCAAGTGCTTGTCAGGTACCAGCCTCCTCCAAGAAGTAGAGGGAGAGAGATGGCAAAGAAACCACCATCAGCAGCATGGTGTCTGTGCCCTCTGTGACTGTGGGAAGGGGCCACGTTTACCCTGGGGATGAGGGAGGAAGACCGCGTGGGGCAAGAAGGGGTGGGCATTTGCAGAGGGACCTGGGAAGAGCTTATAAATTCAGGTTCAGGGCACTGTGTAATAGAAGCAGCAATAAAATGGCTCTCTGAAGAACAGTCTGCATGGAAGGTTCAGGCATGGCAGTCAGCACACGGCTTTGTTAGACCTGCGTGCAGTCTGTGCTCACCACAATTTACATGTGTGTGGGATTTTGCCGTTTTTCCAAACTGTTCATTCTCTCATCCACCCAAATCTTACTCACTGATGCCCGAGAGGGGTGATGTGAATGGCTACTGGTCGGTCCCAAAGCACCTGTGGTCTCAAAAGAAAGCAAAGGCTGTGGCCTGCATGGGGCTTCAGGCTACAACTTGCCCCAGGTAGCCTGTGTGGGATAACTAGTCCAGTCAACTAGTCAATAGCACCATAGTTGTTAAGGGTTGGAATTCAATTTGGGTATAAAAGTTATATCCATGGCTCTCTGTGCATTTTATGGCCTATTTGAGTATAAAGCAGAGGTATTCTCAAAGGCCCATTTGTATCTTCTGTTCACAAGAAGCCAAGGAAAGAAAGGAAAAAGCATTTTCATAGGAGGACAGTACTTAGAAAACGGCTCTGCACTTCCGTGTGGTTTTGTTTCTGGACCACCAGCAGAAGGTGACTGAAGCGGAACGGTGCATTTGGGTGCAGTAACGTAATTGTGTGTTATCGCGCTGCTCTTGGGTTTGCTCAGCAAATGTCCCTGCATGTGGGATGAAATGGAGTCACTTTCCTGCCATGGCTTGCTTTCTGCTGCCATGTGCAGGAAACGTGTGTATTTACACTTAAGCTTTCAAACTGGGCTGAGCGCGTGTTGACAAAGAGGTCCTTATGTAGGCATTTTTTTCCTCCATGGTAATTCAGGCTTGGGGATGTTTTCCATAGATGACCAAGTATTGGTTTCAAATATTAAGACTGCACACCCAGGATCTTTTCCAGAGTATTCTCCTTCCAGTGTGAGGCTTGCATGGCTTTCTTTTCTTCAGCACATGTGCTTGTATATGTTTTCTAAAACTGCCAGGGATGGAGCAAATACCCAAAACTATTTCTGTGGAAGAGAGAGTATGTTTGTAAAACTCAGAAGTTGTCATCTCCTCTGCGTTGAGCAGTGACGAAGAGCAACGCTTTGTCACTGTGCTGAACTTGAGTTTGAACATTGTTCCCACTAGAGTCCTAGCTGCTGTGTCTTCCTCCTCACTTAGCTCACCGGCACCTTTATCAACTCCAGGTCCGGTCACGTGCTGTGATGGCAAACAGCTTTCATGGGGAGGCAGCTGCTCAGAGCTGAACCATCGAAGGAGACTGTCCAGTGGGCACCAAGTCTTCCTCTTCTCTACAGAAGGAAAAGAGAATCTGCCCACACCAAACAAAAACAGCTGAGCTAACTGAGGTTGTCTGTGGTGTGGGAAAGCACCGTCTGGTCACCATGCTCTGTCACCCAAGGTCACTGCCATTCCCCACTGTGTTCCATCTGCCCAGGTCTCTCCTTCTTCTTGGGGACACCTGTTGTTTTTCTCTGTATCCCCATCCCTGCACCTTCTCTCTCATGAGCACATCTAGGGGCCAATTCCATATAAATTGGGAGATGCTTAGTTTCTTTCAAGCAAACTGCACAACATTCACTTTACGCACAAGGAAGCAAAATGGCCCAGCAGCCTGCGTGTGTGCAAAGTGCTTCTTGGACTTGGAAGTTACATTTCAGTTTATGCTTATTCCTGCCAAGTTTAGACCCTGAGCAGAGAGCACTGCTCCTACACAGGCCTTTGGTGGGATAATGCTATTTCTGGAGGCTCATGGTGCCCCATTTCCTCTACACAGTCTGCCCTGGAGGCTCTTGCATTTCTGAAGGCTGGGTGTGCTGGTTGTTTGTGAACACCCAGCTGCTGCTGCTGTAGGTGGTAAGTACCAGGTCCTGGTAACTTGATCACAGCTAACTTATTTGGTCACATATTTGTTCTTTGCATGATGATTTTTTTTTTAACCTTGGCAGATGCTGTGGCTCCCCACAGTAATGAACGTGTGCTGTGGGGTGGTGTAGAATCCCAAACAGTGGAGGATCGATCCTCAGGCTGTTTGCATTTGTTTTGAAATGCACGTTTGACTTTGCAACTTCAGAAGATAGCAGGCAGGTCAAACAGCTCAGATGGGTACAGCCGGTCTGTTTCAAACAATAGAACAAATGTTGTTCACATGTTGGCCATTGCCTGCAGGGGGCTCTTTTGGGTTAACTCTTCTTATTTTATTTTCACCCCCCTCACTCCTTCCTCCTCTTCCCCATCTCCCCCCTCTTTTCATTCCCTTCCTCTCCCTTTTTCTGTCTTGTCCTACCTGGGCCTCATGCCTCCTTGAACCTGCTGTGTAGCCAAGGACAAGCTTGAACTTCGAATCCTCTTGACTCCTTTTCTCGAGTGCTGGGATTACAGTGTATACCACCACACCTAGTGTCTCAGTTACTATTTTACTGCTATAAGAGACACCATGACCAATGCAACTTATAAAAGAAAGTATTTCCTTGGGGGCTTGCTTACAGTTTCAGAGGGCGGAGTCCATGGCATGACGTCATGGTGGGGTAGCATGGCAGCAGGCAGGCATGGCGCTGGAGCAGTAGCTGAGAGCTTGCATTTGATCCACAAACAGGAAGATACACACACACACACACACACACACACACACACACACACACACACGTGCGCATACACGTGCACTACATCTTCTAATCTGTCCTGAACATCTTATAAACTGAGAACCAAATGTTTAAATATCTGAGCCTGTGGGGGCCTTCTCATTCAACCGCCACATCTAGTTCATTCAGCACTAGAGCTTGAATCCAGAGCCTTGTGCATTCGAGACAGGCAGTCTTCCAACAGAGCTGCCTTCCCAGCCCCTAGGTTAGTTCTTCAAAAGAAGATGACCCTTCCAAGTGTGACCTATTCATGAGGTCTAGATGCAGGGTCTCAGAAGTGGTGAGTGGAGAATCGTCCCAACCTTCATGGCTAGGCTCCAAGCCATGTTCAGATCCCTTTCCTTCTACCATCACTGTAGACAGACTAGTCAGGTTAACGTCTGACTCTCCGTGAAATCAGGGGCCCAACTGAAAGTAAGGTCCCTAGCACCACCAGAAGACATTAGTAGTGAGTGTTCAGTAATACGATGGCACCACCTATCACAGTATTCTCCACCTTCCTAGGCTGCGGCACTTTAATACAGCTCCTCTTGTGGTGGTGACCACCCCCCCCATCATAAAACTATTTTCATTGATACTTCATAATTGTAATTGTGCTACTGTTATGAATTGTAATATAAATATTTTTGGAGATAGAGGTTTGCCAAGGGCCTTATAACCCACAGGTTGAGAACCATTGACCAGTCGGCTCCAATATTTTCATTACTCTAACAGCTTAATGAGTAGAAGTTTCTGGTATTACCATGCAGACTAAGTTACAGACTATCACAGGTCCACAGACCTTAAAAGCCGCCTGGATCCTCCTTCCACTGAAATGAAGGTTCCCTTCCAAAATGGTTTGTATTGTTTTAAGCATGCCTGTTTCTCTAACCGTGGTAAGGAACTGTTAATATATTCTTTCCAGAGCGGGAAGGAGGGAAAGCCCCATTTTCCTATGGAGTTATCTTCCTGATCTATGGAGCTGTTGTTTTGGCTGCTCCCATGTTTAGAGCGTAGAGTTACTTTGGATGTCTGTGTTTACAAGGCTCTGGGTGGACGCTGAGTGAGGAAGATGACGGAGGTTTGAGGAGAGAGAGAGTAAGAAAATGGAGAGTAAGGAGAGATGTCTGGATGGAGGAGAAGTGGGTTGTGATGTCCGGGGAAGGAAGGAGGACACCACAGGGCCTGCCAAGGCGCTTGTGCCCAGGAGGAGGTGTAAATGGGATGAACGGTGCACACCTAACTTTGACCTTGTAACTCTTCTTTGCTTCCTGTTCCTGGGTTCATCAGTCCTGTCAGTTTTACTTCCCGAGGATGGAGTCCCACATCCACAATTCAGGGCAGAGCGCATACTTCAAGAAAGCATAACATGAACAAATAAAGTTATTTCTTCTTTGAATATCTCTTCCAAGCAACTATGTTGAAAATGATGTTCGAAGGTTTCCGATGGGAACTAGGCTGTCCAGGAGGAAATTCTTTTTGAAATTTGACATTATACTTGCCATCCACACACACAGCTTCACAGGAGGAAGACTGTGTTATGGGAGGTGATAACCATAATGCATCTGTCTTTTCAAAGCCCAGGGCATCTTGGGTTTTAGATTAAGGAGGATTAGCAACACAGTTTCTGAAAGGGTCCGGCATGCTTCTCTACCAATGTGAGATGGTAATTGCAACAAGAACACAGTGGTCCATTCCCTAGCATTCCTCTGCCAAAGCGTATAGACATCTTTCCTTGGTTAAATTTTGCCTTCTAGAAATGGCTCTGTGACACTGAGTTGATGGATTGTTGACCTACTGCTTATCGATGAAGTATGGCTGTCTCCAGCAATCTACTCACAACCAAGTCAGCAAGCCAGCAGACAACTGGATGTGGCAGCCCCAGCCAGCACGGCAATATAATCTGGCCAATTAAGAAAACAAAGCGTGTATTGATCATGAGATGCAAAAAGAAGATGTGGCCTTGTTGTTGAGATCAGAAAGTCCATGATTGGTGATCTCTTCCTATAAGGTGATGATGCCATAATTCAATGATGTGCTTAAAACTTCCAGTAAATTTCCATCGTTTCAAATCCTACAGGGGCCATTAAATCAAGGCTGATTTGGATGTGAATTTTTCTCTTGTACAGAAGCCCATAAATGGGATCAGATGGTCAAGGTAGTTCGAGTAAGTGGCAACTATTAATTTTATTGAAAAGATTGCTCACAACTGATGGGTCTGGTTTGAAAGGGTTAACTAGCATCCCGCTAATGGAAACACTATCACAAGACAAAGTGATGTAGTTTAATGCACCCTGCTTTGAATTCAGAGTTCATATACAGTCTAGAGTAAAGGCCAAATGAATTTACAGTGCCTTCCCATAGAAGACCGGGTTCTGCTGAAGGATGTGTAAATTGGCCAGTAATCAGAGGCTCTGGGATTGTGAATGCCCTGGAAGGTTACAACCTGAAGCCCCCTTAATATGGGCGTGAGGAGGTAGACTGCCACCTTTTGAATGACAGTGAACATGGGGTACTTTTCATGCAAAGTACCCTCTAATAAATGACCCTTGCTCTTTTCTTACCACTTCTGACAGTAATGAAGGGGAAGGGGGGATGTCCCCACCTCCAGTGTTATTTACACCTAAGCAGACTGGGTGGTCAGAGTGGGTCTTCCATTCCAGTGATGGAGGGGTGGAAAATGTGTCTCAGAAAGCTGACTCTTCACTTGGTTTTAGCCAACAGAAACAAAGCCTTTTCCTTCCTGTTCACACTAGGGCTTCCCAGTGAGACCCAGATAAAAAGACACGAAAATGGGCAAAAATAACTGCTACTTTTTCTCAAGACTCTACTTGGTTAGAGGTTGTGTGTGTGTGTGTGTGTGTGTGTGTGTGTGTGTGTGTGTATGTGTTACTTTTCTGAGACCAAATACCTTGGAGGAAGCAATTAAGGAAGGGAGGATTTATTTTGGACCTTGATTTGAGGGTCCATTGGTCCATCAGAGTTGCTTATAGTGGTGGGACTGTGTACTGGGACTCCTCAAGTCTACCTGGATCAGGAAGCAGGGAGGTTGGGCTACAAGCCAGCAGGCCTCCTCCCCCAAAGTGACCCACTTGCTCCAGATAAATGTTCCACAACTTCCCAACACAACACCAGCAGCCGGGGATCAGGTTTTCAACACCAGCAGCCTGGGGTGGGGTGGGGGCTGGAATTCCATATCCAATGCACAATAGTGTGGAATGTCCTGAAATTCACACCGATCCTTCTTCCCTTGGAGGCCCAGACCTTCCCTTCCACAGCTGTCTCCAGTGGCTGAGTGAATCCCAGGGAGGCACCCACTGCGTTTAGGCTGCTGTCTCCAGCTCAGGTTTATAACATCCTCAAGGTTCAATTGGACCACGACAGCAATATACCACGAAAATAACCAAAGCCTCCTCCTCTTCCTTCTGCCCAGGAATATGACTTTCCATGGTCGCTCCACCGATCTGTGCTGTGGTTATGTTCTACAGTGTTGGGGCAAGTTCTCTGGGGTGGTGAGCCTTGACTTCTCTTTTTAAAATATGTCTGGCTGCTGTCACGAGGCTTTGAATTATAGGTCGTGTGTCTCTGCCATGGCGTGGCTGTGCTTTTCCATCTGACTCGGGGTATGTTCCTCTTCTGTATTCCCACTGTGTCTCCTTCAGTGCTGAGATCTCCGAACACTTCCATATGTTCTGTGCTCTCTGAGCTGCCCTCGTACTTGTGAACAGAGTCCTGTTTGGGATTAAACCCCCTTCTTTTATTCATTTAGGAAAGCATCCTGAGTGGTTTTCCTCGCCTGACACCAAACTTCCATTCCCAGGAACCTGAATCTGAAGGTGAATGTATGAAGTGGGGAGATGCTGGGTTGCTCCAGGCTTTGGGGATTTCTAGATACACATGGCAACCTCAGACAATGGGGAATGGGTCCCAAAGGCATTAGCTATGGCAGCTCCTGTGCTATCCTGGGAGTCCCATGGCCATCGGGTCACATCATCTCTGTCTCTGACTGGAATGACATTCAGTGCCTTCCTGTGACCACTCTGAACTCCATAGAAACCACTCAGATGCAGTACTGTCTCACCAGCCAGTTACCCTGAGAACTGTTCCTTCTGCTTTGTGTAGGGGATATGTTCAGTCTCTTTCTTCAAGCAAAAGCAGAACCAACCATACAGCATTAGCTGACAGTTTTTACAGCTGACTAGATTCCAGGACTTAGATCCAGCTGTATGGACATGGGTGTCCTCCCCAAATGCCTTATGGCTGACCGCTCGCCTGAAAAAACTCCCTGCTCATTTTAAAAAGCCCAAACAAATACTGCCATAGTCATCAATATTTACCATGATTCTGTGGCCTCATCCCTTCTGCCAAGTCCCCAAATCTAATGCTAGTGCCAATACAAACTAACCCATGGCTCTGATCACTCTTTTATGTCAATATCCTCTGTGAGTACATACAGTTATCCTTGAGGGCTAGTAGTTTAAAATCATGGACTGTGATGTTAATGTGGTCACCTTGCTAGGATCAAGAATCACTCAGGAGACAAGCCTCAGAGGACCTTTGTGAGGGGTTATCTCAGGGCAAACCTACGGGGGATTACTTCTGTTAAGATAATTGAGGGGGTATCCCCATGTTGCTTAAGATTAGGGTACTAATATCACCTAGCAAATACCACCAACACAGCTACCAATGTCCCCCTTCCCCCATGAGTGATGAAATCTGTCACTGAGGCCTTCAGATAGAGTTGATTTAGTCTTATAAGGCAGTGCTATGACTTTGGGCAGAAGTCAGTATTCTGAGTAGCGTAAAACTCTCAGGTCTTATGGCTCCAGGAACAATGTCCATGAGCGAGCCCAGGGTTTTAAGCCCTTAGCCTCTTCTTCCACTATCATAGTAAATCTTCTTTGTCCATTTGATGGGATTTAGGGTCACCATGGAGACAAGCCTCTGCATCTGTCTGTGGGGGAGTTTCTAGGTTAGGTTAAGTGAGGTGGGAAGAAAGACAATCCTTAAGTATGAGCAGCATCGTTCCATGGACGAGAGTTCTAGACCAAATCAAAAGGAGAGAGGGAACTGAATGCCAGCACGCACTTCTCTGTTCCCCGACTATGAATGCAATGTGACCAGTTACCTCAAGCTCTTGTTGCCGTGGCTTCCCTACCATGATGGACTGGACCCTTAAAATGTGAGCCAGTATAAACCTTCTATAAGCCACAGCTGTCCAGGATGCTGTCACAGCCACAAAACTACGCCTGGGTAGGATGAGCTTCTGGGCCAGTGGCTCCATCTCCAAGTCACTCTTCCCACTTGAGACCCATACTCCTGGGGCCCCTCTTCCAAACGCACTGAAGCCAAATGTGTGCCAGCCTCAGGGTAGCTTGTCTGTCTGAGGCTGTGCCAGGAAAGGTCAGTGGTTATGGGAGAACCCTGGGTGCTGAAGATTCAAGTATCCAGAGAGAGAAAGAGAACCCTGGGTGCTGACATTTCATGTATCCAGAGGGAGATTGCTGTGTAATCTGTGAGCACAGGGCTATGGAGCCTTTGTCCTCCCTCAGGGTGACCTGGTTCAGTTCTCCCATTTTCTCTCTCCCTTAGGCCAGCCCGGTTTCTTGTATTTGGAGTTTTGTGTAAGCTTCTGTGCCGAGCAGGTGGCACTCCATTTCAAAGTAGATTTTGGTTCATTTTCTCTCTGCCTATTTTCTCAGCAACTAGATCAGCTATCCTCCAAAATGGAAACCATGTTAAAGAAGCTGTTTCCCACATCCACTTATTTGAAGTCTCGCTTTTGATTGTGAGATCTCTGCAGCATCTCTTGGCAAAGGCTGGCAGAGCGAGACAGAAACAAATATCAGAGCAAGCATGGAGGACACAGCTCTGTGACCATCTTGTTTACACACGTCGGGATTTGCGGTTCACATGTTAGCTAAATGTTACTTCAATCAAAGCTGCAAGCCCAGCCTCAGTTCTTCCTTTCTGAACCAATGCATCTACATAGAATAAGGAGAGGGGAAGAATGCGTCGCTCTGGTCATGTAAGGAGTAACAGGGGTGTCTTGCTTATTCCTTCTGTGTTTCGTTAATTATGTTGTTTTAAAGATTCACTAAATCGGGTTGGGGATTTAGCTCAGTGGTAGAGTGCTTACCTAGCAAGCACAAGGCCCTGGGTTCAATCCTCAGCTCAAAGAAAAAAAAAAGATTCACTGAATCTATGACCATGTGTATGTGTGCATGTCTGGATCTGGGTGCATTTGCATTAGGGTGGCTGTGGAAGCCAGAAGAAGGTGTCAGATCCCCTGGGAGCTGGAGTTACGGGTAGTTGTGAATTGCTCACTGTGGGTGCTGGGAACTGCACTTGGGTCCTCTGCAAGAGCAGTCCATGGTCTTATGCACTGAGCCACTTCTCCAGTCACTCATTAATTACATGAAATTAATTTGTGTCTGTCTGTGTGTGTGTGTGGGGGGGGTACATGTGTGCCATGAGCATGTGTGGAGGTCGGAGGACAACTTACAGAAATTGGTTCTCTCCTTCCACCATGTGGATCTTGTGGGGGGGGGGCAAAATCAGGACATCAGAGTTGGCAATAGTCAACTTTTGTCACTGAGCCATCTTGCCAGTCCTTCTTTCTGTATTTCAGTGTTAGACATTTGGATGAAAATTTGATTGCCACATTAGCTGCATTCATTCATACTACAGGTCCACAGGGAGGCCAGGGTGCCTTGTTGGTTATTCTAAACACATTGTGCTTGAACAGTATCTGGATTCAGTAAACATTTACAGGGGCCTCTGGACCAGCTGTCACCTGACCACGTACTCTCTAGTCGAGTCAAGAATTAACTCCTTGTACTTCTCAAGCATGATGACACTGTGGGTATGAGGTCATTCTTTCATCAAAACCATACTAGGAAGACACTGAGGCTTTGATCACCCTCCTCATTGAACAGTAAATTAGCTTTTGAGTTTTATTTGTTCTATTTTTAAAACACTTGAATTGATTTGTAGAATTTATTAGATCCCAAACTTAGATATTTGATTACTAAAAATTGCAATAGCAGTCTCTCTGTTTTGAGAAAAAGCCAATGAAATTCTACTTGTTAGGGTAATATGTTCTCTGGGGAGTCTACACTGTGCACTGTTCCCTCAGCCCAAGGTTGTGTAATCCCAGGAACACTGGGAGAGCTTTGTTTAGCAATCATATAAGCCAACTTTGCCATCAGCTTCAATTAAAATTTTTTTTTTGATACAGTTAGGTTCTTACTTTGTCACCTAGGAAGGCCCTTGGTTATTCTCAGTGTCCAAACCGCTGGGGAGGCAGTCTTCTGGGCATGCCATGGGAGATAGCTTCATTAGGTTAATTAAAGTGGGAAGACCTACTCACTGTGATTCCCAGGTGGAGATGCTGGACTGAATCAGAAGGAGGAAGAGGGCTGAGGACCAACACTTATCTCTGCTTCTTTACTGTGGACTCACGGGGACCAGCTACCTCTCTCACTCCTGCCTTCCTGACTCACCTGCTAGGATTGGCTGTACTTGTGACCTGGGACCCACAAGAAACCTTCTCTCTCTTAACTGCTTTGGCCAGGGCCTTTTTATCATGGTAATAGGAAATGAAACCAAGACAGACTTAAAACTTGAGATCCATCTGCTTCTGCCTCCCTAGTGCTAGGATGACAGACATACTTGACTGTAAAACTTCATCTTGATGACATCTGCTGAGAAGCAAATGCAGTACAACCCAAGGACAACTAATTTGGAATGGTCTGTCTATCTCTTCCTGACTTTGGAAGAATCAAGGTATTGATAAATTGTATTGGCTTGGTAAATTCTTTTGTACAATAAAATTTGGATCAGTCTCTTTAAACATTCTCTTCTCAGTCATACTTGTTTTCTGAGCTAGTCATACTTTTCTGTGCTGTCACAAGATACCTGGCACAAACAACTTAAAGGGGAAGGACATAGTTTGGCTCACAGTTTGAGAGAACTCAGTCCATGGTCCTTGGCTCCATTGAATCTGAGCTCATGGTGAGGAACAGGAGTGGTAGCAGGAACAGGAGTATATATCTGAGGTTACTCACTTCATGGTAGACCCAAAGTGAAGAGTGTGTCTATGCTTTCCCTGCTTGGTGAGACAGGATCTTACTTATTATGTAGCCTTGGATGTCCTTGGACTTACCAGGTGGTCTGGATTAGCCTTGACCTCAACTCATAGAGCTCCGTCTGCCTCTGCCTCTGCCTCTCAGGTCCTGAGTTATTATTTTCTCCTCTCTTATTCCATCTGGGTACCCAGCTATATGGCATGGTGCTGTTCACATTCAGGATACCCTTCTCTCTTTTATTGATCTTCTCTAGAAATACCCTGGGCATACTCAGAGGCATTCATTGCTTATCTTTTATCTGATCAAGTAGACATTCAAGATCAACCATCACAAGTGAACTCTTTGTCAACCTGACGCAAACACATAGTAAACCAAACTTCCCACCTCTGGTTCCCAAGATGTACTTATTAACATCAGAATGGAGAATGCAGTGAGTCTATCTCTAGAGTCTGCATAGTCTCAGCACTGTTCAGAAGCTCCAGTTCAGCGTCTCCTCAGAGACTCACAGCAGGCTTTCGACTGTGAACACCTGTTAAGTGAAAAATCAAGTTATATGCTACCTGGATGCAATGGCACAGAGTAAGCACCCTGTTACAAAAGGAGGAAATGGGGTCGTAGAAAAGAGGCATGGGCCAAAGGAAGGCCTCAACCCAGCAAGGCAAATGTTGAACACTGTAGATCCATGCCTGGCATCCAGAACTCATATAAATGAGATAAACTTCAAAGGGCTTGGGCAACCCCATCCCAATGTGTTTGCTGGTTTGGTTCCATTCACTTATTCTCTCAGGATGGCTTTGGTCATTGCGTGAAGCGTTCCTTGGTGGACATTGAATTTTTCTGGTATCTCTAACTTTTGTGAGTCTCCATGGAAATTTAGACTTTATCCTCACAGACTCAAGGAGCTTCTTGTGGGACTCTGACCATGCCACAGTTGTCCATTCTCCCAGGCCAACTTCTGAAATGTGAAAAGAATTCTCAGTGACCTTGTGCATGCCTAAACAAAAGGTGTCTTTTGTATGACACCACACCGTATCACCAGTTCAACCAGTGTTCAGCCCTCCATGAACCACAACTGTAATACTCTCCTTAGAAGGCCCTGTGCACCAATAAACATTCACTTCTGAGGGCAAGCCTTTCGAATGTGTTTGTATTTTTGTGTTCTTGAGGCTTTGATGGGTATGGCCTAGTTAGTTTCTAAGATGGCTTTAAGGAACCTTCATGTTTCTCCAGTGCAAAGTATTTGATTTGCTTTTCTTAGACTGAGTTTATCTGACAACCATGGTCTCCTCATCTACAGCTTTCAGCTTTTGCTGTTTCTGGACAGAGCACACATTTTTCAAATCTTCTGCTACACCCTTTGCTCTATAAATATGGTTAAAAGCTACTAGCAAAAGCATGTCACATCCTGAGCTCACCCAACATGTCAGTGTGGGCCTACCTTGATATCTTCAACATAGAATTAGTTAATCCATCACTTTTAAGTCAGTCTCCCACAAAGTTCAGGCCAGGGAAAAAACCATAGATTGGTTGATTGATTGACTAATTTCTTAACCATGCTACAACAATGACCTCCAGTCCAGTTAGAGCCTTTGTGTCATTGTATCTGAAGCCTGGCAAACACAGTCTCTGCTATCCACATCTTTCTTCCTTTCTTTCCTTCTTTCCTTCTTTCCTTCCTTCCTTCCTTCCTTCCTTCCTTCCTTCCTTCCTTCCTTCCTTCCTTCCTTCCTTTCTTCCTTCCTTCCTTCCTTTCTCTCTCTCTCTCTTTCCTTTTCTTTCTTTTTCTTCCTTCCCTCCCCCTTCCCTTCCCTTCTCTTCTCCCTTCCTGTATCTTTCTCTTTTTGTTTTGTTTTAAATTTCTTAGGACAGTCTCTCTACATAGCCCTTGTTGGCCTTAAACTCACTATGTAGACCAGGCTGATCTTAAATGTGCGATGTTTCCTCTTGATTACCCAAGTTCTGGGATTATAGGCATTCATCCCCGTACCCGGGCCTGCTTATTCACATCACATCTGAATTCTTGTCTTCCAAGCCCGCTCTGAATCACCTATTAAGCTGAGCTCACAATAGTCAAGGGTTTCCTGGGATGGTTTCTTCCAGAAAACCGGTTGTAAAGGTTTAAGAACTGCGTGGATGTTTTAGTTATAGCAATGTTCTACTTCTCTCGTATTTTCTCTATTATCCAGATTTTTCACTGTGATAAAGCACATGACACAAACCATTTAAGGAGGAGGGGTCTATTTTGGCTTATGGTTTCAGACCTTTGGCTCCTTTGATTGATGCAGAACGCCTTGGCACTGAGAGGATGTGGTGGAGGCTGATTACCACATCGTGTCCAGGAAGCTGAGAGTCTATTGTCTAGCAGGCTATCTTTTGCCTCCACTTGTATTAATTATTTTGTTGTTGTTGTTGCTGTGATAAAATACTTGAAATAAGTAACATGAGGCACTAAAAATTCACATGTGTCCACCATCACATGGAAAGCGTGGTAGAACCACTCCATCCACAATGGTAGGACTGCATAGCAGGGGGCATCATACAATGGCTAACATTAGTTGTTACCTTGATACAATCTAGAATCACCTGGGAAAGAGTCTCAAGGAGGGATTATCTTCATTGGGATGGTCTGTGGGAGATTATCTTAGTTGAGTTAATTGATGTGGAGATCCCTAGCCCAGTCTGGGCGGCACCATTCCCCAGTCAGGGAGTGTCTGAGCTGCATGCCAGTGGAGAAATCCTATTAAGCAAACAAGCAAGCATGCATGTGTTTGTTATTCTCGCTCTGCTCTTGACAGTGGGTGTGATGTAAATAGCTGGTTGAAGCTCCGGCCTTAACTTCCTCACAATGATGGACTATAACCTAGATTTATGAGCTAAAACAAACCTCCTCATCCCCTAAGTTGCTTTTTGTCAGGGTATGCATTTTTTAAATCACAACCACAGATGTGCAACTGGAGCTGTGGTGGACCAGGAAGCACAAAGAACAGGTTAGACCAGAGGCAGGCATTGCCCTCAGCATCCTAGAACCCCACCCCCAATGACTTTTCCACCAGCAGAGTCCCACCTGTTCTCCACTGCTTCCCTCAGTGGTGACACTAGCTAGGGACCAAGCGTTAAAAGCATGAGCCTTTTGGGCACATCTAAGATTCAAACCCCACATTCCTTTCCTTCCACAGAGACCTGTATAGCCTATGGTGTGGTCCCCAACCAGGGCAGATATTCTCTCCTCAGTTTCACAGACCCACCAAAGGTGTGTTTTACTAATCTCCTAGGTACTTCTCAATCCAATCAAGCTGGCGATTAATATTAACCATCGCATTTTATTATGTTCCCCTTGCTCCACTTAATTCAAACATTAATTAGTACATTTTCTTATATGTAGCTGGGGACAGGAGGTTTCACAAGCTCATCCTTTCCTCTCCAACTCTCTCTTCCCTATATTTACATCTACTTACGATGGTCCTGGAGGATCTCGTACACAAACTGCTGAATGGGTCAATTAGAAGGAATATTTACCTTGCTTGTTAAAGGATTATCAAAGTCATTCCCTAGAACCAGAAGCAAACCAATTATCTTAGAGATGAAATAGGTACTCCTGGCACACACATGCGCTTCTGATCCGGTTTGCATCCAAGTGGAGAGAAAGTCTCTTGTTGAGGATGGCTGCCTTAAATCAAGCCAAGATGACAGGTCCAACATATTCCAGGAGAGGTGGTTTCTCTCTCTCTCTCTCTCTCTCAGCTAATATATGAGAATAAAGAAAAAATGTTGAGCAGAGATGAGTGGATATATAATGACATGTTCCACAATTAAATAAATGTACCTCTGTGTAAGCCACTGGGAGATTTATTGTAAGAAAAGTACTAGTAAAATCTGACAGGTGATGAGGTGGATAGAGAAGTCTGAGTCCAAAGACAGTCAATACCATGTAACTATGTGGCTAAGAAAGGGGAGCACAGGAACAGATGCTTTGGGATGCAGGAGTAGGAAACTCAAAGTTGCTTGTAGAGGACAGAACCAAGGCTCCCCAGAGATGTCCATGTGAAGTTTCTGTGTGCATCATACACGTTCCTGCATTCCTGGTGCTCATGGAAGTGGTAAGCCAGGAATTAAACCTGCATCATTTGCAAGAACAAGTGCTCTTTACCACTAAGCCAACTTTCCAGCCCTCATCCATGTCCAGTCTTGGAGCCTGGGAATATATTGCTTTTTTGAAAAGAGACTTTGTAGGTGTGGTTGAAGTCAAGGACCATGAGATAGAGAGACTAGCATGGACTCTGTATAGGGTTTTCAAAAAACACAGGGTCCCTGAGAAGTGAGGAGAGGAATGTGAGGTGTGCCAGGGAGAATGCAGAACTGGGGACCTGTGGCTTCTCACTATACAAGGGAAGGGGATCATCAGCCGAAGAACACGGTGGTCTCTGGAGGCTAGACAAGGCAGGGAAACAGTTTCTGTGAAGTCTCATAGACACGTGCAACCCTGTGGACAGCCTGACTTTAGTCTTAGTTAAGGTTTCTATTGCCCCATGACCACGGCAACCCTTATAAAGGAAAAACATTTAACTGAGGTGGCTTACATTTTTAGAGGTCCAGTCCATTATCATCATGGTGGGACATGTGATGACATGCAGGCTGGCACGGTGTTCGAGAGGGAGGTGACAGTAACACATCTTGACCTGCAGGCACAGGAAGTGGTCTCAGACACCGGGTGGTATCTTGAGCATAGGAGACCTTAGAGCCCGCCCCTACAGTGACATACTTCCTCCAACAAGGCCACACCTACTTCAACAAGGCCACACCTCCTAATAGTGCCACTCCCTAAAGAAACACTACAGTTAAGTGATGAACCAGGGAAGAGACAAGCAGCGAGTCAGCCATGCCCCATGTGCTCCATTCCCGAATGTGAGTCTCAGCAGCCCATGGGCTGGGGTCCTGGACTGAATAAAAAGGACGATCTGAGGGCTCACATCCAGCAATGTCTGCTGCTGAACTGCAGGCACAATGTGACCAGCCTTCACACTCTTGCTCCCAGGACTTCTCACCACGACTGACTGTGTCCCTTTTTCAACTGTGTAACAAAATGAATCCTTCCTGAAGTTTCTTGGTTGTGTGTTTGGTTATAATGGTGAGAAAAGTAATTCAGACATCCACCCTGTGACCTGATTTACAGCTCTCTGGAAAAGCTCCCTCAAATGGGTAGTGGTTGTTATTTGATTTGACTCAGAACTCCCTCTGCAGGAAACCTCTGTCTCCAGGGCATTTCTTGATAACAGTCATCTGCGAGCATTTAATGTTCTGGTTGGTAGAGACCAAGTGTGCATAAGGAGCCTGTCTCCAAACTCCACGAATGCTCCAGGGATGGAAATGTCCATATGCAGCACTCAAAAATGCTGATGCATCCTGGGAGCCCAGGTCTTTAATCTCTGAATGATGACCCAGGAAATGACAGACCAATATCCTTCATAAGTATAAATGAAAAAAAAATTCAGTGATATGTTTAAAAACCAAATCCAAAACCACATTCTAAGAATTATATAACATAAGTAAATGGGAATCCAAAGTTGATTCAAGATTTAAAAAATATTAATATATAATAGACCAAAGATTCATCCCCTCAATCACAATAAGTATAGAAAATCCCTTTAAAACACACAACTCATTTATGATAGAAATTATTTGACAAATCTGTGGCGGGAGGGAAGTCTTCCTTGATTTGACAAAGTGCATCTGTGCACTGTACAGGTCAGAGCAGAGCAGAACCAATGGCTGCATCATCTTTAACGGACAATGATGGATACTCTCTCCTAAGTTCAAACATGAAGCAGATCACTCCTCCTTACTTCTACTATTCAATACACACAGGAGTTTCTAACCAGCAAAACCAGACAAGAAAAACAAATTTAAGGCATGCACAGTGGAATGAAAAGGAAAACTCTGTTCATTCATGAATGACACAGTTACGTGTACAGAAAATAAATAAAACACATGGACACATAGACACAGAAACACCCACAAGAACTAGTAAACAAGCAGAGCATGCTCATAGGGGATAAGATACTAGATTAATATACAAATCAGTTCTATTCTATATACAAACAATAAAACAACTCAAAATCAAAATCAATAGTACATCAAAAAAAAAATAAAATAAAATAGGTAGAAGTTAATTTAACAAAAGACCTGTATGGTGAAAGTTATTAAAGTTATGAGAAATTAATGAGTATCTAGGATCATGGACTAGGAAACTACATATTGTAAGCGCGGAGATTCTCCTCAAGTCAATCCATATATTCAAAATTCCAGCAGATTTTGCAAATGGATTTGGACAAGTAGCTCTCAAATATTTACATGCTGGTGCTGGAGAGGTGTTCCTGCAGTTAGGAGCATTAGATGTGCAGTCAGGAGTTTGGCAACTCCATACCAAGCTGGGTGCCCCATGCACATCTGTAGTTCTGGCTCCAGGGGTGTGTAGAGACCAGAGGATTGTTGGGGCTTGATGGCTTCCAGCTTAGCTGAGAAAACAGGAGCCCTGGTGTCAGGGAGAGATCCTGCCTCAAAGGACTGGGTGGAGAGAGAGATCCTGCCTCAAAGGACTGGGTGGAGAGAGAGATCCTGCCTGAAAGGACTAGGTGGAGAGAGATGGAGGAGAATACCTAAAGCCTCTTCTTGCCCCAGGTGCTCACATCTACGCATGTGTATATGCACACACTATGGAGATACATGTGCACATAAAATAAATCACTGAAAGTTAAAAAACATGTTTATACCAAATCGAGATGCCAGGATATCCAAAACAACCCTGAGAGACAAGAAGGAAGTTGGAGGACTTTTATCTCCCAATTTTGAAACTATAGAACTGTCCTTATCAAGGTTAAAGTCATGTGGTGTGCAGAGCTGTAAATTAAGGGAACAACACTAAGGGTAATGAAATAAGTCCCAATGTGTTGTCAATTGGTTCTTGGTTCTTGACAAAGGTGGTAAGTATGGGACAGATTAATTCTGTGTACAAAGAGAGGAACTTTCTTGACACCATCCACAAATACTTATACAAAAGTAGGCAATGTTTATGATCTATTTCTTTTTATTACAGTGTGTGTGTGTGTGTGTGTGTGTGCGTGCGCGCGTGCGTGTGCGCGCGCACGCGCACATGCATGCCATAGCACATGTGTATAGGTCAGATGACAACTTTCAGGAGTCAGTTCTTTCTGCTGTTTGTTTTTGTTCTTTTTTGAGGGCCCACCATCTGGCTCCTAAATAAATTCACACCCTGAGGCTTATTATTACTTATGAATGCCTGGCCTTAGCTTGGCTTAGTTTCTTGCCAGCTTTTCTTAACTTTAAATGATCCTGTCTGTCTTTGCCTCTGGGCTTTTCTATCCCTGTATACCTTTCTTTGTTTCTTCCTCTGTGGCTTGCTGGGTAGCTGGGTGGCTGGCCCCTGGAGACCTCTTTTTCTGGCTGCTCTTCCTTTTCTCTCCTAGATTTTTCTTTCTCTATATCCTCTCTGCCTGCCAGCCCCACCTATCCTTTCTCCTGCCTCACTATTGGCTGTTCAGCTTCTTATTAGATCATCAGGTGTTTTAGACAGGCAAAGTAACACAGCTTCACAGAGTTAAACAAATGCAACATGAATAAAAGTAACACACCTTAAAATAATATTCTACAACATTTCCCCCCTTTTGTCTAAGTAAAAACAGGTTCTAACTTAAACATATAAGGCTATATAAATATAGTGATATTTTAACATATAGTTATGTAAATATAAACATATGTAAGACTATATACAGTAACAATATCAAGTAAGAATTACATTCATAATATTCTGTCCATTTGTTGTTAGCATATTCAAAGAAAAATAATGCATTATCTATCCAATCTTAGTGAATTTAAAGTTTTATACCTAACTTACTTTATATCATAACTAAGAAAAACTTCAACTATGACTATCTAGTCTTCAATTCCATCAAAGACCCCAGAAGGATAATATTGTCTAATAACAGAGACATTTGGCTGCCTGAACAGTCACCCGAAGTTCCTCTGCAACATTGGGGCATCTATTTTCAGCCTACAGGCCTAGAGTATCTGGCAGACTTTTCTATGAAGCAGGAATTTTGGACAGTCCTGCCTTGCTTTGGCAAAGTTCCACAGTCTTTTTCCTGTGTGTCCTGCATGTCCAGTCTGCACACCACATTGTCAAAAGTCAAAGGCAAGAATATTTTCTTTGCCTAGTGGCTAACCTTGCCACAATGACAGCCAACTCCATAAGAAGTGTCTTCAATGCCCATCATCTTCTCTGAAGTAAATTGGTGCTGCCAGGAGCAGATGTGTCTCATTGTTATAAAAACCTTTATGTTAACAAAACATTTTCAATGCCATATTCTATAGGTCTTTGAAGTATTTGAAGATCATCTATCTATCTAAAAATATAACTCTATATGATCTGGAAGGCATACCTAACATATCTATAATTTTGATTGTTATAAATGACTAACCACCCACCTATGTTTCCTGATTATCTTATATGGTTTATAATAATAGCTTTTAAAAATTAGAACTTTAGGGGGCTGGAGAGATGGCTCAGAGGTTAAGAGCACTGACTGCTCTTCCAGAGGTCCTGAGTTCAATTCCCAGCAACCACATGGTGGCTCACAACCATCTGTAATGTATCTGGTGCCCTCTTCTGGCCTGCAGACATACATACTGTTTACATAATAAATAAATAAATCTTTAAAAAAATTAGAACTTTACCTTACAATTTTAAATAAACTGCATAGGTACATTACCTTAAGCAAGAATAGAAACAGTATATACAATATGTTGTAACAAAAATAACTTTAAATTTATATCAATATTCTATATTCTCCTAAATGATAACAAATATCCATACCCCACCAAATAACCAAAAAACAACCCATACCTCCCAACTCTTGGGAATGTGGCATAGTTTTCTCCAAACTGCTCCCTTGCTTTCTGTGGATGAAGTATCTTTAGGGTCCTAGAGAAAAAAATTTGAGATAATGTCCAAGTCCTTGGGAAGACCAGCAGTAACCTTTGCTGATAAATATCACCTGTCAAGATTCAGGAGGTCTTGCCTGATCAAACGTGATCCATATCAGCCCTAAAGAAATATACAGCCTCTGGTCTCCTGGGGGAATACAACTCCAAAGCATTTTTGATTTCCACTTGACAAATATATATATTTACTTTTTAAAAGTTAATGCATTCCTAAAGTATATAGACTGATTTATTTCAACAGTCCCTCTTTCAACTCCAGGCCACCTTACAGCTATTTGCTTTTCAACAGTCAAAAATAAAAGTTAAAAATCAACACAATAACATACAGGATCCAGACTCCCTGCTTATTTCTCATCTTACATGGCCTTTTTCTTTACTTTCTAAGACTTTATAAACTATTCAGTTTCTTTTCTATGACTATACCCTTTACCTTTCCTTAAGCCTAAGCACATTGTTAAACACATTGTAACCTGTTTAGAGGTTTTTCTGGCTGGATCTCTTTTACTACATATCTCTAGTTTTGACCATACCTGCAAACCTAAGACAGATAAGGTACACCTGGATCCTTCCACTTGTGGCTCTCGGCTGGCTCACCTGCTTTTCAGGTTGTGAAAGCCAAGTGTGAAACTCGAAGCTGGCTGGTAGGAGATTTGTCTGACCAGGAACTGCACTCAACCTTCCTAGAGCTCTAGAATGCCAATACTTGCACTGCAGCAGGCATTTTTAATTAGTTTTTTGTTCCTACTTAACTTACTAGCTGCTTGAGGGCTCAGTGGGCCACAGAAACTGTTTGTCTGAAACGCTTAAAGGATCCATATACTCTTTTTTGTTGTTGTTCAGCTTTCTCAGTCCTTAGATGGATACTAAAGCCCCAAGTTGGTACACCAAATTGTTGTTGGTATTTTACTCTTTTGGGGGGTCTGCCACCCAGCTCACCAATAAATCACTTACAGAGGCTTATTATTACATGCGAATATGTCTACCTTTTGCCTCTGGGCTTTTCCCATTCTCTTACTTCTGTAAATCTTACTCTTACTCCGTGGCTTGCTGTGTAGCTGGGTGGCTGGCCCCTGGAGTGCTCCTCCTTCTCTGGCTGCTCTTCTTTTTCTCCCCTAGATTTCTCTTTCTCTATATCTTTACTCCCTGCCAGCCCCACCTATCCTTTCTCCTGCCTCACTATTGGCCATTCAGCTCTTTATTAGACCATCAGGTGTTTTACACAGGCACGGTAACACAGCTTCACGGAGTTCAACAAATGTAACATAAACAAAAGTAGCACCCCTTAAAATAATATTCTACAACATCTTTCCTTCCAGCATGTGGTCCTCAGGATCAAACTTGGGTCATCAAGCTTGGCAGACAAGCATTTATCTGTGGAGCCATCTATCTGACCCCAAAATTTTTAGAAGAAAGATTACTAAATAAATAAATAAATAAACAAACAAATAAATAAATAAATAAAAATTAAAGATCAAGCAAAAATTCCCAAGATGTAGCACTGAAAGCATGGTACACAAAAAAAAGTAATTGAAAAATTAGGCCTCATCACACTTTAAAAACTTTCTATTTAAAAATTATCAATAAGAAAATGAAAAGATAAGGGAAAGAGTTAAATATTTACAAAATGCATTTCTAGTAAAGGACTTGTATTTAGAGTTTATGAAAAGTCTCTTAAAACTCAATGAGAAAATGACAACTCTCTCTCTCTCTCTCACACACACACACACACACACACACACACACACACACACAAGGATATGAATTGATGTTTCACCTTAGGAAGGTGTATGAATGACTGAAAGTATGTGGACAAATGCTCAGCCTGCAGCTGGCAGATAAATGTAAACAAAATCATTTCACACCCATTGTGAGGTTCTGAGCAACAAGATGGACGGCAGACAGCATTCGTATCGATCACTTTTCTTGTTGCTACGTCAAGGTATCTGATCTAAGCATCCTAAGGAGGGAAGGGCTTCTCTTGGCATCCAGCTGGAGGGGATGTGGTTCACTGTGGTGGGGAAGGCAGGGTGCCAGGAGTGTGAGGCACCTGGTCACATTATATCCATAGTCAGGAAGCGGAAAGAGATGAATACTGGTGTTCAGTTGGCTCCCCCTCCCCCTTTATTCAGCCTGGGACACGAGCCTGTGGAAGGGGGCTGCCCACAGTCAGCCTTCACAGATGTGCCCAGAGGTGTGCCTCCTAGGGGATTCTAACTCCAATGACGTCAATGGGTCCTTTCAGGGTTCAGCAGCCCCCTACCTTATATCTTGCTGACTTACTGTTTTCAAACAAGACCTTCTATCTACACACGTACACTTGTCCTAGAGGGCTTTAATTCTGGAGAATTAAAACATACTGGCCCAAGAAAGAAGATCAGAACCCCACATCCATCCTTCCCCGGCTTGCTTGATACCTATGTCAACAGAGGAAATGAGATCCTGTCTGTGAGACTCCTGGGGTTGAGAGAAGATGCCTCAGCCTACAGCTGTGCTCCCCCCACGGCCCACAGCTGTGCTCCCCCTACGGCCCTCAGCTGTGCTCCTCACATGGCCCACAGCTGCGCTCCCCCTCAGCCCACAGCTGTGCTCCTCCCACAGCCCTCAGCTGTGCTCCCCCCACGGCCCACAGCTGTGCTCCCCCCACGGCCCACAGCTGTGCTCCCCCTCAGGCCACAGCTGTGCTCCTCCCACGGCCCACAGCTGTGCTCCCCCTCAGCCCACAGCTGTGCTCCTCCCACAGCCCTCAGCTGTGCCCCCCCTACAGCCCTCAGCTGTGCTCCCCCCACGGCCCACAGCTGTGCTCCCCCTCAGGCCACAGCTGTGCTCCTCCCACGGCCCACAGCTGTGCTCCCCCTCAGCCCACAGCTGTGCTCCCCCCACAGCCCACAGCTGTGCTCCCCCCACGGCCCTCAGCTGTGCTCCCTCCACGGCCCACAGCTGTGCTTCCCCCACAGTAGGTTCCTGTATTTTTGCATTTTTATTTCAGCCCCTTCCCCATGGAGATCCTGTATTTGCTATGCCAGTCAGTGGTTTTGTTTCCAAATGGGATATTTTACACGTGGTAAGTCAGAGACAATCCCCTTGCCCCGAGTTTAGTAATATGGTTAATATGGTTCCCCTCTGACACTGAGTTGGTTCAATTGTCTTCAAATTCAGCTTAGACTAAGATGTCTGATAAAGAACACACAGGACGGTTAAATGCCATTGTGAGCCGTTTTGTTCACAACACTATTCTATTGCATTTTTATGTAAGAGTTTTTATTTTGTGCAGTACATTTTATAATTTTTTCAGTTTTCATGTTGAATTTCATTCACGGCTCAAACTCTTTTTTTGTCTATTGATGTTTCTCCTTCTTGGACCCAAACTTATTGGAGTTGAAACGCCATTTTCCTCCTCACTCTCCTGCAGAATCCATCATGTGCAAGATGCTAATGGGATGTGACTGAAGAAGGGTGCACAGGTGTATTATCCCAGCTCAGATTGGCAACTCTCTGACACGCACAACACAGGCACACACGCACACATATGTGGAGAGCTGAGCCTGATCAAAGACTTCCATGCGGTTGAACTTGGCAATGATTTTGAAATGTTGACAACTGTCAAATTAAGATCACCCAAGCCATTTCACAGGCTCAGATTTGGATGCAGGTCTCAGAACAGAAGGAGACAGCCACTGGCTACTGCCCAAGTGGCTTCTCCATCCATCATTCAGTTAGCTCTGCCTTATGCAATGAAGCACCGTGGAATGGGGGAGGTCAGATCCAGCACCAGAAATCGCTGCCTCCTGCATTTACCTCCCATTTCGAGGACGGACCTAGATAAGTCCTATATTGAAATGTGTCCATATTTGTTCATAAGGGCTGTGCTTGGAGTTGGGTGGTTCCTCCTTTAAGTCTCCCCATCCCCCTCTCCCCACCCAGAGAGAAGCAGCCTTTTGGCGCTGTGGGCTAGGGGTAGGACTTCATTTGCTCAGTCCCTCAAGTGCAGTGTGCCTCCACGCTGCTTTCTGTAGGCAGGCTTTAAGTGACCGCTCCCTCATCAGTCCCGGTGAAAATGTCCATGTGCTTATTGTCTTCTTCAGAGCAGAGACTGTGCCCTCTTAGTTTTGAGGTATTTTAAAGATTCAGGTCAGTGTATTTTTATAGTGTGGGGGATGAGTAAGTGATCACAGTGCCCTGAGGGTAAGCAGAGGACTAAAGATATTTATTAACAGTATTGGGAAAGATAGCAAAGTGAAGAAATTAAATTATTGCATATCTTCTACATCTTAAAATTACAGATATTTATTTACCTCTCTCTCTCTCTCTCTCTCTCTCTCTCTCTCTCTCTCTCTCTGTCTGTCTGTCTTTCTTTGTGTATACACTTTGGGATGCACATGGATGTCAGAGGATGACTTTCAGGAGTTATTCTCTCTTTCCCTTCTACCATGTTGGTCCCTGGGATCGAACTTAGGTAACCAGGTTTGGTGGCAGGCACCTTTACCTGTGAAATCATCTCATCAATCCCAGAAAACTCACTCTTTGTAATGTTTGAATGGTTGTCTATCAGCAGATGACTCAGAGAGCATTTTAACTGGATTCTTGCCGTTGTTCTCTTCTGTCTGAGAGGAGCACCTGCTTTCATCGGCGCTGCTGCTGTCTTGGGTTTCCAATTTGAGGTCTCCTGTGTGTGGACAGAGCCATTCAGGGAAAGAGCTGTCATATGCACTTCTCAGGACCCTTTCAATCCAAGAGTCGTTGCAGTGTGTTGGTAAATCTGTGTCTAGGCAGTGGAAGAAATTGAGTCACCAACAACTCCAGGGTCAGCGGTAAACATGACAGAGAAACTGAGGTCAAAGCTAAGAGCTTCACCACTGTCAACACTTTAGTTCTTCATGGCCTCTAGACCCCCCTGGGGGGGGGGGAAGCCGTGTCACCTTTTTTTTGGATGACCTGCAAGTCAGTAAAGACATAGGGGAGGACAGAATGTATGGAGGAATTGCCAGCACATCTGCATATTTGTTTTATAGATGTGAAATACTTCTTTTCTTCTGTACTGTGATATTGAGCACCACAGTTAGCTCAAGTTAGCCCCTTCCATTTACAACACTTGTTGGGGGTGGTGAGATAGTTAGAAGATGGGGCTTAATGGATAGAAGGGTGTGCAGCTTTCACAAGGGATCTGGGTTTGATTCCCAGCACCGACATCAGACAGCTCACTACCACCAGTAATTCTAGATCCAGTGGATCTGATGCCCCCTTCTGGATTCTGAGGACACATGCCGTCACATACACCCCTTACATATACAGATCATTTAAAAGTAACAGAAATAAATCTTTAAATAATATTTCTTGCTTATAGGATGTCAGATGATATCAAATAATTGGGTGGTTGTTTGGGGGGACACTGCCCATCTTGTCCAAGGATAACACAGATGTATATATGCACAGCATGGACTTTTGCATTCTGCAGTTTCAGATTCCAGGAAACTCTCTGTTTTCCTGTGGAAGCAGGCCAGCCTTTCCCTAAGCCTGCTTTCTGTTTCCTCCTTTGAAAACTGAATAGGGAGAAATTCCTGGAAGGTACCACCTATGGGATTGCTTGAATCCTCCACTTGGGGAGCCTGCAGGTCTGTCAGCCAAGAAGGCACCGGGTTAGACACAAGGTTTAGCCTGCCCCAAGCCCAGACTTAGTCAAGTGGAAATCCATTGACTGCCACTATAAGTGAGGCCACATGGAGAGGTGACATAGTAAAGCTCTCTCTCTCTCTCTCTCTCTCTCTCTCTCTCTCTCTCTCTCTCTCATGTGTTGTAGTAAAAAGGGATTTATTGGGTATATCCAACCTTTTGAACCACAAAATTCATGCTCAAGAACTATGCAAGAAGGTTACAAAAATTAATTACACACAAAAATCAGTGCTTGAATAATGTTTGTACTGGGCCACGTTTATACCTATCCTCAGATGGCTGTATCGCACAGGGCTGTGGACATGATAGGGAACAGTTAGTCCAACAGTGGCCATCTGATGGTTTGGAAAGCTTGGAACTCCATAGCTGCTCAGTCTTGGAAGGACTCCTCAGCAGTCCAATGCTGAAGACCTAGAGGCTTCCTGAAGGGTCCCTGGTGTTGAAGACACTTGAAATGTAGAAGAAGCTGGAGACTGATGTCCAAGGGTGAGGGCAACAGCGATAGATACGTTCACTTAGAAAGGATAGAACATGCACTCCTTTGCCAGTTTCCACTCCCCCCCACTGTCTTCCAGCCTGCCTAACCACATTCAAGGCAGGCCTCTCACCCAAGTGCCTGTCCCACATGTCAGTCCTCTCTGGACATGTCCTTATAGACACACTGAGAAGTGAACCTTGCCAGTCTTAGATGTCAATCTTTTTTTGTTGTTGTTAAAAAATACACCCAATTGTATTATTTATTTGTATTTTATGTGTATGGGTGTTTTACATGCATATAAGTCTGTGAACCACATGCATGCATGGCCCCTGAGAAGGCCAGAAGAGGGAGACAGATCCTCTGGAACTGGAGTTACAGATGGCTGTGAGTTATCGTGTGCATGTTAGAAACCACATCCCAGCCTCTAGAAGAGCAGCTGGTGCTCTTAACTACTGAGCCATCTTTCCAGGCCAAAGTCCTAGATATCTTTTAATCCAGTCCAGTTGACAAGTAAAGCAGACATCACAGGCTGAGTTTCCATTCATCCAGTTTTGTAGTTTTGAACCTCCGCGTGTGGAGTCAGGGCAGCTATCTGGAATACTGTGTGACCTTCTTTTTAGAGGCTTCAGTCCGTACTCTGTATCTAGAACAGCTGGTGCTTGCCAGTAAGTAGAGCAGGGCCACCCTGAGACTGCAGGGAGTGAACTTGGGCCTAATTAGGGGAGGGTACTCTATAATTCTTCAAATATCACCATTGCTGTAAATTTGGAGTAAAACACCATCCTTTTCCTAGTCAGACACAAAGGACAATGTGTGCTCAGTGTGAGCCAAATGCATTTGTATTTAGTGTCTTGGCGAACTCTAGATGTGAAATATGAGTTCTGAACAAAACAAACTACAAAGACAGACCAGGGAGGAGGCTGGTGGGTCCAAGAGCTCACCGCACACGCACAAGGACATTCGTGCGAAGGCCCAGAACCCACACAAAGCGTGTCAGAAATCCCAGGTGGTCTAAAGATAGCTAGCCTGGCATATGCTGAGGCGAAAAAGGAACCTGTCTCAAAGACGCCAGACTGTCCCCTGACCTCCACATATGCGTGGTGGCAGGTGCATGCCTACATCCACACACATGCATACAAACCTACATCACACACACACACACACACACACACACACACACACACACACACACACACACACAAGATAAAATAATAAAACCTCTGCTTCAATTAAATAATTTTATGTATATTTTTTCTGTGTAACAAAGGCTCATGATGTATCCAGAATTTATTCCTTAAAAAAATAAATCTCAGCATCATTCAGCTAAAATATGTTGGGAAGAAACATAAAAGAGAAACATGAATGTGTGCCCAGAGGTACCTCTTGTGCCCTGATCCCCTCAGGTCCCCCAGGACACTCTAACCTGGATCATGCTTCCACGTTGCTCCCAGGACACTTTATAAACCACTTCCTGGTATCTCAAACGCTTCTGGTAATATTCCCAATATGGATCTTAGTGTTCACAAAAGCTGCCCAAGGCTACACCGGGCAAGTCTTCTGGTAAGAATCTTAACCAGAGTCTAACTAGTTTAGCAGCAAGCCACGTCATCCCCAAGTACAAGGTCTTGGAAAGAAGCTGGCAAGCTGTGCGTTTGTGAGGCTTGGCCAAGCAAGAGAAAGTTCTAGAGGGCACATCAGCAGATCCTGGCAGCCGTTATCGAAGTCCCAGATGTCTCTGCTGATGGATGAGTAACGACAGGGCTGGATGCTGGACCACAGCTTGTGCAGTTGACAGGGGAAATGTGAGGAGCGGCTGTTACAGGCTCCCGCCACAAGATGGCACTAGTGCTGCTCGGTGCCAGGCGTGCATCCCCAGCGTTTCGCTGCTCTGGGTTTTCCTGTTCAAACTTAGGCCGCATCTTTACTGAACAGGATGACAGGCGAGAGGGGCTCTTCGCTTGTCTAATTCCACATTAACCACCGAGTCTTCTAAGGATCTGCTGCCCCGGAAGTGCAGGTGCGGAAGTAAAGACAAGCAGGGTGGGAGGGATTAGCAGAGAGTGGCAGGCACTGTGGAGGAGCGAGCCCACCTGTGTGGGCTTCTGTATTTGCTTCTCGCTCTCAGGCTTCAGCTAAGGCCCGCATAAGTGCGTGCTCCCGTGTGGGGTGTGTGTCAAGGTGTCACTGTCACCGTCGCCGGGACTCCTGGTGCCCTGGGCAACACTGAGTGTGTCCTCTGTGGGCCACATAAACGGAAGGTTTCCTTCTGTTGGACACAAGGCTGTTTGCTAGTTTCCTGGATGTGTGCAGCATGATCCTAAATGTCGTTTCATGTCACTATTGCTTCTCGGTGCCAGGCATGAATTCCCTGCCTTCCGCTGCGCTGTGCTTTCCTATTAAAAGTTAGACCTCATCTTTATTGAACGTGGTGATAAGCTAGGCGGGCAGAGAGAGGCTCTTTATTTAAGTCCATGGGAACCACCTTGAGGCTTCAGGATCCTCTTTGTGGGAGGCCAGGTTGTGTTCCCCCCAAAGGAGTTGTGGAAGTACTGGCCATCCCCAATACCTGCGATGTTGTTTGGAATTGCGGTATTGGCAGATGAAGTCAGGTGAAGATAAGGTCATGTTTTGCAGGTGTGTCTGTTAAGAAGCGTTTGTTTGAGGGCTGATTGACACCGGGGGAGGCAGCAACTGGGGTGATGCCACAAGCTAAGGGATGCTCTTGCCATAAGCCAAGGGATACTCTGGTCTGCTGACGGCCACTAGAGCCAGGGGAACTGATGGTGTCACCCAGAGCTCTGGAGGGAGGGATTTGACCTGTTTATATCTGGCCTCCATGTGTGTTGTTTCAAGCTACCCGGTGTGTGGTTCTGTGTTCTGCCAACCAATCGTTTTGCCATGTATACGTTGTGCTCTTGCCAACCTCGGTTCCATTCTGCCTTGACCGACCACCCCTTGACCCACCTCTGCCCCCTCTCCTGATTCTCTCTCATCTGGCCTCTCTCACCGCCCATCAGTACCCACCTGGCACAGTCTCTAATGCTCCTCCAAGCTTGCCCATGCTCCCACGTGGGTGAAGGACTTCTTGATTTGCATGAAAGGCTGTGCTTGGATGTGTTTTGCATTCTATCACATTCATTTATTCCTGTGCTTTATCTTGAGTGGATCTGGATGTCTTTGAGGGAAAAGTATGTGAGTCATGGGATATGATAGGCATGTAGAAAAGCCATAAAATATTGTTAAGTTGAAATAAGGTGTTTAATTCTGGATTGACTTGTATTCTAGTTTTGTTTCTGTTGCTGAGATAAAATACCCCCCACAGAACCCAACTTAGGGGACACGGGGGTTTAATTTAGCTTACAATTCCAGATTACAGTCTGTTATGGCAGAGAATTCAAGGCAAGGATGTCAAAAAGCTAGTCACTTCAAATTCACAGTCAAGAGCAGAGAGAAATAAATGTATACATGCTCACATGCTTGCTTGTTCTTTGCTGGATTTTTCTACCCTTTTACAGTTCAGGACCCTCTGCCTAGGACATGCCTCTCAGGCCAGGCCTTTCTACATCCATTAACTTAATAAAGACAACCACCCAGAGGCATGCCCACAAGCCAACCCAATAGAGACCAAGGCTCTTTATACTCTTCCTGGGTGATCTAGGTGCCAAGTTCACACAGCTGACCGTCATACGTAGTTCTTGGAGGAACCCTTATCTATTCACTGATCTGGGTAGTTCAGACCCCCCGCCCTTTCCTAAAGCTTTTTTGACAATCAAGATCAAATGCCCAGCACAGTACAGGTTGTGGCAGATGCTTATGGATGCTGCCAGATACATGGATGTGTCTGCTCATATGACTATGACAGAATTTCTACCCTCCAGTGGCTTATAGTCCAGAAGGGCATATGCCACAGGTTGCTTAAGAGTGTCACACACACAAGAACAGAAGCATGCAGGCTGTGTTCCATAGCACAGAGCAAGGCTCAACTTTACCCTGAGGCAGGTAAGACATGTTCCCTGGAGACACAAGTTCTAGAAGAGTCCTCACAGTTGTGAAGAAACTTTTTAGGTGAAGAAATGGGAAAAGGTCTGGGAGACAGGGAAGGGAGGGAGGCAGACTGCCTCTGCACTGTCCAGTAGAAATAAATATAACCTGAACCTGAAAAAGCATTTCATTTTCACATTAAAACAGGAAAATGAAAAAATGTGAAAGCAATATTAATGCTGTGGTTTATTTATCTCAGTATATCAAATGTCTCACCATTTCAACACAAAATCAACCTGATAACATGAATGGCACATTTCACTTTTACTTAGCACTGCAATCGGCAAGGCGTAGTGGATTCAGTGGCCACATGTGTATCACCAGGGGCCGCCATATTGAACGTGCAGGTGTTAGAGGAGCAGGGGGAATGCTGGGAAGCCAAAGGATGTGCAGGTAGCTTTCTGGTTACAAAACCTTAAAGGTCGTGATGTCAGTGGGTGGGGACGGTGAGTCTGACATGTGTGGACCTGGTTCTGGAGTGTCTTCTCTGACAAGGCTTGGCAATGACACTTGCCTTGTAGTGACAGGAACCCAACTGAGTTCTCAGCAAGGAGTAACATGCTTAGGTAAAATAATCCTCTGCAAGATGCTCTCTCTCTTCTGCCTTTCATGTGTGTGTGTTTGAGTTTCTATGCATTTATTTGAGTTGGTGCCATAGTGTGCCTGACCCAGGGCTTGGAGGGTTTCAAAAAGTGACCCTGGGGAATGGATCAGAACTCCAGCTCTAGGTAAACACACAGAAAGATGTAACACTTTTTGAAAACTGGATGAAACAGCGTTATTGGGAGGACTGATGACAGTTGATCAACTTTGATCAATTTACTGAATAACTGAGTCTATGAGACACAGGTGTGATTTGCAGAATATTGATAAAATAACTTCAGAGTTAGATTCGATGAGTATTGCACGAGACCCCTTAGAACCCAAGAATACTGGTTCATTAGGACCACCCTACTGCTGGTGACAAAGCCTTCACTG
This sequence comes from Onychomys torridus, assembly GCF_903995425.1. Classification (NCBI taxonomy): domain Eukaryota; kingdom Metazoa; phylum Chordata; class Mammalia; order Rodentia; family Cricetidae; genus Onychomys; species Onychomys torridus. Next base: position 71,324,885 of record NC_050455.1, read on the forward strand.
AGGGGCTCCAAAGTGTCACCCAGCTCTGAGCGCTCGGCACCTGTTCTACACACGCCCTTCCATTAAGACACACTGGCATTAGGTAGGTAGCACCGAGTGAGAATTTAATTTAGCTAATTCAAATGGATTTAATGTAATTGACCAAATTGCCTTGCATTTTGATCTAATTTGAATTAAAAAATTAAACTTTACATTTTGATGGAATTCACCCACCACCATTAGACAGACGCTGTTGTCTCTGTTTTATAGATGAATAGTCTCAGGAGACCAGGTCACGTATTCAAGTCCATGCACAGGCACATGCCAGGCTGTGCACGCTGTGGCTGACACTAGGTGGGGTGGGAATCGAGGGTGGCTCCATCCAGAGGACTTGCTTGGGTTCTGCTCCCAATGTCTCCTGCTTTGGGATGCCAGCTCCTTTCTGGATCTTCAGTTTGGGGTGCTTGCTGATAATCTGGAGCTGAACTGTCCCTCACTAGGCTCCTAGGCTGACAGTGGAGAGGGACAGTGTCAATGCTCTGCAGCCCTTGCATCTGAGTGAATGCTTGACAACAATGGAGAAGGTGGGACTGGCGTAGCATAGGTTGACACGGCTGGAGCCTTTCAGGAGACATTGCTGTCTACAGCTCAGTGGGGTGACTGTGGCTATCACAACCTATCATAGACCTGGGAAGGATGAGAAGAGACTCAAGGCTCAACACAAAGACGGTAAATGTATAAAGAGGTCAGAATGTAAACGGCATGCTCGTTGTGGTTGTGTATAGGTATGGCTGGCCAGGAGAGTCCCTTCTCCTGCAACGATAAAACAGAAAAACACAAAAGAAATCAGGAATAGCTGTGAAAGAACATAGAAGCTGGAGATGAAGAGCAGAGCCTAGGCCTTGCTTCATTGCCTGGGAGGCCTTGGCTGATTTATTTTGTCCTCTGCCGTGTATTTGCCAAAATTCTTAACCTTCTGGTTGTCCTCTGCATAGACTCAGATTGCAAACGCCTTGCTTACTGTTATACCCAAAGTTGACTCCTACCAAAATGAAAACATGTTTGTTGTTGTCTGCTTATCTAACCTCATTAGAGCATACCCTGCTTATCTAACCTCTTTAGAGAATACCCTTAGATGTGGTTGTGTGGAGACCTCTACACAGTAGAGATGCAGAAAAATCCATGGACTCCTAAACTTGTCCTAACAGGAATGGGTGTGCACCTATTGATCATGGCAAGTGGTTTCCTGAGGTTCCTGCCTCAGCAGACTCTGGAGTCGCTGGGTGTATGGTGTTTCATATCCAAGCACAAACAAGCAGTGATTACTCAGTGTCCAAGGGCAGGATGCTGCACTGATCCTCCTTGGCATCTAAAGGCCTTCCCTGTTCTCTTGCCCTTCAAAAGTCCCTGCTCTCATTAATGCCACCTCAGGGTGGTATTTCCCATCAGCACAGACTCCTGTTTTCAATAACTTGTGCTGTGTTTCTCAAAACAATTTGCTGAGTCACCTTGTTCCTGAAGAAGCTGGAGAGCTATGAAGGCAGGATCCCGTGATTGACCCTTGCTAGCTCTGTGCACATGCCTTCTTTACCTCTCCTTGGAATTTTCGACTGGGACATACATAATCCCAACCCCCCCAAAAAAAAAAAAAAAAAAAAAAAGCCTTTTTAGGTACATTTCATTTGTTCCTTTACAAATGGAAATTGCACAACAAAGCTGGGCATGATGGATCACAGCTGTAATGCCATCATTTGGGAGGTTGAGGCAGGAGGATTAATACACAATAAGACCCTGATAGAACAACAACAAAAACCCCACAAAACAAAAACACACAAAAAGGCAAGAAGCCGAAATTAAAATGAAAGCAGTAATATGGACGTGGCATGCATCGGGGGGCTGACCCCCTTTTGCTGTTTTCTCTGCCTTCTCTCTCTGCCTCGTCAGACCAGAGGAAACAGGACTGGACCGCTCACAGGCTGCCTGAGCAGCCAGGGTGGAGCACTTAGCCTGGAATCGGCTGGGGTAGCCGCGTGCCCCCCCCCCCTCCCGTGAAGACTGTTTCTGTAGGTGCTGTGGGCTGGCAGCCTGGCCAGGACTAGTTCAAACCACAGTCCTGAAGCAGCACAGTTGTTGCTGGAAACCCCTCCTCCCCTCCTCCTTGGCCCTAGAGCCCTCGTCCCCTCTGCTTCCTCTAATGGTGCTTTGGAGAAAGATCAAAGTGTCTCAGATAAGTGTTCTTTTACACAATGTTCCTGACACTCCATCTGGTAAACACTTTTTTTTTTCCTTTTTGGTTAAGAGAACATATAAACATGCCAAGTGAGATGGATGGATGGTCTCTTTCCTCTTTTATTTTCTCCTCTCTGCAGTCACCGCAGAGTCCAGCCACAGCTCTGCCCCGAGCTGTCTCACTCTGCCTACCTCTGCACACACAGTAGAAAGGAGGAAAATGAAAATGTTATGCCAGCTGTGATCAGAGAAGGTGGCCTTACATGGCTGCATGCTCTGCTGTGCGATGGCTACCTTCGTGATTGTTTTAGTTGTAAAAATAACATGTATTTATTTATTTGGAGGTCAGAGGACAACTTGTGGGAACAGGTTCTCTCCTCCTATCGCGTGGGTCCTAGGGATGGAGCTTAGGTGTCGGGCCCTTTCACCTGCTGAGCTGAGCCATCTTGTTTCCCCCTCTTATTTATTTATTTATTTATTTATTTATTTATTGGAATAATGTCTCTAAGCAACTTCTTATGGCTCAGCAGTCATCCTAACAAGTTGTCAAATAATGTTCCCAGTCACTGAATTCTCTCTGCAAAAAGAAATCACTCAACAAGCCAGACCAGAGACCAGAGGGTCAAACCCTCGCCATTTTATGCTGTAACTCTCCAAAATCATGGGATAACCAGGCTCATAGATACAGAGCCCAGAGCACAGGGAAGACAGATGTCCAGGAAAAACAATTGCTAACAGACAGATATTGGTATCTGATGGTAAGAGGGTGTCTGCCTTCTGGGCGCTTGTGACCCTGGTGTCCTAATATGGAGAGCTGTAGCGCTGAGGATCCCCATGTACATTGCACTGTGGCTGCCTGCAGGTTGCCACCTCGCTGCAGATTTTCAGTACTTTTGGTTTGCTTTGATTTGTACTTTTGTGTGAGAGAGCAAGCAGTTTTCTTGGGCTCGGGTGACATTGCTATTTCTGGTGCCTCCAGGGTGTGCTGTCTCGCTTGGGTTTCAGGGTGATGAGAAGGTTGGAGGGCACTCTCTCTTGTCTGACCCAGTTCCATTTTCTATTCTTATGCTGCCTATGGAGACCCGTTGGTTTTGTTCCTGCCCACCCGGCAGCTTTCAGAGGGGCCCTTTCCACTGGCAGGGGACTTGGGGCCTTAAGGGACCCTGGGAGGGATACTGTTGTCACGATGGGGTGTAGCAGCTGGGCATTTCTTCACTGCCGCATCACCAGGGTTGATCAGCGATCGCTTGAGTATCCTTAGTTCAATTCTGGTCCCTGAGAAACAGGAGATTGTTTCTTGGAGCCCAGAGGATTCACTCCGATCACCTTTGTGTGGTGTCTTGTGTGTGTTTTCCAGAGACACACAAGTACCAGCATACCCAAACAGCCTTCATAGCCTTCTGAGGTTCTCTGCACTGTATAATGTGCTTCCAGCATCCTGAAGCATACGCCCCCATGCCTGCTTTTTATGGGTGTCATTAAGACCCAGCAGTTGCACCATGAAATGGGAGACACAGCTGCCCTGCCAGACACAGATTTTCAAAAGCTTCAAAGTTGTTAACTGCTGCCATTGGCTTCCTGTGCTTGATGTGTGCACGATCTGATCCAGCCACTTCCATGTCTATTTTGCATGAAAAATTTTCATAAAAAAAAAAAATCCAAAGAGCAAAGTTGCTGAGTGAGCAAAGGACGGATGGGCTTCTCTGCACAGGGACTCCCTGCAGACCAGTGAGCAGCCCTAAGAAAAATGAGTGCATGGACTCAGCCCCGTCCCTAATGAACAGCGTAGATCACATCACAAAAACTAGACACGCATAATTTGGCACCATCCACAGTGGCCTCCCCACTAAAGGCTCCGGGCTTTTATGTCTGAACTGACACAAAGCTTGGAACTGTCTTTGACCTTAAAGTGTGGAGGGCTTGGGGCTGGGGGTGGGGGCAGAAGGAACTGGTGGGTGCTGGGTCTTCAGTGATGGGTACTCCTGTCTGCCCCTGGAGGAGCCCGGGGTCCCCGCAAGCCTCCCTCCCCCAGCACCCCCAAGGGTACCCCTCCCAAGAATCTGGCAGGAGAGTCGGACACCAGGCAAACAACCATAAATCAGGGCTGTCCTGATTAAATCAGGCCTGGGTGGCAAGTAAGTTATTAGCGACTGAAACTAATTGGGGCACGGATACACTCATTTTTGCAATGTCTTTCAAACCCAAGTTGTGATGGGAAACAGCTGTTAGATCCAGGAAAAAAAATATAAAAGGAAAGAAAGAAAAGAAGAGAGCTTCGGATTCGAGATCATAATAATGTCTGTCTTCTCTTTTCCCTTTCACAAAAGCTGTTAGATTTTCCTATTCTCTCTAGACAATTACTCACAGCAGGCGGGTCAGCCAGGAGGAGCTCACTACTGCATTTAAAGTTCATCTGCTGAGGGGAAAAAGACAGAAAGAGAAAAAAGGAGGCTTCTCTTAGTGCTGGGGAGTGGGTGGCGTGTTTAAAATAGGTTAGAGATTCAGGCTAGGGGGAGAAGCCACGCAGAACAGGGGCAGAGACATGGCAAGGGATGCTTGACGGTGGCCTTTTGACTCAGTGTCTTTGTGCGTACAGGGCACCAGGCTTGCTTTTGCCATCTGCCTGTGAGGAAGCCACGAGGTGGGTGACGACACCGGAACGTTCTGTAGAAATTAGGCAGTGTTTCCTCCTTAAGTCTGGTCAGTCTGTCCCAGACAGGGCTGGACAGGGGTCCAGGAGTGTCCTGCGTCCCCTACCACCTGCTTGCTCCTGGTCTACACTCTTCCGTAGACGCAGGAGCAATGGTGCAGCTAAGAAAAGCAGGGAACAGAGGACGGTGAGGGGTGAGGAACCAAGCTTGATGGCTGCTCAGACCCTGGGCCTCCTTTCTCTGTTCCCCAGAGATGTGCGTCGTAGTTAGACTGGGTGTAAAGGGTGAGTTGTGTTGTCTCTCATGGGGAGAGAAACCTAGTATGCTCCCTCCATGCTCTTCCCTCCACCACCTTAGATGGAGCTGCCGCCATTGACTTCCTCTTGCCACATTCTAGAGACCCCCACTGGCCATACTACCAGAGCCTGTGAAAGTTAGCTGTCTCTTTTGGGTCTTTAAAATTTCAATCAGTCACATAGTAGCTTCAATGCGGCTTTTTTTCCTTTTCTTTTCTGACAAGGGGTAATGTGCTAGCCAGCCATCTTTCTCCCTTTTATTCCCTCAAGGTAGTAAACAAACTGAAAATATGGATGCTTATAACTCGATCCCTTTATCTTTTTAAGTTGAGACTATTAAGATTGCATAGACAATTGGGGACCCTGGATCAAAACCTCTTCTGCATGTGCCTGCTGCCATTGAGATGTATTCTGTCCCTTTTCTGCCTGGCCAGATGAGAAGACCCTAAGAGAAAGCTAGCCAGCCCCTTGAGGGACCCCTCTGCCACTGTTGTGCTGACCTACAAGGGCTCAGAGCTAATGGGGGCTTCCGTGTATACAGGTGTGATCATCAGGGAGTGTTGCATTCCATTATTCTTCAATGCCTGGTTGGCCTGAGGTCTCCCCATCTCCTTCCCTGGGCTCCATGCAGCATGAGAAGTCCTCTCAGAGCTCCTTCTTTTGACTTAGAAGTCAGAGCCTAAGAGTAGCTGCTGTGGCCCCCATGGTCCAAGGCAGACCCATTTATATACTGGCCTGGCTGGGTTGTGCCTCCCATCAGCCCTAGGAAAAGGACAAGCTTTGCGGTATTTGAATCTATGTACTCTATCCAAGGGCTAAGGCCTCGAAGGTTTTGAAGACCTTCATTCATTTTCCAGAGGTCTACTGGAGAAAGTCAAGATTCTTATGTGAAATGTCTGAAGGGGTCCCTCCTTCCACAGTGCCTTAAACACAGCTTCTGGCCTCCCTGACCCAATCCAGCCTCTCTGTTGGTATAGGTCTAGAGCAGGCTGGGAACTTCTGTGTACTGCACACTCCATAGAGGAGTCGAGGGGCTCCAGGGCACCTCCTTTCTCTCCATTCAGTTCCTCAGGCACTCAAGCAAGCAGGCCTGCTGTTGTCTAGGTTTGCACTAAATGCCCATCAGCCACCTACTCCTTGCATTTCTGTTCCACACAAGACCCAGTGTGCCATGGGCTGCCTTCCCCTTCACAGGAAGTGTGCAGTCATACATCTGCTTTCCTTCCAGTGGCAGGACAGGATGGCTGCCACAGAAGGCTCCGGTCCACACGACTTCTCGTCTCTCTGGCCACCAAATTAGCCCTCTCTTCTTGGACCAGAGTGACTGATTGAAATGAAAGAGGGAAGGAAGTTGAATTTGAAGTCAACATTGATCAGAAGGGGAACTGCCTCTCCAGTCTTTGGAAGATTTACTCTTGTGGGAGACATTCACTTTCCAGGCATGCTTGGGACAGATGTGTTCACAGGCAGACAGTGTGGAGGAGCTCAGAGGTCTCAGAGAGGTGTGTGCCGACTGAGGATGGTATAAACCTTTTATTATGGGCACAGTCACTCAGTTCAGCATTAGCAGTATGATTTATTGACAGTACTTGTATATTTGTGATGGGTTGTGTGTTGTGCACTTGCTATAAGAACAGCCCTGGTGCAGAATTCCTCTGAATGGTGTTTTTGTGATGATGGGGAAGCCTTCTGAACCTGCTTCTGAGGGCTGGCACATTTGCAACTGAAATTCTAACTTGGAAGTCAGTGCTGGTTGGCAGAGGGTTGCGTTTCTTTGCATTCGTGTGTGTGTGTGTGTGTGTGTGTGTGTGTGTGTGTGTGTGTGTGTGTCGGGGGGGGGTTTGGGGGAAGGATAAATCAGCTTTCAAATGAAAACTGGGGAAATAAGGAAGACTTAAAAAAAATTCTACTTAAGTTCTATTTTGTTTCAAATCCTGATGTCCCGCCCTCCTCTCTTTTGATAGGAAGGAGAAGTGAGATTTTGTTTTTCCTCTGGGAAGTGGCCTGGTGGGTGCTTCTGCTCAGGAGTGAGGGAGGGGCTGCTTTTGGATGTTGCAGGCCAGGAGCCCAGAGGCTCCCCCTGCTGCCTGCCTGCTGGGCAGCTGCAAGGATTGCAGGCAACTTGCCTGCTTCAGCCCCAGTCAGCCTTGGCCAGCCAGGCTTCCAAAACCAGGGGGCATTTCTGCTCTCGCAGGGATTTCCTTGGCAAGAAGTAGGCTCTACGGCCTGTGAAGTCTCCATCCATGTGGGGCTGCGTGTGTGTGTGTGTGTGTGTGTGTGTGTGTGTGTGTGTGTGTGTGTGTGTGTGTGTGTGTTCGTGTGTACACATGTGCTTGTGTGTGTGTCCTTGAACTGCAGCTGCCTCTCCTGGTGCTTCTGAGAGAGCCCTCAACAGATCTGTTTCAGCTGGTCCAGGCCATTAGCGCTCCTGAATTAACCCTCTCTTGCCAAGCCACAGGAATGGGGAGCCTGATGTGTAGCAGTGGGGTTTGGGATTCCTTTCCCAGACACAAAATCATCCACATTCTCTGCCATGGCTGCCAGTCTGTGTCACTGTTTTGTGACAGGTCCTCCTATCAGGCTAGCCATGGGGGGCCTCCAGGGTAGAAAACAGCAATTTGGGCTGAGTTCCAATGAATTCTCCCCAGAGGCCAGGGGAGGACCATCTGAGCTTTGTTCCAGTGTCTCAGGGAGGGCTTTCTCATGCCTTAGTCTCCAGCACTAGAGACACACACTTTGATCCCATCCCTAGAGATTCAGTGCTACAGCTAGCAGACACTTGCAAAGTGAAAATAAATAATTTTCACAGAAGAATTACATTTGTGGTTCTTTATGAATTTGCAGTTCCTAACCCGTTGTCCAAATACATCACTCAATACAGGTGTAAAAAAAAAAATCAAAAGTCAACACCCCCCCTCCTTTCCCCAATACTCAGCTCATTCAATTTGTTCTCATTTGTCCCATCAACATGGAGCTTTTGGTTTTAAAAACTACCAGTTAAAACGATTATGAGTCGAAATAGCAAAGAATAAAAATGATTTGCTGTATTTCTAAGTATTGTGTTAAATTTCCCTTTAGTTTAGCAAATACAATAATGGGTACTTTTGATATTCTTAGAGGGAAAGAATGAAGTTGGACGACACTTATTTTCACCCTTCGATTATTTTTTTCTATAACTTGGAAGAGTACTGGTCTCATTAAGCAGGAATGTTTCTGTATACTGTTTCTTCCTAATTTCAAAAACTAAGAAGCCATTTTCTGCCAGCCTGAGGGTAAGGGTATGTTCCTAGTGACCTACACCCTACATCTCTTTTGGGTGATACTTGTCCATTCATGCCTCCATTTCTAGAACATGTCCTTGCTCCAAGTATTAGGCATTTACACTGCTTTGCACAGTTTGGATGGTACTCAGGGAGCAGATAACATGCAGGTTCATCACCAGCTTGGGCCTCTGACCTTTTTTTTTTTTTTTTTTTCCTTTGCAAAATATAAATCATGGAGTTGTTTTCCTGACAAAAATTTCAATGTCTATTAAAAAAAACTTTTACTTTATTTTATATGTATTAATGTTTTGCCTGTATGTATGTTTGCACACCATGTGCCCAAGGAGGCCAGAAGAGGATGTAGGATCTCCTGGAAGTCGCGTTATAGACAGTTATGAGCTGAGAATCAAATCTGGGTCTTCTGGAAGAGCAGTCAGTGCTCTTCACTGCTGAGCCATTGATCCAGCCCCTCTATTTTTATTTTTATATTTTAATGTCAGGAGAGAGCAAACAAAGTAAGTGTGTAGGTAATTAAATGGAAGTTTCATTTGTTTTCCCCATCTTGCTAGGATGATTATCCACCCCTGGGCAGCTGATGAATCTATATATTCTTTGCAATGTCTTTTCATGTAAGCAAACCTACCAGCCGACCCTTCCTCTTCCTCCCTCTTTATTTTCCCTCTTTGCCCATTCCCCTCTCTTTTGAGCTTGAAATCAAACCACTACTCCCTTGTCTACCTTTCAGTGTTTCAAGATGCATGCGTGCGTGCGTGTGTGCGTGCGTGTGTGTGCGTGTGTGTGTGTGTGTGTGTGTGTGTGTGCAGAGAAGTGGAAGGTGGCAGAACAGGCTGTCGTGGAAACAGCCCATGTTTTCCTGTGGCTTGTTGGGTCAGAACAAGGGTGATTTGTCCATCACGTTGCTGGCTCATAAATTTGCTTCTTGTCCCTAGCAGTAAGATTGACAAGTCAGACCCCAGTGGCTCCAAAAATTCAATAAAACACACACTGCGAAGGAATCACCCAGCAGTGGCACTGGCTTTTTGGGAGCCGTTATTGACCTATAGCAGTGAGTCAATAACAGTCCACTTTCTAAAGAGTGCCAAAATTCAAATTCATACAGCATGCCATTATGGCTCCTGACCTATCAGGGCAATGGTATGGATTCTTGGTACTTACCTGCGCCATGGAACAGGGTACCACCAAGATGTACTGTTGTATAGGACAGGCATTGCCCACACAGCTTCCTTCCCAACAGCTGATAAAAATGATGTTCTACAGCTGCAGAAATGGAAATATTTGTTAGTATTCAGAAGTTTAATGCCACAATTTACATTTCACCTTTCATTGATTATATTTTGATAAATACCGTAGATTACTTATATCAACATAAACCCTGCTTTCCCTAAAATGAAATAATTTTCATTCCAAACTGTACTGAACACACTCTGGTTATACTGTATTTCAGGAGCTTTATGAATAATATTTAATTTACACTTGTTTTTTTGTCAGCCTCTTCTATATATTTATAATTTCTTTTCTCTCTTGTGATAAGGAAAACATTGACTCTTGAACTCACAGAGCTATGGCTGCAGTTTGCAAAACGGCCAGCAGGTGGAGGCATACTGCAAGAAGCTTTCAAGGAAAACCCAGAAGCGTTTCATTTTTCTCCAGCAAACACTGACATTTAGGAGAAAACAAAATATCCACAAAAGAGGGAAATTAAATGAAGAGTTTGCAACAGGGATGGCAGTGTGACACCGTTTTACCTAATAAAGAAGCCAGAGCTAAGACATTTCATAGACGCTTCTCGCCAGGAGCATTTTTCTTGCCTGGCTTTCTTTCTGTTGCAACTAGAAATTTTTTCAGCAGAAAAGCCTAGTGAGTTATTTAATAAATAAATCTGTTAAGCTGATCACATTCAAAGACTTCTTCTCAAATTCCCTCCAAATAACTATAGCAATAAGTGTACCACTAAGAACTGTTGTATACAGATAGGTACATGTGAGTGTGTGCACACGCACAGATACACACAGGCACAGAGTGAATAACTATATGCTCACGTCTCCTTTTATTCACTTTGTGGGCATGAATTCTACTCATTTGGCCAGAAACACTGATTTCTCTGGTCCTTTTGTATCTAGGTGTGTATCTGTTCCAAATGAATGAAAGGAAGAAAAGAAAGAAAGAAACCTAAGATTCCCAAGCACGGATTGACTTAGAGATAGGAGAATCTGTGTGAATACTGGCTCTCCTTCAGTACATAGATTCCTTTCAAAGACCATCTCATCGTCTCTAATGGACAAATGAGATGGCTGAAGGATTGTGGATGCCTGACTATGGCCGTCTACCTAGAAGGTGGCCCCACAGTGTAAGAACATACCTAGAGGATGCAGGTCTCATCTATTCCAGTAAGGAGCTGAGAGCAGCATGACAAACTGGAAATGCCCATTCTTCCCCCTCCCCCTCACTGTGGGTATCTCCCATCTGCACTATTGACTGGTATATCAGGCAGCAGGTCTCTCTCTTGGTTTATCTTGAATCATCATCCAGCAGGAGATTAAGTGCTGCCTCCTTCTTGTGATTTTCAGTCTTCACATCTCGAAGTTTCCAATCAGATTTCAGCGGTGTGCATTTAGCTTACAGAACTCAGAGCACTAATCTTCCCACAGCAGGGGATTTACTCCACGCTTACTGGTATAGTTCCAGGATATTGCTCTGCAAGCTTGGCCACTCTTAGGGTGTGAGATGAGTCCCAGGTCTGTCCTCTTTCTCGATCCGTGTGGCTCCCACACAGCCACACTCTTCTGAATAACCTACAAGAACCAGTTTCAAGGGACTCACCCCTGGACAGTGACCTTGTGTTGTTAGTTTTCAAGATAAAAGAGTCCTAACTCTGGGTGGCTTTCTCATTACCAATCCTCAGAAGGTCATCATCTCAAGGCTTCCAGCTATGGAATCTACCAGAAAAGGAAAGAAGCATCAACTGTGTTCACTTCCTGTCTCACCTTCTGTTACTTATGGAGAAGCTGGAATCTGGGAGGAAACAAGAAACAAATCCAGCTCACTGATGAGGAATTGAGTCCAAACTGTCTCAAGCCTGAATTTATCTGCTGTTGTGCTTGCTTGATGCTTGGAGTTCCCGAGTAGGCTAATGAGAATTTAGAGCTCGGATGAACGGAAGCCTGCATGTGGTGTGTGTGTGTGTGTGTGTGTGTGTGTGTGTGTGTGTGTGTGTTGTGATCTCTTCAGAATGCCCCTAAACCCTAAAGGGAGTCAGGTAGGGTTGTTAGCACAGGGGTTGGCTAGGCACTTCCTGCTAAGTATAGGCACAATTATTACCTTTGGTCATTTGCCCTGTCACTTCTGTTACTGTGACAAGTACCAACAAAAACAACTTAGGAAAGGAAGGGTGTGTTTTCTTCACAATTCCAGGTCACACAGTCCATGATTGTGGGGAGTCAAGGCAGAGCTTGAAGCACCATGTCCACAGTCAAGAGCAGAGAGAGTAAACTCATGGATCTCTGCTCTCCTCCAGCATTCTCCTCTAGCGTATCACTCAGGACCTCCTGCCTAGGGACAGTGCCACCCACCATGGGCAGGGGCTCCCTCCATCAGTTAAGAGTTAAGACAGTCCCCCGTAGATATGTCCACAGGCCAGTCGGATCCAGATAATTCCTCGTTGAGATTCTCTCCCTGGGCTGTTTGAGGTTGTGTCAAGGTGACAATTAGACCTAGCCATCATCTTCTTCTCCTTCTATTGTAGCAGCCCTGACTGTCCTGGGACTCGCTTTGTGGGCCAGACTTACAGAGACTCAGACTCCAAGTACTGCAATTAAGGATGTGCGCCACCACCGCCCGGCAGAAGAGAGTTCTTGAGGACACCTCTTAGTCCTGAGATTTCCTCTGAAAGTACTTGAATGTCTATAGTGTGGGGGCCAGTGTTCAGCTTGCCCCTCAGCTGTCTGGTTATGGACATTTCTCTTTTAATGTTTTTGGGTACACATGCAGAGGAGCTTACATTGCTGCAGCACTGTGTTATCTCCTGCCAACTCACTGGAGTTAAAAAAACCAAACCAAACCAAATCAAGCCTGAATTATCTTTTAGGCATGTGGAAACAGAAACCCAGGTGGATGATGGCCTCACAGTAACTGCTCTACAGGAAACTGGAGCCAGGCTGAGGTGGCGTTGGCTACTGCATTCTCCACAAACTGTATCTATCTGCTATCTTAGGGGGTTGTGTCCCCACCAATAGTGTCACGGCTCCCCTCTCAGCACACAGTTAGGGATTTTGGAGATGAAACTGGTCTACAGGACTATTTTTTTTTTCTGATGAAATGGTCACGAGGGCCACAGAACTTCCTACATAGGATGCTGATGGCCTGCCATGTATGATTTGGGGTCTGATTCTTTCTTCGTGAATCAGGATAGTTGGGACCCCTGAAGCCTGGAGACAGGGGCCCTTAGTAAGAAACTGGCCGCACAGAGGATTCTCAGGCTCAAACATACTCAAACCTGGAAATGACCTGACTGGATATCTGTGAGGCTAGTGATTCAACACTCTATTGTGACATGAATTTCTAAATGGTCTTATTAATAAAAAATACAGAGCCAGGTATTGAGGTGAATGCTGAAAGATTAGAGAAGCAGAACAAGCCACAGCTAACCTCACCTTGCCAACTTCTCAGCCAATCCTGTTTCCTCAAACTGGAAGCCTCTGAGTCCTCATCCGAATGGATCTCAGCTGAACTGCGGCTAAAAGCCTCAAAGCTTAAAAGCCTAAAAGCCTCTAGTTCCTGGTACTCACACCTTATATACCTTTCTGCTTCTTGCCATCACTTCCTGGGATTAAAGGCTTGTATCTTTCCCAAGCAAGGCATGAGATCTCAAGTCCTGGGATTAAAGTTGTGTGCCACCATGCCTAACCCTGTTTCCAGTGTGGCCTTGAACTCACAGAGATCTGGATGGATTTCTGCCTCTGCAATCCTAGAATTAAAGGTGTGTGCTATCATTGCCTAACCTATATGTTTAATATAGTGGCTGTTCTGTTCTCTGACCCCTAGGTAAGTTTATTGGGGTGCATAATAATATATCAACCACATTTTCCCTTTTTTTGTTTAAAATAAAAAATATAACTAATATAAGAAAAAGTATATGTAATAACTATATACAATATGTATAGTCAAGAATTACATTAACAATGTCTAGTCTATTAACATTTGACAGATTCAGACAAAAAACTCCATTATGTACATTAACAATGTCCAGTCCATTAACATTTCACAAATTCAGGCAAAAAATTTCATTTTCCTATTTTGGTGAGTCCATTCCAAAATTGTATACAATATACAAAAATCCAATCCATGCAAAATATTTAAAACAAGTAGTTCCTTTTTAAAAGTAGATTCAATAATCTCCCTTTATCTTACCATTTCTTTATCTTCCCTTTTTTCTTTTCAGAGTAGATTCAATAATCTATCTTTTTATCCTATTATTTCCCTATCTTTTTTTTCCAGAGTAAATTCAATAATCTACCTCCTATTTTTAATCCTTTTTTTCTTTTTAAACAAGAACCTTAAATCTAATCTCCTTTGTTTAGCTTTTTTTGACCATTAACAATTAACAACTTGTAACCAACCATCCTAAACAATATGTATTTATTGCTTGTATATATTGTATATAGTTATTGTACTTATTGTGTATAGTTTATCTTATATTAGTTATAACTTTTTAAATTTTTATTAGACAAAAAAGGGTAAATATGGTGATATTTTATTTGTGCATTAATAAATAAAGCTTGCCTGGAGATCAGGGGGAAAAGGCCAACCATTTTAAGTAAACAAGAAGTCAGGCAGCACACGCCCTTAATCCCTTAGCAGGCAGGATCTCTGTTTGTTGAAGGCCACACTAGGGAACAGAGCCAAGCATGGTGACACATGCCTTTAATCCCAGTACCAACCATAGAGGCCTGGAGGTCTGTACAGACAGACAGAAAGTGACAGAGCTGTGAAGGAAGAGGAAGTGAGGTAGCTGGGCTAAGACAGCCAACGAGAGGGCAGAACAGCAAGGCAATAAAGGCGTGGGTAGACAGGAAGTAACTTGCATTTGGAAGCTGCAGAGTTGGTGAGGTGAGGTTGGCTGGTGGCTCTCATTATTTCCCTGATGCAAGGCTTTTGCCCCTATGCTTGGCTCTGTGATTTTTATTTAATAAGACCAATTAGAAATTTGTCTACATTCTATTGTTAATATCCTCAACTTACAAAACATCCAACACCTAAAGGTAGGAGGGAATCCTTTCTTCAGCACTCAACGAGTCATGACTGGAAATCTGTGATGTCTAGTGATTCACCACTCTGTTGAGCCAGTGGGCCTTCACGAATCAAATGCTAAATGAAACACCTTCCATGACTCCCTCCTAGTGCCAACCTGCCATTAACAGGCTTGGCGAAGAGTGAGGATTGCCATGACCGTGAAGGAGTGAAGCCACCTCTTATATCTGGGTTCATTACAGAATTTATGTTTGAGTTTCAGTTGCATTACACAAACGTGCTTTCAGAAATGGCCACGCATGGTCGTAGTCCCTAAACTACATGAAAGGTGTCGTTCATATCACCAGGAAAATGGTGACATCAGCCAGTCATTCTGTCACTCCACAGTGGGTGTGGCGGTTGTGTGTAGAAAGGTTTCAGTGCAGACTGGCTCAATAACGCTCCCACTGGCATGACGTGCCTCTAGGATGACCCTTGTATAGTGAAAGGCGATGCTATGAAATCTGTTCATTTAATGAGTTTTCTATGCAAATCACTGGGGAATTAAAAACTTAGACCTTCCATTCCTACCTTATTTTACAGGCCAAATTTTGGGAGTCACTAGAGAGGATGAGGAATTGACAGGATCACAAAAATCAATGGGTTGTATCATGTAGTGTAATAGTTAATGACAAAATTAGATGCTTAAAAGCTTATTGACTGTTAATTTTGACTCAAAGAATTAACAGCAAAAACAGCTTTGGTTAAGGACTTATGTGAGGGGAGGCAGATAGGCATTTTAGATCCAAGTGTAACAGTTTCACACGAATTAAAATATTATTTCATCCTTGACAAAACAATAACTCAAGATGTTATACACAGAGGAGGGTGATTTCTGTATGATTCACCTTCTTCTTTTCCTGCAGGACACACCTAGAGGGCACTGCAGTTTGAGAGTTCCAAAAAAAAAAGGCTTCAGATGCCTTCAGTTCTGTGGCCTCATCATTGACAATGAACCTACCCAGGATGGGTCCTTTTGAACTACCAGTTAACTCCAGGAGAGCCAACTAGAAGCTAAAGTCAAAACTGGCAAAGTCAGAGGCTCATTGTGGTGGCCATTGGAAAGGGTGGTGTGTGAGGTCTTGGAGAGTCAAGCTTGAGATGACTTAGAAACCAAGAGACTCAACCGGCATCCCTCCCTTCTTTAAATGAGCTGCTGTTTTGCCGGCTATGTGCAGCACGGCTCTACTTCAGGTTTTTGCCTGTAAATTTAAGTCAGTAGAAATGGGAAGCACGGTGACAAAACTCCTTTGACTGTAAGTGATAAGTAGAATGTGATCACATCCCCCAAATAAAGAATATTGCCATTGCCATTGATCACACAACTACCCTTTGACATTTTAGGAATGATCTCTCAGAAGAATTTCTTAATTTTAAAATGCTAAATGATGAAAAACTGGGGGTCATTTTCTAATTTTTATTTACCTGTAGAAGTATTCATCTCTGAGTAGCAGCATCATTTCCCACGGCACACTGGAAAACAGAGGGTTGTAAAATCAAATGCAAGTAACTCTAGGTTTTTAAATGTGAAAGGTGGTAGATCTTGGGCTTGCCTATCCAAGGCAAAGCGTGGGTGAGATGCCCTGATGGGAAAAGTGACCATATCTGTTGGTGCATTCTTGTGAGGATGCTGTTTCCCTCTTCAGTTGATTGGGGTGCAATGATTTCATGAAATTGTCAGAGCAGGTGTATGGAAAAGACATTATGATGTCAGATTTGATGCAACAGTACTAATTTGTGTGGAAAGTGAGGGTCTCTGCCAAGAAGAAATGGAACCTGCATTCAGCCATGCTGCACCTTGGCAGTGAGGCGCTCAGAGACCTCCACTGGAGGACCCCAGAATGCTGGGGACATGACAGCCCGCAGGGAACAAGATTTATTTCCTTCTTCCCATCTAGGGGCTGAACATAAAGAGAGGTAGCACATCTGGGGATGTGAGTTTTCTCCCAGAGACTACAGTCCTCCAATAGCTCCATGGAGCAGCAGGATAGGAAAACCAGGGACAAGGCACCAGGAAAAGCAGGGATGGAGGGGAGAGGAAGGGGGAGGGGGAGGAGGAAGAGGAGAAGGCTGTGGGGTCAGTGCCCACAACCAATATCGATAAGGTTTAGACATCAAGGTTTGAGGTTTGTTCTTCTTGGTAAATTGATATATTTTTCTGTGGGAAAAGTCCTTGAGTGTTAAAATGTGTTCAACACCTACCTGGCATCTGGGAGTCTGAATTTGAAGAACAAGGTAGGCATTAACTCCAGTTTGAGTGTTAATTTGGCCCTGATAAAACACTCCAGTAAAACTAACATTTGAATAGGACCCAAAACTCCAAGAAGGAGCCAAGGGTATGAAAGGAAAATAATAATTCTAGGAGCTTTGAAACCCGTAGCTCTTTAAACCCCCTTCATCCTTAAATTTTTCACAGTCCCTGTTCCCACTTCATTATTTAATGTGGCTTGTCTGGAGTTGACCAGCACTCCTAAAGAATGTCAAGTCCTCACTTTCCACGCAAGAAATAAGAGCCTCCGAGGACCTCCTAAATATTTCTGTTTTCCATCTAATAAGAATTACCATATGCTGTAATGGAACAGCGATCTTCTGGTGTTGGAAGGTTTTAGTGCCAGCTCTGAGAGGACTGACCTTGTGTGATCTGGAGAGGTGACTTCTCAAGACCTTGTGTGTGTTTTTGTGTGCATGCACATGTGTGAGTGCATGCCGGATGACAGCCTTGGGCATGGGCCCCGGGAATCTGCCTGTCTCTCTCCCATCCCAGCACTGGGATTGCATGCATGGGCCACTACACCTGGCTTTTATTTTTTTAAATGTGGCTTCTCAAGATTTCACAGCAAGCATTTTGTCTACTGGTCATCTCGGTACGCCTTGGACCTTGTAGCCCAGGCTGGTCTCCAACTCAGGGATCCACCTGTCTCTGCCTCCTGAGTGCTGGAGTTAAAGATGTGTGCCACCACACCTGTTTTTAATTTTACTTTTTATTTTTTGGTTTGTTTGTTTTTAAGCTGTAGGCTGTGGCAGGCTGAAATGCTAGACTAGAGGACTCCATGAATGCTGTCCATAAAAACCCTTCATTTCATGGGACATTCCTCAGGTCAGGTATCTACTGTTATCACTTGGGCAGAGGACAGGATTCTGAGATAGACTACATAGGCTGGGCTGCTAATTTAGATGAGCTGTGCTTCTGTGGAAATTGCTAGTCACACCCTCCCTTGCATGACCCAGGATCACAAAACATCTACAATGTATGTGTCAAAGTTTGAATTTCCTTACAGACAAAAATTGCTTCATATATTGAAGAGCTCCATTGAAACTGTCATAGATAAAAGAAATGCCCATTGTTGATTAATGTGTGGAAAGATGTTCGACTCCCCAAAATTGAATAAATCCAAGGACTAAATCCATTTAAAATATTTATTGAACACCTCTCAGTGCTGGGCCTCATCCTCAGAGAGGATGTCTTTGTCTTGTGTGTGCATGTGTGTATGTATGTGTGCATGAGTGTACACACACGTGCATGCACATGCTTGTGGAGCCCAGGGAACAACCTCGGTTGTTATTCTTCAGGTGCAGTCTGCTTTGATTTTTTTTTTTTAGAAATCTCTCACTGGCCTGGAACTTTTAGCAAGTGTGCTTAAGGTGGCTAACCAACAAGCCTGTTGGCACTTTTTTCAGATTGGGACTTTTTACTGTGTGGACTCTGGGGGATCAAGCTAAGTTCCCTACATATGTGCAGCAAGCACATTATCACCCGAACCATCTCTCCCAGACCCAGCCTTTGTCTGGGGCAGCACTGTGGGTCCCAGACCCCTTTTTACTGTTAGGATGTAATCTGCTGAGCTCATTTTCAGCCATGTTTTCACAGGTATTCTCTGTAGCAGCCTACTGTATGCCTCTCCATCCTCCAGTCTCTGTTTTAAATGTGCTCCCAAGAGTTTGGGGGTCCATGGGCTTCCTGCTTAGTGGCCTCATTTTCCTTCTCTTCCTCTGCAGGTGGAGGGGGCTGGCGTGGTGGGGAAATAGCATGCGTATTTTTTAGTGCAATATTAACTCATGTCGGCTATAACAAGTAACAGTGCAGTGAAGTGAACTCAGACCCAGCAAAGCCATTAAGAAAATGCGCCATTAGGGAAAGGGTCGGGCTCTGCTCTGGGAGAGACTCGCCAGGTCTACACTTGAGTATGTTCAAGGAAATGATTAAAATGTTTATAGCCCCAATAATTAGGTTCCCTTTAAGAAGTGGAGACTTCTGGAGCTAACGACACTTTCCTAATTCACTGCATTGGTAGCAAATTTTCTTCCTTTCCTTTTTTAATTCCCTAGAAGTGTTTGTGGACATATGTGCATCTCTGTAAAGAAAAAAAAAAACCTGGGATGTAGCCACTGATCTGGTTTCCTATAATTCCGGCTCTGTTCCATCTTTTTTCTTTCATTTTTTTTTTTTTTATTTTTAAATCCGAAAGCCAAAGCTTTAGGTTTTGTTCAAATGTGCAAAAGCACATATCAAATACTTCCTTATTTCTTTTCATAACACCACAAGAGAGGGTGTTCCATCTTTTTTTTTTTTGTACCCCCTGCAATTTAGCATAAGTAGAAATTGTCAAGTCTAAAATTGACAGGTATTTGTTACAGGCAACAATGAGGTGTTCAGGGTTTGGATCATCTGCGGCATAGTCAGCGCCTGGCACATGTCACAACAGCAGCACACGTTATCAGGCTCTGGGGAGAAACGCCATCACCGGGAGCCAAGTGGCTATGAAGGTAGCAAGTACCTGCAGGTGTGGATAGAGTCAGCTCCTGCCATCAAGGTCTCTCTCCATCTGCAGGAGTGCTCAGGAACCTGGCGGGCAGGGCAGGGACCCCAGTGATGTTCCACGGCACCCCTCTGTCTCTCCACATCCTGTGCTACCACATATGGAGTTTTCTAGTGGTTCTTTCATCATGTTTTTAGGTGGAGTTTCTGGTGCTTTTGAAAATGACTCCCCATCTCTGTGTGATGAAGCAGAGGAGTATGACGTTATAGAGACCAGTGAGGCAGCTTTGATGTGAGGCCTCTGTTAAATGCTTAAGTGTGCCTGTGTTTCTAGTAGTCAACTGGCCGGGGCTATTGCAACACAAATGTCCTGTACAGTCACACTCTATTTTTGGCCATCCCATAAGCAACCGTGCGGGCTTGTGGAGTTTCATAAGCAACGGCTCCCTTTCTCAACACAAACCAACCAAAGAGATGAGATTTTGATGAGCAAATAAGCAACTTATGGTTTGAAAACCTTTTGTGCTTTACTGTTTTTCTGTTTCCTATGGCAGTTCTTACCAGCGATTTGATCTGCAGAATTGATTATTTTGGAAAAAAAAAAAAAAAAAAAAAAAAACCAGGACAGTGCTTCTGAAACACCCTGGGGTAAGGAGGATTACACAGATCACCTTTCATTGCTCAACTAACTTGTATGTTAATATAAAGAATATAAAAACATTTTATAAGGAATTTATGACCAGCTACTAGTGTTCCCATCTTTCCCATCTAAACTTAAATTTTCCATATGGCAAAGGCAAAAAAAAAAAAAAAGGTAGCATATGTAATACGTATTCTAGTTTCATTCTGCATTCTGACCAAAAGCAACTTAGGTGAAGAAAGAGTTTGTTTGCCTACTACCTCCAGGTCACAGTGGTCTTCTAGGAAAGAAGGGCAGGAAGTCAAGTGGGAGCCAGAAGCAGACCTCACAGAGGAGCACTGTTTACGGTCCCATTCACCCAGCTTAGCTGGCTTTCTTGTAGAGCCCAGGACCACCTACCCATGGTGCCAGCCACAGTGCACTGGCCCCCTGTAGCAATGAATAACCAAGAAATACCCCACAGACACATCCACAGGCCAATCTGATCTGGGCAATTCCTCAATGAGGCTTTCCTCACAGATGACTCTAGGCTGTGTTAAATTGACTATCAAAAATCAATTAAGACAATGTATGAAGGTAAAAGGTTAAATTTTCTTATTCAGAAAACTGTGTACCATAGTGAAGAGCTTGACAGAAATGTCCACTGTGGTTGATGAGCCTGTTGAAAAACATCAATATGACAGATCTTTCATCCCTTTGTCCAAATCTGGTTGTGGACATAGAAAGCTGTGGCTACCACAGGGCAGCCACTGACCATACCAGGATTCTAGTGAAGATTTTAAACAATGTAAGTAAAAGTCAAACATTAGTTACCGAGTTACATTGGCTTCTCTTTAAAGTACTCAGTGGCCACATGTCACACTGTTGACCACCATGTTGGACAGGAAGGTAATGACAACTCCTGGTCACCCCAGGCTCCTGCTCAAGACTTTTCTAGGCAAATAAGTTTCACTGAGCAGAAAAGAAATGCAAGTCACCTCAAGATTCCCTAAGCACCACAGCAGACTGTAAGGCAAGACAGAAAGTGTCGTGGGGGCCCTACCTTGTTAGAGAGCCACCTCAAGCTGTGAGAGGCAGCAGAGCCCTCCCTGTACCTTCTAGTGGGCTTGAGACCCTCCGTCATCTTGGCTTGGACTTCCAATCTTCTGAGCCATGAAAGGGAAATGCATTTCTGTTTGTGGTGGGGTGTTCTGGCAGCCATAGAAACAAACTAAGGACAAGAGAAGGGCAAGGGAAGGAAGGAGAAAAGCATGGTGAAGACACACGAGGGGCCTTCCCACAGATGAAGACCTTGTCAAGGTGTGAGCTTGTTGTGCTTTTAAAGAGGCAAAGTTTACAATGAGCTTTGCTAAAGTTGAGACTTGGGCAGTGTGTGCTCAGGTGCACTCAGTGGGGCTGCAGGGACAGAGGAGTCTCATTTGCCTTGGTTGATGGGACACAAGGCTCATAGGCATGTCAAAAGTTTTGACATCTAGGCATAATGTCGTCTGCAGCATTCATAGAGAATTATATAACCAAGAGTGAGGCTTTCTTCTCCTTGGTATGAAGGAGCTTGATGATGTTTCTGGTTTTGTAGTTAGATGTATTCAATGAGTAGCAATAGATACAGATCTAGAATTTGAATGAAAGTTCTAGACTTGAGATGAAATTTGGAACTTCCCCACATGCAGTTGACAGCTCTTTAGAAGCCTGTGTGGCCAAGTCCTTCTGATCTCAGTAGGAAGCATCAGGGGTGCAGATAATTAGGAGGGGTGCACAGGACAGGGGCCCAGGGACCCAGGGACCCAGGAAAGGGCACTGTGGTGTCACTGAAGTTTAGGAAGAGACAGGCCTGAAGTGCCAATGTAGAACATGCAAAGAAGACAAAGTCAAAGGCCTGAAATAAAACCCAGCGTTGACTGGACTCTCATGAAGTAGGGGCATAGATTGGATCTTGAATATTCCCTACAAGTCACACGCCAAAGCTTTATCATCAGTCTGGGACACTACTGGGACATTGGGAGGTGGGAGATCCCTTAAGAGGTAGGACAAAGCAGAAGGAAGTTTGGTTTCTGGAGGTGGGGTGGGGTCCCAGTCTGGGGCCTCTGTCCTTTCCTCTCTCTGCTTCCAGATCACCATGAGTTGCACAGCCTTGTTCCCCCTTTCCACTCCCCACCAAGTGTTCTGCCTCATTTTTATGGACTGAAATAGTGAGCCAAATGAACAGCTACCTCTTTATAAGCTGACCATCTCAAATATTTTGTTATAGTGACAGAAAGCTGTGTCCCACGCCCGATCTGTTTTACCACTGTGAGCACACGGCTCTAAGCACAGGTCAGCTCTTCGCCAACAGCTGTAAAACAGAAGAACTCCATGCGCAGCTCTGACATCCATGAAGAGGAGCTGGTGTAGTTAAGCTTTGACTTTTGCACATGTAACTAAGACATAGTCTTTAAAGAAAAGGAAGGAATCCCACGAGAGATGAGCAAGAAAACAGAAGCAAGGTGTGAAGCCATCTGTGGCCTGTGCATCCTTCCCCCCATAAAAAACCTACTTATGCAAACAAAAATATGCCTATTTTACACGCACAGAGAGTCTTCTGGAAGAAAAGGATAGAGTCCATTTTCTTTTGTGTCCTGGGAGGGGAGTTTGATCACAGCCACGGTGGGAAAGTTTGCGTTTTGTATTTTTGCTAGTGATTTGCCTTTCCTGCACATCAATCCACTGCTTGATCATTAAAAGCTAGAATACATTTAAACCTCTTACTCTGAAATGATTGTAAGTCCACAGGAAGCTGCACAGACAGTCTAAGAAGTCTTGATTCCTTGTGGAAAGATTCCTACACCCACCTCCATGCAACAGTTACCATGTGCTATACCAAACCAGGAAAGAGATGCCAGTGTGCTGTGTATATGGCTGGAGACCATCTTGTCACATCTGCAGATTCATGCCGACACCACCACAGTCCCACTGCAGAATTACCCCATCAGTTCCAAGGCCCCTGAGGATGACTCCTTCATGATCATTTCCTGCCTTTTCGCTACCCTAACTAGCAACCGTCAATCTTGCTTCCATCTTTATAATTTTGCCATTTTGAGCATGTTACACTAATGGCCACCATCATATTCCACATGGCCTTTTAAAACAGGCTCTTTCCACTCAGCTTAATGTCCTCGAGACCCATTCAAGTGTCACTCAAGTCTGTGGTTTTTTTTTTTTTTTTTTATTGCAGAGTACTATTCCAGAGTTTGCTGTACCATGGGTGGTTCACCTACCAAAGGACAGTTCAGTTATTTCCAGTTCCAAGATAGTGAAAATAATTGCTATGAATAATTGGACCCCAATTTTTATGTGTGAACTTGCATTTTCATGTGTCTGAAATCAATGTCCCACATGCCTTTGATGGACTCTCCTGTATGTATGTTTAGTTTTTAATATGATATTTTAATTAATTTAGAAATAATCTCATACATGTATGTAATGTTTTTACCCCCTCACCCTTTTCAGATCCACCCTTTCCAACTTCATGTCCTGCTTTTGTTTCTTCCTGACCGGTGGAGTCCAGTCTGTGCTGCCCATATCCTCACGAGTGTGAGGCCATTCCCTGGAGTCTATCAGGGGACACACCCTTAAAGAAAACTGGCTTTGCCTTCTCAGAAGCCATTGTCTACAGCTCCTCAGCTGTGGATGCGGGCTCCTCATGAGCACACACTCTCCGTGATGTAATGTTGTCTCGTGCAGGCAGCCACAGCTGCTGGGAATTCTGAGTGCAGCTGTCCTGCTAGGTCTGGAAGACACCATGTCTCTGGTCCTCCTCAACTTCTGCCTCTTAGAGTCTGTTTAATTTTTAAATTATTATTTATTTAAACATTTAAATTATTTATTTAAATATTATTTAAATTACCATTCTTATTTAAAAATTAAACTGCCAAACTGTTTCCAAGGGTGGCTACCACCCAGGCGTGGAGACACAAGCCTACAGTACTTGGAAGGCTAAGGAAGGTGGACTTCCATGAGTCAGAAGGTGGTCTGGTCTGGGCTACATAGCAAGAATTAGGTTACCTAGGGTGACGTAGTAAGACCCTGTCTCAAAAAGACTCAAGCCACTACAATAAAAAAGTAACTGTACAATTTCACAGAATGTGGTAGATTCAGTTGGTCTCCCATCTCCAGCATTTGGTATTCATATCACTGATTATTATTTGGGCTGTTGCAATAATAATATTTCATACTGGCCTTAATTTACACATCTTACTGGCTGAATTTATGACATCCACATGTCCTCTTTGATGAAATTACAATGTCTTTTGCCTGTTTCTTTCTTTTTTTTTTTCTAATGCACTACATCTTGACTGCAATCTCCCTTTCCTTCTCTTCTCCTAGCCCCAAGCACCCCTTCTTCCAGATCAACTCCTCCTCTCCTTCTAGCCTTAAAAAAATGAACAAGCCTCCCAGATTATCAACTGTATACGGCATAAGAAGTTACATTAAGATTAGGCATACACCCTCATATCAAGGCTGGACAAGGCAACCCAGGAGGAGGAAAAGGGTCCCACATGCAGCCTTTGACTGTTTTCTACTTAGTGTTTTTCTTATTGTCAAGTTTTGCTGGTTTATAGATAGTTCCCCATTCTAGGATGGCTTGGTTTAAAATTTATTGTTAGTCACAGGGCCAACAATGGATCTGTACATGGTAGTGTACCCTTTGTGATGTTAGCTGAGCTATGAATGCTGTGTAAATAGCCTGTGATAGATGATGTAGCCCAACTCTGGGCCTGTGCAGGTGTCCAGAACACACTTAAGGTGGGCCGGGCCAGGCTGTGATGCTCTGTAGATAAGGTATAGTAAAAGTATCTTCAACATATAATACTTTCCATTAATGGTGGTATCAATCAGGACATATTCCTGTTATAAGTCAAAGGGCATCTGTGTGCAACATGAATCCTTAGTGTCATTTCGAGTGGCCTTCCCATGTCTGTAGTTTACATTTTCATTCTTTGAACAAAATATTTGCAGATAGTTTGTAATGTTTTTCAAGTCCCATTTATTGATATTTTTCATTTATCGTGTGTATGCACTGTATAAGAATTCTTTATGAGACCCCAAGTTTCAAAGACTTCCCTGGCTTCTTCTAAAAGTTTCCTAGTTTCATGTTAAGATTTAAATCAACTTTTAGTTAACTTGAGTGTAAAGTATCAGATAGGGGTTGGACCTGTATATTTTTTTCCCTTTACTATAAATATCCAATTTCACTAGTACTTTCTGGTTTTGAAAAGACTTTGTCCATTGAGTGGTTTTTGTATCTTTGTATGATGGTGAGTGTCCATTGTCCTTCTACAGAGCCTAAATGACCTGAAAAAGATCCCTGAGGGCATGCCTGTGGGGGGTTGTCTTGATTATATTAATCATGGTGAGAAGACCCATCTTAATTATAGGTGGTGCCTTTTCCTGGGTGGGGGATCCCAGACTGCAATAGCAAAGACAGCCAGCCATGATGCACTCTTGGCTCCTTCTTCTGGCTTCAGGCACAGTGTGATCGGCTGCTTCCAGCTCCCCCTGCCTTGACTTCTTGCATGACGGACTGTGCTCTTGAAGATCCTTCCTGCCCTGAGTTGCTTTTGTCAAGGATTTTATCACAACAACTGGACAAGCAGCTAAGCAGCCAGCACATTCAGGAGTGCTGAAGATGCTGAGTCCTCCGTTCTGTTTCATTGTCTACGTGCCTGTCTCCCATCAGCACCAGACAGCCAGGTCAGGGCAGCTCACAAAGCAAGTCTCAATGCCATTTAGCATGCTTCCTCTTGTTTTGTTTCATAAGATTGCCTTAGCCAGGTGATTTTTCATATGCATTTAAGAGTAATTTTAATATCAGAAAAATTTTCCTGGGGTTTTGAGAAGAGGTGCGTCCAGTGTGAATACCAGGTAGGGGTAGTTGGTATCTTTATATTGAATCTTGTGCTCCACAGGTATCATGTGTCTCTCCTTTATTTAGAAGGTGACTGAATTCTTTTATTAGCATTTTGTATTTCAGCAGTCAAGCTCTGTATGTGTTTTTGTGAGATTTATACTTAAGAGTTTTCAGTTTTGAAATATATTCTAAAAAATTCACTTGAGTGACTATAAATGATTTTGCATTTTTACTTTGTTTCTGTACCTTCATTTTTGCTACATAGAAAAGCAATAATTTTTAATGTTGCTTTTTAAGCTTGTGAATCTTTTGAACTCATTAATTTTTTTAATTCTTATTTTTTGAATTTTAAAATTAATCTACAAATTAACAGTTTTCTATATGTGTGATGGTTTGAAAGAAAATGGCCTCCAAAGGAAGTGGCACTATTAAGAGGTGTGGCCTTGTTGGAGTAGGTGTGGCCTTGTCAGAGGAAGTGTGTCACTGTGGTAGTGGGCTTTGAGATCTCCTCTGCTCAGACTACATCTAGTGAAACAAACCATATCCTGTTGCCTGTCGGTCAAGATGTCGAATCTTCAGCTCCTTCTCCAGCATCATGTCTGTCTGCACACCACCATGTCCCACCATGATGGTAATGGATTAAACCTCTGAAAATGTAAGCCACTCCAATTAAATGTTTTTCCTTTTTGAGAGTTACTTTGGTCATGGTGTCCCTTCATAGCAACGAAAGTCCTAACTAAGATAGAAGTTGGTACCAGGGACCAGAGTATTGCTGTGATAGGCCTGACCATGCTTTTGTTTGACAGAATATGGACCTTGGGACTGTTGGTTAGAGAAAGAGTTGAAAGCTTCAAGTGCTGCTTAATGGGCTGACCTAGGAGGAGCATGAGGACAGTGGTGCTGAGTGTGGTTTGATGAGCTGTGGGGGCCTGGCTCAAGAGGTTTCAGCGGAGAATATTAATATGTGGCCTAGAGATCGTTCTTGTTGTATTTTGTTTAAGAATGTAGCTGCTTTTTGCCCTTGTCCAAAGAGTCTATCTGAGGCTAAAGTGAAGAGGTTTGGATTGCAATGGAAATCCTAACTAAGATATATTGGTAGCAGTGTAGTAGGGCAGTGCTGTGACAGACCTGACCATGCTGTTTTTGAGAGGATTGTGGAAGGACTTTGGAACTTTGGGCTAGAAGAGCCATTGAGTTCAGTGGGATGTTCTTTAGGAGCTTGGAAGATAAGAATATTGAGAGCAGTGAAGAGTATGGAGACCTGGTATATGAAGTTTCAGAGGAAGTTTGAAAACTCTATCAGGGCCATTTGTTATTTTGAATTAAGATCTTGTGATTCCGACTAGCTAGGACTGAAGAATCAGTTGTGATCAACAAGGTACCAGAACTATGAAAGTAAACTTTGCTTTGCTGGGATACTCGATGCTGGTTGGCTGGAGCTAAGAAATTAGCAGTGATTAAGAAGAGACCAGTATCACTGAGGTGAAATCTGGGAGCACAGAGAAGCTATGTTCCAGAGGCAGCCAAGGTTGTACCTCATGTTGGTAGCTGGAATTGGCAATGTGAGTCATCCAGGTGGTACTGGTTTTGAAGGCATGAAGGGGTCATGAAGAGCAGCTGAGACTTGGCACTCACTGTGAGAGGCCATGAGAGGCCATTGGTGAAGAGGCAGTTGAAGGCCCAGAGCTGAAGGGGTCATGCAAAGAAGTTGAGGGTTGGCACCAAGAAGAGAGCCTGTGAGAGGCTACTGGTGCAGCCCAGTTACATCAGAAGACCCCAGCATTTTGAAGATGCCAGTACCACGGGATGACCACCATAGTAGTCACAGTGGAGTGGAGCCAGCCAGAGCCCAGAAGATGAGCTGCGTGTGCTGCACAGGATTGAGCCAGAGAAGTGACCCAAGCTCCCTGAAGAAGTCAAGAAAATTGTGAGTGGATCCCAGATAATTAGACATTGAGTTATTTATACTGTTGGAGTTTGGTTCTGCTTGGTTCAGATTGTGATGGTGCCCTGGTTCTTCCTGCTTGAAGAGGTATTTAATTTTGATTTTTTAAAGGAGCCCACAGATGAAAGACTTGAACTTTTAAAAGAGATTGGATATTTTAAAGGGACTAAAATTTTATTGTGTTTGAGTTTGTAAAGACTGTGGGACTTTTAAAGTTATTTATGGTTTTAATGCAAGCTCTTGGGGATGAATAAGAAAGGGAGGGACGTGGCTTAATAGTGGTGTGTTTGTGTGTCAAGTTGACAAGGGTCAGTTGTACTGGCAGGTTTTGTGTCAACTTGACACAAGCTAGAGTCATCAGAGAAGAAGGATCCTCGGTTGAGGAAATGCCTCCATGAGATCCAGCTGTAAAGCATTTTCTTAATTAGTGATTGTTAGGAGAGGACCCAGCCCTTGGTGGGTGGTGCCATCCCTGGGCTGGTGCTCCTGGGTTCTACAAGAAAGCAGGCTAAGCAAGCCAGGGGAAGCAAGCCAATAAGCAGCACCCCTCCAAGGCCTCTGCATCAGCTCCTGTCTCCAGGTTCCTGCCCTGTTTGAGTTCCTGCCGGGCTTCCTTCAGTGATAAACAGCAATGTGGAAGTGTAAACTGAATAACCCTTTCCCTCGCATTTGTTTTTTGGTCATGGTGTTTTGTTGCAGCATTAGAAACCCTAAGACAGTTTGGTCCACTATTCCTCACTATGCTCCCTTACCTACATTTTAGAACAGCAGTGTATATCCTGTGCCATTATACCTTGGAAGTATGTGATCTGTTTTTTCATTTTGATTTAACAAATAATTACAGTTAAGAGATTACATGAATCTCAGAAGAGAATTTGAACTTTAGAATTTTAAGTTTGAGACTGTTGGAGACTTTTGAAGTTGGACTGAATGCATTTTTGCCTTATATGGCTGCAAGCTTTTGGGGGCCAGGGAATGCAATGTGGTGGCTTGAAAGAAAATGGCCTCCAAAGGGAGTGGCCCTATTAGGAGGTGTGGCCTTGCCAGAGGAAGCGTGTCACTGTGGGTAGGCTTTGAGGTCTCCTATGTTTAAGCTACATCCAGTGAAACAGACCACTTCTTGTTACCTGCAGGTCAAAATAAAGGACTCAGAGCTCCTTCTTCAGCACCATGTCTGCCTGCATGCCACTGTTGGGGATCTCCCCTGGAGCCGTCCTCTCCAGACCTGGCCCAAAAGAGAGCCTGCCAAGCCAGGGCTCCACCCCCCGGAAGATACAGAATTGTCCTCACATGGAGGGACTGAGGGGCATTGTAAGGACATCTACTTCAGAGTCTCAAAAATAAGCAAAGTATCACTTCCAAATACCACCACATCATTTAATATACACCTTTTGAAGAGGGGACACTCACTCTGAGGCTGTGTTACTGGCTGATTTTTGTTGGTTTGCAGTTTATTTTTCTCAGATTTCATACATTGCATTCTGTTCTTGGACCACAGTTCCCTCTTTCTGTGCTGTGAGTTGCTGTCTTCTGGTGTGACATGGCTGCTGCACACGTCAATTTACAGTACCTGTGGTTACCGGCATAAGACCCACCCAAGGCCCAGCCAGTTCAGTCCTCCAGTGAAGACTGGACGGTCTCAGAGGCCCGCCCCAGATGAGCAGCGCTTGGCAGTTGCTAGCTGTTGAGGGAGGAAGTGTGGCAGGTTCTCCAGGCCCCAGTGGATGGCCACACACCTGTGTGCCCATGGGTAGCACTCAGTGGGTTAAAAATCAATAAGTAAATAAATAAAAGATATAAACAGAGGACATGACAGAGATGGAGATGTGACGAGGGACCCTGGCTGGGGGAGTTACAGGGAATGTGTGTGGTAAAGATACGTTGTACATATGTACGAAAAGTTTCAAAGATAAATAAAAATGAAAATAAAATTTCCCTATTTTCACTATCTCCGTCCCCTCTGAACAAATTCTTCCTATTTCCAAGCCTTTATTCGCATGCCTTTTCCTCTTTGACCCTCTGCATTTAATTAGGGTTGTCTGCATGAACATGGGTGAGTTTATTTACTTGGGTGAGGGTAAAGTACCAGTAGCCACACTACTGAGGAATGTGACTCCCTCCTCCCCCAGCAACCATAACTATTTTTATAGTTCCTCAGGAAGAGGGACATACCTTATGAGCCCCTCCCTACCCACGTGGTTCTCAAATATTGAAGCAATCTTTCAGCCTTGGAATAGATTTCACCTTTCACCTGAACATATGTTCAACACACACACACACACACACACACACACACACACACACACACACACACACACAAACATATGCAAATGAAGCCTATATTGTACTTTGTACCGAGTTTTGTTAATGGTCTTTATTTAGGCCTACAGCCATAGTGGTTTTAGACTATAGTTTTCTTTTTTGTACTCTGTTTGGCTCAGATGTCAAGGCACTCCTGACTGTTAAACAAACCGAGAGGGTCCCCTCCTCCTTTCGGAGTGGAAGTGTGTAGTGTAGTATGGTTAATTTTTAAGTGCAAGAATGTAGGCCTGTAGACAGCTTCCTAAGGAGTTTTCCAATAAGAAACTGCATTACCTTAATCATCGTGGAGCTACTCTATTTATTTCCTGGTGCCACGCTCATTGGTGTTTTCTGAATTGCTCCATTTCATCAAGTTGTCAAATTTGTGTCACAGAATTGTGATTGCTTTTTGATGTCTGCAGCATATGTAGTAACATGCACTGCTGTTTTGTAGGCATTCATAATACAGTATGAGTAATTTCTCACTTTATTAAGAACTGTGCCATTTTTCTTGATCTTTTCAAAGGACAATTTTAATGTTTCAGGGATTTTTTTCTTTTAGATTTTGTTTTAAATTCTATTGATTTTCTGCTCTTCTGATTTCCGGCCTGCTGCTCTCTCCATTCAGGTTATTTTGATGTTTTCCTTCCCACCTTTTTTCCTTTTTCTTTTCTTTCCGTGAGCACCTACACCATTGGTGTGGCAACTTCCTTCTTTGTAATGCAGGTGCAGAGCGCTACGCGTTTTTCTTATCTTATTGCTTTAGCTGTGATCCAGCAATTTTTATTGTTGCCGCCTTCATTTTCGTTCGGTTCAATATGTGTTTTCAGTTCTGTTGAGCTTTGCTCCTTGAGTCAAAGATCATTCAGAACTGAAAATTAGATTCGTTTATTTTTATTTCACGTGTACGAGTGTTTTGCCTGCATGCATGCATGTGTACCACATACTTGCCTGCTACTCTCAGAGGTAAGAAGGTGGCATCAGATCCCCTGGAACTGAAGTTATAGGTGTTTTGAGCCACCATGTGGGTGCTGAGAATGAACCTGGGCTGGAAGAGCAGTGCTGAGAAGTTTCTCCAGAGAGAGTTCCCAAGTATAAGAAACTTCACCATTTACTATTCTCTTAATTGATTTGTAATTTG
The DNA here is from genome assembly GCF_903995425.1 of Onychomys torridus. Taxonomy (NCBI): domain Eukaryota; kingdom Metazoa; phylum Chordata; class Mammalia; order Rodentia; family Cricetidae; genus Onychomys; species Onychomys torridus. The sequence goes on from NC_050455.1 coordinate 71,356,279, forward strand.
ATTTTGATCCCAAATGATATATATATTTGGTGAGAGAACAAGCTGTGGTGGGTATTGTGTTCCCTGAAATATTGTGTGTTCCCCGAAATAAACATATCTGGGGTCAGAGAACAGACAGCCACTAGAACAAGGTGAAAAATGGTGGCTAGAAAATGGGAAGAGTAAGCCATAACAGAAGTTGGGTGGTGGTGGTACACGCCTTTAATTCCAGCACTTGAGAGGCAGAGCTAGCCGGATCTCTGAGTTCAAGGCCACTTTAGAAACAGCTAAGCATGGTGACCCACGCCTTTAATCCCAGAAACCCAACCTTTAATCTCAGGGAGTGGGGGCAGAAAGAGAAAGGTATATAAGGCGTGAGGACCAGGAACTAAAGGAGTAAAGCATGTAGTTAGTTAAGCATCTGGTTGGTTAAGCATTCAGGCTTTGGAGCAGCACAGTTCAGCTGAGATTCATGTGGAGGAGGACTCAGAATCTGCTTCCAGCCTGAGGAAACAGGATCACCTGAGGAACTAGCAAGGTGAGATAGCTGTGGCTTGTTCTGCTTCTCTGATCTTCCAGTGTTCACCCCAATAACTGGCCTCAGGTTTGATTTCATTAATAAGAACTTTTAAGATTCCTGTTACAACAAGCAATTTGGAACAGGTAATTAAAAAAAAAGAGAGAGAGATGAATGAAATTATTGGTTACTATTTTTCAGGTTAAAAACATGCTTTTCTAAATCACATGAACACTTCTTACCCAAGCATGTCATAGTTCACCGGAATCTGGAGAACTGCATTGCCTTAGTGTGTGGCAGGAGCAAAGCTTCCTGGGCTGTCAAGGTAACCACTGGCTTTGGTTGTTTTGAGCATGGCTGATTTGCTTTCACTCCACTGTATCAGTAATCTTTGTCATTTTCGTCACTCACATTAGCTTTTCTCAACACTTGCCATCTGTCCCCTTCAGCAGCATGTCAGTCGCGCCCCTGCTTCAGTTTCTGGCTCGCTTCATTCACGCAGCAGCAGCAGCAGCAGCAGCAGCAGCAGCAAGCAGCAGCAGCAAGCAGCTGAGACCTGGCAGTATCTTAAGTTCTAATGCAGGTCAGGTGATAGGTCTGGCAGGCGGGATGTTGGCTGGGGCCATTTGCCCTTTCCTTCTCTTCCCAGTGTGGTGCTGCATCTTTTCATGCAGCTGCTGCATGCCTTCCTAATCCCCCTGTAGCAGTCTAGCTCAGGCTTAATCTGTCTCTTCTGTTGATCAACAGTGTGTGCCTCCCAAGGTGCTGAGCAAACAAATGAGAAAATGCTCACACTGTGTACAAACACAAACCTACTCCTCACACCATGTATGCCCTTCATACTACAGGGAAGATTATCTTTCCTGATCCATGTAGAAGAACTGTCCCCACACAGGGGTGCCACCAGCCGCACGGAGGCACACCCACTTAGGAATCACTGTGCAGTAGGGGCCTGATCCAGACTAAGAATGGGGGTCGAATTGTCATGACATTGCAGGTCAGGAAGATGTCCACAGCCAGGGTGCTACCAGAGCATGGTAAGGAAGGGAAGAGGGAGCCATGCAGACGTTTGTCCTCAGGAGATTGTGCACCACTGAGGCAAAACACAAGCACACATGGGGTGTGTTTTCTGTAGTAGAATCATTTCCTTCCCCAGAGCCACCTTTCAGCTACTTCTTGACTCCTCTGCTAGCCACCCCAGAATAACAAGGGACCCAGGAATGAGAGGACTGAGTGAGCTTTGGGTCAAAAGAAGGAGAAATTCTTCTCTAGCTTTCCTTCACAGGAGGCCACAGGAAGCATTATTTTTTACACAGTAAACGGGCACCAAGAACTCAGAATGTAGCCCTCACTGTGTGCCTATCAACTCAGCCCATCCCTGCGGGTGGAGGGACAAGAGTCCATGACTAAAGAAGTGAGCCCTCAGGGCCTGGAGAGATGGCTCAGCCAGCAAAGTGTTTGCCATACACGCATGAGGCCCTGAGCTGGATCTGGATGAGACAGTGTAGACTTGTAATCCCAGATCTGGGAAGCTGGAGATGGGTGGATTGTGGGGGTTCACTGGACAGCCAGTCTAGCCAAATCAATGAACCCCAGGCCAATGAAAAGCCCTGTTTCTAAAAACAATAGGGATGGCTCCAGGGGAGTGACACTTGAGGTTGACCTCTGACCTCCAAACTCATCAGAACACATGTAGACCCACGGGAACATGCACACCCACATAGGCAAGTGCGTGCACACACACACACACACACACACACACACACACACACACACACGAAATGAATCTTTCATGGCATGGGACAGTCCCCACATCACAGATTCATTTTGTGAAGAAAGAAGCTGGAGAGGACGGGACATCAGGAAGACGGTGATCAGCCACTTGCAAGGAACTTGCCACACAAAGCCCTGTGCTGTGAAAACAGGAGGGAACTGGCCAGCAGATGGAGAAAACTGACTGGCAAAAGCAGGCCGATTGTCTTCTGTAAATAGCAGGACTTAAGAAAAACAGCCAGGGAGCCCGTTCCCTTTTTGTTTGGCTTTGCTGCCATTGACCAGTTGTCTGAGAGTAACCGATTGCACGGAGTGGAAGGAGGTGGGAACCTGGCCAACATCCTGAGCCAAGGCGTTCCAGGCAAGTCATCAAGGAAAGGTTTTTCTCGCCCCTTTCTTTCTTCCTTTTCTTCTTTTTAAACTTCAAGAACATTTTATTTAAAATGAAATCCCCCGTAAAGTTGTGCACTGCCTTTTATGTAAAGATGAAGTATCTCAGAGAATAAAGGAAGGGAGAGAGGAAATTAAAAAAGCAGCGAGGGAGGAACGTCTGGCAGCTTGGCCTCTCACCAAGTGACCCTGTGCTAGACCACATGGGACCCAGAGCTGTGTGAGTCTAGCGAGGAAGCGAGCGATTTATGGGGTCTGGTTTGGGCTTTTGATAAGTATCTCTGTAAAGTGATGCAAGGAAAAACAACCCTGAACCCACTATAATTGCAGAATTCCTGTAAATTATTTTAAGATGAGAGAGGCCATCAGGCCTGGAGAGAAATAACCCCCAGGCTCGGATATTTATGTGTATTTCATTTTAAAAATCGGTGCCACAACGTCCCAATGATCATTAAGCAACCTGTCTGGGTGTCCTTCGAAAGCCAGAGGATTTGTTCCCTAAGGAGCACGGAACAGTTATTCATAAGCAGGATCTGAGCGTCACTGGGGCCACAACCTATGCATGAAACATGAGGAGCCCCAGATGCCAGGGGGACCACCTCAGTTCTTCCTGCAGAGCTCTGAGTGCAAAAACTCTGGGATGTCTTTTATATTCCCTTTAGTGGGAGCTGAAGTGAGAAAGAGAGTTAAAGTTTGCTGGTTCTTCTTCTCAGAGTGACAGGCAGTGGCTGACATCTGCTGTCAAAACCCAGAACTTCCTGTTCATTTAGGACCACGGGTTCTCAACGGGGGGCACATTTGGGAATTTCTGCAGTGTGGGCTGTCACAGTGGGAATGCTTCTGCCTGGAGGTGGAATCCTGGGATCCTTCCAAACACCCCACAGTGCTCAGGATGCCTTGTCACTAGGATGAGCAAGCCGCAAAAACACCCATAGTCCCTGGGTTGAGTAGCTCTTCTGTAAAACATTGTGGAGGACGGAATATTCCAGAGTTGCTGAGAACATTCAAGATTTGATGGATTTCCTGGTAGGCCTGGGTTATCTCAGAGGCTAAGGAAACCTCTTGTTAGAGTATAAAATAAGGTCTGTTTCAAGGCTTTCCCCCTTCCCCCAGGAATCTACAGTACAAATTCAGCCTGTTTGCCTAGTCAGTATCAGCACATTGGAACAGAAGCAGTGGGGCTTGTAGCCTCAGTGCGACAATTTCCCACTCCAACCTGCCACTTCTTGTAGCACTAAGTCACTGCTGGGGTGGTAATTTTTTCTAAAGTATTAGGGCTTCTAATGTCCTAAGCTCATTGTCCAGCAAGAATATGATAGTCTGAAAAGATCTGCAGGCATATTTACCAAAGTGAACACACGGACTCAGCATGGCCGTCACCCACAAGAACAGAATTGTGTTTGCGCACACCGATCCAAAGGGTCTTAAAAGCGTTCACTCTGGGTGCCCCAGGGACAAGTGGTTTCTCCCCACTTGAGCTGCAGCTGTGCAGATGACTTCTGGCTCCTTATGGAAAGTATTAGTGCATGACATGATTTTCTCCTAAGCTGTTTCTGCTCAGGCAGAGTTGAGTTTGGGGAAGTAGGAGCTGTCTATTCTTGTCCAATTTTGATGGACAAAGAGCTCTGGCTTCCATCTTGTCAGTCTCCACAGAACGCTCTCCTCATTAGGAGTAATCTGTGAGTGACTCATGCGTTCCTGCGTGTTTGATCTTCCCAGATAAGTAGAACCAGCCTTGCTTATGGCTGGCATGGTGTGGCCTAGTTCCCGAGTCTGGTGTCTTTGGAGATTGGGGAATTCTTTTAAACCTGAAGTTTCCATGGTGACACACAGGACATTGTATGTTTGTGTTGGGTTAGGTCCGAGGACTTATTAGGGACCCACCTCTGGTTTTCCTCTTTCCTTTTTTTGGGGGTGGGGGCATGTTCCATGTTGAAATGGGTTGCATGTGGCAAGTATCTATTGATAGAAGAGGGCAAAGGGTGAATCATGGAATTTAAAGATGAATCCCAACCCAGAGGTCCCCACGTATCACTGGTTTGGTGATGATTCAGGAGGACCATTGCCAGGAGGTTTTCCTGGTCCTTCAGTTCCTTCACTGAACAATAATAGCCACCGCTCTGGGAACCGGTTGTGTCTGTCACCGTTTCATCTTCATGGGAGTGAATTTCTTGGCCCCTGGAATTGGTGGACTCACTACTTACCTGATGATGCATTTGGGGAGCACACTAGGATTCTTGGCAGTCCCTTGAGGGGGTCCAGTTTTTGCACCCAGGTATTCAGCAAGGACTGCAGAGCCCTGGAGGCTTCTGAGTTTACAGGGGTCTCTGTAACATCGGCTTGGAAGATGGTATCTCAAGTTAAAGGACATAAAAACACAGAGAGAAGCATTGGACTAGGGACTGTACTTGAGTTTGGTTGAAGTGATGATACAGAAAGGGGCAAGTTTCTAAGAGTGGCCAAGGGTAATTGTAACCAGTGTAACATTTGTGCAAAGATACTGCCCTTTGTTACTGAGATAGCTCTGTGAATCAGGCATCATTTGGAACACTTAGGGGCTTCCAAGGGGTCAGTTATTGGTTGCTCTTCTGTTGCACATGTAAACATTCTGACCAAAGGCAGCTTGGGAGGGAAGGGTTTCTTTCAGCTTACATTTTCAGGTAATAGTTTATCACCGAGCAAAGTCGTGGCAGGAACAGAAGCAGAAGCCTTGGAGGCTGCTGCTTCCTGTCTTGCTCTTTGGTTCATACTCAGCTAGCTTTCTTATACTGCGCAGGTTTACCTGCCCAGGGATAGTACCTCCTACAGTGAGCTTGGCCTTCCCAACCAACAGTGAACACAATTCCTCACAGACATGGCTTCAGGCCATGCCAGAGTGGGCACTTCTCCAACTGAGAGTCCTCTAGATGACTTTAGGCTGTGTCGAGTTGACAGCTGAAGCTAACTAGGACAGGAAGTTTAACTGTGATACCAATTATACAAAGGATGAAATGGAGGCAGAGAAGCTGGCAAGGGACACCTGGAAGGAGAGATATTGTGGTGGAACTGTGACCCCCTTCTCACCCTGAAGTTCTGAGTCCCATGACCCCTCAGCTTGTGAACTCCACTGAGTATCACAGAGAAATCCAGTGTCAGTGATACCAAGGCTTAGAAGGAAAGGTAAAAGCTTACATGCTGGAAGCTTAGTTGAGGTTGGGCTTGGCCTTGCTGGGTTTCTGTGGTCCATGGAGGTGGATCCATCTGGTAGAAGGAGAAGTGTTTTCCTAATTTCTGCTTGGTAGCTCCTACAAGCAATCTGACAACAACCCAGCTGAGAGCAGAGCCAATGGGTGATGGCCCAAAGCTGAGGTCAAGATCATGGCTGATTTTATTGGTCATCTATTCCTTCGAATGGAGAACAGAACAATCCAGAAAACAGTTATGCTGGTGATAGAGGTCTGATTGGAGGTGTGTTTCCACACCTTGTCAACTTCATCTGAGAACTGGGTGCAAGAGGAAAGGGAACAGGTGGGGGTATTCAGAGGACAGAACAAAAAGGATGCTAGTGACATCATCCAATGCCATCAGTCCACATGTTCCCTCTGGAAGCCTCCCAAGAACTTTGGGGTGAGGACCTGGGGATTCAGTTGGTTTGGGAAAACTTTATGGAGATTGCCCCCTAGACTTACTCTTCAGCATTCCTGGGGCCAAATCACGTGCCATTTCCAAATCTCTCTCATCTCTATGTAGAAATGAAGAGAGGGTTTCCATCCTCACAGTTGTTAGAACTCTTGGAGGTGGTTGGTCCTGCTCTGTGTCCCTCTGCTCCCTCTTATCTGGGGAATGTGTTTGGAACAGAAAAAGAGCTGCCCTTTCTGGCTCCTTGTCCTGACTCTTCTTTGGGAGGTTTTGAGTGAGCTAGACTCTGAGAACTCTTAGGGACATGCTTTGTTCTTCAGGACTGCTCCTCAGCTGGTTGTCTGTGATCTACTCTCTGAAGGGAAATGCACAGTGCAGATAGGAAGGGGGGCTCTGAAGGAGCCACTGTCCTCTGCAGATTTGGTCTCTTCTTTCCATACATACTTCTTCTGACTTGACCAAAATTTGCAGGAGTAGCAACTATGTGGATATATGGTTAGGGGATAGGGGCTGTGGAAGGTGAGTTCTCATCTGTAAGCCCTGTTGTTGTGGACTGAGGCCAGCTTGATTTCATGGTTTATTGTGCTCAGATATGAGGAGAGCATCTCATAGCTGGAGGGAGATTCACAGACCCTGTCCCTCTTCAGTGACCTCCTCCCTGAGGTAACAAGCATAGAGCAGAGATGTGCTTCACTGGGTGACTAAGGGTCACATAGTGGGCATGTGGCTTGCATGGTGTGGGGACAGGGCACTTGCTGAGATCTTTGGTGCTTGAGAAGTTTAAACTATGAGTATCTTAGTGTCTGCAGGAAACTGGGCAGGGTGTGCTGACCTTGAATTTAGCAGCTATAGAAAAATATACCTTATGGGAACTTGCAGACCCCTAGGCAACAACACTTGCCCAGAACAGCAGCATGGGAGGGCTACAACTGCTGTGTGTGTGTGTGTGTGTGTGTGTGTGTGTGTGTGTGTGTGTGTAACTCCGGGTTTTTATGAAAATCTTTGGTTTCTAGAATCTTCTAACTCTGGCTGTACCTAAGACTCTGGGTCGACACTAACTTCCTGGTATCACAGAGGAGTCTAGGCTGGGCTTAGGGTCAGGAGATGAAGGAGGTTTAGATATGTGCATTTGTTTAAGTATATTCTTTATAATATTATCATAGCATAGAAGTTTGAATGTAATTGGCTCCCATAATCTGATAGGCACTGTTAGGAGGTGTGGCTTTGTTGGAGGGGTATGGCCTTGTTGGAGGAAGTGTGTCACTGTAGAGGCTGGCTTTGAGGTTTCCTATGCTCAGGATACCTCTCAGTGTCTCAGTTGACTTCCTGTTCCCTGTAAAATTTAGAACTCTCAGCTACTTCTTAAATACCATGTCTGTCTGCATGCTGCCTGCCATGCCCCACACCATGGTGATAATGGACTCAACCTCCAATACTGTAAGTGAGCCACCCCAATTAAATATTTTTCCTTTATAAGAGTTGCCATGGTCATGGTGTCTCTTAATAGCAATATAAACCCTAACTAAGACACATAGTAAATTAAGTATATAGAATATTTGATATTATACACACACATATAAAATCTTTGCTGTTCCTTTTTTGTTTTTAATGAAAAATATTTGTTTTCATACAATATATGCTAATCATTGTAACACAAATTTTTAAATGATCTTTTAATAAAAAACCCAGAGCCAGATATTGGGGTAAGTGCTGAAAGATCAGAGAGACAAAGGAACAAGCCACTGTTATATCTTATGTCTAGAACTCCTTGGCCTGAAAAGGCTTCAGCCAAAAAGTTTCTAGTTCCTGTCTATCTACTCACACCTTATATACCTTTCTTTGCCCAGCCATATTACTTCCTTCTTAGTGTTGGGATTGAAGGCGTGTGATTCCCAAGTACTGGGATTAAAGGTGTGTGCCACCACTGCCTGGCACCTATGTTTAATCTAGTGGCTTCAGGCAAATTTTATTAGGGTACACAGTATATCACCACAAATCATGCCTTTTCCTCTACCAGCTCCTCCCAGATCCCCTTGCCTGCCTGTCCACCCAACTCCATGCCCTTTCTTTTTCTCTTTCTACAACAAACAACAGCAGCAGCAGCAGCAACAACAACAACAAAAACCCCAAGAAACACATACACTTCACAAAACTACAAAATTAGAAATCAAAACATGCAAAAGACCAAGAAGACAAAAAGTGCTCATATAAAGCTTTAGGAGACAAAAAGTCTGCAAAAATTCCATTGAGTTTGTCTTGTGCTGGCATTTACTCTTGGATGTGGGGCCTCCCTGGAATGTGGTGAATGTATACAGTGAAAAAATGATTTTTTCTTTTGCAAGCAGGTGTCACTTACAGAGAGCTTCTTGGTTAGGGGTGGAAGCCCATGGCTGCTTCTGCATCTCAATGCTGGAACTGTCTGGCTTGAAAAGGTAAAGGCCCCATGGTTCGGCCAGAGTCTCTGTGAGTTCATATATAGGACAGTCCTGTTGTGTCTGGAAGACACTGTTTCTTGGAGTCATCCGTCACCTCTGGCTCTTATAATCTTTCTGCCTCCTCTTTTGCATAGGTCCCTGAGCCTGAGGGGAAGGGTTTGATCATTCCACTTAAAATCTGATGTTTCAACCTCTCACTCTTTGTATATTGTTCAGTTGTGAGTGTTAGTATTAGTTCTTTATCATTTTTTCTTTTCTTCTTTTTCTCTATTTTTATCTTATGTATATGGGTGTTTTGACTGTATCTTTGTCTGCATCATGTGCATGCTGTGCCTGAGAGTCTAGAAGAGGGCATTAGAACCCCTGGGACTGGGGGTTGAATTGAACTCTGGTCCTCTGGAAGAGCAGCCAGTGCTCTTACCTGCTGAATCATCTCTCCAGCCCCTCTGTTTTTAATTATTAGATCACAGGTTTGTTTTTTTTTTAAATTTATTGCACCCATGTATGTATGTGTATACACACGTGACACAGTGTATGTGTAAAAGTCAGAAGGCATCTTGCAGGGGCGTGTTGACCATGTGAGTTCTGTAAATCAAACTCAAGCTATCAGACTTGGTGGCAAGCATCTCTACTCACTGAGCCCTCTTGCGAGGCCTGTTTCTTTTATTTCAAGGAGAGTGAGCCAAAGGGACAGCATTGGAGAGGAGGTAAAGAGGGTCCTGACAAGAAGTGTGAGATTTTGGCCCATTGGGAAGGTCTCCCTGTGAAGCAGAGTCAACTTCTACAGCCCTTCCAGAGCAGCATCAGTGCCCAGGAGGAAGGAAACAAGGCCCAGGCTTGCATGCTTGGAGGAAGTGGCATTTATGGAAACTTGTGCTTTTTTGCGGGGGGAATCTTATGAGAAAACCCATTAAAACTGATCTGGGTGGTTATACTAGAACCTGGATATAAAGTGCACCCTTCTTCAAATTCTCTGCCTGTCAACTTTTTATAGGTTGCTATTACCATTGAAGGTTTTGTTTTTATTCTTCATTGTAAATTACATATAACATAAACATTACCATCTAAACTATTTTTGAATATCTTTTATTTATTCATTGACACTTTCATACATGTATACAATGCATCGAATTACGCCCACCCCGACTCCCTGCTCTACTAATCTCTCGATGGCCCCTGATGCATGCCCACTCCCTTTATGTTCTCTCCTTGCTTTTATATCCCACCAAGTCCACTTAGCTGATCTGTATTGACTGATTCTGTCGGCTCAGTCCTGGTAAATGCAGCTGCAGGAGTTCATGAGTGCCATGGTGGTGCTGTGTCCAGAAGTGTTTTATAGCCCTCCTCCTCATCCTTCATCTCTTATATCCTTTCTGCTCCCTCGTTCCCCATGTCCCTAAGTCTTAGGGAGTGGAAGTTATTGATATAGATGGCCTATTTAGGACTGAGCATGCAATAGTTGCTTATTCTCTGCACTTTGACCAGTTATGTGTCTCTGCATTGCTGCTTACTGCAGAGAGAGGCTCCTCAAATCTCTCCTTGAAAGCATCAGTCATCTGTGGGTGTGAGTGTAAATATTTAGAAGGCAGCTGGACAACATGCTGCTTTAGCAAAACTATAGTTGCATGTTCCCTGCTATGGACTATGATGAAGCTTTCAACACTAAGTATGAATTCCCTTCTGAGGAGCAGGCCTTAGAGTTAATCAGAAAGCAAGTTGTTACACCTGTAACCTTTATGCCTCTATTGCAACAGTATACCATTTAACTTTTTAAAGTGGATAGGTCAAAGGTTATTAGTTACTTAGAGGCATAGGGAAAGTGCCCATGGAGTTCTGGACAGCCTTGTTGGGCAGTTCACAGGGAGTATCCCATTGGTCCATGAGGATCTGTAGGGCATATGCCCACAAGGGAAGACAGAAGGACTTGATAATGTCCTTTGTGAATTCTCTAACTGAGAAGACTCACTGAATATCTTAATAAGCCCATAAAAATTTTTGTTACAGAAAGGATTACTTTTTAAATGCATTTTTTACAGGGAAAGAATCCTTTACAGCAGCACACACTAATTTTAGAGTGTATAAACCCAAAGGAAAATTAGCCCTTTAATTTTGTTTTGAAGGAGATAGCCAAATATATTTTCCTAGATTCTGAAAATATTGTTAAAGACTTCTAATCTTGTTATTCAGTACCTTTGATGTTATATAGCTGCTTAATCAATTAACTTTAGGAACACTAGGAAATGTGTTTTCTTTCTTGAGAGTTGTAATGTCCTTAGAAAGAGGCATTCACTCTTTGGGACAAAATTCACAAATCGGTTCTGGTTAGTTACTGATTTAGATGATTATGTTTTAAACACTTTTTATTAAAAAATTTCATGTATGTGTGTACTCTTCAATTGTTAAGTTTCCTGGAAGCAGTTTTGGAAGTAGACAAAATCTGCATAACAATAACTCATTGTGCTCACCTGCAGTACTTGAGTCAAGTCTCACAATCTCATTTATTCTTATGAAATCTGTGTTGCTGTGCCTTTTGTCACTCATAAAAAAACAAGTATTTGCAGAGTTTTGGCATAAAATACCATGTAGAAGGGCTGGAGAGATGGCTCAGTGCTTAAGAGCACTTCATGCTCTAGCAGAAGATTTTGGTTTGGTTCCCAGCACAACCACTTGTAATTCCAGCCCAGGGGCTCTGACCTGTGGAGGCCCCTCCCACATTTTCCCTAGGGTACTCTTGAGAAGGGTGGCGTGAGAAATATTTAGATAGAAAGACAGAAGGGAGAGCAACAGATAGAAACACAATATAGCCTTGGGAGGGCCTGGATCCTCATCTACTGGCCCCCTGTCCCTTCAAAAGGGTTTTTTTAATTAATAGGAATGCTAAGGGGTGGAGAAAAAGACCTCCCACAGCACAGCCAAGTGCAGACCCTTCCAATCACCTGGTCACCACACATATGCTCAAGCAATCCTCTAATGCAGCCCTGCTGAGTAAAACTAGTTCAAATCTCATTAGGGAACCTCTATGGGCCTCCAAAACTCCCCCTCTTAATATAATAAAGGGCCCCCCAGACCCCTCAGATAGACTGTGCCTGTCTTAGGTCATCCTTCTTGATTAATTTTATATGCATACATTCAGGAAGCTATCAAGAAGAAAGTTGCCCATCTTTGGCTACCAGCCTCTGGCAAGAGGGGGTACAGAGCCTAACTCAGCTCTGCCTCAGGTCCCTACTAAGAGCTTGCAAATATACACAGCAATCTCCATAGCTGCCACACCTCCTAGTAAAGGAGTAGAGGATAATAAAGATGGAATATCCTTTTTGGAATGGGTCTAATGACTAAAGCAGTCTTTGCTGTGCCAAGCCCTTTTCTAAATCAAAACTCTCTCCTAACAGATGTTCAATAAAATTTTCAAGAGATTATTTTGATTCCCTGGAGAAAACAGTCATTTCAAAACACTTCAAAGTATTCACTCAAACAAAAACCCAGGCTAATTATAAAGACATTTTTAGCTGTTTAAGTATCTCATGTATACATGTGTTCCTACCACAGCAGTAGAGTGTCTGTACAAACTAACTCAATAGTGGGAGGCCTACCTGTTTGTGGGAGACCCATCCCTTTCTAAGCAGAAACAAAAGGAGTACAAACTTCTAGGAAGAAGCCAGAAAAGCTCCCCTAATTATGACACCTTCACTTAAATTTTCCAGGGGCTGTCACAAAGAGTGTTCAAATATATCTGAAGGTAAAAATAGTAATAAAAACTTCAAGATGCTTCTGTGATTGATTTGCTTTATCCTTTAAAAATTAATGTTGCCTAATTCATCCAGACTAGATAGATAATAAAAACAATTCCAGTACATGTTTACACTTTTTACAAACTTACATTCAACATTTATAGTTTTTACATATTTACAATATCACTATACATATTTATACTTTTTACAAACTTATATTCAAAAGAAACTCTATAGAACTATTTTTACAAACTTTAGCATGTACATCTAGAAGAGATTTCTTAAAAGATCTATTTATATTATTCTTCCAACAAGACAGAGAGTTTGCAAATCATGAATAATTACCACACTGAACTGCTGTAAATCTCTTAGAAAAAACTTCCTACACAGCTATTAGGAACCATCTTTTTTAAAGGAGCCTGAATTGAAACAGAAGCAGTGTGGCTCCAGGTTCCATTTCATTCCAGCTTTTCTGGAGAAATAGCAACAGCTACTGTATTATTAGAACTGACATTTCTTTGTTCTACACATCTCACCAAACTCTGGCAGCCATGAAACTTCTGAGGGTACAATTTTCCCCTTCTTAATTTTTTGAAGCTGCATTTTAAGATTGCCATGAGCTCTTTTAGTGATGCCAATATTTCTCTCTTGCATCTCAAGCACAACCCAAGTTTCTTGTTTGCCTGTAAGTCTTTTCATATCTAAAGCAATTTCCCAGAGTATGGACCACTTTTCCTTGCTTTCTTAAGGGTTTTTAAAGTGACTTGAGAAGCATCATTAGCATCTTAATTGCTTCCTGGCAGGCATCACCTGTTTCTTGTTTTCAGGAAGTAAAGCTAAGCTTTCTAGCAGTGCTTGGATAAAAGCAGAGTTTTTTGGGCTGCACAGTACCAGTAGTATTTCCTTTGCACATTTTTTTCTGCTCTGTTATGAGGAATATTTGAAAGTTTTTTGTCCCGCTCTGTTTACATTTTTTTCAGGGCCTGCTTGCCTATGCTGCATCACTTTTATGAACTACATTTCCCAAGCTACCTTTCAAATCAGGGAGAAAACTCAGCTGTGACCAATTGCAGGTCCCTGCTTTGCCACAGGAGGTATCTCGTCTTCCCTAAGCTCATATTAGGACACCTGTGTTACTGCTTGACAGATGTACCTCCCTAACTAGACTTTTAAGAGCTTTTTCAGAGAGATTCCCCCCCTCCATGATAGATCTTCTACTAGACCCTCCTCCAAGATGCAGAGTCCCTGATGTCTCAGTTATGACTCTGTTCCTCTGCTAACTGTTTTCTGTTATGGGAGTAGAGGCCTGAGTCCCCAGTTCTGTACGGGCAAATTTTGCTTCAGTTTTTCCCATATTGCAGCTACTGCTAGGAACTCAGATCCTGCTTTTATTTTTCCTTACAGGGAGGATCCCAAAGCCTCCATTGCTACCTCCATGCCAGCAGCCCCTCCTCTTCTCTGCTGTGGCTCCACCCTGGGAGGGGAAGCTGACCCTTCTTGGCTTTCTGCCTGCACTCTCTTGGGCATAGGCTCTGGCCACAGGAAACTCTGAATAGGGTCTGAAGTGTCTTTTTTTTTTTTAAGATTTATTTATTTAGTATGTATACAGCATGTATGACTGCAGGCCAGAAGAGAGCACCAGATCTCATACAGATGGTTGTGAGCCACCATGTGGTTGCTGGAAATTGAACTCAGGACCTCTGGAAGAACAGTCAGTGCTCTTAACCTCTGAGTGTTGTTTTTCTAGTACTGTCTTGAAGGGGAGATAGGACTAGAAGAGAGGATTTGCCATGTTTCAAGAGATTTTTTTTTTTCTGGGGCCATTACAGGTGATTTTCCCATTCTGATAGCTGTTATTTCCAGGTGAATTTAATTCTGCCCTTACAGGAAGAAAAGAGATCAGAGAAGGAAAGACCTGAAAAGATTTTCAGTGTTTGATAGAAATATTACTAAGTTTCTAAAGTCTTCCAGTTCCTCTCTTGTCTGCCTCAGGGAAAGTTTTTCCCCCAAGTTACTCAGGGCTTAAAGCTAAGCTATCCACAGACCAAAAGCTTCCACAGGAATCTTTTTCTGCCCATTATCCTGAAGGTGTTTTTTTATGACTCCAATTCTTCCCCAGGAGTCTGCATTCATAGTTCCAAGAACACAGCTCCTCTGTCTTGTTTTACTATCTTACCCTAAGTTTTTTCTACATGATATTCGTATACTCTACCTTATTCTGAGCTTCTTCTTACACTATATTCCTAACTTATGTTTTTTCCCTAGTTTTTATAGGTAGGGAGAGAGAGAGAGAGAGAGAGAGAGAGAGAGAGAGGAAACCTAGATAGAGAGAGATACTCACTGTAGTCTAACTTTTCACTTTGGCATTTCTTTCAGCTTCCTCAATTTATCTATACTCCTGGAAATAGAATACCCAATCTTCATTATACTACATAACCAGATATGCCCAACTGCTTCCTATGGGGCCCCCACCCCCTTTCACTAAGTCCCTTGTCCCTGTTTCTGATGCCATCTGTGTGTGTGTGGGCTACTCATTTCTCTGCAGAAACAGATAGAAATACCATGTAGCCTTGGGAGGGCCTGGATCAATATCCACTGGCTCCTTCTGGCTCTTCTAAAGGGACTTCTATGGGAATGCCAAGCGGTGGAACAAAAGACCTCCCCCTAGCTCAGCCAAGTGTAGACCCTTCTAATAGCCTGGTAATCACACACATGGTCAAGCCACCCTCTGATGCAGCCCTGCCTGCTGGGTAAGGCAAGCTCAGATCTCACTAGGAAACCTCTGTGGGTCTTTACACTGACCTTCTCTTTTGACTTATGCAGGCACCAGAAACACATGTAGTGTACTTACATATGTGTATACAAGCACTCATATACATGAAATAAAATAAATCTTAAAAATTAAAACAAACATCACTTAGAAATATAACAAGGTCCAGAAATATAATGCTATAGACTCCTTGCATATTCCTTGGACTTTAGTTCCAGAGATAAATGTATTTCTCTCTCTGTCCTTCTGCCCAGCCTGGCTTTTCTGAATGCAGTGTGTGTGTGTGTGTGTGTGTGTGTGTGTGTGTGTGTGTGTGTGTAACACCATATAGGAGACTTTCCAGCTATGTTGATAGTTTAGGACTCTGCACATTAGCCAAGTATGTCCCATACTCGAGGCTTCTCTGTCTCTTGAGCAAATCTTTTTGACTTGTATATTTTTATTTTTCATTTGGCCCAACATATCTTTTTCCTGAAGGCCTTTGCCAGATTCATTGAGCTGGGTATCTAATTATGGGAATGGATGTGTGTGGTTTCGTGCCTAGGACAGGACAGACACTCAGAACAGCAGCAACAAGAGTCTGTGAAGCTTGAGGTACAGAGTCAACAAAATACTTAACTTTTCATGTGTCAAAAAACAAAACAAACAACAAACCTTTCAAAAATCTACTTCCTTGGGTGTCCATTATATGATAATTAAACAAAAATAATGACTGCCAGAAGGTCCTCTTGAGCTTACATGTGAGTCTTTCTCAGAACCTTTGCTAAGCACATGGAGCCCCGAGCCTCACTCAGGAACACTCACATGCTCTGAGGCAGGTGTTGAGGGTACTAGATGTTTACTGTCAGGAATCTTCACTGTGAGAAGTTGGGCAACATTGGATAAGCTTTGGAGGTCTGTGTCCCTTCATCAGAGGAGAATGCGTGGGGTATGAGTGTGTGACCTGCCCTTGGAAATGGATGTGCTGGAGTGGTGTTCTCTCCAGGACTCAGAACTAAGCCAGATGCTGTTTAGCATGTGAGGTCATTATTTCTGCTGACCTATACAACCACAGATACAGGTTGATTTGCTGGCTAATAAAGGACTCTTAGGAAGACCAGCTGTTCCCTCTGGGCATGCTTTCAGTTTTTGTTGTTGTTGTTTTTGGTTTTTTGAGACAGGGTTTCTCTCTGTAGATTTGGTGCCTGGATCTCCCTCTGTAGACCAGACTGGCCTTGAACTCACAGAGAACCGCCTGGCTCTACCTCCTGAGTGCTGGGATCAAAGGCATGTGCCACTACTGCCTGGTGCTTTCAGTCTTTTGGTCTGTACAAGTGGGCTCAGAATAAGTCCACAGCTCTGGAAAGAAGAATGGAGACACAGGGTTGCTCCTTCACCCACGTGAGTTTAGGTCACAGATAAAGCTTCATGGTATCACAGCTGGAGATAAAGTGCTCTTCTCCAGTGAGAGCTTTCGTGCTGATGTTTCAGACCTGCTCAGGGCTGTGGGAGGCTCTGTGCTCACAGCAGGCAGGCTGCCACAAACTGGAAGACTGGGTATTGCAAAGGAGAGGATGAGTTGGCTTCTTAGCATAGGGATCAGGATTGCTTGTGAGCTAGCCCATGTCCTTGCTCATCTGCAGCCTCCTAGTCATGCATCCAGCCTCCTCCCTGTGACAGTGAGAGGAGTCCACTTGGAAGCTGATTTTTAATTATTATTATTATTATTATTATTATTATTATTATTATTATTTTTGAGATAAGGTCTCCTGTGATCTAGGCTTGCCTCATATTTTCTGTAGCCAGAGATGGCTTTGAACTTTTGATCTTCCTGTTTCCATATCCCGAATGCTAGGATTACAGGTGTGTACCAGCACATCTGGTTATATAATGCTGGGGATTGAAGCTAAGACTCTGTACAGGCAAGTACTCTTCCAGCCCTCCAAATGGATTTGAAACTGTTGTCTAGGGAGTGGCTGCCAGAATTGCTCCCTATAGCGAAAGGTCTCACTGGAGAGAATGTCTTGGCCTTCTCACAAAGGAAAAGATCTTAATTCATCACAGAGAGAAACAAACAATTGGCAGTTCCTGGTTGTCACTTGCTCTTGGTGGGACCAAGACCAGTATTGCAAAATATCCATAAATTCATTTTACCTACAGCTTAATTCAGACAAGTTTGGAAAATTCCTTCCAGGTACCTTGAGACCATCACCTCCCCCCTCTCCTGACCCATGATATGATATGACTTCAAGTGGCTACAGCTGTGAATGGCTCGCTCTTACTCTGTGACTGGAAACTTTATTTGCCGTGGTTTTTGAGGTCCTTTCTGGAACCCTTGTCTGTGGGATGGCTGTGCAATTGTTCTTGCCATTGGGAATATGGGGATCAAGGTCACAGAAATCTTGGGTTTTCTATAGTAGAATTAATAATCACCCAGAGAGGAGACCCAGCCATTCCAGCCTTTGCCTAGCACCTTCCAGAGCCCTCTCTGTTCCTTGGTGGGACTGAGCTGTGCAGGTATTTCCTGATGCACAAATTGAGTTACTCTCCCAGAGCAACCATGGGAAGGATTGAGTGGTCCTGCCTGACTCCACTGGGTTTAAATCAGACCCAGTAAACTATTTGCTTTATTTGCTAGTGTCAAAAGGGTAAGCAAGTGTACCTTGCTGGCCTCAGTGAGAAGCTGGGACCCACAGCCTCTGATTATTAAGACTCCAGGCTGTTTAAATGGTAGTGGTGACACCTGATAAGATGACATGTCCTGACCCCTGTGATGTTTATATATCTCAGGTCATACTAATTAAGCATTTTTGGGTCCCAGGCATTTTTTTCCTCATCTACATGATTAATAAGCCAAAAGGAATAAAGTATGGCAGTTTCCTCTGTCCCTCTTGAGGCAACTCTGCCCCAGCCCTGTAACTCTCTTGTTTCACAAACCTGCATTCATGCCTCTTGCATACCACCAAAAAAGGAAATAAAATAAAATCTACCACACACACATTTTTTGTTTTATTTTTGTGTAAGGATATTATCAAATAGTCCATGTCCTTACTTTGTTTCCTCAATACTTTCTGTTTATACCTAACTGCCCTTTTGTCCTTTAGTTTCCCCACCCAGCACATCTTTGAAGGGAACCACTCTGCTCCTACTACAATGGAAGGTGTGCATCTTGGCTATGTGTATGATCCCTTGATGTGTGTTCATGGATGCTGTCAGGGAGGCAGCTCCCAAGGAAGGGCAACTCATCTGGAAGGGCCCTTTTCCCAAACTGTGGAGTTTCTCATTTGGGGTGCCCGCCATTGTGGCTTTTGGGGTGCACAACCCCCACAGAGTTCCAAGAGGGGCTTCTGGGCTTTGTCGGCCACTGGAGTTAATTTAGACGTGGTCTCTCCCCTCCTAAAGTGGAGCTGGGGCCCATATACAAGTCAAATCTGCTATTTTTCTTTGGGCAATGATTTATTTCCCTCTTAAATTGGCTGGACCAGTTAGTTTTTTATTTTTATTAAGTCACACTATTCTTAAATGAAACTATTGATTTAAAGTCAGCTTAGTGAGGATTTAATTTGTTTTCAGGGGATTAGAGAGGTAGCACGGGATAATTTTACAATAAAGTGGAGCAGGCATGTTCCTTCACAGGGTCTTGCCTCCTTTTTTCCTTGCCAGGCTGCACAGACCTTACAAATTTTCAAGTGAATAGTGGAAATGCATTCATAAATCAGCTCTCGTCCCTCTGCCTGTGGAGGGGAGAGGCAGAGGGATGTCCGCCATGACCTTGCCCCTCTGTCCTTCTGGTGACAGTCCCTTTGGCTGGTGCTGTACTGCAGACACACTCACTCACTCATGTGCACAAGCACATACAACGCAGAAGTCCTCCTTTTCCCATTGTCCTGCCCCACTGTACACTGAATTGCTTTGTTCTGGAAACTTCTTTCATAAAATGGCAGCCATGTGTCTTTTACACTCCAAAATGTTTATACTATTGTTAGAGTTTTTTTTTTTTTAAGAAAAACTATATTTTAAAAATTATTTTATCTAGTTGTATGTGTGTGTGTGTCTGTGCATGCATATGGCATATATGTATATATATGGCATATGTGTACACGTGATTGTGTGTTTGTGTGTTCAGGTGTATCTGTGCATGGACCCACATATAGAGGCCAAAGGAGAGCATCTGGTATCTTGCTTTATCATTCTCTACCTTATTTGCCTTATTCTCTTAAGACAGATCTCTCTCTCTCTCTCTCTCTCTCTCTCTCTCTCTCTCCTCACCAAATTTGGAGCTAGCCTGGCCATGAGCAAGGTCTGGCAATCCTCCTGCCTCGGTTCTTCCACAGTGCAGGCATAATCAGTAGGGCCACACCTGCTTTTTCACGTGGGAATTTCAGTTCGGATCCCATAGCAAGGATTCTTACCTCTCCAGCTTGCATATTTTTTAGTGAGGATGTTGGTGACTAGAGTGGGATTCCATTATGATTACTGGTTGTTACCATTCACACAGTTTTACCTTTGCCCTGGCTTGTTGAGGCCAGCGATCTCCTTAGCTAACACACTTCACAGGGACGCCATCTTGTGTCCCAGGGGTCTTTCTGGCCTGTCTTGCAGGAACCATTCCTTCTCTCCTCACCCTTTCCCTCACCAGCCTCCCTTACGGTTAGCTTTAGTCTGTTTTTCCTCTGTCTGTCCATCTGTCCATGGGTCCCGCCTTCCTAAGGCCCAGCACTCCACTTGATGGAATGGAGGAGGGTGGGTAGGACTAGGGTGGAAACAGAAAGGGAACAATTCTTATGCCAGTCTTGAAATCCACATGAGTGGAGCTATGAAAATTCAGCCAGCGAGGGCTTTCTGTGGCTTGTTCAGGGAGCGGTCCTGTCATTACCAGCCTGTTATCTCTGGACCCCGCTGTCACTATCCATTTCAAAAGAAGCCTTTGCTTCCTATTGAAATCAAATCGACTCAGAGGCATTTTCAGATTAATGGTATTTGGTCTAGAGATTTCAAAACCATTTTAGTCAATCATTCAGGACATCTCCAGGTCGCCCCACCCCCTCTTTTGCTGGGTAATGGGGCTGAGTCTCCGCAAGCACGGGGGTACTCTATCTGGATACCCTTTCTTTGAGGACCTCAGGTGTGTGAATCCATAGCTGATGGCTTCCCTTCACCCCTTTCCCTTCCCCAGCTGCTGGTTTTGGGCTTCACAGGGGAATAAGTAGGCTGGGCAAGTTTTCCTTGGGGACAAAAAGCCAGGGCGGGCTTCCTGCTGTGACTCTGGGACCTCTGGATCCTCAGCTGAATGAATGTGTTGGGTTTGGTACTTCTGCAGTACTCTGGTCACAGACAGTGGACTGGTCAGGAGAGCAGGGGAAATTGAACCCAAGGCCAAGCCAGGCAGCCACAGTCCCATGTGCCATGCTCATCTATAAAGGACAGATGCTAAGCCCCATCATGTCATGCAGAGCCTGAAAGGACCCAGGTCCACTGTGGTATGAATCACACTTATGAGAAAACTTGATAAGAACAGCCGAGGAGTCTCCTAAGAGTCTCCCAGTGGCACCATGAAAGAACACAAAGGACTCAGCACAGTGGGCACCGAGGCAGGGGAGTGAGCCGGATGGGGGAGTGAGCCGGATGGGGAGTGAGCCGCATGAGGGTGTATACGGATGCTGACACCAGGAACTCTTCTATGGGCTGGAGAAAATGTGTCGTCTATTCTCAGTCGTCAGAGAGCAATGTCCAAATGTAGGGGACTGAAAGGACATGCTCAGATGTGACGGAGGAGGCAAGCAGGAGTGGAGGAAGATGGGCAGGCAGTGGGCCAGGGACTCGTGTAGTCAACACAGCTCTGGAGAATTCCAGCCATCCAAGGCTGCCACCAGGCCAGTGAGGATGAGGGAAAGTCCAGGAAGCAGAAGGCAGCAGCTGCTCACCTAGTGGGGAGGACTAAAAGTGGGGCTGGGGAGCACCCACTCGGGGTTCACACAGAGCAACCACAGTTGAAGGGGAACCATGGAAAGAGCACCTTTCAAATAATGACAGATACCCTACAGATGAATGGGCACTGTGAGGTTTTTTTTTTGTTTTTTTTTTTTGTTTTTTTTTAATGTGTGTGTGTGGGGGGGCAATGGCAGTTCAGGTAAATGATTTGAATCAAGTTCTGCTGGTTGAGACGATGAGTTTACGAAAGTATGGGTAACAGGGGCAGCTACAGCATGAAGAAGCACACCCCAGTGTGGGACAGGACACAAAGGCCAGATTACTAGAAGGATGACAGCACCAGAGTCCCCACCCCAGCAGTCCTTTACCTGTTACACAACTTTGGGGAGGGACTTCATGGGTCTGGACTCTGGTGACAGCTGGATGGGGATGTGTATTCTGCAAATGTGTGTGTGTATTCCATAAACCTCATTTCCAACGGGAAGCCAAAGGAAGCACTTGAATCAACTCTCCTGTTAGCAACACTGTTAGCAACACTGTGTCTGTATGGTTAAGGAGCAAGCTGGCTTTGTCCTATGTTTATACAGTTTCTCCCCCAAATCTACCTCCTGTGCTCAGCCCTTTGTTGGCCATTACCCAAGTCACCTGGCCCAGCGACTCCCACTACAGGGACATTTTCACCAATCTGGTTATTCTGATGAAAAGACCGAAAGAATGAAGAGGATGTAATGGCTTTGACAAGGCGGGCCATAGGTATGCGAGGGTTTTTACACAACTTCAGACCTTGTAAGGTCTGAAGCCTTGCCAGAAACCTTGCAACCTGCAGGCTGACAGCCCCATCTCTCTCTCTCTCTCTCTCTCTCTCTCTCTCTCTCTCTCTCTCTCGCTCACTCTTTTTTTTTTATTTATCATTGAGCTGTTGAGATTTAGCACAGCACTGTTTGTTTGCTCAGTTATTAATTTTGGAATTTGATTTTATCTGTATAAACTGATTTTGAAACCTCACACATGTTTGCATGCCATGACCATCCATTTGTCGTCCTTACCTCTTTCATGACAAGTCTAGAATCTTCCGTTTTTGCAAAACAGGGAGCCAAACTCCCTGGCTCACAGGGACAAAGGTATGACTCTGAGTCCTCGGTAGCACATCCCACGCTTCTGTCCCTTCTTCCCCGTCACCCGGGTTTCTGTCACACAGGCTCACTGTTCAGTCCAAGGGTGTGAAATGACGCATGTCCCACATTACCCCCTCTGTGATGGTGATGTTCAACATCCTTGTTCGCCTGTAAGCATGGTGAATGGGGACACTTGCTGGGATTGTGTGTGTGAAGAGACGTGGAGTGACAGTGACTGGCAGTAAGCAGCTTTTGTCACTGTGACAGTATCTGAGCAAATCACCTTAAATTTGGAAGGATTATTTTGGACCCAGGGTTTCAGAGGTCTTGGTCCATGGAGGGCTGCCTCCATTGCTTTGCATCTGTGGCAAGGCACGTGAATCATACCGTCATAGAAGCTGGGGTGGGGCTGGGGGGAGCACAAGACAGATATCCTTTCACATGACAGACATTCTTTTGAAGGCATGTCCCCTGCTGCAACCTGTAGGGCTTAGGAACTGACCTAACCAGGGTGACAGGAAATGAAGAAACCACAGACATACAATCAGGGGGGACCATGGACTCTGGCAGAGACACACCAGCAGCAACCTGGAAGTTCAGAGTATTTATTATACACAGAGTGAGGAGGCTATGGGTGAGCTAATCTCAGTAGGAGGCCTCTACAGAAGAGCAGTCCCAGGCTGCAGTCGTCTGGTGTGAAGAAGCTGCCTTGGTACTGTCTTTCGCTAAAGGTCAACTGTTCATCAGTGTCTGTACTGAGACCGCTGAGCCTGACCAAGCCAGGCTTTGCCTCTCGCATGGGTCTGAGACGTTGGCATCTTTGACATGGCTGCATTCATGTCAATAAGACATTCGCTCACACACTCTCCACAACCCTTTCCTTCACTTCCTCCCATCAGGTATCACTTTCTTCAGTTCCCAATAGTCTGTTCAGTTATGAATCCCTCAGTGGACCAGCTGATGTATTCGCCTCCCTAAAACCCACTTTTAAATGGGAACATACCTTTAACCCATGAGCCTTCAGAGGACACTTCATATCCCACGCTACAAAGGCATGGTGACTGCCACCTCACCGAGCTTGTGCTATAGCAAGTGTGAGCATCACAATTTCTCTCGGGGAGGAGACCTGTCACCAAGTCAGGGAGGCTCTTTGTGTAGTATGGACTGTCCCAGTTTCTCCAGTGTCTCCCTCTGCAAACAGGACAAGCTCCTGTATCTCCTCAGCAATGTGAACATAGGCGCCATAGAGGCCTCTGTGAGTCAAAGGAGAGTGTGGTATGCATGGGACAGACCCTTCTGTTGCCAGAGTCCTGCCAGCCCAGGGCCACATTCGTCGTGACATGCTACACCCATGAATGACCCCTGTGACTGCCCAAGGACAGAACAGGAGCACATAGAAAGGGTCCAACCCAGACAAACACCAGGTTAGCCTCAGATAACTCACTGGTGAGTGCTCAGCGCGACCCTTTACATCCTGTTTGGGCCACTGGACTCCATACATTGCCGTGTCTCTGGGTCTCTCCTTCTCTGTAGCTGTTTTTCTTTCTGTCTGAAGACTAAGCAACAAAAGGCATTTTCTGTACACCCAGGTACTGACTTCAGCTGGCCTCCTGTCTGGCTGGGGTACCATGTGTAACTGTAGAGTCGAATTTTGCATTACATTAATCAAAAAACAATAGAAGCCATAAAACCCCACTAAGAGGCATTTTAACTTAAAACCAGGGCTGAACGCCCAGGGATTTTCCTTTTGTCTTCCCGGTGCCCCGTAAAAGGAATTAGATAGCAAGAGAAAGAAAGAAAAATTGAGGCACTCCCCCACCTTTTTTTTTTTTTGCATGGAATGGGAGAAAACATAAAATAAATTAAGGGTAGTGGGAGTAAAATGAAGGCCAGAGGTAAACGACGTTTAATTGTGTGAGCTGCTCTTCCGCTCCTGGTCCCTGCCAGCTGCTGCTGTTATTGCTACCTTCCTGTTTTAAGATGAAAGCGATGATGGTAGACACGTGCAGACACACAAAAGAACCTATTTGGACTGGCATGTCAGCTCATCTTTATCAAATGTTGCACAGGTATATTTTGTTGCCATGCTTCATTACCCCAGAATGGCATGCCTGAAATGTTTGTCTCTTCTGTAAACCCAATAGCTCTCCCAGCCAGGCATCGTGTGACAGGCAATAGACGGGCATTTCTTTTGCAGGGATGGGTTTGTAAAGGCTGGGCAATTAAGGGGAGAGAGAGAGAAAAAAAAGAGAGAGGGAAGTGAGATAGAGAGACAGAGAGAGAGAGAGAGAGAGAGAGAGAGAGAGAGAGAGGAGGAAGAAGGGCTAGAGAGAAACTTACTTAAAAGAATAGAATGGGATTGCATTTTCAGTATCCCTAATAAATAAAAAAATATGAAGAGCTGTGTCATGCATCTGGGGTGTGTTTTCAAAAGCCTCCAAGCAGCTTTGATTGGGAAGAGTCTGACCCACGTGTCTAGGTGGCTGATTTAAAGTAAGGAGTTTAAAAAAATAGGACATCTTGACAGTAATTTCCGTTATGCAGAAAGGGGCATGGTAAGTAAGCATCAGAGGAGAGCACCGAAGAGCAGACAAACAGCTCACAAGAGGGACTTTGGTTTCCTGTGTGGAAAAGCCTACCGTATCCAATCCACCCCTTATCTTCCAGTAGCCTCCTGGAAAATCAATGTTTTAATCCTGTGTGATACAGATAAAATTAGAATTGTGTAAAGCCTGCATTTTCTTCGTCTCCCCCTCAGAGCAGCTGCAATAATGGCTTTTGCAAGTCGGGAAGGCAAAGCTAATGTCCTTCCCATTTGCTATCTTTCCTCTGGGGATCTTAGTCCCACTGGGCCTTGCAAGCTAATCTCTAACCTATGGTGGCGCCAAGGGAGAAGCCATTAGCAGAGGGGCTTTATCTGTCGGAGCTTGTATGAACACGGGGGCCCCTGGAAGAACTTACAGCCACCCAGCAGGAAGGGACATTAACTGCTGAGGGATTCCAACCTGGGTCATCAGAAGCCACAACCACCGCCATGTAGATGAGTATTTATCCTAGCTGTTTGCTCTTCTGTGCAGACTGTGGGAAGATGTCTAGATAGAAATGTGTAGAGCCTGTCCAACCGAGGGGAAGAGAGCAAGTTCCATGATGACTGCTCCACACCATAGAGGCCAGGGGCCTGCTGGGATCCTGTCATTTTAATCGTAGGAAGGTGATTGGGTGACAGATCACGAGAGGCAGCCTGCTAGAGCCTCACACGTCAATGTGGTTGTCACAGGAAAAGCCACTCTAACTGCAATAAAAACTGTAATCCCAGGTCAGACTTTCCCACAAACTGAGCTACAGACCGATTTCCAGTTTTCAAGTTGGTTTTTATTTTTATTTATTTTTTGCATTTTATAATTAGGTGGGAGACAGAGCCAGGCAAGAGCAGCTGTGTGCAATCCTCATGGTCTGCCTCTGCAGCAGGCACTCCACCTCCATGCTCTGATGACACGTAAGCAGGGCTCCTCCCTCGTATTGACGGGAGAGCTCTTCTCTCTCATTGCTTTGACTGTCCTTAGCTTCACCCTGGACCAGAGGAGAAACATCCTCATCTCCCCACGCAGGCTCCACAGCCATTCTCCCCACTTCACCACTATTTTTCTCTGATGATGAAATTGGCTTTGGGTATGTTCCTGTGATGCCTTCAGACCCATGACCTGGGACTCTGATGTCCTCTGGCTTGTAGTCATCTCGCTGCCCTTGGCCTCAGTTATATGATCCTCAAGTTCCCTCTTACACGTTAGTGGTCTTTCATAATGTCCTCAGGTGAAAACAGCATGTCATTACTTTCCTTTTTCAAGAACTGAGAAGGGATGATGTGTGTGTCCCTCTATGTGTGTATATTAATGTTTGTGTACATATGTGTCTGTGTATATGTTTGTATATGCATGTGTGCATAGATGTTTATATATGAATGTATGTGTGTATGCTCATGGTGCACCTGCATATGACTTTAGTTCCACAACAGTGAAGGAGGAAGACTGTCGAGTAATTTATAATTAGTTATGAACGTGACTGAGGCTAAAGTGTTGGGCCTGGCATTCAGACTTCATGAAGAAATCCATTTATGACCTGTGGAAATAGTGCACAGGTCCCAAGATGTAGATAGTCTGAGTAAGGAGACGCTTGATAAAGTCCCTCTGAGAACGTAGACCTTCCTTCAGTAGAGGGCACTCTTTGTGGGAAAGGCCTCCCAGGAAGGAGTGGAGCAAATGTGGGGTTGGGAGGCAGGTACCTTGTGGACCAAAGAGCCCTGAGGCTAGCAAATGTATGTACTAGGAGTTTCCAAAGTTCAAAAAACTAACAACATTGGTCTCAGACTGTGTCTGTCCCTGCCAGTCCTCTGTGGGGCTCATATGGGAACATGCCGCTGTGGAGAAAATGGAACTCTTGAGCTGAGGACCACCTCTGCTTTCCATGGCTGTATCTCCACCTGCCAACCATGGGTTGATATTATGTAATGATAAGACTGGGCCATGGTACCAGCCTTTCTCTTCCAGTAGTGCCTTTCTCCTGCCCTAGCCCAGCCCAGCCCAGCCCAGCCCAGCCCAGCCCAGCAGTCCTCTCCTCCCTTTACAGGCAACTAGATCTTGTGAACTCCAAGGGGAGGAAGAGAGGAAACAGAGTGCCTGTTATTTCATGGAGCAGAAAAAAGCTACACCTTGAAGGTGAATGATGGATATTATTATAAGCGAGGTGTAGCTCAGGGCAGGTGAGCCGTGTGTTAATGAGACGCCACCTCCTGCTTCCTGACAGATGACTGTCATTGTTCAAACGCTGCCGTCAGCCTGATTGATG
Source organism: Onychomys torridus (assembly GCF_903995425.1). NCBI lineage: Eukaryota > Metazoa > Chordata > Mammalia > Rodentia > Cricetidae > Onychomys > Onychomys torridus. The sequence goes on from NC_050455.1 coordinate 71,383,356, forward strand.
GCTAGGTCAGCCTGCCCTGCAGTTGGAATGCAATGTCTTCTCTCTTCTGCTGATGTCTCTAATCTGCTGACCCGAGGATGACCCAGCAGAGGTGGAGCTGAAATTAACATGTCATTTTCTCTAGTTAAATTAAAAAGGTGGTTGGGGTGGGGGGGCAGCAGAGAGGAAGAAGGGAAAATTCGAAACAGAATGTATACAGCGCAGTAGTGGAAATATGAGTCTTGCAGTTCCCAATACATCCATGGAAGGATAATATGTTTCTAATAAAGATTGAAAACATATGGTAACACTCACTCATGTCATGTCAGTTTAGTCCATCTTGAGAAGCACTCAGGATCTCACCAAGGAAGACAACACAGATAGACAACTGTCCTAGTCCATTGCCATGTGGTCAGCACCAGTCATCAATTCCACAGATATTGGGGGAGCCTCTTTCTTGTCAGGCCCATTCCTTCACCCAAATCAGGGTTTTCACATTGAATTTTACATTGAGATTGAAACAGAACAAAATCATAGATTATGAAGTGGGAAGTTCCATCTAATTGTATCTTGCTTCTGGATTTATCACACTGCATCCAAGAGAGGGCTCTGTGTGGCTGTCTCAGGCTGCTAGGTAACGGCAGCGTAGTGGTAAAGCTGGGGGGAGCCAAACTCTTCTAAAGGCCTTCCAATGGTTCTTGCTCTCTTAAAAAATATGTATGAAGTACTATATTTTTAAAAATTAAAACAATTTTTTACTTTAATGGACTAGTTGAGTTTGTGAATGTGTACAGTTCAGAGGGTAACTTCCTGGAGTTGGTTTTCTCCTTCTATCACATGGGGATCGAACTCAGGTCATTAGGCTTAGCAGCAAGCACCTTCACTGGCTAAGCCATCTTGCTGGCCCACATAGTCCTCTTTTCCTCTATTAGTCATGTTCTTTTCCTGACGCACATGCCAAGGCAGCTGTCTTCTGTCTTCTGATACACCCTCTTTTCCAGCAGTGAGCTCAACATAGAAACCGTTAGCTGAACTGTATGCATTGGAAGGGAGAAGGTTTCTTTTAATTCCATTCCCTCTCTAGACGTCTTGAAATGTCTTTCATCATCTTGACTGAAGATCTACCTCCAGTTGTTCCATAATCATGAGGCTGTCCTGTGTGGTTCTGTCTTGGAATGGACAGTGAGCATGGCTTGATACTATGTTACACCACACACACACACACACACACACACACACACACACACACACACGTACACACTAAGTAAGATAAAATAAAAATTAAATGTTTACAACATTTAAATGGGTTCGGCTTTATGGAGAGACAGAAATTGTGTCTGTGTGGAAGAGAAAGATGGTCTGAATGGCAGACCACAGTAGGCTTGCATACCGACAATATATCACCAGCATCACCAGGGACTCTCTTTAAACTGGTCCATGCAGAGTCATGATTTGGACTTGCTCAAGTCAAACCTTTCAGGAGATGGAGTCACCCAACACCCAACGCAAGCAGTGCATAGTTGACGTTGTTGGTCTTGATTTTTGATGGGCTCTCAAAACTTCCTCTTAATTTAAATTTTCTGTTTTTGACAACTGCGTACAAGAGTACTGTGCTTATATCAATACCATGCTCCCTTTCCCCCTCCAATTCCTCCCATGCCAAGATTTTTTAAGAAATAATTTATTTTTAGTTTTTAAAGGATTCTCCATATTGATTTCCAAAAGGGAAGTAAGGGGGAAGGTGATATAATTATATTTCAGTTGATGTATTAAAAATTTAACACAGTGAGTGCAGAAATAAGAATATTTTATTTTAAAATTATGTGTAAAATTGTGTGATTGTGAGTCGCAAGATGTGGGTTCTGGGAACCAAATTCCGTTCCTGTACAAAAGCAGGATGGAGTTTCTTAACTGCTGAGCATCTTTAGGTCTGTTTGTTCTGAATTAAGTCTTTTTCAGGAAAGTGATTCACCAACAGCATAATGAGATGGTGAATATTTACATAAATTAATTTACAAATTGGAAAAAGTCTGCTTAGAGGTATTACTCCAGAGCAAGGTTTGTAAATGGTGGTAACTGCAGCAGCTGAGACTGAGTCTTCCCTGGAGCCCGGATGAGGCTGGAAGGAGAGGTTCTCCTCTGCCTTGACCTCAGGAAGCAGTCAACAATACTTACAGAGCTGCTGTGTACCAGGGACGGCTTTCTCACATCTCAGTTTAGATACACGAGAAACCCACCTGAAAGGTGACCAGGTGAGAGCAGCCGTCAATGGTGTTTGACTCTCCAGTGTCCCCGCTGAGGACCGCCTGTCTCTGCCTTCTTTTCTGGATCTGCAAGTGGTCTACCAGGGATCTTGGAGGTCTGTGGACAACCTGTAGACCTCTGCCCCCACTGCTGTGTTATCTATGTCCTGTTCTACATGGAACGAGTAGAAGAGAGAATCTGCACTTAGGCAGCAGCTGCAGAATATATTTTTCTTTTCTTCTTCTTCTTCCCCTTCCCTTCTGGATTAGAAATACAATAAAAGGTGTGAAAACCCAAATTTGAAGGGAACTGCAGGAAAGCAGCTGTAGAATTTGTTTGAATTTGGGCTGGAAGTGGATTTTTTTATTTTTTATTTTTTTTATTTCTGGGACAAGCCACTTAATCACATTTGAGCTACAAGCCCAGGCTGGCAAGGAGTGCCTGCACTCGGGAACAATGGCAGCCAGGCTATCTTCCTTGCCGGCCTGGCCTTGCTTGTTCAGACTGATCCTTGATGCGCGGGCTCAGAGGAGAAGCCTCAAGATAGGAGAGAATGAATCTGTCAGGTTCATTCTTCTTCTTTTTCTGGAGGGTGAATTTATTTTTCATGTTTTGAAAAGAGCACATGACCACGTTCGGACAGAGTCCCTTCTCCCCTGGATTCAGATTTCCATTTGCGTCTCTAACAAAGCACATATTTGGGGCTTGATATCTCACTGGTTCATCTCTCCTCATCCTAACAATCCCTTTGCATTTCAGACTTTCTGCCCAAGAAAGAAATGCTGTGAATGCAGCTGATAATGGTGATGGATGAGGATGTGAGGCATCGTGGCCAGTGAATCGGCCAAGTTACCAGAGCCTGCCGGGGTACAGGCTCAGTCTGAGTGATGGAGAACATGGATTTTGGAATCTTTTCTGTACTGGGACAATGAATGACATTTGTTAGTAGGCTAGGAGCATTGTAGGACATGATAGCTGTGAAAGCAGAGAATTGGAATCAGACAAGGGCTCTGGGGAAGGTTCAGGAGCTCCCAGGTGCTCCTAACATGGGAGGGAGCTGGGAATAGTTCCTGTAGCCCTGAGCTCCCTCAGCACCTGTGCTACTGCACCAGGACTCTGGTCCTGCCAAATGACCTGGACTTGTGCTTCAGTTCAACTCACGGTGACCCGTGTCATTCTCACATGAATCCTCACTGCACCTTCCCCTTAGAGTCATTCATTCATTCCTCATCCTGTACCATAAAACTACCCAGTCTGCTGCAGATGACTATCTTGCTTGGATCAGCTTTTCATCAGCTCGCTCACCACTCACAAATGTGGTGATGTCAGAAGCTGTTTGTAGTGAGGGGCACAGTTTTGCTGGAGTCCATGTGTACCTTCCCCTGTCTTCCTGGTTTCTGCTCATTTGGTCTTAGATCCACTTTCTTCTGTCTCTTTGAGGATATTATTACAGCAGTGTGATGGTTCATCTTAACTGCCAAGTTGACAGAATTGACAATCATCTTGGAGACAAAATCTGGGCCTGACAGAGAGCTAGTTTCTTGATTGAGTCCACTGAAGGAGGAAGACCCAACCTAGATGTGGGTGGTAATGCACTGAAGATTGGATAAAAGGAGAAAGTTGAACAGAACACCAGCACTTACCTGTTTCTCTGTTTTTGGGCTGTCTCAGCCCCTCCACCATGATGAATTGGACCCTCAGATTAGAAGCCAGAATAAACCCTCCCTCCATTTAGTTGCTCTTGTCTGGTATTTTATCACAATGAAGAGAAAACTGACTAATGCAAAGGTCTACGGCCTGGTCATCTTCTGATTGGAATTCTACTTTGATCCTCTGTGGGCTCCTTCCTGCAGCCTGTGTCTCTCAGCTTTCATTAGCCTAGAACCTCTGCTCTATCTCCTCTTGCCTCTACAGCTGATCTTTGCCTGAAACCTTCCACAAATTCAAGGGTCAATAACCCAAACCCAGTGGATTTTACCCATCAGACATCAGCTGCCTTTGTTGTCAGTGGTCTGCCCTGGCTCCTGCCTTCCTAGACTGTTATCTCACTCCATTGCAGATTTAGTCTCTTTTTCTGTGGCTGTGATAAAATACTCCAACAAAAGCATGTAAGGGTCAAAGCATGCGTTTAGCTCATAGTCCCAGGTCCATCCTGGGAGTGGGGTCACAATGGCATGGGCTTAAAGGAGCTGGTCACATTGCATTGTTGGTCAGGAAAGATTGAAGAGCACATGCATGCTAGTGCTCAGTTTGAGGCCTACACTCTCACACAGTCTAGGGAGGAGCCTCTGCCTAAGGAAAGGTCCGCCCACAGTGGGCGGGCCTTCCCACTTCAGTTAATATAATCAAGACAACCTGCTGCAGACTTGTACAGAGGCTTTTCAGGGGACTCTTGATTCTGTCAAGCTGATAACTATGCTCACATTGCCCGCCCTTTATAAATGACTGCTCTAGATGACATTGGCCTTCCATTGTCCCCCTTTCTCTTTTCTCCCTTCTTCTCCCTCCCCCTCAATACATCTTTGTGATGTGCTCCTTAGTTATTCCTTTTGCAGTCAAATTTCAGATAGTGATACCTCCTAAGCCTGATACTTTTCTGAGGCCCAGGATGGTGTATGCACTCAGGTAGGGCATGTGATTGACAACCGGGACCATTGAAGAAGTGTTGAGTGGGTGGAAAGAAGGGCTAGTAATTGACAGGAAGGCCGTAGGAGGGCAGGGAGTCGATGAATGAAAATATACCTTACTTCAATTGTGAGTGTGAAGCCTGTGTGGCTATAAATGATAGACAGATTTGGGCTTGAAGTCCTGCCTGTCTGTTGCCAGCCGAATTTGTGATTCCTGCTCCAACATTCTGTGTGTCTGTTCCTCAGGAGTGGCCTCAGTGACACCCCTTTTCTGGCCCGTAAAATGGGCTCCATCCTTGCTTCTTCATCCATTTAATCCCATGTCCTGATCAATCAAGACCTGGCAATATGACCTCCTTCATCTCCTATAAACTTTCTGCTTCTCTGACCTTACTAAAAGATTCTCCATTTTCTCTGTCTCTTCCCTCTTGCTTTGAAACAGAACCAAGCATTTAGTTTACAATCACAATAGAAGCACAAACCGGAGGCTGGGGGCCGTGGATAAGGGCTTGCTGTGTATCCTAGTTAGGGTTACTATTGCAGGATGAAACACCATGACCAAAAGCAAGTTAGAGAGGAAAGGGTTTATTTGGCTTACACTTCTATACCACTGCTCATCACTGAAGGAAGTCATGGCAGGAACTCAAACAAGACAGGAACTGGGAGGCAGGAGTTGATGCAGAGGCTATGGTGGGGTGCTGCTTTCTGGTGTGTGCATCATGACTCGCTCAGCCTGCTTTCTTATAGAACCCATGACCACCAGTTGAGGGGTTGCTTTACCCACAATGGACTTAGCCCTCCTCCATCAATCGTTAATTTAAAAAATGCCCTACAGGCAGATCCTATGGAGGCATTTCCTCAGTTGAGGTCCCCTCCTCTCCGGTGACTCCCGCCTGTGTCAAGTTGACATAAAACTAGCCAGCACACTATGCAAGCATGAGGGTTAGAGCTCAGGTCCCCAGGAGTCACAGAAAAAAGGTGGGAGGTGTGTGACAGCCAGCTTTCAATCCCAGGGCTCAGGAAGAAGAGACAGGATAGCCCTGGCACAAGCCACCTAGCTAGACTGTCAAACTGGTGAACACTGGGTTCAATGAGAGACACTGCTTCAGAAAATAAAGCGAAGGTCACCTGAGGAAGATTTTAAATGTCAGTCTCTGTCCTTTATACATGCACACACACACACACACACACACACACACACACACACACACGTGTATCCTGACACACGTCAACGTCCATACAAACATGATATGCATGACATCCACATACAGCAATACATTCTAAAAGGAGAATGAGTGTAGAGTTGTCCTTTTTGCTCTTTTATGCGTCCTGTGAAAACTCTTGAGTACTGTTACAGCTGGGCAGTGGGTTTCTTGGTTTCACTCACACCCAATTGTGTGTGTTAGTGTTTTGAAAGTTTACTACAGTCAAAATACAGCCTGGTCCCATTACACCCCACCTCATTGCCCTTCCCCAACCTATGTGCTCCACACTTGGCAAATGCGTGTTCTCTGCATCCGTGATGCTGCTGTTTCTCGGGTGTGATACCACACATGGCACTAGTGCCATCTATAGCCTCCTGGGTCGGCTCTTTGCTCTCAGAAAAATTCGTGCAAGTCTTTGCTCACATCATGAACTCTCTGTAATGTTTGTGACTGTGTAGCATTTCATGAATTGGGCCTCGAATGACCACACACTCACTGAAGGTGTCTGAGTGAGTTTTGGCTCTTGAGTAGAAGGCTGCCGTGAATGTTCCTGTAGAAGTTTCTGTTTGAACAACTTTTCATTTATCTGGGACGAATGCCAAACAACACAACTGCTGGGTCATGTGGCGATTGTCTGTTTAGTTTTATTAGTAACTGCTAAACTGTTTTCCAGAGCCCCTGCGCCTTTCACGTTCCTGCCAGCGACGTGCGTGGTCCTCTTCCTTATGTTCCCACACAGCAATTTAGGGGACGGGACATTCTCACTCTTTTTATTTCAGCCGTTCTGGAAATCACAGAGGCAGCCCCTGTGGTGTGAACTTTTACATCCTCGTTTCTCAGGCTGCTGGACACTTCCCCTGTGTTATTTGCCATCTACACGGCCTTGTGGGAGAAATGTCTGTCCGTGACTTTGGTCCATTTTCTAACAGGACTTAACTGTTGATCTGAGGGCTCTTGGTGTCTAGATTCCAGGTATTTAATAGAGAAGCACTTTGTAAATACTTACCCCATTGGGCAGGTGGTCATTGCATCAACCTACTAGTATCGTTCATGAATCAAACTTCACAATGTTTTGATAAAGTGCGATTTGCCAATCCTGTTCATTAGGTTGTGCTTTCTGGTTAAATCTAAGAACTGTGTGTCCAGCTTTAAATCCACAAAATCAACATGTATTTTCTTCTTTTCCTAAATGGGTTTTGGATTTATGCTTTACTTTTAAATTTGTGATTCATTTTGAGGGAGTTTGGTTTTTGTATAAGGTCTAAATTGAGTTTTATTTTGTCTGTGGATATATACTTATTTTGACAGCCTGTTTAAAAGTCTCCCCTTCAATAAAATGCCTTTGCATCTTTGTAAAGAAAACCTGGACTTGGGTTGGGGCTGCCGCTCAGGTGCAGATGGCTTGTCTAACTTCTGCAAGTCCCCGAGTCTGATCTCTAGCTGATAAACAAGTAAGTAAGTAAATAAATAAATCAAATCCAGGGCCAGTGGGACTGCCCAATGAGTAAGGATGCTGCTGTCAAGCTTGACAAACTGAAGAGTTAGATCTCTGAGACATACATGGTAGGAGAGAATCAACTCCCACAGGTTGTCCTCTGACCTCCATACATATATGTGCACACACACACACACACACACACACACACACACACACACAAAATCATTGATAAAGAGTAAACAAATCTTTATTTGTTCTATTTATGGGTTCTCTGTTTTATTTCATTGATCTCTGTGCCTATATTTCTCTGTAAACAGCATACTGCCTTGTCTACTGGAACCAGAGAGGAAGCCTTAATATTGAGTGGGATAGTTCATCATACCTTATCATTTTTTTTCAAGATGGTTTCAACTATGCTACAGTGAATGTCTGTGTCAGCAGGAAGCCTTTCATTGGTGGCAACAGCTTTAAGAATATAGACCAATATGGGAAGAGTTGACATCTTGCAGCCTTGAATCTTCTAGTGCATGTGTTATGTCTTTGATTTCTTAAATGTGTGATTAAAAGTTTTCAGTATATGGATCCTATGCATGTTTTGGTATATTTATGCCAAGGTATTTCATTTTTCATGAATTTGTCGCAAGTTGTGTGCTTTAATGTTTGACTTACCTAGACTCATTTTTAAATTAAAATACTATTTGATGTATATGGGTGTTTTATCTGCACATGTGTCTGTGTACCGCAGACTTATGTGGTACCCTTGGAGGCCAGAAGAGGATAGTGGATCCCCTGGAACTAGAGTTACAGAAAGTTGTGAGCCACCATGTGAATGCTGAGAACTGAACCTGGTTCTACTCAAAGAGCAACAGTGCTCTTAACCTCTGAACTGTCTCTCAAGGCCCCCATGTTCATTATTAATGCTTGAGAATGAGATTAGTATGCTTGTATTGATCTTTAATCCTGAAAACTTGCTGGACATTATTTCAGGTCTAGTAGTTTTCTTGTAGATTCTTTGATGAAAATCACATACTCTATGAATAGAGACATTGATGGTTCATCCTTTCTGCACACACATTTTGTTTGTTTTGATTTCTTGTCCTATAGTTGCTAGAACAAGATTGAGAGAAGGAAGCATATCAGCTTGGTCACAGGAAGACACCACTGAGGTTTATACAGCAAATATGGTATCAGATGTGGGACTTTCGTAGGCTGAGGACATTCTCTAGTATTAACAGTTTTCTTAGACGTTACTTAAAATCACAAGGGATCCATATATTTGATTTGTGAAGATTTTCTTGATTGCCCAGCTGACCAGGATTGTGTCCCCCGACCTCTGACCTTGGCAAATAGTCTGTGAGTATTTGGAACACAACAGAGTGGCTTATTCTGTTGGTGGATAGGGCACCATACATTCCACATGCCCGCTTGGTGGATTGTGATGCTCAGACCTCTGCCCATTTCTGTCCAGTGGTATTCTTTGCACAGAACATTTTTTTTTTAAGCTGAGGATCGAACCCAGGGCCTTGCACTTGCTAGGTAAGTGCTCTACCACTGAGCTAAATCCCCAACCCCCAGAACACGGTTTTAAATTCCCCACCTATACATGTGGGCTCTTCTCTTTTTCCTGTTAGCTCTGTTAGGCTTCACATCATATCTTTTATGGTTCTTTTGCTCAGTGTATACACATTTGGAGTCCTTAGCCATTCTCAGTTGGTATATATTTTGAAAATCAATTTGTGATGTATGTCTTAGTCTGTAGTAAGTTGCTTTGCTCTGAAGTTTATCTGGCATTACTGTGGTGATCTCCTCTTGTGGGTAAATGTCTGTATGATATATATCTTTAAAAAAAATCCATCTATTTTCAATCAGGCTTTGAATTTAAAATGCATTTCAGAAAGCATGTGTTTGTGTCCTGATGTTTTTTACATCTGTGTTATCAATCTTTGTATTTTTCCCAATATATTCAGACCATTTACACTTTATTGGTATGATAAGGCCTAATGTATTCCTCTTGGTTCTCCTTGGTCCAGGTTCTCTGTCTTCTGTGCCCATTTTCTTGCTTTCCTTTATTCGATGAGAACACTTGTTAGGGTTCTACTTGGCATCATTTTGAATGTATCTCTTTGTACAGTTTTCTTGGTGGCTGCTCTGGGTGTTAGAATATATATGTAGGGCTTACCAGCCCACTGGCATCAACATTAGTAAAGCTGAACATCTACTTACAGTTAGGTCCCGTTGCCTTCTCCATACTCAAGTGACATTTTCTCAACTGTCTGAGTCCATTAGTCTCTGTTCAGTCATGGCATACTACTTTGGAAACTACTTCCTCCATTGTTTTCTTTATGACTTTTTTTCAAAACCTTTTCTTCTTTACATTTTATCTCCACCTAAAATGTTATTTTTAGCCGTGATGTAAGAGTTGATTGGAGAGCCAGGCATTCTTCTTTCTTTCTCATGTGAAGTATTTTGACTCCCCCTCGCCTGCGAAGGATAATTTGAAGGCTGGTGCTCACTGAGAAGCCCGCTCTGGTCAGAACTCGAGGCACCCCCCCCCCCCATGAAGATGCAGCAGTGCTCCCTCTTAGTGCTCCTTTGTCCTGGGTGCTCAAGAACGTAACCGCAGTGTGGCTGGCGTGGACTTCCCTGGCCTCATCTGCTCTGCTTTGCTCAGTCACTTTGGTCTCTGCGTGGATGGTGCTTGTCACGTTGGGGGTTTTCCTCCATGGTTTGTTTGTGTGTATTTTAGCCTGTTTCCCTTCATCTTTGGAAAGATGTGATAGTATAATACAAATGTTGGTTCTCTGTGACTGGCCATAAGTAAGCCTCAGGGCCCTTCTCCCTCCCTCCCCCCCTCTCTCTGTCTGTCTCTCTCTCCTCCCTCTCCCGGTCTCCCTCTCCCTCCCTCCCTTCCTCTCCCTCTCTCCATCCCCTCTGGCTCCTCCTTTTCTATTTCCTCTTTAGGTAAGATTCCTGTCTCCTTCTTTTCATTTGTTCTACCTCCCCTTTTCTTCCATTTTACTATCTACTCTACTATTTAAAAAATTCAGTTGTTTTCTCCTTTAAATCAGAAGTCAGTCTCTCCTACCATGTGGGTCCCAAGGGATAGAACTCAGGTTATCAGGCTTGAGGACAGCCATCCTAGTCTGCTGAGCCATCTTGCCAGACCTCTTTGGTTCTTTTAAAAACTAACTCGTTTCTCTGCTGAGATCCATTGTTCCTTTCTTCGTTCCAAGTGGTTTTAAACCCTGTGCAGAACAAACTTTTCTTCCCACGCTTGGATTTTGCAAAGGATGCAGAAATGAATTTCTGTTCGCAAGTGAGTCGAGTGTGTATCTTAACAATGCCAAGCCCGGCACCATATATACTTCCCCACTTGCAAGGTTTTGACTTCAGGAGAATTAGCCCTGAGGAAACTATGAAACGTTCTTACATGAAGAATCCTTCAAGTCTGCTCATGCCCTTGGAAACACGCTGGCCCCTATGGCAGCTCCTGGTTTAGAAGTAGCCCCTGCCATCTGCTGTGAGATACAGGGACTGTTTAGAAGTTTGAGTCTCACAGAGAACACACTCAATGCTTCTCTAGTGGCATAAGGAAGTTGAGAAAGGAGCAGGGTGTTCTTTGTGGGCAGTGGGTAGTGTGCACATGCACTGTTCCTCCCCCCCCTTCCCTGAAAGTAAGCTTCAGAATTCTTTTTGTTAGGTCAAACTATTTTCTAAGTAAGGAGTTGCAACATCTGCTCCCACCTCAAAAAGGCCCTCAAATTCTGTGTGAAGGCAGGAAATCCTGCTTGAGCTCCTGCCTCTGCTTCTGGCTGAGGGCCAGAAGCAACACCACGCTGGCAGAGAGCTGCATGCCATGCGTGGGCTGGGTTCTGTGGCCTTGCCTCTGATCTTGGTTGATGTAGGAAATTTGAAGTTAAACTCCCTAGGAAAGATGGCAGAACACTCTTGGGCTGACCCTACCGATGGTACAGGCAAACCCTCTAGCATGTATGTGACTCTTCAGTGACTTTGAGTCTATAAAGTTAAGTAATTAAGTAATTTATTAAGACAGGATCTTACTTTGTAGTGTAGGCTGCTGCTGAACTCATGGAAATCCTCTTGCCTCCTCCTTCCTAGTGATGGGATTACAGACACAAGTCACAATGCTTGGTTTAAGTCTGTAAATTTTAAAGAGATATTGAGTTTTCTTCAGCAAGGATACTTTTGTGTGTTCTACTGGAGAGGGTCTAACCCATCTTCCTCCTGTTTGGACATAAGGTTTGAGGGAAAATGTCATATTACATCTACCATAGTATTTTGTTAGTGTAGCTACACTACCTGTGGTGTTACTGGTCCCACAAAAGCCTCCTAAAGCAACACACCTCCATGGCTGCAACAATAATATCACCACTGCAGAAAATTTGAAATACAGAAAAATCTTAGAGAGAAATGAAGGCCATTCATAGCTCCAGTGAGAAGGATGAAAAGTGGTATTTATTTCTCTCTCTCTCTCATCATTAGTGAGGCTCAATTTTCATAAACTCTCTGTTTTTATTTACTTGTATGTGTGAGTAAACAAAGGAAGACTAAGAACAAAGATCAAAATCCAACACAATGACAGGAATCCACACATCTTTTAATACTGACTTTTGAGCATCACTGGTCTCAACTTTCCAAATGAAAAGACACAGATTAGCAAACTGGATTAAAAAAGAAGTTTTACCATTCTCCGATAGCAAAATACACCTCACAATTAGACATAGAAACCAAGCCTGAGTTGCTATTCTAATACCCAACAACATAGACTTTAGACCCAAACTAATCAGAGGAGAAAAAGAAGGTCCTTCATATTGACCATGGGACCAATTGGTCAAAAGATCTTTACATTTACTAAACATATATGCACCAAACCCAGATGTACCCAACTTCATTAAACAAATATTTCTAGATATAGAGCAACAATTTAAGTGTGACACATCAATGCTAGGTGACCCCAGAACCCCCTTTACCAATGTATAGATCATCCAGACAACACAGAACAATCAATTACAAAGAATTTGGAAAGCAAATAGTAAAGAGCACCTTCCACACACAAGGGAGCCATGAGAGGCTGCCGCTAGCTTTTCTGTGGGCAGGAGGCAGAACAATGGGGTGTTCCTCTGGTGACATAGAACACTCTCCAGGATCGATCATGTGCTTGGCCACACAACAAGTTTTAACCAATGAAAAGAGATTTAAATTATCAAAGATTTCTGATTATAATGTTGTGAAATTAAAAATCAGCAACAGGAAAAAAGGTAGAAAATTCAGAATACATAGAAATTAACCATTACATTGCTGAACAACTACTGGGTCAGGATCAGAAAGGAAATAAAATAAAGAAATTACAGCGTCTCTTGGAACAGACATAAGTGGGAATACAACATAGACAGAGGAAAAGATGCAGTCCCAGCAGCTGTAAGAGGAAGTGTACAGCAATACAAGCCAAGGCATCTAAAAGAAATCCTTCAAATAGATAGCCTCACAGCTGAGGGACCAGGAAAAAAGCAGCTAAAGCCCACAGTGAGTAGAATGAAGAAAGAGTAAAGGTTCCAGCAGAAATAGATGAAACAGAGATGTTGTTGTTTGGTTTTGCTCTTTTTGGGGGGCCCGCCACCCAGCTTCCAAATAAATCACACATGGAGGCTTATTATTACCTATGAATGCCTGGCCTTAGCTTGGCTTAGTTTCTACCTAGCTTTACTTAGCACAAATTATCCCATCTATCTTTTTCCTCTGAGTTTTTCCCATTCTCTTACTTCTGTAAATCTTACTCTTACTCTGTGGCTTGCTGTGTAGCTGGGTGACTGGTCCCTGGAGTCCTCCTCCTTCTCTGGCTGCTAGATAGTTCTCTCCCAGTTTTTTTTTCTCTCTCTCTCTATATATATTCTCTCTGCCTGCCAGCCCTGCCTATCTTTTTTTCTGCCTTGCTATTGGCCATTCAGTTCTTTATTAGACCATCAGGTGTTTTAAGACAGGCACAGTAATACAGCTTCACAGAGTTAAACATATGTAACATAAACAAAAGTAACACACCTTAAAATAATATTCTCCAATACAGAGACTGAAAAAACAAAGACAACTGAAACTCCAAGTTGGATTTTTGGAAAAGATAAACAGAATTAACTAACCACTAGCTAACCTAACACGGGAAAAGAAGGGGAGAGAGAGAGAGAGAGAGAGAGAGAGAGAGAGAGAGAGAGAGAACATAAATACAACTATATATAGGAGAGGAGACATTAATGATAGCAAAGAAATACTACATAACACTAGAGGCTATTATGAACAAAGTCTTGCTAAGAAACTGGACCACCTACAATAAATTAATAGATACCTAGAACCATACAACTCCCCAAGATTTATTGATGAAGAAATAAAAATATCTGAACAGATGACTAGTGAGTACAGAGACTATATGTGTATATTCATAGCTTATTTCCTTCAAGAGTTAAAGAATTTAAATTTCTTCAAAAGACCTAACACTTTCAAGTTCATTTGATAAGACTAGAATTAACCTTATAGCCAATCCAGACAGAAAGGATATGCCGCTGTTGAACTTTGCTGCCAATACCCTTGACCAAATAATATCAGGTAAAGTTCTGCAAAATGCTAAAATGACCATATACCAACAACAAGAAGGATTTATTTCTGGGATAAATGGTTCAATACATACAAGTTAATAAAGGTGTTATATCATATTAACCATACAAAGGATAAGGTCATAGGATCATCTCAATAGATGTGGGCAGAGCATTTGCCAAAATTCAATATGATTTCATAATAACTCTATAAGTTATATTTACCAGTAATATACTTAAACATAGGAAAATCTGTACATTATTCTTCTACAGATAAATATTATACTCAATTTTGAATGGCTGAGAGCTTTTTTTACTAAGGTAGGGTAAGAGAAGGATGTCCACTCCCACAACTTCTGTTCAGCACAGCATTGGAATTCCTAGCCAAAGCAATTAGTCATGAAAAAGAAAAGCTATTAAACCAGAGAGTAAGAAGCTAAATTGTGTCTGTATGTAGGAATACCTAAAGAGTTCACAAACTACTCTCAATAAGTTCAGTAAAGTCACAGGATACAAAATCAGCATACAAAACTCAGTTGCATCTCTACAAACTACTAATGTACTAGTGGATAAGAAAATCATGAAAATGATCACACAGTAGTATCAGAAAGAGCAAAATACATAGGAATAAATTTAGCTAAGCAATTGAAATATCTGCAAAGTAAAAAACCTGGCATGTTGATGAAAGAAATAACTTACAAATATATGAGAAAATATCCTGTATGCATGGATTAAAATTAAGTATGTCTACAATGCCTCAGGTGACCTGTGGATTAATCCAATATGTATGAAAATTCCAATGGAATTCTTTACAGAAATAGAAAATCTTTTACATTCATATGAAATTGTCAAAACTATTGAAATAGATCAAAGCTTGAGGCATCATGCTTCTTAATTTCAGATTACATTACAAATCTGTAGTAATCAAAACAGTATGGTGCTGGTATAAAAACACACACATACACACACAGATTACTGGAATGGAGAAAGTTGCCACATGTGCATACATGTGTCCTAAATTCATCAGGGAAACAGTCTCTTGAGTAAACAGTACTAGAGAAGGAGGCACACACATAAAACACGAAAATGTACCCATGACTTTGTACAATATGTGAAAATACAGAAAGTGGACTAAAGACTTACTTGAAAGACTTCCAATAACAAGAATTCTAGAAGAAAATACTAGGTGGGAGAGCCCCTTTATTTTGGTCTTTGTAGAGATTTTGTTTTGGATTTGACACAAAAATACAAGTAGTGAAGTGAAAAAAGGGAAGTAAGCCCCACTCTGTTAGAGTCAAGGCAGACAAAACGAGGAAGCCTATGGAATGTGGGAAGCACTCTCAGAGTTATACATGACACGTGACTAGTGTCCACAGGAAAGTAAGTAAAGAGCCTACAACAACTCAACAGCAAAAGCAACCTGATAAAAGACCAACAAAACAGGGTGGGTTGGACAGAAGGCTCAGTGGTTAAGTGCAGAGGACCTGAGTTCAATTCCCAGGAACCATCTAAGGCTTTCCCAACTACCTTTAACTCCAGCTCCAAGGGATTCAATGACCTCTTCTGGCCTCCTCAGGCACCTGTACTCACATGAGCATACACCCACATCCAGACACATCCATATACATAATTTAAAATAAAATCTTTCAAAAAATAGATAAAGGATTGAGACAAACACTCTACAAAGGAGGTGCAGTACATCATGACCATCTGAGAAATGCACTTTTAAAACACAATGAACTACCACCTCACACACATTAGAATGTCGTGCTAAGAGGTGACAAGTGCTTGAATGGGTTTGAAGAAAAGGAAATCCTTAGACACTCTCAATGGAAAAACAAAACCACATTGTATTTTTCCTCCAAAAATTTCAAAGTAAACTGCATGTGAGTCTAGGTTAGTCTGTACCTAGAGGAAATGAAGTTGGTAAGGCAAAGGCATATCTGCATCCCTATGTCCATGACTGTACTCATCACAACTGCCTATGTAGAGAGACCATCTAAATGTCTGTTGATGGATGGATGGATAAAGAAAATGTGAGATACATGCCAGCACACAATTGAATATCATTCATCCATAAAAGGGAGACATGTTCCTATGGCAACATGGGAGAGCCTACAAGATGTTATGCTAAGTGAAATAAGACAAACCTAGAAAGATAGATACTGTGTAGTTTCACTTGTGTATGCAATCTAAGAGGCCAGACTCAGAAAGGGGAGCAGATGAGGCTGCCAGGGGCTGGGAAATGAGGAAATTGGGGAGATGCCAATCCAAGGGCACCAAGCATCATTTGTAAGGTGATTACACTTTTGGGACTTAGTATACAATCATATAGTGACTGTAATTGACACTATATAATAGAAGTCTACTTAAATAGTTGATTGTAAATAAATGTTCTTGTTGCAATGAAAAGGTACCTATGTGATATGATAGATGCATTAATCACTGTGATTGTGAGAGTGAGTTCACAATATACAGGCATAGTGGCACACTCAGTGATAGCAGTGATGGGCTATGTGCCATCTGCCAGTGTTGGGGCTGTGTGTGTGCAAGCATACTCCACATTGTTCACTCATTCTCAGAACATATCATAGTCACTGGCACATCTCGGTCATACTCAGCCAACCATCCCATCACGTGCCTTCAACACGTGCAGTAAATAGCAGCCACATTAATGAACTTTAAAGAAATAATATCATGCTGGTTAGTTCTTGTCAACTGAACACATACTGAAGTCACCTGGGAAATGTAGGGAAAAGGGGCTGGCTAAAGAAACCCACCCTGACCCAGGAGCCCAGAATTAGGAAAGGATGGCTCAGATAAGGCCAGTGAGAGAAACACAGCTTAGCTCAGACCAGAGCCATCTCTGCCCCTGTCCAACTGACTCGTGAAACCAACCAATCACAGAGTAGGACAGCAGAATCCTGGCCCTAGGGCCCAGGACCAGGGAAAGAAACACAGCCTGTGTTTGGGACCTAAGCCAGAGAAATGAACCAAGGAAACATGCCCTGACTCTGAAACCAGTACCAAAGAAACACTCTTGGCCCCTAGAATCAGAGTCAGTGAATGAAATGTGCCCTGTCTTTAGAGGTAGTGTCAAAAAGCTAAGAAAGGTCAGTGAGAAAAACATAGTTTGACCCTGAAATCAGGATGATCACTGCCCCTTGCCCACAAAACTGGCCAATCCCTGGGCAGAAAGAAACTAACCAATCACAGTTGACTCTGCCCCCTAGACATCCTATATATGCCACCATGCCTGGTCAGTTGTGAGCTGTTCTATCCACTCTGGTAGAGGCAGCTACTCTCCTGGACTCCTCCTTTCCAAATAAACCTCTTTCTCAAAAGAGTTTTGGGTGAAGACCTTCATTCACTGATGCACAGAAGAACTTTGCTGGGACATCTAGTAGTGGACTGAGCAAGGGGGAGCTGAACATAAGAACCTTGCTAGGACATCCCACAGTGGAATGAGCATGGGGGAGCTGAACAGAACCTTGCTGGGATGTCCCTTAGTAGACTGAACAAGAGAGAGCTGGTAACACTGAGCCGGAGATTTTGGCTCTCCAGGAGAGGAGCAGGATTTCTGTGTCCTGTGGGGAGACCATCCCCCATCACACTTGGTATATCCCCCAGAGAGAGAGTCACAAAGGGGTTTCAAGCCCCAGAGAATCAAAAATTCCCCTTTCATTGAAATTCCTGCAGAATAAATAGTCTTCTCTTACATAAATTTCAATGGAAAGGCTTTCTCCACTAGCTATAGATGATGTGTTATGAGATGTAAATATCACTGGATGCTCAGGGTGGATTCTAGGTGAACCCAAGGCACACACTGGGTGCTCTTCTCTCCTTAACCCTCGTAACAAATGCTTTGCACAGCTCCTTCTCTGACTCACTGTGAAAATCAGGACCGAGCTGATTCTAACTCAGCAATCCATCACTTTCCATGCCTTCTTGATGCTTCTCGAATAAAGCTGTGGCCAGTCCAGCAAAGCTCTGACTGGAACAGCAACCCTTTCTCCCTCAGCTGGGTACTAGATCAGGGTCTTTCCTAATCAATAGAGGTCTGCAATAATTCAAATTGCATTTTCTAATTATTAGATCAATGGTATCCAATTTGTGTGGTGAAAGTCCATGTTGCATGAGAAACGACCCTGTCCCAAAGCATGTGGCTGACATCCTAACATTTCAACATCCTCAACATTTTAAAACTTGCCCTAGAAATCTCACCAATAAATTTCCACTGTTGTTTCTTGATATATCAGTAAATCTAGGAAGACTGCATGACCCTACACAGCACACTGAAGGTCCATTGGCAGGAGGGAAGTAGAGTTGAAAGCATGTTGGTGTTTTCACTGTGGATTATCAAGGTTCTTGCTCTGGGTCTGTTTATCTAGAATGTGGCTCAGTGCTTCTGAGCATCTTATGCACGCATCCATCCCGAAGGAGAAGGGTCCACTGATGAGCTTGCTTGCTTGCTTGCTTGCTTGCTTGCTTGCTTCCTTCCTTCCTTCCTTCCTTCCTTCCCTCCCTCCTTCCTTCCCTCCCCCCTCCTCCTCTCTCCCTTTCTTTCTTTCTTTCTTTCTTTCTTTCTTTCTTTCTTTCTTTCTTTCTTTCTTTCTTTCTTTCTCTCTCTCTCTCTCTCTCTCTCTCTCTCTCTCTTTCTTTCTCTCTACTGTTTTGTTTCTGTAATCAGTGGAAGGCCCCTTCTCTCTTCTTGTTCCTCTTCCCAATTCACTTTCCACCTTGCTTGCAGGGATTCTTAGATGGCACCCTGGGTCTGAATGCCATGGGCTGATGGTAGCATAAGGAAGATACAGACTGGAGCCACCATTATGCTCAGGCTTCCAGGATGAGCCCCTCCTCTTGAAATCCAAATGTTCAGCAACCCAGATGATGTGGACTAATCCTTCTGTAGCATGTCATTAATAATGTTTTACACGCAAACTTACAGAAATGATGATGGCACCCAATTAAGCTCTTTGAACTGAGAATGTTTGAGTCTCTTGGGAAAAAGAATGATGTATTATTTAAAACAATAATCTCTAGAGTTTGTTAAAAATTCATCACCAGTTCAATGCAATGAAGATTTATGGACTGCTTCACTGGCAGCTGCATGGAGGATACATATGTGTGCATATTTATGTGCAAATGTGTGCATGTATACATATGTGGCATTTGCCTCTGAAGACCGTATATTTATGTGTAAATGCTTATATGTGTATTATGCAGTATCTGTCTCGAGATTGCATATTTATGGGTAAATGCATATATGTATTATCTGTCTCCAAGGAATATACTGGGGCAACATACAATATAAAGGCCACATTACCAGGCAGGCATGTGATTTGCACTTTGCTTCTGTATGTCAGTATAGGAGCCCCATAATACAGCAGGAAGGTGCTAACATTTGTCTCACTCCATGGATAGGAATTTAACACTGAGGTTAATGGGCCTATGGAAGCCACTAAGCTGATAGGCAGTGAGACTGTCCCCATGCAACTGGAGGTCATCTGTACAGAAGGTGAGGGGCAGAGGTAGGTGGTGATGTGAGCTCTGTCACACTCTAGCTGTGCGACACTGTGCCAGGCAGTGTCTCTGGAGTAGTAAACGAGCAGGGGAAAGCAGAGCAGCTGTTTTTATTGGGCCATAATTCGTCCACATCTGTGTACTTACCAAAGCCATTAAGTAGCATTTATTCATTTCCTTATTAGGAATCAATTTTACGTGATGCTTATTGGCCGAGTTAAGTTATTGAAGAGGCTAGGGTTTGAAATGCATAGCTTTTGTTGGAGAATCTTAATGAAGTCGGGCTACTCTCTGCAGTGTGCTTTGATAGTTTGGAAGCAAGAGGTTCTCTGTGTCATGGAGGAAGCATTCTTTGTCCATGTAGAGTAGGATTTCCACAAATTCCTGATGGTTTTCGACTATCTGGTCCAAAGGCCAGATTTTTAAATAATAGGCAAAGGCACATAGGACAGAGAAAGGGACTCCCCTTGCTACATCTCATTGCCTTGCTACAGTGAGCTCCTGTGTGCTTACATGTGGCTAGGTTCAGTTTGTGTCAGTGTCTCCATGCTTCATGAGAGACATCCTTGTAGACGGTTCCATTTGTATTTCATTAACTGTGTGTTAGTTCTGGAGTAAAAGGACAATGGTTGAAGGAGTCTTGAGATGGCATTGCACTCATCCAAAAACCTTCTGAACCTCATGGCTACATATGGAGACACCAGGACTGCTTTGAAAATTCAGGGACACCTTCAGGGCAGAGCTCTTGTTCTGAGTAGCTCGAGGTGTCTGGGATACTTTGCCCTCCAGGGTTGAACTGTCTCCTTGTAGTGTCAGCCATTACTAACATTTTGGTGCTGAAACTTGGGACACCAAACCCAGAGTTTTTGCAATTTACTAACAGGAAGAACCTCACATGAGAAATTGCCTCCATCAGATTGGCTTATGGGCATGTCCGTGGGGCTTTTTGTTTGATGAATGTTTGATGTGTGAAGCACTGTGTGTGGTACCACCCCAGGCAAGTGGTCCTGGGTGATAGAAGAAAACTGGCTAAGAAAACTACAGTTAGCAAGCCAGTAAGCAGCATTCCTCCATGGCCTCTGCTTCAATTCCTGACTGAGTTCCTGGTCTGACTTCCTTCAGTGATACTCAGTGACATGGAAGTGTAAGCTAAATGAACCCTTTCCTCCCCAAGTTGCTCTGGTCATGATGTTTATCACAGCGACAGAAAGCCAACTAATATGAACCTGCCTCCTCTACTCTTAGATGTTCCGAGTTAGTGCTCAGAGGATTCTAATATCTCAGCAGAAGTTGAGAAATGCAACCCCAGGGTTTCTAGCTTTGGGGAGATCATAAGTTTTTATTGCCCTCTATGTGAATAATAATGAGTCTTATTTTCTGAAAAATAGAAGTGGTTTTATTTGTAATGTGAAATGTTTTTGTTTGTACACATAGGCTACTGGTTCTAGTGATTATGTACAACAAAAGGTAAGCAATCCATGTTATATCAACCGGGCACTTGAAAAACTGCAGGAATAAGTGAAAACATTTCATAAAAGTGTTGGCTGAGACAGGGATGCAGCTAGAGGTAGAGTGTTTGCTTGGCATGTGTAAGGTCCTGGGTTTGAGCCTACTACTACTAGACAGTCAAATAAATAAATACCTAAGTTGAGGCCTCTTTAATATGAATCTTTTCGTTATACATGGGTGCACATATTAGCAAAGCTATATGTGAGGAGTGTGACATGCCTCTTGCCTTGCTGCCTGACCCATGTACCCCTGAAGAAGCTCTGCTGTCACTGCTTGCCTCCAGCCCACTGAGTGTCTGTGTGAAGACTAGAAATGAGCATTCCTCACCAGGACACATGCAGCCAGCTCCCAGGCATGGGACTTCCTTTGGCTTTTTGGTTCCATTAGAACTAACGTTGGTGGCTGCGGCTTCTGGGTAGTTGATTTGCCTGCCTAGTGCAGTCCTGGAGTAGCCACCCAGCAAGACTGTCAGCCCTATAGCCCTTGGCTGCCACTTGATGACCAGCTCTGATGCCTTGGGGCAGCTGCTGGGCTCCAAGTCATACTCTCCTGGTGCTTGCCTTGGGGCAAGATGAGGTACCAGTCTGGTTCAAAGGGAAGGAAGTCAGCACCCTCTGCAGAACCTCCTCCACAGAAGCTGGGGACTCCAGTTCATGGCTGCATGCCAACCACATTTCCTTGCTTCACCTCACTCCAGCCCTTTTTACTGGGCTTCCAGGCCCCACGGTAGATACAGTGATGGAGATAGTTGAAGCAGTTCCCACAGTCACACAGGGTCACACTCATGACTTTCCACATCCGCCCAGGTCTTGACTCATGGCTGGGCCCTGCTCACCTACCCCATCTCTCCAAGTTGTCACTCAGTTTGGTCAGGTCCCAAAGAAACTCAGGACAAGTGGCTAACTGTGGTGCCTATTAGTATAGCAAAGGACATGTTGGCACTAGGCTCTACCTCTGACCCTCCCTCAGCTCTTTTCACCACATGCCCTACCCTAAACCTCTAGTTTCTAATTCCTGTAAAAATCTGCCATTTTGGCCATGTGCTTTCATGGTCCTCCACACCTGGCTCTCAGTCCCTCCTCTTGGCCCTCTCTCCTCTCTCTCCCCATCTTCTCTCTCTCCCCCTTGCCCTCCCTCTCATAGCTACGTCCAGTCTACTGGCCGTGTTCAGTTTATACTTTTCCTCACTGCTGTGGACTTTTGCAGATGCCTCTGGCTGAACTCTTCCTCGTATCTACAATAAAAACCCTCTCCTCAACCATATCCTGGAGCGGCCATGTCCCCGTTCCATTCGCGAGTTCGGAAACCCTGGCCCTGCCTAGCTCATGCGTCCTGACTTGCTGTGACTGGAGCCAGGAGATGTTCACCGAGATCATTGTTTTGTTGTGGGATTGTTTATCAGTGCATCCCTTTCGTCCCTGGTCCATAGAAGGTGACAACCCACAAATGTAGCTGGAGTTTTCTCCAGTCCTGCCAGCCAGCTTCACGGACCCCACAACTGCTTATAAAATAATCACTCAGAAGCTCATATTAAGTAAACTGTGTGGTGGTATTGTATTCTCCAAAATATCGTGTACCCAAATAAACTTCTCTGGGGGTCAGAGACAGGACAGCCACAATATTAAACATAGAGGATAGGCAGTGGTAGCACATGCCTTTAACCCTAGCATTCCAGAGGCAGAAATCCATCTGTTCAAGGATACAGCCAAGCATGGTGACTCACATCTTTAACCCCAGAAAGCGAGCCTTTGATCCCAGGGAGTGATGGTAGAAAACAGAAAGGTATATAAGGCATGAAGGTCAGAAACTAGAAGCATTTGGCTGGTTAATCTTTTAGGCTTTGGAGCAGCAGTTCAGCTGAGATTCATTCTGGATGAGGACCCAGAGGCTTCCAGTCTGAGGAAACAGGATCAGCTGAGGAACTGGTGAGATGAGGTAGCTGTGGCTTCTTCTGCATCTCTGCTCTTCCAGCATTCACCCCAATACCTGGTCTCAGGTTTGATTTTATTAATAAGACTCTTTAAGATTCCTGCTACATCACTGCTCTGCCATTAGCTCAGGCCTACCATTGTCTAGCTCTTACACTTAACTCAGCCCATTTCTGTTAATCTATATGTTGCCACATGTTCCGTGGCTTTACCTGCTGCCTTTACATGCTGTTCCCCAGATGGTAGGCTGGTGTCTCTTCTTCTCCTTCCTGTTCTCCCAATTTTCCTCTCTGCTTGTCCTGCCTATACTTCCTGCCTGGCTACTGGCCAATCAGTGTTTTATTTATCAATCAGTCATCCACAGCACACAAACGTCTGCCACACAGATGGGAATGACATGGCAGGGCCCAGTTCTAGTGCATCTAACCTTGTTAAGCAATGCTTTGGCCCCTGGGGCTTTCTCTGTCCCTGCTGAGAGAAGCAGGGGAGGTCAGGGGGACACCCAGCTCACTGCTCCCCATGGGTGACTCTCCACTCAATCATGACCTCCGGAAGCAGAGGCTCAGTCTTCATTTCTGTGCTCCCCTCTTAATTCTAGCCCATGGGCCATATTCAGTCAGGCTTTTTTTGTTTGTTTGTTTGTTTGTTTGTTTCATTTTGTTTTGGGCATTTCTAGTTCAGGCTGGCTTTGAACTCACTATGTAGCAGAGGATGCCTTGAACTTCAGCATCTCCCACCTTCGCCTCCTGAGTGTTGGCATCACAGTCCTGCACAGCTGGGATCTGGTTCACAAGGTGCTCAGGATTGAACTTAGGGCCTCATACATGCTCAGTAAGTCACTCTACTGTCCGAGTCATCTCTAGCCCCCTTGTTAGGTTTTGATGAGTGAATTAATACCATTCTCTCTCTCTCTCTCTCTCTCTCTCTCTCTCTCTCTCTCTCTCTCTCTGTGTGTGTGTGTGTGTGTGTGTGTGTGTGTGTGTGTGTGTGTGTGCAAACCCCCACAATAGTCACTGAGGTCCATAGCACTCTGGAGGCAAGCTGACATTTTAAATGCTTCTGGAATGTTCATTGACTTCCCTGGTCAAGGTGGCCGTTCTCCCTGACCTCAGAAGTGACTCTGTCTCCTCTCCCCACTGAGAGGAAGAAACATGTACGAATGCACTAAAAGTCTCTCCCTAGCATCTGCTCACAGTCCTTCAGGAGCAGGCACGACCCAGGCCCCTTCCAGGACAGGTGTGACTATTCCCTTCTTCTCTGTAGTCCTCCCCCTCGTTCCCGTGTGTCTATTCTGCTTTAGAAGATGCACTACATGGACCCGAAGGGAGTTCTTTGAAGTGGAAGTACCCTATCAATCTAAGCGAAGAAATATAAAACCTGCTTCCCATCACACTCCACTTCTCTCCCTCCCTAGCGGGAGAAGCTAAGCCTGGCCCTTGTCGTTCTCTTTGATGGTTTCCTGGCTACGCCACCTCCCTTTTATCTCACACTAGAGTCCACCCAGGTCAGTCGATGTAAATGTCCACTGCAGAGACAGTGAGGCTTCTTTTAATGAAGACATCACATTTTGATGATGAGTGCCATCCCTCCAGAAGCGATATCCTAGGGATGGAAAAAGGATAGGATTTGAAAGATACCGTCAAGCATGAGGCAGGTGCGGGGACTTGGAAACGTGGTAAGCCTGATGACCTCAGGGCCCCTGTTCTGTGACGTGCAGCTGCATTCATGGTGGGAGCTCCAGCCTGCAAAGAGTACTGCAGAGCTGAGGCTGCCCTGCTGTGGAGCCCGGCCAGTGTGCTCAACCAGATTGAGCCCAAAGAAGAGAGTAGCTGATTCCCACCCTGTGTGCCCCGGAGGTATTTCTGCTGCTGTCTGGGGGGACCTGACTGAGCTAGCAAGGGCTGCCCTCCATTACAACGCCCCCAAAGTCACCTTTGAGTGTTTATTTCAAGACTTGTGTCCTTTTATAGCATTCAAGCACCTTTTCAGTTCTCTGTTTGATCTGTTGTTCTCATACTGTCTACTCCAGGCCCAGAGGACAAAGAGTTTTGCTTTAAAAGGTTAAAACCTGGGACTGTGATTAAAGAAATAATAAAACTGTAATTTAGTTCAGGGGAAGGTATTAAAGCTCCCAGAGGTGCAGAACTAGATGTGGAACTTAGCTAAGATGCTTGGTGATCTCCACTGGAGGCATCTGTGAGGAGGGATGCCTATATTCAGACACCAGTGCACAGGGCACCTGAATGAAAGCTGGTTTACACAGGGAGCTTTAACACAGTCACAGGACCTTGTGTTGGCTGATGGAAGGACTTGCATCTCCTGATCGCCATGCAGGAGCAGAAGGTTATTTTCAGTACAGGAGAGTCTTCCTGTAGGCCTCATCTGTGAAGTTGGAGGCCAACTCCAGCTCCCTGCACTTCTCTGTTCTTGTGGTGGCCCCACTGCCATGGTGATTGCCGCATCAAGTTTTTGTTTTTCTGGGGAAAACACAAATGAATGTCCAATCTCCTCAGATGGGCACCAATGGCAGCTGGAATTATTATTTTGCTGAAGTCCACTTTGGTGAGACCAACAAGTTTACCATGCTTTCTCACAGAGTGTAGATGAGGCATGGTTTAAAGGTGCTGGGGCCATCCCCCAGCAGTGGTATCACTTCAAAGACCCACCATGCTGTAGAAAGAAGAAGTAACTCTCATCTCAAAGGAATAAAGGAGATGGTTCATTCTGGAACCAAATATGAGTGACAATGGCCTGGGAACCCAGATTTAATTCTTCCCAAATGACATGTTCCTGTGTGGTAGCAATTCCATGAACATTTTATAGTCATAAAATGGCATATTTTCCAAATTCCTTGGTGGCAATATCAGATAGGCAGTTCACAGAAAAGTGGGTGAAACTCCATCTCAGTCCTCAGATGCTATCTGACAGCATTCTTAGTCCTTTGGTTGATTTGAAACTGCGGTCTGTACCTTCCAAGTGGTTTGCCTAACGGTTACACAGATGCTGGATCAGGTACAGAGGACAGCAGTAAACAGCCACTAAAGGGCCTCAAGATGGCCCGAGATAATCTGGCTGTGGACTTGGTAACACTCCAACCTCAGTTTCTAAGTGGTCAATCAACCTTTGTAGTCATGGCCTCCTTCCAAGGGTTCTCGCTTTCATTCACACCAACATGGATGGCTACCTCATGCATGCTGCTTCATGGCATCCTGATTTTAATCAGCCATTTATTTCTCAATAGTCTAGCATTTCTCAAGATTACTTGCATCTGGGGAAAGGGTGATACCTGGAATCTAGGGTGACAGTCCCCTGAAACACTCTAGGAAGTGTCAATAACTCAACTATCGCTACCAAAGACACAGCTACCAGATTGAGCCCGAAGAAGAGAGTAGCTGATTCCCACCCTGTGTGCTGTTCTGTGTTGTTCTGATGTTGTTGCTATGGCTATGTAACAAGAATGGCATCTTGTTATAACGGGAGAAATAGAGGCACACAATAGTGATAGAACTCCTACTTCTCCTGCTGCTCTCCTGTGTTTCAAAGCTGTATTTGACAAGTCCAATGTTGACCCTGAGGCTCTAAGAGGCCAAAGCAAATATGAAGTAAAAGGTAGAGCCAAGACTCAGGATATAAGAACACCTCACACTGAGGAGCCTAAACTGCCCTCATAACTGGCTTGTGACTGTATGACAGTCTGGCAGTCTGGCTGCATGGGCCACATGAAGGCCATTGGAAGCAAAGTCCAGCATATGAATTTGATCTTTGCTATAGCCTGAATGTGAAATGGCCCATATAGACTTAAATGTTTGGAAATAAATTTCCTGTTTTATGGTACTGTTTAGGAAGAGGCATTTAGGAGGAGAGGACCATTTGGAGGATGCTGGTGGATGTCTTTCTGTATGCTGTGAATATATGTTGTTCCCATTGGTTAATAAATAAGCTGCTTTGGCCTATGGCAAGGCAGCTTAGAGGCATGCAGAAAATCTAAGAGAGAGACAGGAAGAAGAAAGGCAGAGGCAGAGGAGATGCCATCCCGCCGTCCAGAGAGCAGCATGTAATGGTACACAGGTAAAGCCGTGGAACATGTGGCGACATATAGATTAATAGAAATGGGCTGAGTTTAATTATAAGAGCTAGTTAGCAAGAAAATTGAGCCATAGGTGTAGTGGGTAGCCTTTCCAGCTTTGATCTAGAAGTTCCAACCCCCAATGAGGCTTCAGTAACTGTCACGCCTACAAGGCAGGGCCGAGACAGGACCCTGAAGAACCGAGATCCAGATAGGCCAGCTCTCTTGGTTCCTGGACCCTGGACCCTGGAGGTAGACAGAGCAGAGTTCTCCAGAGAACACCGCCAGACTGCGCTATACCTTTGCCAGACCCTGTAACCTATCCCTTCACTTGTAAGTTACCCCACAAAAATAAACCTCCTATTTAACTACATGGAGTGGCCTTAATAATTTCACCAATATTTGGCGCTCACATGGGGCAAATTCCAAAGGCCTGGGTGTCTCCCACCCTCAGCTTCCATAGCCATACAGTCTGTAATTAATATAAGCCTCAGTGTGACTATTTTATAAACAACTGCAGGACTGCGGGTGAGAGATTTGTGACCGCGGGCCAGGCAGAACAGGAAGTCATTTGACTACAGGAAGAGGTAGATGGGCAGGGGTAGGCTTGAGGCTTCTGACCTCTTCTCTCTGCTTCCTGACCTGGGAGACAAAGGCAGTCAGCAGCTGCAGT
Source organism: Onychomys torridus (assembly GCF_903995425.1). NCBI lineage: Eukaryota > Metazoa > Chordata > Mammalia > Rodentia > Cricetidae > Onychomys > Onychomys torridus. Next base: position 71,411,147 of record NC_050455.1, read on the forward strand.
GCCTGCTGCCTGGAACGGCCCACCACTATGTCTTCCCAGCATGATGGGCTGCACCTGAACCCTGAACAAAACAAAGCTTTCTTCCCACAGTTGCTTCTTGTCACTGATTCAGTCACAGCCGTGAGAAGAGTAACTCATGCATTCCTTGTCATCAGAGACAAGAAGGCAAGTGGGGGTGGGGAGTGTCCGTGACACTGAGTTTCTGGCCATCTTCTATGTACTTCTCTCAGAGCTTGACCTGGGTATGGGATTCCTCCAGCAGCACCCCCCAAAGGTTCATAGCCTTGGAACATGTTTACATGAAAGGTTAATGTGATGTGATTTTACATGTGAGGTACATGTGATGGTTGATATTGATGGTCAACTTTCCAGGACTTAGAACAACCTTGGAGACAAATCTCTGGGCATGTCTCTGAGAGTTTCCAGATTGTGCTGAGGTGGGGAGACCCACTGTAAATTTGGGTAGCATCATTCCGTAGTCTCGAGTCTGAAATGTGGGTTGGGCACCGTGGGTTGGGCACCAGCACTCAGTGCTTGCTCTCTCTCTCTCTCTCCTTCCTGATTATTGATGTGTGATGCTAATTAGTCTTATCAAGAAAAACCAGGAGTCAAATATTGGGGTTAAAGCTAAACGATCAGAGAAGCAGGGCAGCAGCCACTAGAGACTTCTTACCTCTACAAATCCTCAGACTGAAAAGGGGACTGAGATCAAGTCTCCACCACCTTATATTCCCATCTCCACCTCCTGATTGTGCTGGAATCAAAGGCATGAGCCTTCCAAGTGCTGGGATTAAAGGCGTGAATCACCACTGCCTGGCCTCTGTGGTTAACTGGTGGCTAGCTCCACCATCTGATCTCAAGGCAAGTTTTATTTGTCAGAGCACAAACAAAATGTCATACAACAATTGTGGCAGCAATATGGCCAGTTACCTCTCACTGCTGTGGCTTCCCCAGAATGATGGATCCTTGAGCTGTGAGCTAGACCAAACTCCTGTTCTTTATGTTGCTTCTTTTAGGTATTTTGTTGAAACAATCAGGAAATAGTTGATAAAATGTATAAGATATGAGAATTTTCCCAAGAGAAGATATCTCTTGACATCCACAAAGCCAGTGGAGGGGAAGCATTTTCCACCAACTCCTATACAGAACACTGTATAACCTCCACCCACGAAGAGCCCTCAAGATCCAGTATCCCCAGCCATAGGGTTCCAGGGATCAGCATTCCCCATAGCTACTGTAGTGACACATGGAAACAGTCCCGGGGCTCAGTGTCAAGGGTAGAGGGCACTAGGACAAGTGGGAAACAGGCTCTCAGTCACTACTGCAGCACACAGCAAGATACCTCCACACACACACACACACACACACACACACACACACACACACACTCACTCACAAACACACCCAGTGCAGACCCAGGGATGGTTGTTAAGAGCAGCTTACTCTTGATGACCACTGGGAGCTCACAAGGAGGAAGAGCTGAAGTCTTGGGGGGCGATGTGTCTATGCTTCACCCTTGCCTCTTGCCCAGGTATAGCTAATGCCACAGAAAAACAATCAGCTGAGGAGCATCATGGGGCTCAGCTTCATCCCTGCAGGTACCCACTTTGGGAAAGCACGTGGCTTTCTGGGAAGGGTTTTTTCCTGGTTTTGGGGTTGGGATTTTGTTCCTGTGAACTCCGTGCTGTTGGAAAAACTGATAATTAAGTAAGATCAGTACCCTGGGGTTCTCTCTCTCTCTCTCTGGATCAGGGTGGGCCTTTTAGCTCAGAGAACAGCAGGAAACCCCACCTACTGATGCTCTTATACCCTTGTGACTGTGGTGCATAATATCTTTAATTTGGCAATTTAGTGACAGAATTTGATGTTGGTAAGTCTGTTTTCTGATATATGTATTCTCAGAGTGTTTACATCATCTACAAATAGACAAAATTGAGGGTGTTGAAGTAGATAACTGGCTGATCGTGGGGTCTGAAGAAGGTCCACACGACAGTCCATCAGAGGTGCTTGTAGGACAAGGATGACACATCCAAAGCAAGTTAATCATATACTTAGCTACTGGATATTTTGCCAAGCTGAATGACAGCTGGATGGGCCTACAGTTCCACAGAATGCAGAATGGAGTACAGGAAGCAACCACAGTTGGAAACTGTCCTGGGAGTTATGGTTCCTTCTCTTGGTGCCACCTGGACACTGTGTAGAGTCCCTCCCGGTGGTTTATGTGCACTCCTGGGGCCAGGGTCCCAGTCCTGTCATTAAGACAGGCAACTGTCAGCATGTGTGCCCAAGCATTTGAAAGCACTTTGAAAATTGCACAGAAAGTGCCATCGTACTTGAGGCAGCTAAAAATTGACTTTCATTCAAAGAAAAGAAAATAAACGAAGAGCTTCAGATCTAATTAAGAAAGGTGTCCTTGATCCAATTATACATGCATAGTGTCTACAGCAATTCTGGTCCTGGATGCTAATGGTTTGTAGGCCCATTTAAATTATGACGTTGAACACCCACTGCCATCACACACACCAGTGGAGCTCTGCAGGTGGTTGTGAGCTCTCCTGTGGGGCTGTTTCCCATTCAAGCTGCGCCAACGTTGCCTTCATTATTAGCTGTGCTAATAGTTATTTACACTGGTGTCCAAGCTCCAGGTGCCCTCTTCTCGGACTGCCTTCCTGCCCTTTCAGTCTTGATAATGCTTTATGTTCTGAGGCTCTCAATAAGCCTCTCTCTTCATCCTGGAAGCCATCTTGGACTCCTGAGTCTGGTGTGAATGCCCCCAAAGCAGAGAACCTTTCTGCTGAAAGCATGTGTTATTCAGAGTCACTGATACTTGCTGCTGCTGAATGTCTCCAAAAGTACAAAGATGATAGATGTCAAGGCCGTACTAGTCCCAATCACACAGTCAAAAAGAAGATACGGACCCAGAAATGGATGACCTGTTCACTAGCCTGCTCATTGACTTGTAGGATAGTGGTTAGGAGTGTGAGGGACAGAGAAATTGGAAGAAGCAGCCAGCACAGGAATGCAGATTCTCTTCTCCTTAAACAGAGGCCACTGTCACGACTGCCATGGCCAGAGGCCACTGCAATTTCTTCTGTCTTTCAACATGGACTCACACAAATGATATATTCACATGTGTGGCGTATACATCATGCATATCCACATCCATACATATTGATTTATTATTCTTTTGGCACGGTTTCTCTAAATAACACTGATTAATACAGATTTTGGGAGCAGAGAACTGGGTTCCCCACTCCCATGTCTATGCATTTCTTAAGCCTTTGAAACTGGTTAATAGGAGGGATTTAGGGTCAACACTTGGAGATGTGGATGCTTTGAGTAGAGCTTAATGGGAGCTTCTTGTGGGATAGACAAAAGTCAAGAGTAGTAGACAACATTTTGTGAAGGAGATTTTAAGATAGCTTACTGGCAGCGTTACTCCTGGTTGCTTTTAGCCAGGTTTTTAGTGAGCATCGGGAACACAAGGCAAAGCAGAAAGATGAGGAAAGTGTGATTTCTGTAAACAAACAAAACAAAGCAAAACAAAAAAACCAAAAACCAAAATACACGTTTAAAATCGTACAGAAAGTTGAAGCTATTAAGAGAATAGAATCATTAAAAAAAAAAAAAAGTCAAGTTCACCAGGATGATATGAAGGGCACTGTTATGGTATTTCAGATATTGGTGAGATCCCATCCATCAAAGGCCCCAGGGTGTAAAACTGAATATTCAATAGGAAGACTCCCCTTTGCAAGGTGAGTGACATTTGTGTTCTCCTCAAGTAAGACTGCTTATAGAAGATTCTCAGAAGCCTTGGCAACTGTGGTCCAGCAGAGCCCTGATACTGCTCAATCCAGCAGGAGAGTGCAATCATAAATGTGGTGCTGGTTTGATTGATTATTTTGATGGGGAGCAGGTTCAAGTTAAAAAAGTTACAGGATTGTTGAAGCTTCTACCTGGACTTTTAAGGAAAGCCTGTGAGACAATGCAGGATACATGTCAGAGTTGGACTCTTGGCAGTGAACCCCTTAAAATGTTCTGTTCAAAATTTGGAGGGTGAGCCCAAATTTTAATGGAAACCCCCACATATTAGAGTTTCCAGGAATGTGGCATATTTACAGAGAGCTTTAGGCACTGATTAGATCCAGCCTAGGAGAGAGCCCATGCATGCTGCAAATGATAAGACATAGGTTCTTGTGTTAGAGTTCAGAGTATGCCACTGTGTGCCCGAGATGCTGAACACAGAGTTACAGGAGTTAATGTCTGCTCTGCTGAATTTCTCTCCCTCTTCTCTCCATGCCCCAGTTCCTGTGTTTTGAAAAGGGAGCATTCACTCTGTGCCATTGTACATTCCAAGCATGTAGCTTTCTTTTTATTTTACTGGAGCTCACACTGGAGACTTAACCTTGAGTCTCAGAAGAGACTGCAAACTTGGATTTTTGAACAATTTTGGAACTGTTAAGGCTATGGGGATCCATTTTGCATTATGGAATGGCCCTGAGCTTTGTGGGGTCCAGGACAAAGTGTTATGGGTTAAATTTGAAATATTCCCAATGGGTTCGTAGTTTGAAAGGTGATTGCCTAGCTGGAGGCATTATTGGGGGAGGCTGGGAACCTTCGTGAGGTGAGGTGGGGCTGTGCTGGTAGAAGTAGATCATGGAGAGAGGGACTTTGAAATCAACACTGAGGCCTCGCTCCTGTTGCACTCTCTGCTTCCTGTTCTGTCGTTACGTGAGCAGCCTCTGCCACATGCCTCTACTGCCATGAGTGCAGCCTCTGCCATGCAACCCTTGCTGTGGAATGTTCAAGTATGTCAAATGTGTTGCTCTGATTGGTTAAAATAAAACACTGATTGGCCAGTAGCCAGGAAGGAAGTATAGGTGGGACAAACACAGAAGAGAAGTCTGGGAAGTGGAAGGTGGAGGCAGGGAGAGACATTGCCAGCCACTGGCATGACAAGCGAGATGTAAGGTACAGGTAAGCCACGAGCCACGTGGCAAGTTATAGATTAATAGAAATGGGTTAATTTAAGATTGAAGAAGTAGATAACAAGAAGCCTGCAATGGCCATACAGTTTATAAGTAATATAAGCATTTGAGTGATTATTTTATACATGGGTTGTGGAGACCTTCTCTCCAGCTACAAATTTAGTAGACTAAACCATCTGAAGCTGTGAGCCAGCATAAATCTTTCCTCCATTAATTCGTTTTCAGGTATGATGTTATGCAAAGCAAAATTACCTAATGCAGTCCATACCTTCTTGAAATCTAAGAAGAAGAGGCAATTTCAGGATAAATCAATGTGCAAGGCTGCACAGAGGTGAAATTTTCCTCCAGGTCTGAGGTGAAGACAGAAGCAGGAATGAATGTCAGGTTGTTGGAGTATGATGTATTTGTTCCGTCCACCCAGGAACATACAGAACTAACAACAGTTCATGCAAAAGTGCTTTAGGGGGTTGGCGAGATGGCTGGGGTTTGGAGTGTTTGCTGATCTTGCAGAGTACCTGAGTTTGGTCCCCAGCTCTCCTGTCACAATGGCCAGTCCTCCTTCTTCAGGACATCCAACATCCTCTTCTAGCCTCTGCAGGCACCTATATGCATGCTCTCTCTGTCTCTCTTCATCTCTCTCTGTCTCTATCTCTGTCTCTCTCTATCCCCATAAAAATAAATAATAAAATAAATCATTTAAAAAATAATTTTGGAATATGTCTTAGTTAGGGTTTTCATTGCTGTGAAGAGTAACCATGACCACAGCAACTCTTACAAAGAAAACTTTTAATTGAAGGGGCTCACTTAGAGTTTCAGAGGTTCAGTCCATTATCATCATGGTGGGGAGCATGGTGGCATGCAGGCAGATGTGATTCTGGAGGATTAGCTGAGATTCTTACATCTTTTAGGCAACAGAAAGTCGATTGACACACTGGGCAGTATCCTGAGCATAGGAAACCTCAAAGCCCACCCTCACAGTGACACACTTCCTCCAACAAGGGTATATCCACTCCAACAAATGGATACCTCCTAATAGTCCCAACCCCTATGAGATTATGGGGGCCAATTACATTCAGACTACCACAGAATATAAATGAAAAAATGATGTTTTATTATGATTTGCTTGAGATATTTGGTATCAATTCCATTGTATTCAACAAACACAAATCTTGCAGAATCAAATTGCTTTAAAAAGTAAGCCCATATGTTACTCTATAATGTAATAGACATTCTTAAGATTAACAAATGCATATAGAGCTATGAAAATTGACCTCCCTTATTTTTATCCTTGTGATAAGAGGAGGGCAGCAGATCACAAGAAATCAATTAGCCTTTGTTGGGCGAGGGCCACAATTGAAAACGGTATGACTGGAACTCTGACATTTCTTTGGCTTATTCTCTTTTTCTTACAACACTGAAGCCAAGTTTTCAGCTACCATGAATCAGGAGACGGTTTAGTAGGATTCAAAGAAGTGTGTGGTTGCCTTGACATTTGGTTAATATTGCTATCTACATGGATAACTCGTGAGTGCGGGGCCGACACTGAGCCTTGGAGGCAATTTGGTAGGAGGCCTAATCCCCAAAAGGCATAATTATGCATCTTCACTTTCCTGGAAGGAAAAGTGCAGTCTCTCTCGTGCATTCTAAGACCTCTCGTCTGACCTTACCGTTGTGCCTTTGGAGCGTAGTCTCCTTGCACTGACGTGAGCCTGGCCTGGAAGCAGCATGATGCTGGTGTGCACCGTGGAACGTTCTCTGACTTTATAAAATAGGCATAAGTGAACAAAAGGAATGATGAGTGCTTTTTCATGCAAGGAACAATATATCACAAAAAATCTAAATGAATTTGACAATTACAGGGAACAGTCCTAAGCATATCAATTTAAGATACATTTGCAAGAGGGAAATGATTTTCAATTTATATATGTCATTCCAGGTGTTTCTTCAGTGGCTTAGGCAAAGCAAAAAAAAGATTTTTGGACTTGTATTAAATTGGTCCATAATAATCTGGGGGCTTTTTTTGTTGTTGTTTAAATAGTTGTCAGGAGTCAAATAAAAGTCAGGAAGTTAACTCAAGTGATGTTTGGGCTTCTCTATAGAAGTAGGTTGTAAGTGAGGAAATGAATGGGGACTGGGATGAAGGCTTAGTCAATAAAGCACTTGCTTTGAAAGTGTGGGGACCTGATTTTGAGCCCTAGAATGCACATTTAAAAAGCCAGAGATGGTGATGGGCACTTATAATCCCAGTGCTGGAGAAATAGGGAAGGGCGGATCCCTGGGGCTCACTGGCTAGTCCAGCCTAGGTGACCTGCCAAGTTCCAGGCCAGTGGGAGACCCTGACTCATAAAAAAGATGACCTCTGGTCCTCACTCTCTCTCTCTCTCTCTCTCAATCTCTCTCTCTCTCTCTCTCTGTTTCTGTCACACACACACACACACACACATACATACACTCTCACAAATAAATTAACATGTACACAAAGGAATGCAATCTAGAGTCTAGAGGCCAGGGCAGTAACAGATGCTATCTAAGGATGACTTAGTTGACATCCACATACACAGAACCTTTTAGAGTAGAAGAGATCAGCGAAGCCAATTGGCCTTCGTAGGTATAAATGGAACCTGTGCTAATCTTGCCACTGAGAGATGGGCAGATGATACAACCCAGTCCACAGTGTGCTGCAGGCAGCAAGCTATCAAAAAATAAGACCCACCATATAACTCCTGTGTACTGGTCCACTTTAAATTTTTGACAGAACTCTCTGAAATACTAAGAGGAACTTGACATTTGTGTCCCGAACATTAGCCCAATAGGAAAAAAACAAAAACAAAAACAAAACAAAACAAAACAAAAACCAACAACACATGATTCCCGCTATTCATGTGAAATTAGAGGGTGAATGGAGACAGCGAGCTCATCAGAGATGTGAAGACTATGGTGTGGGCGCTGGCTGAGCTCGCAGGTGCTGCCTTTCTCATTCAGTCATCACTTACCACACACTGCCTGCTCGAATCAAGGTGCAGGCCTGTTGTCAGGGTCAGGGGAATGCTCTGCCCTCACAGGACTCATAGGACCTGTGTGAGACCAGCATTCTTGCATGAAGATTGCAGAGAGGAGAGGTGATCCCGGCTGGCAATGAGGCAATGAAAACATTCTCCACAGTATCTCTAATGGTCTTTGGACGCCGTGACTCAGGTGTGGTGGAGTTTGGGATAACATGGGGGATCAACAGAAGCCCAGCATATAGCTGGGATCCCTTCAGGAAGGCCTTTATTAATTAGGCCATGGATTTGTTTTCTGAGTGAAGTTAAGAACCGTGGGAAAGTTTTGACCAGAATAGAGGTTGGAAGGGACGCTAGACTTACCTCAGGTGCAGGGGGAGACTGAGAGGGGCACAGCTCCAAGAAGGGAAGCCAATGGGAGGCAGCTGCATAGAGTTGAGAGGGAGGCAATGCCATGTGCCGAGATGGTGAGTCAGGAGTGAAGGGACACTTGGCTGCACGTTTAAGGAAGGTCAACCTGAAGGAGAGGAGAAAACAGTTACACGGGAGGTACATTTCGTTTCCCTGAACTTCCTAAATAACCAAATTTCTTCTTGTTTAGAGAGGAAAGTCTGTGAGGAGCAGGTATAGCTTGGGCTCACTCAAATCTCCAAATGGAAGAGCCAGCTAGGTGGACAGAAGAGGAACCAGTGGTGGGAGAATTTGCCTAGAGTTCGGGGGAGATGCCAGAGATGGTGATTTGGAGGGTGCTGGCATTCACATGGCATTTGAAATCCTGAGACAGGGTTAAATGACCAAGAGCAGTCATTTAATAGACATTGGGGATCTAATGACTGAGTTCAGGTGACTTTCAGCATTACAGATTCCAGGAGATGGGTACATTAACACAGGAGATGAGTACTGAAGAGAAGCGGGTGGGGACGGGTCAAGACAGGGAGTCAGATTGGAAGCTAAAGAACGCCAGTGTGATCCATTGCACACAAGTCCACTGGGCGAGGACTAAGCATGGTCTCTTTGCACACAAGCATGGTGGGGTGTGTGTGTGACCAACCAGCAGGTTCAACACTCCCTGAATGTTATCAGTTCTGAGCCTTGAGTGCTTATAGCTTACAGCTCTGGACTCTCAAATCCAAGGACTTACAGTGCAGGCTTTCAAAGCCAGAGGCTTAGAGCTCTGGGGTGTTAGCCTAGTGGCCCAGCATGCAGCAGCTAATGCTACAGCTCTGAGATTTGAGTGTTGGGGTTTTCAGTTCTCAGCTTTATTGCTGAAGAATAGATATTAATTTTAGTTTTTTCAGCTTGACACAACCTAGAGTCACTGGGAAGAGCGAACCTCAACTGGAGAATAGCTTTGATTCAACGGCCTGTGCCCGTGTCTGTAAAACATTGCATCCATTGATGATTGCTACAGTAAGGCTCAGATTACCGTGGGTGGTATCATCCCTGGGCAGGTGGTCCTGGGCTATAGAGGAGAGCTGGATGTGCACAAGCCGGGGAGTGTGCCAGTGAGCAGCACTACTCTCTGGTCTCTGCTTGATTTCTGCTTGACTTTCCATTCTGACTTCCTTCGGTGATGACTGTGACCCGGAAGTGAAAGTGAAATAACCCCCTTCCTCCCCTCAATTGCTTTTGGCCAGGGTGTTTGATCAGAGCAGCAGAGAAGCAAGCTAGGAGAGCCACGTTAGGTGATTCCTCAGAAGCAGAGGCGAACAGCTAGCCATGGGTGCTCTCTGGAACTCTTCAAGGGACTGGATCTCATAGTCCTACTGGTTCATGCCTTCCTAGCTTCTTGCCTTCTGAGATCTTGGCTCTTCCACTGCTTCTGGATGCTCTCAGGGACTCTCAGTCCACCATATAGTTATTGCTGGACGTGCCTGCAGTAGACGGCATGGGAGGTGTCTACTCTCTGTACAAGCAGCTCGACCCTTTGATTTAAAGCACACATGGGCTATGAGTGGGGCCTAGGTGGTAGGACCAAGTGGACAGTACCCCGGAGGGAGGTCTTTGGATGGCTGCGAGGAGACGAGTTCTGCTTGTATTGCCATGACTCATGGGTGACTTGCTGGCTGTCATGGATGCTCTCTCTGATCAGATGGAGACCTGCTGCAGGGAGGTCCTGGCACATTGTGGGTAAGGTCATCTGAAATAGCTGTAGGGCAATTATCTAAAGGTCCTCTGAACATTTCTTGGCCAAAACCAAGTCTCTTCCTAGAGCAAAGCTGTTGTTGGTACAAAGGGTGTGACAGTTGTAGTGGTGGCCATTTCTTGAACCAAGCCTCTTCGGGGCTTCTGTGGTTGGCTGAAAGTCTCCACTGATAAGATAGCAGCTGTTTGATTGGCAGTTGCTGGTGGTTGCTGCATAAATGGCAGGGCTGGTGTTGTAGGAGCCATTGATACAACCTCGGGAGTGGGAGACATGCATCCCACCACCGTCTCCTCAGGAGTGGGAGACATGCATCCCACCACCGTCTCCTCAGGAGTGGGAGACATGCATCCCACCACTGTCTCCTCAGGAGTGGTAGACATGCATCCCACCACCGTCTCCTCAGGAGTGGGAGACATACACCTCACCACCGTCTCCTCAGGAGTGGGAGACATGCATCCCACCACTGTCTCCTCAGGAGTGGTAGACATGCATCCCACCACTGTCTCCTCAGGAGTGGTAGACATACACCTCACCACTGTCTCCTCAGGAGTGGTAGACATACATCTCACCACCGTCTCCTCAGGAGTGGTAGACATACATCTCACCACCGTCTCCTGGCTCAGGAATTATGAAGCACATTGCAGCAGCTCCTGCTCTGGCCTGAGTGTCTGCCCAACCTGGGGCAATCACTGCATTTCATTTCTAAACACCTGTTACTGATGGAGAAAGAGGTTAGCAGCTGTCAATCAATAGGCTCATTCTGATCATTTAAAGGGAGAAACATTAGAGAGTGCTTACAAAGACTTCTGATGAAATCACTAGCTCTCACCTGAGTTCCCCAGTGAGGGTCAGGTCCTGCTGAGCTGGTTCATGAGGACCAAGCCTGTGTGTGAGAGCTAAGCTGTAGGATTGGACCTGTCAGTGTTCAAGCCACTATCATCCTCAGAAACACCTCTGTGTGTCCAAAGGCTAGCTTGGAGCAGTGGGAAGGAGAGAGGCTGTAGACGGCAGACACACAGCACTCCCAGTGTGGGAGCCCACAGCATGAGCAGCTCACTCTCCTGGCAGGTGAGGAAACACCACGTGGAAAACGGTGGCCTTTGGCCCAAGTTCCTGAGAAGAGGAAGCAATGTCTGCACTGGAAGGAAAGAGCATGCTGCAGAGGGGAAGTAGCATGGGTCATTGTGCAGCTCTGAAAGGCTCCTTGGGGTCTGGGAGGAAGGCTGGTGGGGGAGAACAGTAGGAACCGGTGGAGTGAGAACCATGCTGCGCCCCCTGACGGGGGGGGGGGGGGGGCGTTGGGACTCCCTTTGCATGGGACTCCTCCTTCCTTGCCTTTCTCTCACTGTCATCCTAGAATAGCCACATTCGACTCCAGGTTTTAGCTGTAGAACGCTTCTTCCACAGACAGGTAGAGTGGAGGAGCGCCAGTGACTGAAGAGACAAAGCAGTGAACCGGGATCCAGATGGCGCTGGAACGCACGATGTCCACTACACTGTTGGATTCATAGGGCCAAATGAAATGGTCAACATCCACAACCTGCTGCCAACAGCTGCTCACGGGGATCTTCCGGCGCCACAGTGGATACCTGTAGACAATGAGTGGCTTTAGAAGCAGAGAGGAAGCTTGCTTTGAATGCCTACTTCACAGTGATGTTTTTTTTTCAAGGCTGAGTTCTCCAAGGGTGTCAAGGAAGGCCCCCTCCAGGGCCACTGGAAAGAAGGCACCCTGGGAATAGTGTTCACACCTTGACAGGTGCACAGTCTAAATACAATAGATGGGAACAAGTGTTTCTGGTGACAAGGTCCTTTTCTTGTTAGGACCCGAAGAATAGCATTAAGGTGGGGACCCACACATCCAAAGGTGCTTCTTAAGTTTTCTGGCCCTGATAAGAAAGCACCTACATATTCTGCCCTCGCTTTGTGTTCGCCTCCTGCAGAGAAGGCACACCAAGGCTCATATTCTCAAATCGCCCATGAAAGAAGTTATTTTTGTCAGATAGGGAATTGTGAGCCGGCCCTTGAAGTCCAATCCCCACTGTCACTCTCTCTGACCTGCCCTTGCTGTCAGAGGCAGCAAAAGCTGTGATTGAAGCTGGGGCAAGAGATGCAAGAGTGGGAGCCTATTTGTCTTGGAAGAAAGGAGCACAGCGATGAGGTTCAATGTGAAAAGTTTTAGCCCATGTCCTTCTTTACCACGCGAAAGACTTCTTGTGGGCTGGGTAAAGCCCAAAGTAAGAGAGCAGAAAATTCCCTTGAAAAACCAAATGGCCTGGGATTTCTACAACTTCCTGGGACTTAGAATGTCAGGTTTGGTAAGTTGAGTCAGTTATTTTGGTAGCTACTGTTAAGCCCCAGCACTGAGACAGCAAGCTGTTTGCCTTGATGCTTTGTTAGATTTAGAAACACAGGAACCGTTGGACCCTCCACTCCTTCCGAAGCAATGGACCTTCCAGGCCTGGGGAATTGCTCCTGCTGATTAGGAAACTGCTGAGGTGCCCGAATCAATCTGTGTGGTGTCTGTTCCGTGGACAAGCTTTTGTAAATCTTTGAGTCCACTCTTGGATCTGCTGTGCACGCCCTGAATCGGGGTGGTGGCCTCCTCTGGCCTTTGCTCTTGGCTAGCTTATCCAGGAGAGAGTGATCATAAAATCAGGTGGATGGCAGTCATCCCTGCTCCGCGATCACTGGTCAGAACACCTGGCCCGACCTCCGTCAATGATTTACACATCCACGTCTTCCAGGCTGAGTTGTGGGGCCTTGCTCCTCAGCCCTGCGGTGCCCCAGAGGACCAAGTACTGGCTTCTCTCTCTTTAAATACTGTGCCTTCGTCCCCGAGTCCATGGTCGCGGACTGGCTTGCCTCTCCCGTTTCCCTGTCTGCCCCCGCCTGCCTGCTCCTCCTGCAAGCTTACACTGTTCCTTTGCCCCAGGGCTCCTCTGTCCTTTTCCAGAGCACTGTTGGTCATTAAAATCTGCTGAAAGTGCTGCATGAGCGCCATTGACAGCATGCACAGTGGCAGTAGGGAAGACTGGGAAGGCCCAGCTGGATATGACAGGCGTGGTAGAGCCTGTGGAGAGGAGGCAAGGCAGGGGCAGAGTACAGGAGACAGGGTCTGTGGCTCCACAGATAGCCTCAAGCAGGAGCCTGGATCTACCTTCAGAAAATAATAATTGCTGATGCACATCTTAGGCTTTTGATGGTCTCTGGTCTGTTCTGGTGTGTATCATATGTGTATATATGTGCATATGTGTATATGATACATATCGTCTATGTATATGACATGTATACATATACACGTGTGTGCATATGTGTACATATGTATATACCCATATGAAAATGTGTCTGCATATATGTATATTTAAGTGTATGTATGTAATGACATATACATATATGTACTTACACATGCCTGTGTATATAAGTGTGTGTATCAGTTCATTCTATGCTCACAGCAAGGATGATAAGTTAAATAGTTTGGCAACTTTCATGTTATTCATAAGGCAAGCACAGAGACTGAGGAACTGAGAATGCACAGGAGGCTTTGGCAGCAGGATTTCCACAGGGCAATCTGTTAGTTATTTGGCGCTAGAAACACGTCCCGAACACAACAAGACCATGGAAGAGTTTTATTAAAGTGGATAGAGGTGACAGGCCTGGGTGAAACACACGTGGGTGAGGAGAGAAGGGGGGGAGGAGGAGAGAGAGAGACTGAGAGCCTGAGAGAGTCCTGCAAGGTGGCGCCGGCTTTTTAAAGGTTGGGCCGCGCATGCGTACAGGGACTCCTGTGTGTACTCCACGCATGCGCGTAGATTACATGGCTGCGCGCGTGCTTTACGCAACCACGTAAGGCCAGAGTCCCGGTCCCACGAGATGTCTGACCCGGAGATGGCTATTCTACACCGGAAATAGTTAGGCGGTCCGCCAGGCAAGCCTAACCGTGTAAACATGTACTTTTCTATCACAATCTAGTTCCCACCTTATCTCTCCAACCTTGTAACTAATCAGATACGGTACATGAGAAATCTACCAGTGTCTGAACATTGACTCCAAACTCAGAAGATGAATTCAAAGTGGATCATATAAAGTCTACATTCCCAGCTGCCAGCGTGGCCTGTGGCCGTTAAGGTCAGTTCCCAGGAGAACAGTGTTGTGGCTGAGTTTTAGCCTGGAAGATTGGACACAGTCTTTTATGTTTGAGGCTCCACCAGGAGCCCACTTCCATGTGTAGTTATGGCAGAATCCTGCCTCCCTTCCGGCCCTGAGAAACTGCTAAATCAACATGGCTGGGCATGGAAGAGCTCCATCAACTGCCTGGTCTGGGACAGGCCTGGGACCTCAAAGAACATAGATATGGTGTGTGTGCGTGTGTGTGTGTGTGTGTGTGTGTGCGTGTGTGTGTGTGTGTGTATGTGTGTGTAGGTGCTTACACAGGCCAGAAGAGGGTGTCAGAGGGTTCCAGATCCCCTGGAACTGGAGTTATAGGCCATTGTGAACCAACTGACACAGGATTCTGGGAGCTGCAAAACAGCAGCGCTCTCAACCACAGAGTCATCTCTCCAGCCCCGCATTCCACTTTGCAGGACACTCCAGTTCAGGGGGCACACTTGGGTCTCATGGGAGCCAGGCACCGATGTGGCCCTATACCCAATTCACTTTAGGATGGGACAGTCTAGGCACAGAGGTCAGGAGTTATTGGGACAGACATCCATTCAGCTCAGGGACATGCGCCAGAGGCTGTGCTGATCCTGGGGCCTGGGCAGACAGGGGCTCTGTGCTCCCTGGACAAGTGACCTCCAGCCTCATTTCAGAGATGAGCATGGGGCTGAAGATGGGGGTGAGGGCGTGCAGGCAGGAGGTCTTCCACTCGAGTTGTTTGTGGCAGCTCATGGCTGCTGCACCTACATCCTGGATGTGAGAGTTCAGAGGTTTAAGTTGTGTGTGTGTGTGTGTGATGAGCACAGCTCAGGCAGTGACAAAAATGTGGGGCAAGGGTGGCCTTTGGCAGTGTCAACACAGTGTTCTGGAATGTGAGCTGCTGGATGGACCCTTGGTCTGTCTCCTCCCTCCCTCCTGCTATCTTTTCCCTCAGACGATAGACACAGATGTGTGCAAAATGCTTAACTTTGGGAAAAGCTACTACTGACTCCTGTCAGGGTGGCAAAGAGGCGGAGGGTGGGGCTCCCCCAGAGGGAGCTGGACACCTCTGTTCTGCTTTTCTCTTATGAGTGTGACTATGCACACACTTACATGTGTGTGCGTGTGTGTGTATGTGTGTGTGTGAGTGTGTGTGTGTTTGTGTGTGAGTGAGTGTGTGAGTGTGTGTGAGAGTGTGTGTGAGCGAGTGAGTGTGTGTGAGAGTGTGTGAGTGTGTGTGCACATGTGTGTGTGTGTGTGAGTGTGTGTGAGTTGAGAGTGTGTGTGAGTGAGAGTGTGTGTGTGAGTGTGTGTGTGAGTGAGTGTGTGTGTGTGAGAGTGAGTGAGTGTGTGCACGTGTGTGTGCGCGTGCGTGTGCGTGTGCGTGTGTGTGTGTGTGTGTGTGTGTGTGTGTACACGCCTGTGCAGGTGGGGATCAATATCAGATGTCTTCTTCAATCTTCCTCACCATGTATTTAGGTTAGGGTCTCCCACTGATCTCAGAGCTCGCCTGTTCAGCTGGCCAAACAGCTCCAGAAGTCCTCTTGCCTTCACCTCCCCATCACAGGAGCAATCACTGCTTGCCACCAAGCCTGGTTTCTTCCTTGGGTGCTTCACGTCCACACTATGACTCCCGTCCTTGCGCAGCTGGCTCTCTGACGGGGTCTCTGCTGTGCCACCTTCTGGTAAGGGTGCACCACGAGTAGGCTCGCACATGAAGACACAGTGCTCCCAAATGGCTGGCCAGTCATTAGAGCCGGTCAAGTGCTGAGATGAAGGAAGGTGATACACTTACTGTTTAATCTCTTCAGCCTCCTCCATTGTCCAGGGACCCCACCCCAACCCCCAGATGTGCGTGTGTGTGTGTGTGTGTGTGCATATGTGCGTGCGTGCGTGTGTGTGTGTGTGTGTGTGTGTGTGTGTGTGTGTGTGTGCAGGCTTTATGTTTGTGTGCACATACCCATACATGCACGCACACACTCACGCATGTGTGTGTTTAGCTGCCCATTCAGTCTTACAGGAAGCAAGAGAATAGAGTGAGCTCCCAAAGTAGACATTGCACTTGAATGTGAAATACTTTTGCCTTAAAAAGGAAACTAAATAAAATGAATCCCTACCTAAGCACTTTCAAAGACTCCTTCCCAACGCCCCCTGCTCACAGCACTCCCTCTGAATTCCAGGTCTCTGAAGGAAATCACAGTCATACTTTGGTGTGGCCAAGGAGTGTCCCTTAATGATAGGCATTACATTAGCACAGGATCATAAATCAAACCCAGGGGCTGTTTGCACTAGGTTACAGAGCCTGGGGACTGGGAAAAAAGGGAGAGAAAATGCCCCAGGACTATGCCACAAGCACTAGCAAAGAGCGGGGGAGGGCAGCCCAGTCCACAGCCCATCTGCCTTCTCCTGGAGAAACTTCACAAGGCAATCAGAGGGGCCAGGCCTGCTCAGGAAGGTCTGGGAATGGCTTAATGAGGATTTAACCCAAGTGGAGTGGTGTTTACAAGGTGTGTCATATCCTCCCAGACCTCTGCCCAAATCCTCCCACACTTCCCCCCCCCCCCCTCAGCCTCCACCTTCTTCCTGCTTTTAACTCCTCGCCCAGGAGGCTGAGGATTCTTTTAGGCGACTGTACCTAGTGAAGCCTGCAATTACTGTCTCTGATTTCACTGTGAAAACTTTACAGCAGCGCCGCAGCTGAAAAATCTTCCTCCACCCTCCCACTCCTTCTAAGAGAAGGGAAAAAAATCCATCAAATTAACACATCAATGAGTTGATTGTAATCTCCAGGGCTCTGGTAGCGGTCTCCAGCTCCCAGACAGGAGGCAAGCATGATTTATCAATGCAAACCTAATAGCATCAATATGAATCTAACTAAAAATCAATATTTCATTACCAAATTGTTAGTGAGAATGAAGAAAGATTGCTGGAGTCAGAGCGTTCTCTAGGGCAGGAGCATCCGGAGTTCAATGTGACAAGATGAGTGATGTGTGACTCCGGGGCCTGGGAAGGACACGGGGACTCTAGGACGGCCACCACAGAGCCTCTCACATCGGAGGGTTTTTCCTCTCTTTTCTCTCCTTTGAGTCTCTCCTCAGAAGGAAGAGGGAATAAGAAAAACAAAAGAACAAAACAAAAACAGTGTGAGAAAGCAGAACCAGGAGCCACACTTGGCCCTCCTACAAAAGGGAGAGCCTAGGGTTGCCCTGGATGCCTAGAGCTCCTTCAGGGAGACTGGGGAGACCCCACCCCTCTCAGGGCGGGGGTGGGGGTGGGGGACCCTCATCTTCCTGTCCATCCATCCATACTGCAGCTTCTGTTGCTTAATCGTCCCCTGGGGCAGGACACTTGGTTTATGTTAAGCGGGTTTACAAAAAAAAAAAAAACCAGAAAGGAATTGGAGTCTTGCCAATAACTCTCCTAGGCTTGTGCCGAGCTCGGCAACTGGTGATTGAGAGAGAAATGGAAACTTCCTGGAAAGTAAGGAAAGATCAACTTGGGCACAAAATGTCTGTGTTCAAGCTTAGGAGCAATTTATTGCAACAGCAGCTGCTACTATCACCACGCAACGATCCAAGGTCCCGAATTGAAAAGGCTAGTTGTGAAATTGAAAGGAAGAGAAATGAAAGATTTTTTTTTCAGTGAGCTGGGTGTGGTGATATCAACCTGTAATCTTAGCACTCCGGAAGCTTTTGCAGGAGGATGGCAAGTTCAAGGACAGCCTGGACTATAGATTTAGAAAAACCTGTCTTAAAAAAAAAATAATTAAGGGGCTGGAGAGATGGTTCAGTGGTTAAGAGCACCAGCTGCTCTTCCAGAGGACCTGGGTTCAGTCCTCAGCACCCACATAGCAGCTCACACCTGTCTGTAACTCCTGATCCAGGGGATCAGATGCTCTCACACAGACATACATGCAAGCAAAACATCAATTAAACAAATAAATAATTATAAAATAAAGGAGTTTAAATTTTAGAACATGTGTGTTGGGTTAGAACAGTTCCTTTAAAATTGATCTTTCCTTTCTCTAAGACACACACCTATTTCCTGAATCTCAGGGTTATACCTCAGTCTCTCATGACTGATCATGAACTACTCAGGACAGTTTTGAGACTCAATGGGTGGGCTTACACTGGGGAAACTTTTATTGTTGCAGGGACGGACCACATGCATAGTTAGCTTGGCATTGTGGTCTGTTCCTAGCTGGCCTAAGGACGACACCACACCTTGTATGAGTGGCCGTGATCAGGCACGTTATTCTGGGTAAGCCCGGGTTTCACGGAGGACACGGCATGGACTTTGCTTTAATAGAAAATTTTTTAAATACAAAGCACTGTAAAGCAGGGCTAAAGTATGGTTACGGGGATGTGGCAAAATGTGGTCTACACATGAGCTCTGGCATGCTTTAGTCTAAGGTCCTGGCAATCCCACAGGCTCCTATAGACCCAGCTTGTCCATTTACAAGGTCTCTCAGGAACAAACTGGATTTAACACACTAGCCAAAATATAGGAAGTGCTCTCTCAGTTAGTGCTTTGGCTCATTGGTACAGCACTCACCTGCCTTGTAGGCACAAAGCTCTGCATTCAACTCCAAGCATAAGACAGGAGGACCAAGATAAAGGAAAAGAAAATAGGAAGGGAGAAAGAGAACAAGAAAAGAAAGTGGAAAGAAGAAGAAAGGGAAAGAAAAAGAAAACAACTCTCCCTCTGGTCTGCATCAGACGGAGTACCAAATATGCGTTGGGCAACAGTGAGCAGGGACCCGGCCAGTCTCATCTGTCCTAAAAGAATGGTTTGTGGGTCCTCTGAAGATGAGGCCAGCCCACAGTCTGGTAACACCCTGCAGCTCTGCAGTCATTGAACTCACCACAGTATTAGGCTATGCACAGCAGCTCAGTCACATAATGCACTCTACCTGATGTTACTCTGCATATCAACACAAAACATCCCCAACACAGGGTGAAGTCAGACAACTACTGCAGATGCTACATATTTTGAAGTTTTATTATTTTTTTCTGTATGCTGCTTCAGTGGACCTTATCCTGAAGCTGTAAAAGAAGGAGCCATCTTCCTACCAAGTCTTTGCCAAGGATGCAAGTGATCCAGAGTGTGTGGACAGTAGCAGCTTCTGCTCACGTCAAGCTTCCTGAACCTCTCTGTTCCCACTGTTGTTAGGCACATTCACGAGGACACCGAGGCAGATGATTGGAAAGTATGGGCTTTATTAGAAGCCTTACTAAGGCCATGGACAGACAGGCAGAGAGGCAAGAGCTTGGCAGGGGCTCTAAGGGTAGTTTATACCCAGCACGAGACTGAGACAGCACGGTAGGATTGCCGAAGAGGAAATGAGAGCCCTGCAGAAGAAGGGAGGCAGCTCACGGGGATCTTGGTAACTTCTGTCAGACTTGGCCCTTCTCTATCACGTGTGTTTCTGGCTTTAAACTGTTCTCACACAGCAGACCTGGGAGCCACTGAAGTATGAACTGGAGCAGCTCCTGGCTTGTGTTTCTCTGTCCCCAAAGATCTGTTCCCTTCTCTGCTGTGTAGAAAGCAGGGTCGGCCAAGAGTGCAGGGCCCCAGCAGGTCACTGCTTGGTTCTGGCCTCACCCAGTCATGCAGGGTCGATGTGCTGCTGATGCCAATGTGTGGGACAGAAATGGAGTCTTTCTGTGTGCTAACATCCAGCCCATAGGCTATGTTGACATATTAGAAGCTCCCAGGCTATATTTTGAAACCTTCAATCCTCCCTTAACTCCCACAAGTCCCCAACATTCCAGTCTAGGTGATGATCACTCTCTTTACATGACACCCATCATAGGTCTAGAGGTTCAGCTCAGTTGGTAGAGTATTTGTCTAGCCTGCATGAAGGTCTGAGTACAATCCTTAGCAGCTCATCAACTAGTTGTGGCTGTGCATACCTATTCCATCACTCTAGAGGAAGAGGAGCAAGACTTCAGGGATAGCCTCTGCCGTCTAGGGAGTTCCAGGCCAGCCTGGGCTACGAGAGAACCTTTCTTTCCCCCTCCCTTCCTAAAATGATGCCCTGTTCTGTGTCCCTTCCCACCCCATACCTTTTGGTCATCATCGCTGTCTCTTTGGGCCCCAGAGGACAGTGGCTGGAGACACCTTTCCACTCAGTTTGCCTGTGCCTTCAGGTCTTACCTGGTTGCAGGCACACTCTGTCCAGAGTGCACTTCCAAAGTGGCCCCCAGCTTCTCTTCCTGTGTATGCTGCCACCAGCAGCTCTGTGTCAGCACCCAGGAGATGTTGCTGCTGCTGGGCCCTGGAAAGAACCATGGAAATGAAGTTGTTCTCAAATGCTTCTCTGCTGGGGGACTCCTCAGTGCAGGAACTTTGCAGCACTTCCTGCCTGGCAAGCTCTAGCTCCAAGGTTAGCTCCTTTTACTGGTGTGAGAATCTCCTTCCTTCTTCTTAGTCTGCTCCCTTTCAGCTCACCCCACTCTCCAGTCTCCTCATGGATGTTTGCAAGAACAGCCTGCTAAATGCCTGTCTCCCTTCTTCCCTTCTTCCCTCTTCTTTGAGTTTTAAGTCTCTTCCGGTTTCTTGCTGTCTCTACCATCCCTCATGCAGCCAGTTTTACGGGATTTTGCCGGTCTTCCTAAGCAGAAGGCACACACTGCGGTGGTCAGAGCGAGGACTGACCCAAGGAGATGGCATGCATTTGAGCACTTCCCCCAGTTGGTGGCGCTGTTAGAAGAGGCTATGGAACCTTTAGGAGATGGAGCGCTGCTGGAGGAAATATGTCACTAGAGGTGGACTATTAAGGTTTACAGCCTCACCCCACTTCCTGCTCATTCTCCCCATTTCCTGTGTGTGTGTGTGTGATTGAGATGTGATTGCTCAGCTTCCTGCCCTTCCTGCCATGCCATGCTGTGTCTTCTCGGCCATTATGGACTCTTCCTCTGGAACCATAAGCCAAAATGAACTCTTTCATAACTTGCTTGTGGTCGGAATATTTTTATCACAGCAACAGAAGAATGACTAATACAAGAGCCCTCTGTTTGCAGTGACGCATACCTTGGGGACTCTCCCATGGTCTCCCTTTAAATTCTGACGAGCTGACCACATATATGAATCCATGCTGCTTGCCTGGAGGTGGTTCCTCCACCATCACAGCTGACTTCCCAAGACCTAGGACAGCAAAGATGAATCACCGGGGAGTAAAGCGCAGCTTGCTCGCCTGTATCATCTTATCCTCTGTGAAGATCCGGGTAGACTGTCAACTTGATAGGCTCATCTAGCATCACCTAGGAGCCACGCCTTTTGGCCCACCTGCAAGGGATTATTATATGGTTTGGGGTCCTTGGATGAGTTAAAATGAGAGAGTGAGCTGAGTACAGTGCTCTCTCTCTCTGTCTCTCTCTCTGTCTCTCTGTCTGTCTCTGTCTCTTCCTCCCTCCCTGCCTCCTTATCAGGGCTACAATGTTAGCAGACTCCCCAAGCTCTCACTGCTGTGACTTCCCTGCCATAGTGGACCGTAACCAGGAACCGGGAGCCAAACAAGCCCTTGCTCCTTGATGCTGATTTGCCAGGGTATTTTCACTACAGCAGCAGGAAAGGTGGCTCAGATAAGCGGTACAGCAGAGATAGTTTCTGGGTTATTTGCCCGCTTTTCCTTATTTCATGAACCAAACACCCACCGTCTGCATTGCCCAGTCCTGCTGGTCTAGTGTGATATCTTGTTTCTCTAAAAGCATGTGCTCATGAACACTCTTAGGAGCATCGTGTTGGGAGGGACCTGGCTGGCACAAGGGCCAACTGCAAACCGCTACCGTAGGCAGTTAAATGGTTGTAAGGTTTCAACGCAATAAGGAGGCAAAGCTTCAGGTCACAAGAGCTGATTTCTGATTAGAAGCTACTTCTGCCTCTGACTGTGAGGGGCCAGTTATTTTCTAGCTAGATGTTTTTATTCCTGGTTTTAAAACGTTACAAAGTACACACTGCATAAAAGCATATCTGTCATATCTGCTCTGTGGAGTGGTGATGGGAGGCTCCCATGGGCTTGCTGGCCAGTCCTGTAGCTGAAATGGCAAGTTCTAGATTCAGTGAAACTCTGTCTCCAAAATGTAGTGTAAAGAGCGAGAGAGAAACACACCTGGTATTGAACTTTGAGTAGCTTCCACTGTGTATTCACATAGGTGTGTACACACACACACACACACACACACACACACACACACACACACATGAGTTTTTCAGAAACCTATGAAAGTGATACAATCTTCTTCATAGGAAAGGAGTTCCAAGCTGTGTCTGTAGGATGTCTGGGACTGGGTGTGTGGCCCTTAGGTGCTGCTGTTCCCTCCCTAGTCACATCAAAACAAAAACACAACAAAAGAGCAAAGACTTTCTTTCTCTGCTGCTTTTTTCCTTCATACTTTGGTTTTGGTTTTGTTTCTTTGAGACAGGGTCTCACATAGCCCAAGGTACTTGCTCTTTTTTTTCCCCAAGGAGAAAGACCTCAGCTAGTTATTGGAGAGAATATGCTTTAAACCAGAGCACATTAAGGTATAAATAAAGGAGACGCTGGCACTCCCAGAGGCACTGCATTTTCAGAGGGACTTTTGAAAGCAAGCAAGCAAACCACCGCTGTCTAAGCCGTGGAAAGGCATTTTGACCCGGACTTTTCCTATCTTCGGATGCCCCCCACAGCCCCCCGGAAGCAGGTCTCGGAGTTGCAAGGCTGCAGGTCATTCCAGGGAGAGGCCGTCAGAACCTGGGATTTGCTTCCTTGGAGATGGCATTGGAGTCAGACCTCCGACTGCCTGCCTTCTGCAACCCCGAGTGAACCGAACCGAGAACAGGAAACCCCTGCCTGCTCCCCTCCCGGCACTGGAGCTGGGGCCCTGGTGAAGCTCCTTTCAGAAACGGCTCTTGAAGCATCTGGGCAGAAGCTACCAAGAACTGGGTAAAGGACCCTGTTCTTGTTTTACAGTCATTTTCATTCCCAGATCTGATTTTCCGTGTTTGCTTTTCTCCATAGCTGCCAGATAAAAAACCAAAGCTTTCTCACCTAGGCTATTGCTGGTGGTAAATGGGGTTCCCTGGCTTATGCTTCATGGCCAAATAATTCTCTAAGACTTTTCTCATTTACATTTTTTTCCTGTATAAATCTTCCCACAGGAGGTGATCACAAACTCCATTTGTGGAAATCAACAGAACTCCTGTTCATCGTCAGCTCCGGCTTTGAGGTTTGCATTGAATAGAACTGGAACTTTTCTCTCTCTTAAATGACTTTGCATTGAAAACTTTCCAGAGGCCTAAGAAGGAACCAGTCTAAGACATTGCTGTTGAGACAATTTCTAGAAAATGTGTATATGGGTAGGCCATGCGCTACCAGGGCTGAGAGGACATGTCATGCCCCTTGGAGTAGATGTTGCTGTTTTCAAACACACAGCAGGGCTGTATGTTATGATGGCATCGTACAAATACTGGGGGTGATGGTCCAGGGAAGGTTGGGGTGCAGAGGACTCCACCACTACAGATTTGTGGGGGGAAATCAGTCATCATGTTCTATGAGGGAGGTGGGGAAGGATGTCCTGAAGTGAAATGGGACCAGCTTCCAGAGGGCTGAGATGATTAGCATTGAGTTAGCCCTTTGGTGTGGTGGGTGGGGGACCTAGAGCCTCTGGGGGAGAAGTGCCCTGTGAGGTTTGCTGGGATGTCTGTAAGTGTGCCCTACACAAGCCACACTGTGGGTGCTTTGGGCTGTCCCCTGACAGCTGCAGAGTGACCCAAACTACAGGCAAACTGGAGGTGCTGTGGGAATCGGAGGAGCCTGGATTCTGTGGATGATTCATTGGTAAATAAAACACTGATTGGTCAGTAGCCAGGCAGGAAGTATTAGTGGGACTAAGAGAGAGGAGAATTGGGGGAGAGGGAGGCAGGAGGGACACTTCGAGCGGCTGCCAGGACAAGGAAGATGTGAGGTACCAGTAAGTCACGAGCCACATGGCAAAGTATAGATTAGTAGAAATGGGCTGAATATAAGAGTAAGAGCTAGACAATGGTAGGCCTGAGCTAATGGCCAAGCAGTTTAAATAATATAAGTGTCTGTGTGTTTATTTTATAAGTGGGCTGTCAGACAAACAGGGCTTGGTGGGGGCTGGAGAGGTCTCCAGCTACACCTGGAACTTAAAATGTAGAGGAGGGAAGAGAGGTCTGTCCCTGAGGGTGTCTGTTTTTAAATTTAGTCAACGAACAAAGAAGGGGCCTCTTCATACATACATATTTCTTACTTGCCCTCATCACCACCGATGCCTTCTCTTGCCCCTCTTGCATCCGTGATATTAAAATGCGGACTCTGAGGTACAGAAGGCCTGAAGGAATTTGATGAATTAGAGGGAAAGGAGAGAACTCCAGCCTTGCAACCCTCACAGTGTCCTCGAGAAGAACAGACTTCAGGACTTGGGGAGTACCACCATCCTTTCATGACCCTCCCTGTCCAGGGGGTTGCTTCTGCTCAGAGGACAGGTTGGCAGTTGTGCTTCCAGCGAGAGACAAGGCAGTCAGGCCAACAAGCATCCTGCACTGGGTGGACCAAGTGCCATGAGCCCTTCCAGCCAGGAGTGGGCAGCCAGCAAGATCTGGAGTTGCTGGGACACATGGAGTTACGTTCAGATCTGAGGATGAAGCCACTTCGACACAATACCGGTAAATGTGAAACATATGTGCCAGAGTTGTGCTCCGTGTCGTTTTGTTTTGATTTTCTTTTTCACTGCAGGTTTGTGGTGTTGTGAATGTTCATTGGAAGATGACACAGGTTCTCAACCTGTGGTTCTCGACCCCTTTGGGGGGGGCGTCAACCCTTTCCCAGGGGTCACCTAAGACCATTGGGAAAACACAGATATTTACATTATGATTCAAAACAGTAGCAAAGTTACAGTTATGAAGTAGCAACAAAAATAATTTTATGGTGTGTGTGTGGGGAGGGGGCCAGTGTCACCATAGCCTGAGGAACCATATTAAAGGGTAACAGCATTAGGAAGGTTCAGAACCACTGCTCGAGGGGAAGGCCACCACAGAGACACTGCCAAAGATTATCTTTCTAAAAAAAAAAAAAAAAAAACCAAAGTTTAAAACTATTCTAGGCACCCAAATTCTGAAATTCAAAGGAGTCCTTTGTTGTTGTTGTTCATTATTGCTCTTTGCTTTGAGTGTGTTGGAGACGTAGTCTAATTTAGGGAGTTTCCTTTCCAAAAGCAGCACCTGCTTTACCTGTAGATTCCTCGGTTGGCTTCAGGAAGACAGACACCTCCTCGCTGGCCTGAACGATCAACTTCCCTCGATGTCCTTTCTTCTTGTCTTGTGGACTTGCCCCACAGCCCTGCCTGCTTCCAGCACAGTGATTCCAGCGTGTTCTTATGTCTGAGTCTCACTCAATACTGCTCTAACGTTAGCTATAAAACCTGTCTGGATCCAGATAAGGGGGGAAATGAGCTGAAAGCTATAAAGATAATTCATCTTTGTTTGAAATGATATTTTCCTTCGTGCTGCCACGTGTCACAGAGAAGGTCTGAGAAGCCCCTCTGAGGAGGTGGAAGCCAAATTGGAGCTGTTGGAAATCGCTTGAAATGCTCCTGACCCTTCCTTACCTCTGTGTCCTCCCTTCCCAGGTCCCCAGGAATTAGCTTCAGTTTCAAAGCCTTCACTTAGGGAGTCTTCTAACGTTAACAACACATTGTTGTCCAAGATGAACCCCAAAGATGAGAACCATTGCCAGACAGCCTGTCCATGGTCCTCAGAGCAGAAAGAACAAACTCAACTGCCCTTCTCAATGGAGGATATTGTCCCTTGCAAACTGTGAGGATGAGAATTTATAACCAGCGAAGCTGGAGAGTACCCACAGATGCTCCCCACCCATGCTCACTCCTCTCTCCTCATTCTTGTCTTCTGATGACTTCTTCCTATCTCATGAGGGCTTGGCTTAATTAGATATGTAAATGATCGGGAGCAACGCTGTTTCTTTAACTCCTAACCGCGACAAACACATCTGAAACATACTGTTGGCGGCATTTAATCAACAGCAGCCGATTCATCATTTTCACAGTTTTAGCGAGCGGTTATGAATCACTAAAATCACAGGTACTGTAGACGCAGCGTTGTGGCGCTATCATTAACAAATACACGGACCACAGAGGGATGACTTGGTAATTGAGTGGGACTAATAAGAATACATCATTTAGCCGTGTGTGACAAACTGTGCTCCATGCACGGGCATGGGAAATCCACGTTTTGCTTAATAAATAAATTACACAGCCGATGTATTATACATAATTTGTGTCCTCATGGATTTGAGTGATATATAATGCATGGTCCAAGTCATTTATTTATTAAGACTAACTATATATATTGTAGGAGGGGAATTTTAAGCTCCAGGGTAAGGTCTGCCTGGTAACCGCTGCAACCGCTGAATTTGATTGGGCGGTAAATGAGGTGTGCACAGGGAATTAGGATCCCAGGCCAGGCATCTGTGGTTATGGCTTCCCTTCTTTCTGTCTGTGGGAGAGGAAGGAAGGGAATCAGAAAGTTGTGTAGCCTGGTGAGAGACACTAGATTTCAGAGACAAGAGAAACAAAGGCATCCTTAAGAATAGCTGAGGTAAAAATGTGTGAAGGTTTGTTATACCGAATGAACATTTTGGGGCTGCTAAAATGTAAAAGAGTTAGGAATCTGCATTCTGAAAGAGAGTTACGAGAGGAAGCCACATGGTATTATAACATGTGGCATATCCAGATGGAAAAAAAAATGTAGCTAAGACAATGTCCTTAGGGGTGGCCATTTTCCTGGTGTGCCTACTTTAGGAGCCAAAATTAAACTGTCATGGAGGGGCTCAATTGTTTTTCAGGGAGTGTTTTAACTTCAGAGTGCTTTGGGATGATCTCAGTATTTGGCAAGGAGGACTGTGCATGTCTCTCTAATGTGGACAGTCTGTGTTATTAATATGCACTTAATCACAAATGCACACAATTCTCAAGAGGGGCCAGGAGATCTGATAGGAATCTCAGTTCCTTTTCACTACAGAACTGGACCCCCAAATATAGACGGGGGGCGGGGATGAGTCAGTGGATGCATCAAAACAAACAAACCCTGCCAGAAAGCCTCGTCCGTCCTTTGTGAGCGGTTTGCTACCAGCTGCTGCCCTGGTCTCTGGCTGGGCTGATCCTGGAAACCGCAGGGCTTTTTGCAGGGTTCCCCCAGTTTTAGATGATGCCAGTCCTCCAGCCATGCAGTTCGCCTATGAGGTTAGGTTCCAACAGCTGGTTTCCAAGACCTCTCCATTTTTTCTGTGCTCATGACCAGCTTTGC